>NC_050581.1:115996734-116662234 GCF_011100635.1 Trichosurus vulpecula | reverse complement strand
TTCTGCACTGGATTTTGAGATTTTTATCCTCTAGTACATGGTCAATTTTTGTGTATGTGCCATGTATCATTGAGAAAAAAGCATATTCCTTTCTCTCTCCATTCAGTTTTCTCCAGAGGTCTATCATATCTACCTTTTCTAAAATTCTATTCATCTCCTTAACTTCTTTCTTGTTTATTTTGAGGTTAGATTTATCAAATTCAAAGAGTGGGAGGTTGAGGTGCCCCACTGGCATAGTTTTGCTGTTTATTTCTTCCTGTAACTCCCTTAATTTCTCCTCTAATGATATTACATCATTGTCTACAGTGCCTTTTAGCAGGATATAGTATCCTTCCTTATCTCTTTTAATTAGATCTATCTTTGCTTTTGCTTTGTCTGAGATTAGGATTGCTACCCCTGCTTTTTTTTTTACTTCAGCTGAAGCATAATATATTATTCTCCAGCCTTTTACATTTACCCTGTGTGTATCCCCCTGTTTCAGATGTGTTTCTTGTAAACAACATATTGTAGGATTTTGGTTTTTAATCTATTCTACTATCCACCTCCATTTTATAGGAGAGTTCATCCCATTCACATTTACAATTATGATTACTATCTGTGTCTTTTTTTCCATCCTATTTCTCCCCCCCAACCATTTATGTTTTTATTTCTCCCTTCTCCCTTACCCACCTCAAAAGTTTTGCTTTTGACCACCACCTCCCTCTATTCCCTCCCTTTCAGCCCCCCCATCTTACCCTTTTTCCTTACTACTTCTTCCCTCCCCTCTAACCACCCCCCTTTCTTTCCCCTTTCTGCTCCTACTACCTGTAGGGCAAGTTTGATTTCTATACTTAACAGAGTATGTTATTCCCTACTTGAACCGAATCCAGTAAGAGTAAAGCTCAAACACTGCTCTTCTCCCTCCCTCCTTTCCCACTAGTATAATGTTTTTGTGCTTCATATGATGTAATTTACCCTTTTCTGCTTCCTCCTCACCTCTTCTCTCATTACAATCCCTTTTCATCCCTTAATTAAGTTTTTTTGGTCATCACATCAGTTAAAGTATACCCACATGTTCTATGTATATCCCTTTTAGATGTCATACTAACTATACCATTCTCAAAATTAGCAAATATCATTCTCCCATATAGGGATGTAAACAGTTTGTCCTTTTTGAATAACAATGTTTTTTTTTTCCTTGTTTACCTTTTTATGCCTCTCTTGAGTCTTGTACTTGAAGATCAAATTTTCCATTGAGCTCTGGCCTTTTCATCAGGAAGGTCTGGAATTCCCTTATTTCATTGAATATCCATCTCCTTGCCTGAAAGATTATGCTCAATTTTGCTGGATAGTTGATGTTTGATTGTAGTCCAAGCTCCTTTGCCTTTCAGAATATCAATTCCAATCCCTCTGATCTTTTAATGTAGAAGCTACAAGGTCCTGTGTGATCCTGACTGTAGTTCCACAATATTTGAATTGTTTCTTTATGGCTGCTTGCAGCAAAATTCATTTGAAGGGACAAAAGATCCAGAATCTCAAGGGAAATACATTTTTTAAGGTAAAAAAGAAAGAACTTTACAAGTACTAGATTATTATGAAGCAAGAATCTTCAAAAAATATTTGGTACTGGGTTAATAAAGAGAAAAATGGAACAATTGAATAAACTAGATAAACAAGACCCAGAAGCAACGGAACATTTCAATATAGGGCTCAATAAACCCATGAACACAAACAACTAGAAGAAAAACTCTTTGACAAGAACTGTTTAGAAAACTGCAAAGAGTTTGGCAGAAAATACATTTAGACCAGCATATACATATACTACAATAAGCTCCAAATAGATGCATCATTTATATATGAAAGATTATGTCATTCAAAAATAAGAGAATGGAAGGAAGTACCTCTCAGATATGTGGCTGGGGGGAGTTATTATCCTATAGTACCTATCCTATCTCTCTTGTGCTTTGCCATTTCCACTTATTCACCATAGACTAAGCAAACAAAGGATAAAGGAGATCATAAATGATAAAATAGATCATTTTGATTACATTAAGTTGAAGAAACAAAATCAATGTAGTTTGAAAAAGAATTTTTAAAAATGAGTAGGAAAGAATTTGTATCAAAAATCTCTGATAAAAGTCTACTATACAAGATATATAGGAAATTGATACAAATAAGATCACCAAGAGACTCTCCTCAATGTGTAAGTGATCAAGAGATATAAACAAACTGTTTTCAAAAGAAAAAATGTAAGCTATCAGCAAATATGTGAAAATTTTTCTCCAAATCACTTGTATATAAGAGAAATGCAAATTTAACCAACACTGAATTTTCACCTGACCCTCACCAAATTGGCAGAGATGAGGGAGACAGAAATAGCCAATTTTGTAGTAGCTATGGAAAGGAATGGCTATGGGAAAATATTAATACACTATTGGCAGAGTTATGAACTGTCAGTCAGTCAAACAGCATTTATTATGCATCTACTATGTGTCAGGCACTGAGCACATACCCCATGGATACAAAGGCAAAAAATGTTCCTGATCTCAAAGAATTCACAGTCTAACAGGACAGACAACATGAAAATAACTGTGTGCAAACAAGACACAAGCATGATAATTTGGGGGTGGTTTCAGAGGGAAGACAGTAATATCAAAGAGGACTAGGAAAGACTTTTTGCAGTAGGTGAGACATTAGCTGAGACTTAAAGGAAGCTAAGGAAGCTGGGATTGGGAATATAAGGAAAAGAATTCCAGGCATGGGGGCGGAGCCAAGATGGCAGCTGGAAAGCAGGGACTTGCTTAAGCTTTTCCCCAAATCCATCCAAACACCTGTAAAAAATGGCTCTGAACAAATTCTAGAGCTGCAGAGCCCACTAAATAGCAGAGGGAAGCAGGTCTCCAGCCCAGGACAGCCTGGATGGTCGCTGGGAAGGGTCTATCACACCACGCTGGGAACAGAACACAGACCAGCATGGGCTGTGCTGGGACAGAGCAGACCAGGAGTCAGCCTGGAGCAGGTCTTAGGGCCATGAATCATTGAGCTGTGGCAGTTATGAGACTTCTCAACCCACAAACACCAAAGACCACAGAGCAGGTTAGTGGGTAAACTGCTAGATCGGGTTAGAGAATGGTCTAGCCACTAGCCTTGGGGGTGGCAGAGGTGGTGTGGTGGTGGTGTCAGCAGCAGCAAGAAGCTCCTGCAGCTGCTTCCAGAGCTCCAGCATCAGCTGCTTCCAGAGTCCCTGACTCACACAGTGGGAGGAATCAAGCAGCAGACCAGAGCAGGACTGCAGGGCTTGCTTTGCCCTGCTTGGATCTGGGTCGCAATCCTGGTTGGTGGTTCTTGGGGGAGGAGGAGCGCTGCTGTGGCAGAGCTTGTGGTGACAGTGGAGTAGTAGTAGCTCTGAAAACAGCAGTGCAACCCCTAAAGCTTGGGACAAAAAGCTCTCTACAAGCAGCCATACCCTGACAAAAAGCTCAAAGGTCAAGTAGTTGGCTAGGAATGTGGCCAGGCAGCAAAAAGATGCAGACTCAGACTCAGACTCTAAAATCTTTTTTTGGTGGCAAAGAAGACCAAAACATACAGCCACAAGAAGTCAACAAAGTCAAAGAGCCTACATCAAAAGCCTCCAAGAAAAATATGAATTGCTCTCAGGCCATGGAAGAGCTCAAAAAGGATTTGGAAAAGCAAGTTAGAGGAGTAGAGGAAAAATTGGGAAGAGAAATGAGAGTGATGCAAGAAAACCATGAAAAACAAGTCAAGGACTTGCTAAAGGAGACCCAAAAAATACTGAAGAAAATAACACCTTAAAAAATAGACTAACTCAAATGGTAAAAGAGCTCCAAAAAGCCAATGAGGAGAAGAATGCCTTGAAAGGCAGAATTAGCCAAATGGAAAAGGAGGTCCAAAAGACCACTGAAGAAAATGCCACCTTAAAAATTAGATTGGAGCAAGTGGAAGCTAGTGACTTTATGAGAAAACAACAAATTACAAAACAGAACCAAAGGAATGAAAAAAATGGAAGACAATGTGAAATATCTCATTGGAAAAACCACTGACCTGGAGAATAGATCCAGAAGAGATAATTTAAAAATGATTGGATTACCTGAAAGCTGTGATCAAAAAAAGAGCCTAGATAGCATCTTTCAAGAAATTATCAAGGAAAACTGCCCCGATATTCTAGAACCAGAGGGTAAAATAGAAATGGAAAGAATCCACTGATCGCCTCTTGAAAAAGATCCCAAAAAGAAAACACCTAGGAATATTGTCACCAAATTCCAGGGTTTCCAGATCAATTAGAAAATATTGCAAGCAGCCAGAAAGAAACAATTTGAGTATTGTGGAAACACAATCAGGATAATACAAGATCTAGCAGCTTCTACATTAAGGGACTGAAGGGCTTGGAATGTGATATTCCAGAGGTCAATGGAGCTAGGATTAAAACCAAGAATCACCTACCCAGCAAAGCTGAGTATCATGCTCCAAGGCAAAATATGTATTTTCAATAAAATAGAGGACTTTCAAGCTTTCTCAGTGAAAAGACCAGAGCTGAATAGAAAATTTGACTTTCAAACACAAGAATCAAGAGAAGCATGAAAAGGTAAACAAGAGAGAGAAATCATAAGGGACTTACTAAAAGTCAACTGTTTTGTTTATATTGCTACATAGAAAGATGATGTGTATAATTCATGAGACCTCAGTATTAGGGTAGCTGAAGGGAATACACACACACACACACACACACACACACACACACACACGTGTGTATATATATATATATATATACACATATACATATACAAATATAAATATATATATAGACAGAGGGCACACGGTGAGTTGAATATGAAGGGATGATATCTAAAAAAATAAAATTAAATTAAGGGATGAGAGAGGAATAATTGAGAAAGGGAGAGATAGAATGGGGTAAATTATCTCACATTAAAGTGGCAAGAAAAAGCAGTTGTGTTGGAAAGGAAAAGGGAGCAGGTGAGGGGGAATGAGTGAATCTTGCTCTCATCGGATTTGACCTGAGGAGGGAATAATATACACACTCAATAGGGTATCTTACCCCATAGGAAAGTAGGGGGAAGGGGATAAAAAAGGGGGGATGATAGAAGGGATGGCAGATAAGGGGAGGAGGTAATTAAAAGCAAACACTTTTGAAAAGGAACAGGGTCAAGGGAGAAAATTGAATAAAGGGGGACAGGATAGGATGGAGGGAAATATAGTTAATCTTTCACAACATGAGTTATTTATGGGAGTGTTTTACATAATGATACATGTATGGCCTATGTTGAATTGCTTGCCTTCTTAGGGAGGGTGGGTGGGAAGGAAAGAGGGGAGAGAATTTGGAACTCGAAGTTTTAAAAGCAGATTCTAAAAAAAAGGTTGTTTTTGCATGCAACTGAGAAATAAGATATACAGGCAATGGGGCACAGAAATCTATCCTGCCCTACAAGAAAGTAAGGGGAAAGAGGATGAGGGGGAGTGGGGTGACAGAAGGGAGGGCTGACTGGGGAACAGGGCAATCAGAATATCTTCCATCTTGGAGTGGGTGGAGGATAGAAATGGGGAGAAAATTTGTAACTCAACATCTTGTGGAAATCAATGTTGAAAACTAAAATATTAAATAATAAAATAATTGTTAAGAGAAAGAAAAAAAAAGAATTCCAAGCATGGGGAACAACTATTGAAAATATTGAGATTTAGGAGATGGAATGCTGTGTTTGAGGAACAGGAAAGAGGCCAGTATCACTAGATTGCAGTGTGCGTATTGGGAGGAACATAAGGAATAAAAAGACTGAAAAGGTAGGAAAAGGCCAAGTTACAAAGGACTTTAAAAGCCAAACAAAAGATTTTATATTTAACACTGGAGGTGATAAGGAGTCACTGGAGTTTATTGAATAGAGGGGTGACATAATCAGACTAGTGCATTAGGTAGATCAAGTTGATAAGTAGAAGATAGATTGGAGTAGAAAGAGAGTTGAGGCAGGGAGACCAACTGTCACTCTACTGTAACAGCCAAGAGGATGTGGGCCTATACTACCACGATGGCAATGTCAGAGGAGAGAAGGGGACATACACAAAAAATGTTATGATGGTAGAAATAACAGGATTTGGCACCTGATGAGTTAAGAATGACCCCTAGCCTGCCAACCTGAATGACTGGGAAGATGGTGGTACTCTCAACAGTAACAGGGAAGTTAGGATAAGAGGAGGATTTAGCAGGAAAGATAATGAGTAAGTTTGAAACATGTTGAATTGAAGATGTCCAGTAGGCAATTGGAGATATGAGGCTGGAGGTCAGGAAAGAAGTTACAGTTGGACAAGTAGACCTGAGAATCATCTGCATAGAAACGATCGTTGAGACCATGGGAGCTGATGCAATCACCACATGAAATAATAAAGAGGGAGGAAAAAAGGGCATGAGACAAGACCTAGGGAGACCCTTACTGTTAATGGGTATGACATGAATAAAGATCTAGCGAAGGAGACAGAGAAAAGGGGGTCAGACAGGTAATAAGAGAATTAGGGGAGAGCAGTATCACAAAAACCTAGAAAGAAGCATTGAGGAGAAGAAGGTGAGTGACAATGTCAAAGGCTGAAGAAAGGTCAAGAAAGATGAGGGGAAAAGCCACCACAAGGAGCTGGAAGGACTCTCAGAAACTTGGCAGTGGGTCACCACGGGAGCTGTGCACAGCTGAATCAATAAAAGAAGTTCTCAGTGTCTCTTCCTGTTAAATGTTGCTGTGGCTAGATAAATGTCCTCTTGTTAATTATTGTATGACCTACAAATGTCTCATATTGCTCTAATAGCCAGCCTAAACTACCAAGGGATTGGTCTTCAGAAGTCTAGCCTATACCAAGGGTAAAAGGATGGTTCGACATCAAGAAAAAGGCCAAAAGAAAAGCTCTGTATATGCCAAGATGTCCATATCAGTACTTTTTGTGGTAGGCTTCTATTTCCTCACCTACAAAACGATGCAGCTGGGTTTGGTGCATCCTATATCTACTTCCGTAAATCAAGAGACACCGAAACCACAGATTTTGTCCAATCATTCCAGCCGAGTGTTTGCTACATCTGTACTTTACTGTCCCATGAGAAGACAGAAGAGTGTGACCAAAGGAAGTGGAGAGGGGAAGGGCAGCAAAAAAAAATGAGAGAGAACAAGCTATGTCTGCTGAAATTGAAAACTTTTCTGAGGCTACTGTAGTCCACCTTTCCACATGAACTGACAAATGAATTACTCCTATAGGCAGTAGATGGCACTGGTGAGCAGGCGAGGCAGAGCAGTCATGTATAAGAAAAGTGAGGAAACTCCCTCCCTCTTCCCTTCATGAAGATGTACATGGAACTTTTCGCTTATTTCTCTTTTTTTGCTTTGGGAGCCCAGACCTGTGATTTCACTGGGGTCAGGGAGCCCCAAGGGAGGAACTTCCTCTACAATGCAGATTGTAGATTGGTAGTTGCTTAGGGCATTAAGAAGTTTAGTGACTTACCCAGGGTCACAGTCCACATACAACAGAAGCTAGACTCGAACCGGGGTCTTCCTGACTTCAAGTCCACCTTCCTATCCAATTCACTACATTGCCTTGCTTGGAACTTTCTTTTAAAACAGAGGTTCTTACTCTGGTATCCATGAATCTCCAAGGGACCTATGGATAGTTTTCAAAGGATTTATGAACTTGGGTGGGGGAAAAAAATTAAACCTTATTTTCACTAACCTTTGGCTCTTTTTGTAATCATATGGATTTAATTTTATGCATTAATTTTATACATTTCGTCTTATCCTTTATTCTCATTTTGAGAAGGGGTCCATAGGCTTCACCACACTAAGGAGTCCATGACACACAAAAAATTGAGAAGCCCTTTTTTTAAACCCTTGGGGCACCGAAGATTGTGGCCTCCAGATGTTTAAAAGTGAAAGTAAGATGACAACTGCTTTGCCTGATTGCAGTCTAAGGTTCGTTTTTTAGGAGTCTCTGTGTATGCACTTCCCCCAGTGCATTGTAATCTCATTTAGTATGTAGTTTGAGCCCCCAGTCAGTTTGCACTAGCAAAATCCAAATGGGTTTTATGAACCCTCAACACTTCATATTTAGTTCCCTTCCAGGTTGAATATGCCCTCCCTCTGCTGTTCCTAATCTTACCGCTAGCATTCAAATAAGAAGAATTGGCACAGATTTGGTCAATGTCCAAGCCTTTTGGCTGAGTTCCAAAACATGGGATATACTATAGTTAGGAGTGGGGGACCTGCTCCACATCCTGAAATCAGTATACCCAGATCTATTATCTTTAATACCCCCAAAAGAGTCATTTCTCACAGGTTGTTTCTGATAGGTCCTTGCAGATTTCCAAAACTACTATGAATAGCAGCAGGAATTTTGGTAAATTAAAACACACCTTGCCATGATGGAAAGAATATTGGGCCAGGAGTCAATAAATGTGAATTCAAGTAGGGCTTGGTGTAAGGGAAAACTTCTTAATAATTAAAGCTATCCCAAAGTAGAAAGGGCTGCCTCAGGAGGTAGTATCAGTTTTCTCTTTCTGGAGTTCTTCAAGCAAAGGCTAGGTGACCTCTTGTCTTCTATGTCAGAGGGTATTCTTGTTCAAATATGGATTGGATTAGCTGGCCAGTAACATCCCTTCCTATTCTAAAATCCTGAGGTCTTTTTGAACATGGCATCAAATAATGCAAGATTACTTGACAAAGGAGCTTGGAAGGTCATGGACAGATGGCTGCAAATAACTATATGGTCTTGTTAGCTAAACAAAATGATTTAGCATAAAGAGCCCTGAATTTGGAGTCAGAAGACTTGGGCTCACATACTGCCTTTGCTACTTATTACCTTCACTTGGCTTTAGTTTCTTTATTTATTTATCTTCTTGCTCTAAATTCTACGATCCTACAATCCTACTCCCTCTCAGTGGAATATGGATTCCAAGTTTGCGTCATAGTAATGAAGGATCATGCTAAGTCGCTCACATCCTTTCTTCCAGCTCCCTTGTAATACTGACATTTATGACACAACTGGTGGGGTTGGGAAGGGTTTCCTGGGGGAAAAGCCTTTGTCCAGCGTATGAAGTTAGAAGAACCATATAAGCTTTGAAACTTATTTGTACAGTGTTCAAAAGTAGTAATTTCATTCTACACAGCTCAGTGCTAGTTTCTGTGAGGTCAATAAAAGATAAATCCAAAGACCCCATCAGGACAAAAAGCCCAGCCTTGGCCAAAGAGCCAAAGTGAACCAAGTCCCAGTGGGAGCGGAGATTGTCGAATCGGGAGCTAAGGGAGCACAGCCATAATCAGCAGTTTTGGCACCTGAGGCAAACAGCAGGAAACATGTCTTCAACTAAACTTTATAAATGATGATGAAAATAATGCAGGAAGGAATGAAGACTAATTCAGGTGAGCAGGAGGGTATAACTCACCATTAGGTTATTAACCATGCTGCTATGTAGTAGCTTCTTATTTTAACTGTGCTTGCTAACTAAATATTAAATAAATAAAATGTTTCTATGATTCATGTTGTCAACATATGAATATAATAATTTTTTGTTTTAAATCTTTATATTTAATTTTTCCAATTACATGTAAAAACAACTTTTAACATTTATTTTCTTTTAAATTTTTAGTTCTAAATCCTCTTTCTCCCTTTCCTCTCCCCTCCTTGAGAAGGCAAGCAATTTGATATAGATTATATGTGCAGTCATGCAAAGCAAGATTTTTAAAAGTATGCTTCAATCTGCATTTAGTCTCTATCAGTTCTTTCTCTGAAGGTAGATGGCCTTTTTTATCGTAAGTCTTTCAGAATTGTCTTGGATACTTGTATTGCTGAAGAATGTAATACATTTTTGAATTGCACAATCTTTTAAAATTGTTGTGCCTTCTAAATTTCAGTGCCCTAGGACAAAGCTCTGATCACCTGTCCCTAGGTCTGCCTCCACAAAAGAGAGTTTTTTTGCAAGCCGTGTGGGTAGCCTGAACTAATGCTTAAAGATTGGTGAGAGCAGGGCAGGGCAAGACTAGGGAGCAAATGAGTTAGGATCCTAGCATCTCAAAATCCTGACCTTGCCTTTGAGCAATCATTCCAGTACTGATTTTTTCTGGGTATGGCTTTTTAATCCTATAGTTACATATCTACTCATGGCTTTGTTATTAGATTTTCTGAAGTTGTTGCTCATGATCATATCTTATCAGTTCTTCCCTCAGCATCTTCATTTATAATGTTTACTTGGTTTTGTACCCTGTAAGGTTAATGGAATAGGAAGATTTTCCCCATCCATTAATAGACCTATGTGACTTGCTCTGAGCTCCGGGCCAGCTAACAGCTGTAATACATCCTGAGTCACATAGAGCCCATTGGAGGAAGAATTTACCTGAGATGAACTTGCTTAAAGGGGAAGCTTGGTTGTAGGAAGGCTTTCACACCTTTTGGTACTAAGCTAATTAGGCACTGAATCAGGAGGGTTGTGATGCCTTCTGGCTATATATATATTCTGAGGTTGGTATTTTGCTTTGGGGCTCACTCATGGGAAGAATGTTTGTTAATAATTCTTCTTTACAACTTTACTATTGTGTAAATAAGTTCAATGTGAAGTTATATGTAGAAGATATATCGGATTCCATGCTGTCTTGGGGAGGGAGGAGTGGGAGAAGAAAATCTGGAACTCAAAATCATGCCGAACTGAGTGTCGTAAACTAAAAATTAAAAATTTTAATAAAAAAATAAAAAATAAGAATGTTTGTGTGATTTGGCCAGAGGAGACTCTGGGTAGCCGTTAAGGAACACTGTCCCCCTTGAAACCCCAGATGTTGGTGTTCCCCCTCTGGTGACTATGTATGTGTTACTTTGTTCAGATAGTTAAAGGCCCTGTCTGTTGATCTGCGCTAATTTCTGCTTCTATTTTCTCCACCTTCAGGGTGCTGACCCTTCCCCTGAACTAGTGAATGATATATTTGTGTAATTAAAGTAAGATTATTGACCCCTTAAAAAGCTATTTTTCCTTTCAAAGCAGATCAAAGAACCTGTGCTAGCAGGCCATCCTGGGTATGCTAGGGTGCTTGCTGTTACATACCCCTAGTTATGTCCCTGGGCTACTCAAAGTCTTCTTAGAGCAACTTGGTCTAGTGGGGCTAGCATAGAATTTAGAGGCACAGATTTACAGCTTTGGAAGAGATACAAAAGGGCAAGCAGGCTGTTGGGGCAGGTCTGTCTTAGGCAGGTATTCTGATAGTTCAGGTTCAATGTTGGAATGAAATGAGGTACTTGTAGGTCACTCAACAGTCCGCAAGGAAGTTCATAGAAAGGATATTGAACAAGGATGCTCTAGCACTTAGCTTGGATAGACATGGCCCCATCTCTTTGGAAACATGCAGGGTGACTCCCAAAATGCTGGGACATCTGCCAAGTTTGAAAGACTCCCCAACTCTACTTGGTTGATCTTTTTCATGCCTTTAAGTGTAAGGTACTTCAATATGACCAAAGGCTTCCAGGAAGCGTCATGGGAGGTGCTGCCTGAGCCTTTGGGTCCTGGGCCGATCAAATCCTCAAAACAATTCTGTTCCTTTTCAGGGGAAAACTGACCTAAATTGCATGGGCAAAGGGATTAGGCCATTGCTCCGCTACATAGACAAAACTGTACCTGAATAGGAATCCCCTCTATAACATTCTTGACCAATTAAAGATTTCTAGTGGTGAGAAGCCCAATGCTTCCTGAGATAGCAGAGAAATTCTAGATTCAAATCCCATTCTTCAACTTACAACTTTCACCATATTAACATTGATATTATGGAACTAACTAACCACTGCTCAACCTAAGATGAGGTTTCTGAAGAAGCAAGTATTAATTGCTTGGGAAAGAGAGACGGTCTATCTAAGTCTTTCATCCTTACAACTGGTTTGGCACACGACCAGACCGCATGCTTGTCCTTGATTCATGGCTGCTCTTCAGTGCAGTATTATCCCTATCCATACCATTTACTTGTGCAACCAACATTTACTAAACACCTACTTTTTTTTCAAGTGTTTGGGGTGTTCAGAGAGGACTAGCGCCTCTGGTGCAAGAGCCTGCCCAGCCCTCTTCAGGGCTGCTCATCCACCTTTGGTATCCACCTTCACCCAATTCTCACCTGTGGCTCCAGGAGGCTGTAGCATGTGCAGTGGCCGCACTCCAGTAAAACCAGAAGATGAGCTAAACCAGGTTGACGGTGACCAATGGGCCCCAAACCCAGCAGTGAGACCGGGGAAGTCTACCTCAAGCATGAGAAGACTCCCCTCTGTGAAGAGGGTGGATGAGAACAGTTTGTTTGAACAGCCATGGAGGTGTCTGAAGTAGGAACCGTGGAGCACTTACAGCTTGCTCAAACCTCAAAAACACCAAGACCCTGTATCCTGAACCATTGCCACTCATTCTGATTTTTTTCCTGCTACTAAACTTTGATGACTCTGGAAGAGAGAGTGAGGCTGACAACTTTGTGCAACTCCGCCTCACTTGAATCCAATTCACACACAAGTCAAAACATCACTCATGATGTTACCCGTCCTCTTTGAAAAAACAAAGGACAAACAACTGTTTTTAAAGCACCATGCTGAACACTAGAAAAAATACAAAATTTAGATTAGATGTGGTTTATGGTATCATGGAGCTCACGGTCTAGTTGAGTGATGGGAGGGTGAGGTACATGAAACAGACAGAAAAAACTATAATGCAAAATATTACAAGATAAATACATTAGGAAGATATAATCGAGGTGATGTCAGAGTGAAGATTGTTAGCTAAGATTTGAAGAGAAGTAAAGAGTAAAAGAAGTTCAGACATGAGGGCAGTCAGTGAAAAATGTAGAGTTGAGAGAGGGAGCGTCTTGTGTGAGGAATAACTAGGAGTCCAAAGTCACTGGATCTTGGAGTATGTGGAAGGGAATAAGGTGTAAGAAAAGTACCCAAAAGATAGGAAGGGGCCATATTATGAGGAGCTTTAAAACCCAAATAGAGGATTTCATATTTGACCTGAAAGAAATAAGGAGCCACTGGAATTCATTGAAAAGATCAGACCTGTGCTTTAAGAAGATCACTTTATTAGCTGAGTAAAGGATGGACTAGAGTGGAGAGACCCTTGAGGCAAGGAGATCAGTGGTAGAAGTATCAGAGGTGAGAACAAAACATTTACAAAAAGGTAGAAATGACAGAACTAGGCAAGTGGTTGTATATGGGGATGGTGAGAATAAGGAGTTGGGAAAAGAATCCTAGGTTTCAAGCCCGGGTGATTGAGGGGATGGTACCCTCAAAAGTGATACGGAATTTAAGGAGAGGAGAGGGTTTGGGGGATGGATTGAATTTGCATTTTTGGACATGTTGAATTTATATCCAGTTTGTGAGTCCAATAAGTTGGGGATGAGAAACTGTAGGTCAGGAGAGAAGTTAGGGCTGGACAGATAGATCTGAAAATCACGCGCATAGAAATGTTGGTTGAATCTATGGATGCTGATGAGATCACTAAGTGGAAAAGCATAGAGAAGGATCCAGGACAGAGCTGGGGCGGGGGGGGGGGGGGGGGAGGAAAGGGGGGGAGTGCACCCACTGTTAACAGGTGTGAGACGGCTGAATGAGATCCAAGACGGTGGCACTGTTCTCAGCCCTGGTCAGACCACATCCAGAGCTTTGTGTTCTGTCCTGGGCACCATATATACTGAATAGTGACTAGACATTTATGTAACACCTATCATGTGCAATGGACTAAGCTAAGCACTTTACAAGCATTATCTGATCTGATATTTAAGGGAGAACATCCGTGCTAGAGAGATAGTTATGTCAAGGGCTCTGCAGACCTTAAATGGCTGTATGTGTCAAATATTATTAGGGACGCAATCAACAGAATGCTCAAGATGGGGATAAGGTGAAAGAAATTAGGAATGCTTAGCTTGGAGAAGAAAAGACTAGGGAGACACAAGAAGAGAACTCCGCACTATTTCTCAGCAGAGGAGCACGACCTAGCTCCGCCAGAGGAGGGCGCACACGCTCGCCGGAACCTGAAAACCAATCAGCGCTTCAGTGACGCCAGTAGCGCCGTGCGCGTCCAGAACAGACCCGCGCCCCCTCCCCCGTAGGCAGCCGTTGGTTGGAGCCCGAGTTTGACGTAGCCATGTAGGGGGGCGGGGAAGAGAGTCCCCGTGCCCGTCCGTGTTTACGTGCGTGCCTGCGCGCGCGTGCGCGGCAGTTCCTGAGGACTGCGGCTCGGGTAACGGGATGTCGGTAGCGTTTGTGCCAGAGCGGATGAGGGGGAAGGCGGAAGTTAACCAGGAGACCATCCAGCGGGTAAGGCCTGCGCATGCGCCGGCTGCAGTAGCTGAGCTTTGGCCCGGCTCCTTCCCTCTCCAGCGGCGGGCCCACCAGCTGGAGGCCGGGGCTTTGGAGCTGGGCTCAGGCCGCTGGCGTGCTGCCCCCTGCCCAGCCTTCCCCACGCGTCCCTACAACCATAATCAGTATTCCTTCGCCTCTGGAAGCGTGGGGACTCCCGTGGCCTTTGGAGACAGAGCCCGGGCCCCGAGACAGCCTTTATTAAGCGCCTGCTGTGTGGCCCATCTGGCGGAAAGACCAAAACTAAGGAAACAGGAGCCCCTGCCCGCGAGGAGCTTACTGTCGTGTAGAGGCGGGTCCCCAAAGTCTCAGTGCGGCGCTGGGCGTTTAAAGCTCCGGGCAGTTGGAGGGGAAGTGCGTCCTGGGGGCCGGGAGCCTTGGGCCGAGCCTCGAAGGGAGCGTGGGGTGCGGGGGAGGCCGAGGCCTAGGAGTGCGTGCACTGGAGTCCTGGGGAATGAGGCCGAAAGGCAGGACCGGGCCGCCCACCTGGTGGTCGTTTAGTATAGTAGAGAGGAGGGAACTAGGAGGGAGACGGGGACCTCGAGTGGGGGGCTGCTTGTGGCCAAAAGACGTGTCCGCGGACCATTGCGAGCCGGTTCTGGCGCCCAGGGCTCTAACTGGGTGGTGGGCGGTGGCGGGAGGAAGGTGCTGGAGAGGGCAAGATGAGAACAGAGACCCATCGGGGTACTGGTACTCGGCTCCAGCCAACAACAGCTTTGCTCCTGTGTTCTGCCTCAGCTTGTCCCTCTCGCCTGGGAACGGCCTCCCACCTCCTCTGAAACTGTAGAATTTCCATCTCTTCTGCAAAGTCCATCTCAAATGCCACGTCTTCCAGGAAGCCTCCTCTCACTGCTTCCTCCCCTTTCTTAATAACCTCGGAGCTCATACACCATTTTCAGCTCCTTAAATCATTTTCCCGTGATATAGGATGGCATAAGCATCCATGTTTGTGTCTTATTTCTCCTATTAGACTCTTGAGGTCATGAGGATGGGTACCAGGTCTTATCTGGGGTGAAGGGGCAACACAGGTTTGTACACAGGAACTTTAGTCAGTCCGCTATCCTCCCATTTCCCCCCTTTTATGTTATATTTGGCTCATTTGCCATGGGTCTGAATTGTGATCCCTGGTCAGACCCTGCCCCTCTTGGACTTGAAGCCCTGTGAGGAAGTTAGCAATAAAAATGCATAGATCCTAATACATGTGGCAGCCAGGGGAATCCTGAAGGCCCGCTGGCACTGTTATGAACATCATGGGTCCCAACCTGTGATATGTCATTAGCTTTGCACTGTTATGAGCTCAATAGCCATGTTTGATAGCCTCTTTCTGTCTTCATTCCTTCACATCCGTAGACCAGAGTCTCCTTGGAGAACAGGAAGCAGGTCCATTAGGGGATTCACAAGACTCTGAACATAGCATGTATTTGTTAAATGCATCTCGTTGATGAAGTGTAGTGGGTGCGGTGGGGAGGATGCCGGATTTGTAAGCAGATGACTTGATTCAAGTCTCAGCCCTACCACATCTTCTACCTTTGTGACTGTTGGACAGAGCACTCACTGAGACTCAGTATCCTCATCTTTAATAGGAGAGGACTGGCCTAAACAGGCTCTGAAGGCCTCCTGGCTCTAAATCTATGATTCTGCAAAGGGAGGCCTCAACCCTTTGACAGTCACTGAAGTCCAGGGATCAGAACTTGTAGCACAAGTGTGAAGAGCCTTGAGGAAGACAGGTCAGGGAGAGCACCTAAATACCTCTGCCATAGTAAAGTCAGGAACAAAAATAAAGGCTACTGAGATGAGCCACTTTGTCAGCGTGACCAAGAGGGATCCCTCTAAGCAAACCCTAAATGGCTGCAAAGCTGACACACTGGAGAGGAAGCTTAAAGGTTCTGGGTTTTTTGAGACTGTAGAAAGCTGCTTTTTTAAAAGCTATCGGGTCAGTGTCCTGATTGGAGCATGACTGTGAGACCCAATTAAAGAATAAGGCAGGCCACCTCAGGTTCAGCACACAGCCATCGTCACCACACCTGTGCTAAATTCAATCCAAATAACATACCTTTTAGAGGATTATAGGAGTCAGAGCTGGACAGGACCTTGGAGATAGCTAGTTCAGCTTTACTTCAGATAGAAGAAAACAGGGTCAGAGAGATCAGTGACTTTGCCCAAGATCACAGAGGTCTTAAGGAACTACTTATACTCTCTTACCCTTATCTCACCAGCTGCCCTTTTTGCCCTCTCCTAAGCATTTAATCTTTTTATAATTTGTATTATCTGTATCCAGACTAGCAAACTCTTATAAACAGTACTCCTCACATGTCAGTTTTTGTCTTTGTTACCTCTCCCAGCACATGCACACAGTAGGTGGTTAATCACTGTTTGTTGAATGAAATTCCCCATATAAATGCAGTGATTCTGATATCTTTCAGTTGCTGGAGGAAAATGACCAGCTGATCCGGTGCATCGTGGAGTACCAGAACAAGGGGCGGGCTGCAGAGTGCACACAGTAAGTTGCCGTTAGGTATTATCAGACACTGCTAGGAGGGTGGGGAAGTAGGAACCACTTTTAGGATCATAGATCTCATAGGATCCTAGATTTAGATCTAGATGGGATCTTAGAGATTGTCTAGGCCAAACCCCTAGTTTTACAGGTAAGGAAACTAAGGCTGTGGAAAGTCATCACTTGCTAACATCACCCAGGATTCCATATCCTCTGACTCCAAATTCAGTGTCCCTTTAGTGAATGAACTCTTCATGCACCTGACCAACCACCTCAGTAGGCCCATCCCAGTTTGTGTAAGTGACAAATAAAACTTCTTCACCAGTTGGATTTCTTAGACAAAAACCTGAACTCAACCTGTCCCAGGGAGAGGCATTCCAGTCCCAGCTCTGCTACTTAGCAGCTGTGTGGTGCTGAGCTGCTTACCTCCCTTCTCTGGGTTTGTGCCCTCTGTAAAATGAGGGACTTAGACTAAGTGGTCTTTGAGGCTCCCTCCACTCTTCCCTGTGCCCACGTGGTAGCTATATAGCTTCCCTTTAAAGAAGATCATAGTTACCACCATTTGCAGCTCCCATATGTGTCAGGCCAGCTCCAATGTGCCTTTTCCCCAGTTTTACGAACTTTATTTTTTATTGTGTGATGTATTCTAGGAACTAGCTGCTACTTTCTACCCTGTGATTTGTTTATGGATTTTTCTCCCATAGGTACCAGCATGTATTGCACAGAAATCTCATTTATTTGGCTACCATCGCAGATGCTAGCCCAGCAAATGCTCCCAAAACGGAGGATTGATTGATTAGCCCTTGCTTTTTGCCATATTGTGAGTATTTATCCCCTTCAAATATAAATGGAGCCATGACTTTCACCAGTGCCATTGTTGAAATTGCACCTGGGAAACTACTTCAGGCCCATTTTGAAGGGCGAAGGGTTCGAGCAAAATACTAAGCGCAACTGGATGTTAAATGTCACTTTTCATTACTCAGCACATCCCTCTAAGTAGTTGTGACCCAGCACATCATTTTTCTGAATTACCATCTTTAGGGGGATAAACCCATCAGGACACCTTTTCAGAACTTATTTCTTGGGCTGTCAGCATAAAGGAGGCTGAGTGGGGACAGCAGGCATGACACTTCCTGGCAGTACCCTGTTGTGTATGTACATATAAATGTAATTGTTCCCAGCAATTGTTTATTAAAGCTAATGGTTCTCTGAAAGTGTCTTTGTCTTCTTAAAATCTCAGGGAAATGACACTTGTCTAAAATTGAAAACTGTTGGAAGGTACAGGACTTTGTTTGCAATAAACATTCCATTCACACAGCTAAAGAATTATGACCTGTTTTTCTAGCATGTTAAGTGTGAAAAGTATATTTCTCTCAACGTGGGGTGAAATAGGTATGATCATTTCCCATTCCCCACTCCAAGAAATAAGACAATCAAGCTTCAAGAGGTTGACTCTTGGCTGCATTCCTAAAACTAGTGTTGGTAGCCATACCTACTATACCGCAATGTGTCGTAGTTATTGATAAGTCCTCAGACATAGATTTTTGTGATCCTGGCTGGGGATGCTCTGGACTACTACTTGTGGTCACAGGAAAACCTAACTCGAGTAGGTAGGAATAGTCTGAGTACTTGAATTACTGGTTTGGTTTTAAGGAAATATAGTTTTACCATTTTTTAAGCACTAGACAGGCTATCCAAAAAGTCTTAGGGCTGTTTTAAGCTCTTACAGTTACGTACCCTGTATATGTTCATTCTGGTCTCTTCTCTTCTCAAAGGCTCTGTCAAAGGAACCCAAGCTCTGGCTGAATGTCTTAAGTATGATTGCAGTGACTAACCTAAGGGACCAACCTTCCTAGGTTTGGAGAGACTCAACACCCAGGGATGGAGGGGTGGTGGGGTTTTTTTAGTAACAGCAGCTCAGAAAGCCCTCTTCCAAGTAAAGTAGAAGAAATCTGCATCCGCAGAAAGGACCTACACTGAAGAAATCATAACTTTTTTGACCTAAAAGGATATATGTTGTCAAGTGACAAGTCAAATAGTGGAAGTAATTTAATGAAAGCATTTTAGTTCTCGAGGCCTTTACTGCATTAAAACAGTGTAAACCTAAAAGGCTTTCTGGAGCAAAAGGACTGCCTGGGTGGCCTCAGAGTCCTCTGATTATTAAACTTTGCATATCCCTGGAGACCCCTGGGTGGAGCTTAAGAGCGAACTTTCCAGCTCTGATTTTCTATTACAAGCCGTACTAGAACTGAGAGGCTCCCAAAAGTTCAGTACAAGGACATAAGAGAATCAACTGAAAAAACAACCAGAACAAAGCATTTGAGAGTTTTCAAGAATAATTTTATGTCTACCAGTAGGCTACTTAAAGATTTCTTTTTTAAAAGCCTTTTCTTTTTTCCCTGACGTGATTCCTCTCACATGAAGGGGTTATTCTGTGATTTTGTAATCTAAAGAGAGAAGATCCCCAAATTCCTACCCAGCTGCCATGACCTCCACACCCTCAGATGTTTGCATTTTCTAAAGCTAAGAACTACTATCCAAGCCCTTGTAGATTATTAGAGCTGCTAAGACACCCCTCATCTTTCTGGTGAACAAAAAATGTTATTTCCAACTTCTGACCAACACACTTGAATGTGGATGGGAAGTTGCCTGGGTTTTCTATTGATACATTTTTCACTGTGGCCATTAACGAGATACTATCATTGAAACATTTTGAACTCCCCTGGGAAGGTACCTTGTGTTCATAAATCTGACGTTACAATAAAAAGACAAATCTGACAATATTTGGCCTGGTGCCCTAAAAACTAAAGGAATGAGAGAAAGCCAAGCAAAGGCAATAACAAATTGGCCACATGAGCCTCTAGCAGAATAAATGTCGTTACAAAAGTTGAAATAGAGGAAGCAGGCCATTCATTCATGCATTCAACAAACAGGTGCCTGATGTGTGCAAAGTACCATGTCCGGCGCTGGGAGTCTACAGAGGTCAGCTAAAACAGCATCTTTTCCCAGAGCTTATATTCCCCTAGGAGAAAGAAACACCAGTGCATGACTATAAAATGCAATAATACATGATAAAAATTGTAGTACAGTGGAAAAAGTGCTGAATGTGGAGTCTGAGGACCTGAGCTCAAAACCTAGCTCTGCCTTTTACTACCTATGTGATCTTCATGTCACAACCTTCCTATCTATCCAATAAGCGGACTGGATGACCTCTAAGGTCCCTTCAATTCTAAGCTGATCCTGTGACCTTATGTCTATTAGAAAGGTATAAGCCTAAGGAAGTCTGAGTCAGGAGAAGGCAGTTCGGTGATTATCAGAGAAAACTTCACAGAGAAGGTCACATTTAAATGAGGTTTTCAAAGACTAGTAGGAATTCTACAAAGTAAGGAGAGGGGAGATATTGGAAGCCTGGGGAACAATGGGACAACAGAGGGCATGTCCAATTTGGCTAGAGCACAGAGTGTGTAGGGAGCGGTATTATGAGTAAAAGCTGGGATGGCAACAGATGGTAGAGGGCTTTGAAAGTCAGGCAAAGAAGTTTGCATTCTAATTGAGGATAGCAAGGGGCCCTGTACACAATCTAGTCCAATGTTTTATTTTTCAAATGAGGAAACTCCAAGTGATAGTCTGGGACACTAATGTAACCGGTGGCAGGAGTTAGCCCCCACACTCCCACAACACCAACCAGGGCTGTTGTGAGCCAAGACGAGCAGACCTGGAGTAATTTGTTAGCTTTGCCCACTTGTGGATTGGTGAGGCAACTAGGTGACTCAGGAAGACCTGAGTTCAAACTTGGCCTTAGACACCAGCTGTGTGATCCTGGGAAAGTCACTTAACCTCTGTTTGCCCTAATCCACTAAAGAAGGAAATGACACACCACTCCAGTATCTTTGCCAAGAAAACCCTATACCTAGCCTTGGCCTGCTGTAGTCCATGAGTTCATGAAGAGCTGAACATGACAACAACAACACAAGTGGATTGATCTGGAACCCAGCTGTAGGTCTTTTGGGCAATGAATATTAAATGCCAACTCTAGGACTCTGGAGTGGTGGTCCTAAGAACCCGGAGAATTTCCTTATGAATTATTAGATAGATTGATAGATGTAGCTAGACAGATAGATATTGATGATTGCTATTACCTGGGATTATTGAATTTTTTTTTGGTTTGGTTTGGGACTTTTTGAGACTGGATCTTCCAATCTCCTCCAGGCTAGAAGTTAAGTGGCTACTCACAAGCCAGATTCCTCCACAGATTGGTGTGACTTTTGCCTGTTCCAATTCCCACCTCATCCAGTTCATCCCTCCCACTCCCACCCCACACCCATATTAATGTCAAATTTTAGCCCTACTGCAACTCAGACCTCTGAGCGCAAGAGAACCACTGGCATCAGCCTCTTTAGTATTAGAGATTACAGGCAAGCTCCCCCATACCTGTTGAATATGTTTTGATTAAAGAAATTGCTTATCTTAACCTTCAGGTTCATATGATTGGGAGAAAGTTCACTCAGGTCATTCAGACCTGATCTTTCTGTCACTCAGTGGTCATAAAGGAGCCACTGATGTTTTTGAGCAAGAGGAGGGATGTGACTGAATCCCTGCATAAGGAAGATTAGTTTGGCACAGCATAGAGAGATTATAGATAACCATCTGGGCTTCAACTTCTTTCCTGTGAAAAGCAGAGGATCAGGCTAGATTAATTCAAAGGTCCCTTCCAACCCTAAATGTGTGATCCTATAATCCAATCCTACTTACAACTGCCTTTGTGTGTCTGTTATAAAAAAGCACTTTCAAATCATAATATTGCTTTTAAGTCTGGGTTTATCCATCTCCCTCAGGCTGGAAATGCAGGGGCTACTAATTGGCCTGAGCCTACCACTGATCAGCACAAGAGTTTTGATCTGCTCAGTGTTCTACCTGATCTAGTTTTTTCCCTTCCTGGTGTTCCCCTCATTCTAGGCGAGAGGGTCCCCTTATTGATGCTGAACTTGGTGAGAATACTGCTTCATGCCCTTCCCATTCCTTCCAGTTCTTTACTATGACAAAAGTATTGTTATAAACATCTTTGTATGTAAGGACCTTCCCCTCTGGGAACCCTTTAGGTTAATGCAGGAAGTGGAGAGCATTCTTCATCATCAGCCCTCTGGAATCATGGCAATTACTTACATTTGAGAAAAGAAACTTCAGTATACAAAAGGCCCAAACAACTTATCAACAATTCCCTCTGGGACCATTAGGGTTCTCACTCTTTGTCCAGACACCCTTAGACCCATGTAGACGTTTTCCCTTTCATATAGCTGTTGCAAGCGTGTAGATAGACTATTTTGTATCTGCTTTCTTTACTTCACATTATTTCATATAGGCCTTTCCATATTTATTTTTATTCCTCAAATTAAACGACCCTAATTGCTTTGAATATAGTTCCATTACACTGATGTACCTGCCACAGTTTATTCAATCATCCCTGTGTTGCTGAGCATTTGGGTTGTTTCCAATTTTTTGCAATGATAAATAATGGTGCTATAATTATCTCTGTACAGATGGCTCCCCTTTTTTAAAATGCCACCCCAGGTATTTATACTATACATGTCTGATGTCACCGGCATGCTTGCTCCCTCCATTAGTCTCCATTTCAGTCCTTCCATATTTTCTCAAACTGTACAGTTCTTATCTGTGCCTTTTCATAAATTCTTCCTAGAGGACCCACCCAGCACCATGAGAGTCTTCCTTTGGTTCTTTAAATAGATCATGGAGACCATGTATAATGGATACCTGGTCTGTCAATCTGTTCTTCCTAACCCTCACTACATGACCAACCCACCTCCATTTCTGATCAGCTGTGGGATAGTAGAAAAAGCAGTAGATTTGAAGTCAAAAGACTTGGGTTCAAGCCCCAGCTCTGCCACTTACTATGTAACCTTGGCTTCTCTGAGCCTGTTTTCTTACATGGCACATTGGATTGAATGCTGAACCTGGAGGGAAGAAAACCTGGGTTCAAATACCATTTCTGCCACTTATCAGTGGTTTGACCAAAGGCTAACCTTACCTTAACCCCTGTGAGCCGCAGCCTGCTCATCTGTAACGCTAGGATAATAGTGCTTTCTGTGCCTACTTCACAGAGTAATTGTGAGGATTAAATGTGATAATACATATCATAAAGCACCATGTTAATGCCTGCTGTTATTATTACTAGGGCAGCTAGGTGACACAGTGGATAGATCACCAGGACCGGAGTTGGGAAGACTCTTCCTGAGTTCACCTCTGGCCTCAAACATTTACTAGCTGTGTGACTCCAGGCAAGTCACTTAACCCTGTTTGCCTCAGTTTCCTCATCTGTAAAATGAGCTTGAGAAAGAAATGGCAAACCACTCCAGTATCTTTGTCAAGAAAACCCCAAATGGTGTCACAAAGAGTCAAACATGACTGAAAACTCATTCAACTAGACTCCTTTCGAGTTCAAAACCTTCTGGTCCTATACAGATATAATTTTTTTGGTAGCAGAGTGAAAAGAATACCTTTAAAAAATTTTAGTGGTGTCCTTTGGGAAATGTTATGTCCCTCTTTGTCATGGCTTCTTCCAGGCATGTTATCTTCACCTTTGATTTTCACTGCATCACTGTGATCTTGGCTTGTGGGGAGCATGGCTAGCCAGCGTTTGATGCCTGAGCCATTATTTCCTAGCCTCTTTGCCGAGGCTTCTTGAGAGACCCTTCCAGGTTCACCTGCCAACAGCCCCATCATTGCCCTCTGATTCCCAGTGTTGGCTCGGTTCCTCTGGGAAGTTTCTTCAAGTGTTTGAATGGTTTTTGCAGGGAGGAGAGATTAGACTTGGCTTGCTCGGTCCCAGAGAGATCAGGGCTTCCCAAAGGGACAGAACTAGGAGCAATGAGATGAGGTTCCTGGAAGGCAGATTTCAGCTTAAAAATTCCTCATGATGAGAACTATCAAAAATAGAATGGACTGCCTCATAAATAATTAGTTTCCCATAATTCCCAACCTCCATTTTTCAAGTGGGCAGCTAGATAGATGACAGGCCAGAGTCAGGAAGACTCATCAAATCTGGCCTCAGACACTTATTAGCTGTGTGACCCTAGGCAAGTCACTTCACCCTGTTTGCCTCAGTTTTCTCATCTATAAAATGAGCTGGAGAAGGAAATGGTGAACTGCTCTAGTACCTCTACTAAGAAAACACCAAATGGGGTCATGAAGAGCTGGACACGACTGAACAAGAATTTTCAAGTGAAAGCTGGATGGCTACCTGTCAGGAATGATGTAGAAGAGAATTCCTGCTCAGATACGAGTTGGAGCAGATGTCCTCCGGAGTCCCTTCCAGCTCTGAGATTTTGTGATTCCGTGATATGCCAGCCATTCTCAGATCAAGCCCTAGCAGTGGAAGCATCTGTTGGAAGCTCTAGTGCCAAGGCTGTGCCAAGCCAGCCATCTGTTGTCCCAGAGGGGCCACTCCTCATAGGACAGAGGTTATCCCAAAAGTGCTCAGAAGGGAGGGTGTCGCAGGTACAGTAAAAGAGTTTGAGCAAAGTCAGAGAAGTGAGAAAGTTAAGGGTAAAGTAGACTAACACCCATGGTGCTCAGCTCACAGGTTTGTCATGAGAATCGAATGAAATCATGCAAACCTTTTATTTTAAAAAAAAATTCATTTTCAGTTCCAAGTTCTTCCCCCTACTCTGGAAAATCTCCTTTGCAATATTTTATTGCTTCCCCTTTTCCCTCCATTGTCTTTACTTCCCAATGAGTCTTCCCTTCCCTTTCCCCCCATCCCCACCAAGTAGAACCCTCTCTTAAAACCAACACGTTAGCCATATCCAAAAAAAGTATTCCTCATTCTACTCTGGCACCTCATTTCTCTGCTGAGAAGCAAGAGACTTGCTTTGCAACTGTTCCTCTGAGATCATGATTAACCCTTGCATTGATCAGAATTCTTAAGACTTTCAACAATATTTTCATTTATCTCGGAGGTTCTTAACCTGAGCTCCATGTACTTGTTTGCTTTTTAATATTTTGATAAGTATGTCAATATAATTGGTTTCCTTTGTTATCTCATATATCTTATTTATGCACTTAATATGCTTGTAAAGGGTCTTGCAAACCTTAAAGCACTATATAAATGCTAGTTATTATTACTGTTATTATTATTATGAGAAGGGGTCTATAGGCTCCACCAGGCCCAGGTTCTACTCATCGCTCTGCTACTAGTTTGCTATATGACCTTGGATAAGCCACTTGCCTTCTCTAGGCCTTAATTTTCTCACCTTATACCAGTGGTTCTGTAGAGTAACTTTCCATAGTAGCTAGGAAGTGTTTTACCTATAGGGAATGACACCTTCCCCCTCCCTGCTCCTATTTAGAGCCCAGCTCAAATGTCACCTTCTCTAGCAAATTGTCCCAATCCTACCACTTGGTAATGCCTAAGAGGTCACTTCTCACCTTTCTAGTGCACTGTTTGTCTCTATCCCCTCTGAGAGCTCCAGGAGCATAGGGACACCACCTTATATAAGCTTCAAATCTCCCCCAGTGCTGAGGACAGAAATCCGATCATAATAGGGGCTTAATGGTGTTTTAATGGAATTGAGGGTGCTTACCAAGAAAGTTCCATCTCCTAGGCCTGATATTCAAGGTCCTCCACCAGTCTGGTACCAAAGTACCTCTCTAATTTTCTTTCATACTGCTTTCCTTCCACATACTTGACACTCCGGCCAAATGGGAATGCTCTTTGTCCCCTGGAAGTGCCTTTCCTCATACAATAGCCTCCCACCCCCACACTTCCTTGACTCTTATACCTATTAGATTCCTACTAGTTCTTTAAAGCCGTACTCAAATGTCACCCCCTCCTCTGGCCCTGATAACCCTGGTCTGTGATGGTCATCCTCACTTTGTGCTTCCCTCACAAGAGGCGCCAATGTTAATACTATCTACTCTATGCTTACCTATGCCCTTATCTATGATCTTTAGGACACCCTCAGTCTACAGTTATCTAACTCCTTAGTCTAACACTTATCTGGGTTTGTTGTTCAGTTGTTTTTTTAGCGTGTCTGACTCTTCATGACCCCATTTGGAGTTTTCTTGGCAAAGATACTGGAGTGATTTGCCATTTCCTTCTCCAGCTCACTTTACAGATGAGGAAACTGAGGCAAACAAGGTTAAGCGACTTGTCCAGGGTCACATAGCTAGTAAGTGCCTGAGTACAGATTTGAACTCAGGTCTTCCTGACTCCAGGCCTGGCCCTCAATCCATTGTGCCACCCTAGCTACCCCTTATCTGGGCTATGGTCCTTTCAATTCCTATCGTATCATTGGTCCTGGCAAATCACTCCTAGAGATCTTGTCTGGACGTTAACCTCATGCCTGGATCTCTCCTTTGCCCTTATCTACTTTGTATCATATCTATACATGTTCAGTAACCTACTTCATTCTCCTCCTCTACCACCACCATTAGATTCTAAGCTACTTGAGTGTACGGGCTATCATTTTTTCATCTTTGTCTAGCACAAGGACTGGTCTGGACCTACTAGGTTATGGTGGCTGCTGACCTTCACCAGTTCTTGTCCTCTGAGGTTTTCCCTGGACTTGTCACTGTTGGATTGCTTATCTCTGTAACAGAAAATTAGGCTCCCCAGAGCTCCAATCCGAAAGCACCTATGATTTATTGGAGGGCAGCCTAAAGAGCTATGATGTTATAGAATCAGAGATTTAGGGATGGGAAGAACCTTAGAACTCATCTAATCCATGTCTCTCTTTTTGTGGGTGAAAAAATGAGGCCTAGAGAAATTAAGAGATTTATCCAAGGTCGCATGGGTTTTAGTGGAAGAGTCGGGATTTGAAACTAGGATCTCTGGCTCCAAATTCAGGTTTGTGAATTCAGAAAAAAAGATTCTGACCCTAAAATTTAATAGGACTCTCCTTTAACATTAAGAAATGTGTTTTTTCTTTAATTGTACCTTATACCTCTCTTTGTAGAAGTGGAAGCCTATGGGTGTGCAATATTGCATATACAGGGTCCTCCTAAAGTCTGGACACATAAGCAAAAATGCGTATTTTCAAAAAATGAAATGAATGAAATTTTTATTTAACTGGAATATTAACAAATAACATCTTCAATATGATTTCCATCATTTGTGATGCAAAGGTTGATGCACTTTGCAAGATTCACGTGAACTCGATGCAATAACTCCACACTCCCATCAATTGCCTATGTATCCAGACTTTAGGAACACCCTGTACTATCAGACATAATTGATGTGTTGATTGGTTTGGTTTAACAATTTTTCCCCACTTTAAAAAATCTTTATATTTAAATTTAAAATTTTCTAAATTGTTACAAGAGGTAACTCATTGGAGAGGGGACAGGGACACATTCAGAAAGGAAGGCAAGGTAAAAATAAAATCTACCAATAAAAATAAGAATTTTCTTTTTTATAAGAAACTTGACATCTCATAAAGGCTGCTTTCTTCCAGCTCCTGGACAGCTTTTCTGACCTGCATGCATCTGTATTTCCCAGTGAGTATACCAGCTGCAAAAGTAGGAAAAGCTGGGCCCAGCTCCCTGAACAGATTGGTTTCATGATTTAAATCAAAGCCAGAAAAGACTGGCATAAACCCCAAACCACTTTGAATATGATACCTTAATTTGGCAAGAAAGAACTGCTGGTCTGAGAGCTTTCTCTAAAAGAGTACAGCAAAGAAGCATCTTTTTCAAGGTTAACTGCTAGGGCTTCTCTAATGAATGACAACCTACATATCCCTTCATATCAAGTGTTCATATAATCCTAAAGCTTAGTTCTTTGGATGGTTTTATCTATGATGCCAACCTAAGCGTAAACCACTGCTGAAATGAAGCTACCCTGGCCTCACCTAAAAACAGCATAACAAAGAACTTAGAATGTTTTTATATTTTCTTTTTCAAAAATATTTTTGTGGACATCTTTTGGTTTTGCATTGTAAAAACTTCTCCTGGTATCTCTCTCCCTTCCCCCCCGCCACCTTCACAGAGAACTATTCCATGTAACAAAGAATATTTTCTTTTGTTTTTTTAATAGTATTTTATTTTTTCCAATTATATGTGAAGATGATTTTTAACATTCATTTTTTATTTTTTTAGGTTAATTTACTTTTAGTTTTAACATTCATTTCCACAAGATTTTGAGTTACTGATTTTCTCCCCATCTCTCCCCTCCCCTACCCCAACATGGCATGTATTCTGATTGTCCCTTTCCCCAATCTGCCCTCCTCCCCCACCCCACCAATTATCCCCTTCTCCCTTACTTTCTTGTAGGGCAAGATAGATAACATGCATTTTTTAAAAAAAAATTTTAAATTCCAAATTTTTCTCCTTCCCTCTATCACTTCCCCCCTCCCTAAGATGGTAAGCAATTTGATATAGATTATATATGTGCAACCATGTAAAACATAAGAATTTTTTAAAAGAGAGACAAGAGGAAAAAAATAGTGATTAATCCATTGAAAAAGTCTCAAAAATATATGTGATGTTCTACACATGTGAAGCTCCCATCTCTTCAAAGGAGTGAGATTCAGGGGTGTCCTCTCACGTCTCTTCTTTGGGGCCATGTTCTTCTTTGTAATTTTCAAGATTGACTTTTGACTGTTGTGTGGTGGTTGTTCTTTCTCTTTCCACGGTTGTGGCTACTGTGTGTACTGTTTTCTTTGCTCAGCTTACTTCACTCAGCCTAATTTCCTGTAAGCTTTCCACACTTTCATCACACCCATAGTTCCTTACAGCAATAATCCCTTGCATTCATGTACCACAACTTGCATAGACATTCCCTGATCAATGGGCATCGACTTTGTTTCCAGTAGAACATAGAATGTTAAGTGATGGAAGGGACCTTAGAAGCAGGTTCAGGATCTAGAAGGAAACCTGGAATGTGGGACATATAATGCAGAGCTGAGAAGTCCTTTAGGTATCTAGTCTACTTCTTTCCCCTCATCCCAACCCCCTAGTCGGGCCATCTCTAGTCATTCTGATTTGTATCTTGCCATTGGACCCAGATGGCTTTGGAGGAGAAAGTGAGGCTGGTGACTTTGCACAGCCCTGCCTCACTTAAATCCAATTCACTTTCAAGTCCTGGCATTTCCTTCCTGATGCCATGGTCCTCTTTGAGAAGAAAGGACAAACAACAACAACCACCCCCAGCCACTCCTCCCTTTACTAAGGAGTCTAGAGAGCTTCAGTGACTTGTAAAAATTGTATGGGAAGTTAGTGGAACACCCTGTAGAGGAATTCAGGTTTCCTCACTTCCAGACTAACACTCCCACCATTGGTGCCTCCTCTAGGCACCTTCTGGCTACAAGGCTGTAGACTCTTCAGCATCTAGAATCTGCCTACTATATAGCTGGCACTTAGCAAACGCTTGGAGGTGGAGTTGTATGGCATCAAATATACTTTAGAAGACCAGAGATCAAAGCCAGATTCTGTCACTTACTAAATCATATGAAAAATGCTTTGCAGAGCAGCTAGGTGGCACAGTGCCTAGAACACCAGCCCTGGAGTCAGGAGGACTTGAGTTCAAATGTGACCTCAGATAGTTACTAGCTGTGTGACCCTCGGCAAGTCACTTAACCCTGATTGCCTCCTCTCCCCCCAAAAAAGAGCTGTGCATACTTTAAAGTGCCATGTAAATAAATTGTAAGCTGTCATTTTTTAAATGATGTCTTTTGTTGCATCACCTAAGTTTCTCCCAGAATCCCATTGTCAGTCATTATTAAACATGTGACTCTAGGCATAGACACCAACATTTCTGGAGCCTCACCTTCCCTATCTAAAAGTGAAAGTGATACTTCCTTTGCCCATCCCACCCAGCTGTTGTGAGAGGGAAAAAAAAAAAAACTTTATAAAACTAAAGGCTACAGAGACTGTCATTATGGAACCGAATGTTGAATTTTTAAGCTGATTTCCTTGAATCATCATGTGAACACAAATCTCGCCCACATTAAATCCCTCTAGCTCTGGAATTAACTGCACTTCGTTGCTGTCTATTGTCACACTGGCCACACCATCTTTCAATTTCCCCAGATATACTGGCATGGAAATTCTCCTAAACATGTGTGTACACCCACAAAAATACACTTTGACATAGGATCATAGGTAGATTCTCTCATCTGATAGAAAATCATGTATTCATAATTGAATGACACTAGTGCTTCCACAAATCTCCCATTTCACTGATGGGGGTACTCTCTCCAATGGTGCGTATTATAACTTATTCATGACTTTTCTTCCCCTCTGATTTTTCTTAGTATCTCTCTAAAAATTCTCCATCTTATGTTGGGATGCACCCAGGATGTTGGGGAAGCTCTTATAAAACACACCCATGAAAAAATATAACCATAGATAATAAAAATAACTCATATTTCTATAATCCATGAAACATACAATACATAATAACCAATGATAAAAATACACAATAATTCTGTTTGAGAGGGATGATGCAGTTGCACAACCCAGCAGAGTAAGGGAGTGATTCTGACTCCCACTTCTGATGACACTGGTGGGGAGTGGTCAGAGGTTGGTGGTTCCTGCACCCCCACCACATCAATCATAGGACACAGCCACTTCTATGGATTATTTCCGAAATGGAGGGTTCCCAAAAACAGGCGGAGGAGGGTAGGGGTGAGACGGTGGTGCTAGGTAGCAGGAGGAGGGGGCATATCTACAGCAGAGGCAGCTCATCACCCATGAATTTTATATATGTCAGAAGCGTGCCTGAGAGTCTTTGGACTCCAATATCCTCCTGCTACCCTGTGATCCCCTTTCAGGGAGAGATCTCATCTTTCTTTCTCTCCCAGCACCCAGCATCATACTCTGCGCAAAGAAGGCATTTAATAAAAGCTTGTTGAATTTAAAACAGCAGTGAAGAGCCATGAAAAACGGAGCTCTCTGAGACGGCTACAGAAATAACACCGAGAGCAATGCTGGATTGGAATGGAAACTGGGTTGATAATACTCTCAGTTGTGATGCTAAAACTGGTAAACACCATAAGGCGGAGATGGAGAAGTGCCAGGCAACCAGAAGGAAAGATGAAATAAAATAAGGAGAAACAAAAGTCAACCTCTTCCAAAAACTCCAAAACTGTTTGCTTATACCTCCTCTGAAAACTCTTGACTGACATATTGTAGGAATAGATCAATAAGCCTGTATTAAGCTCCTACTATGTGCCAGGAACTGATAAAACAAAGACAAAAGTGAAACAACCTTGACATCTGAGAGTTTACATTCTATCTGGGAAGAAAACAAGTACATATATTTTGTTGTTTGGTCAGTCATTTCTGACTCTTCATGACCCCATTTGAGGTTTTCTTGGCAAAGATACTAGAATGGCTTGCCCTTTCTGGGTTCATTTTACAGATGAGGAAACTGAGGCAAACAAGGTTAAGTGACTTGCCCAGGATCATACAGTTAGTGAGTGTCTGAGGCTGGATTTGAAGTCAGGTCCTCCTGAGTCTAGGCCCAGCGCTCTGTCTAATGCACTACTTAGCTGCCCTAAGTAAGTATATAAGTGACTACAAAGTAAATGCAAATTAATTTGGGCTAGGGGAAGCATTCTGGACTTGTGGAATTAGGAAAGACCTCATGGGAGGAGGCATTTGAAATGAGCTTGTTTCTTTTTTTTAATTTATTTTTTGTTTTTAGTTTACAACACTCAGTTGCACAAGTTTTTGAGTTGCAAATTTTCTCTTCCTCTCTTTCTTCCCCTCTATCCCCCAAGATAGCATGTAATCCAACGTAGGTTCTACATATACCTCCACATTAAACCTATTTACATAATAGTCCAGTTGTAAAGAATTATAACCAATGGAATGATTCCTGAGAAAGAAGAAACAAAACCAAAAAAGAAGGGGAAAAAAGAGAGCAAATAGTTTGCCTCAATCTGCATTCAGACTCCATAATTTTTTCTCTGGATGTGAATAGCTTTTTCTACCATGAGGCTTTTGGAGCTGTCTTTGATGAGAGGAGCCAAGTCTATCAAAGTTAGTCCTTACAGATACCGTGTGTCTATAATCGTGTATAATATTCTCCTGGTTCTGCTCCCCTCACTCAGCATCAGTTCATATACGTCTTTCCAGGTTATAATGAAGTCTGTCTGCTCCTCATTTCTTATAGCACAATAGTATTTCATTACATTCATATACCACAACTTGTTCAGCCATTCCCCAATTGATGGGATCCCGTTGATTTCCAATTCTTTGCTGCCACAAAAAGAGCTGCTATAAATATTTTTGTACATACAGGTCCATTTCCCACTTGTGTAATCTCTTTGGAATATAGCCTTAGAAGTGGTATTGCTGGGTCAAAGGGTATGCACTTTTTTATAGTCCTTTAGGCATAGCTCCAAATTGCTCTCCAGAATGGCTGGATCAGTTCACAACTCTACCAGCAATGTAACAATGTTCCAATTTTCCCACATCATCTCCAGCATTTATCGTTTTCCTGTTTTATCATGTTAGCCAATCTGACAGGAGACCTGTGGTACCTTAGAATTGTTTTAATTTGCATTTCTCTAATCAATAGTGATTTACAGCATTTTTTCATATGACTGTAGATATCTTTAATTTCTTTCTCTGAAAACTGCCTATTCATATCCTTTGACCTTTTCTCAAGTTGGGAAGAGCTTGTTTCTTGAAAAAGACCATGACATCAAGGAAGTGAGGCAATGACATTCAAGTGAATTGGATGTAAGTGAGGGAGGGCTGTGCAAAATCACCAGGCTTGCTTTCTCTTCCGGAGCCATCTGAGTCCAGTGACCAGAGATAGATCAGGACAAATGGTAATGGCCCAGAATGCAGAGGGGAACCTTGTCCTTTTCAAGCTAAGATCTTTAACAGGTCTCAGTTTGACTGAGGCAACACCCATTCAGTGATTAAGGCTTAATAAGAAATGAGGCAGAGAATGGCCTCTTTACTTAGTCAAAAATAAATAAATAGAAGGAAAACAGAGATTCTAAGAGGCAGAAGTACTTTATTCCATACATTAGGTCCAACTTATGCAAAGGTTTAGGGAGAATGTCATGTGAGAGATAGCATGAAGGGGAGTCTGGCACAACCATCAGGCTCATGAAGGGAATAATGTATAACAAGGCCAGTATGATGTTAGGCTGCACTAGGCAAGAAATGAAGTCTAGGATGAGGAACTGCAAAAGGTCTTACTTAGAAAAGGCTCCTTTGGAGAATGGGGTATAGACCATCAATGGTCCTGGTCCAAACCTTCTCCCAGGACAGACAGAAGAGCAGATCTCAGGGTCTTTCCCCTCCCCATGGCCAAGGATATTTGTTAAGAAGGCGTCCAAGAGTAAAAGGAAGACTAGGCCCACCAGACCCAGAAAAAAAGACAGGCAGTGGAACCTGAACAAGGTCCATTAAAGACTGCTTTAGCATCAGGTGGTTAGAGTGTCAGAGTGGAGATGAGGCTTGATCACAGAATACGTACAGCAGCCGATCAGTGTGTGGGATGAAAGACCCTCACCAATTAAATTTATAATAAGGAGCCATCTCAGGGTGGGAACAGAAATAAATTTTATTCAATTCTCTAGAATAGGGCATCCTCTGCTAGAACAGATCTACCAAGGGAAGCGCTTTACAAGGGGCAAAGCACCAGCAATTATACCTAACACAAGAGAATTCCCACCCACTTCTGACCCTTCTCACCATTGGCTGAGAGGTGGGCTTACAATCTGAGCATGAAAGCTAGACAAAGAACCAGGAAATTGAGACACAGAAACTCCAATTCCCATTCCCTTAGTTAATGATTTCAACTGAGGTGACATCTATAAATCTAAAGAAGGAGGAAAGGATAAGAGGAGGGGGAGACCCTCTCCATTCTCTTACAGTACTTTTACAGTAAAGGAAAGCAGGTCACAGTGACCCTATCCTTACTGAGCAAATCTTTAAACCAGAACCAGAAGAAAGAACAAAAAGTTTCAGGGTAAACTTTCCCAGAGGCTGAGCCATGTGAAGTCTTCACCTTTTATTTGCCTCACACACCAGTGTGGAGAATAGGATTCCAAGTCCTCCCTGCCTTTCACCAGAAACCCAACTAGGGAAATAGTCCTGTGAATCATAGGAATAAGGGGACAGGAGGCCGCCTGGAAAGGGAAAAAGGCTTTCTTTCACTGTGCAAATAAAACCTATTCTTTGTTTGAAATCTTGTAAGCCTAAGGGCTTAAAGAGAGAGCTGGGGAAACACTTGGGGAAGTGGTAGGTGGGACAGTTCCCAGGTTCCATCCTGGGGAAGCCAGATTAATGAGAGGAGCCCAAAAAATGTAATTCAATCCCCACGGTAAACCTGTGAGATAGGTGCTATCATTATCCCATTTTAACAGATGAAAAAAAAAATTGGGGCTAAGAGGAATTAAGTAAGTAGCTCGCCCAGGGTCACAGAGCTTGTGAATGTCTGAGTCAAGATTTGAATTCAGGTCTTCCTGACTCTAACCCCAGAACTCTGGCTACTTTGCCACCTATCTGCATTACATGATAGATTAGTCAGTGAGTCAGTAAAGCCATTATTAAGTACCAACTATGTACCAAGTTCTGTGCCTCCAAGGGGCTCACAGCCCACAGAATAATCTGAGCAGAGATGTCAAAAAATAAATGTGTTTTTCAGGTGTACTAGCTTCTTATTCAGTTTAATTAAGGGCACCAAGGAAATGTTAGGGAGACTGCGCCTGGCATGGTTGTTGTTCATCTTTTGGCCAAAGTCATCCACTGCCACAGAGTAAGTGTTTAGTTAATGCTTATTGACTCACTGACTTGTATTACCAGTTATCCAAACTGGATCCTCACCTTGGCTAAGATGGGAGGAGAGTATGTTCTACCAAGATCAATCAACTCTGTGTATTCGATGTCAGTCTTGTCATTCTCTGGGTCAGATGCCCCATGATCTAAATGAAATTTAAGGAGATCAAGAAATAAATCTGTTTGTAAGGTGACCTTACCTTCTGACCTCTTACTTAAGTATCTACCAAGTCCTGTCTAGCTCTAAAATCCTGTCATCTGATTCTATCTTTGAAGCATGGCCAGTCTTCTGCAAAACTGAGGGGGAGACAAAGTTTGTCACTGCTCATCTCTCACTTCACTTTCTGCGACCTCTTCTGCCTACTGGCTCTCTCTGCCCCTTCTGTACAATGCACCCAGTGTCCTTATACTGCCTTCTGGCTACCTTGGAAGGTACCTTGTACCATCTTGGAAGGTCTCTAGACCTTCCCTATTTGGTAGTGCCCTGTGCACCCAAACCACCCCTTTCTTTCCCTTTCTCTTTCCCCTCTCCCTGCTTCATCAAAACTCCCATTCCTTCAATTCATATTTGTTAGGAGAAAAGTGAGTCTGAACCTATATTCGCTTTCATGTAGGAATGACTGGTAGTTCTGTTAACTTTCCATGAAAGTACTGACATTTTTAGAAAGGATAGTTGTTAACCCAGATAACTTTCTTCTTCAAGACTTCAAAGTTCCATGGTACCATCAGAAGGGTACTCACAAAGCCTTCTATTGCCTCACAGAAAAGGGGGACACGTAAGAACAAATATTGCCATTTACATAATGCTTCAGATTTTGCTAAGCACTTTACATGCATTGTCTCATTTGAACCTCCCATCAACACTGTGAAGGAGATACTACAGTTATTATTCTGTTTTTACAAATGGGGAAACTGAGGTTCATGGGGGTTCATTTCTTGTACCACCTCTCTGATGGTCCCCGCCCCACCTGTTTCATTTGATATGGGAAACTGATCAGACACGCCTGAAAGAGACTCCACCCTTCCCTGTAACCCTCCTCCCTCCTCTTCAGCCTCTCTCAGCTGCCCTGATGCGTGGAGTGATGTCAAGAGTTTGGTGTCATGGTACACCAACTCCTGGGAGAAGCATCTTGGAGGAAAATTGTGAGCTCTTTTCTTCCTGCCTTTGCCTTAAGACCGCTATGCCCAAGGCTCTGTGGTGACCTTCCTAACTATTTAACTTTCCTGCCCTTTGTCGTCTTTCTTTGGAGGCACTGACTGTATTACCCCCATTTAGGGTATGGGTGCTACCGTAGGATCCATTCCTTGTTGACCCAGATTCTCCCTCTGTGCTCCAAGCACCAAGTGTTTCCATTTAAGTCACCTGGTCTTCCCTGGTAAGTTAAACATGCCCAATAAAAAAGGGCCATTGGCTGGATCATCTAATTCTTCAAGGTCCCTTTGAAGTCCCCACAGTGGACAACCTCATTCCTTAAGGACAAGGAATGCTTCTGTTTCTGTTTATGTAAAAGCTACACCTTTAAAGAAGGGGCACTGCATTTTCTGGCACTCAGAATTTTCAGAGAAAAGTAAAACCTGGGTCACATATTTGCATGTTCCTACGTAGGTGTCATTTTTTAACTCCAGTTTCATCAACAGGCAAATTGTTCCCTGCAGGATCAGAAACATGGTTTCCTAGCAAATTATGTAGACAGTTTTGTGAGATTTTTTATATAAAAATCAGTAAAATTCAACTATTTGAGTACCCTTCCCAGAGAGCACAAGCAGAAGAAAGCTCAGAACTACTCTCTTAGCCAAGAGCTCAGTTTACCCAGCCTGAGGCCGGTTCTCAACAGTAGCCACCAGCTCTAGCGTTCTGGGCAGCTTAGACCATTCCCAGGGGTCCCTCCTGCTTCCTAATGATTAACAAAGATTATCAAGGGCACCAACAGAAGGTGTTCTCCTCTGCAAACATGGCAGGACTCCCTGGGTCAATCCCTAATGGGTAGATCCTGACAAATCCCTATAAACAAAATCACAAAATCTTAGAGAGAAGTGGGACCTCAGAAGCTATCTAGTCTAGCCGTTACGGGACCAAGGATATTCTTTACATTCCTAGAGAGTAGTCTCTAGACTCTGAAATTGGCTAGTGAGGCAGAACCTACTATTTCCTAAGGCAGTCCATTCTGCTTTGGGATAGCTCAAATTGTTGGAAAGTTCTCTTTGAAGTCACGCCATAATTTGCCTCTTTGCACCTTCTAGGTATTTTGTGCTTCTTGATTCTGTCCTCTGGAATCAAAAGAAAAAAAAAATTAATTCCTAGATTCCTAGTACAAGATGATAGGGACTTTATTCCAGGGTGTCAACATCTAAAGGGGCTCAATAAACCAAAAATGCCTCAAGCAAGTCCAAGGACTAACCCGCAGGACAGCAGCTTATTTACTGGTCATACTGCATTTTTGACTTCTATTGAGTTTGACAATCCACTAATCACCCTTCTTCCCCAGAACTATTTTCACACATGCTGGTATCTAGCCATATTTCCCCCATGCTGGCCTCCCAACTCATTTGAGGAAAGTGTTCCATATTTTCTATTTAGAATTCATAGAATCATTTTATTTTAGAGTTGAAAGTCACCTCAGAGATAATGTAATTCCTCATTTTATATGTTACAAGTAACTCTGCAGATTACTTCTAGGTATTCTTACCCAGTCAGAGTACATATCTTCTGAAATGATTTCTCTGAACTGAGAGAAATGATTATTTCTCTCTTAGATTAACAATTCACTATTGAATTAGGACCAGGATTTTTACGGAAACCTGTAGGTTGTTCAGGACATTGAACTATAGGATACTGTTGGTGGATGAGATTGCCCAAATCCTCAGTGAGAGACCCTACCCATCTAGAGAGCCTTATGAAGAATTTAATCTAAGGTAAATTCCCGCCCATTGAGTTCTACTCAGGCTTGGGTGGGAGTAGAACCTTTGTTCTGGATTGCCCAGGCAAGAACAATCTTACATAATTAGGATCACATTCCCAAACTCTCATTAGAATAGGTCCACCTCTCATTACAACGTTCATTCTTCTCATTAATTGTTAACCAATCAGAGTTGATTGCTACCCTCAGGAACACCCACTCTTCCAAGGGCATATAAGCGGGTCTTTGGCATTTGAGAGTTCTACTTACCCCTTTTATTAATTATCTGCTAGCATGATTAATAAAATGATTAATTACCCAGAAACTATGTCTTTTGAACTTTTTACATGTCACAGAATGATCATTTTTCCCACTCTGAATCTCCCCCCAGACTAGCCAATATTAATTACATGTCATACTTGTGCAGAAAGGAATAATTAACTCAACATATTACTCAATATTTACCTAAGATATACAGTATTAGCCAATATTTACACATTTTATGATATTTACAAACATTTCCTCAAAATATTACAGGGCAAATAACAAAGCTGCAGGTATTCTTGGTATTGGCTCTCAAAATGGCCATGTCCTCCCACATGTGTCCTGGGAACCCTGGTTGACTCCCAATTAAACTTTGTTTCTTGTAACCCATTTGGAGGGGAAAACATGTTTCACCCACACTCTGGTCTGTTAAAGAGATTAACCTGTGTTTACAATTCTGAGGAATCCCTCTTTTCCCATAATCCAGGCAGGCTGGTCCAGAGTGCTGCTCCCCACAGACTAGATGCACTGAAGCCACCTACTACTCTGCCATCTCTTGCAATGTCAACCTCCTGCTCTCTCTAGTCTTTCAGGATGGCACTGTAAGAGAAGAATGGTAGGTAAGCATCTGGAAAAAGAGGATTGAGTGTGGTCTGACTCTGGAAGAGCAGATGATCTGTAGTCCTCAGGCCATACCCTTGCCATCATCACTGAGGTGTAGACACAATCATAGACTCCAGGTACCACTTCCATTCCGTCTTCCTATCTCTAGTTCTCAGCTTCTCCAATGTTCTTTTAAAAACCTTCCTCCTGAGAGATGTCCCCATGTGCACAGTCTCTCCTGAGACTACTCTCCCAATGAATGAATCTCTCTGGTCCCCAAAGCAATGTGGAGGAATGTGGTCTCTGATATGGGGATGTCATCCCCAGTCAGGTACTTGGTATCTTCAGGGAACTGGTACCCTATTTCACACTTTAATATGGCTTTATACAGGTCTCATCTCCAATGAAACAGATCACAATCTATCCATTTGGTCTCATCTTGTGTGACCATTCTCTATGTCCCATAAATCTATTCCAGGGACTCCCCTCAAACATCCTGGAGCTTTTCCTCTTTTCTCTTGACACTGAGTGGAAACCAGAGAAATACAAATGCTGGACATTAGTCTTCCATTGTTCTTGCTATGCTATTGGCACATCTTTTATTTTTCATTCATATCTTTCTCTGAGGATAGCATTCTCTGGATCACTTCCTCATTTATAAAGTGTTATAACCTACTCGTGCCACCATGCACCCTCGGTTACCCTTTGGGTATCCTCAGCTTCCATGTTTTTGGAGACTATGGTATTCCGTAGTTAGGGGGCATGACATGGATGAAGATCCAACATTGTAGACTGAGGAGGAGTAAGATGGGTAAGAGAACCAAGCTAGAGCAGTGTCATAAAACCTAGAGAGGAGACAGTATCCGGGAGGAAGAAATGAATAACATAACATATTGCAGAGAGGTCAGTGAGGAAGAAGACTTGACAAGAGGTCATTCAATTTAAGGCAATGAGTGCAGATGGCTTTTTCAAGGTTTTTAGCTGAGAGGCAGAGGAGACGTATGGGATGATAGCTAAGATCTGAGGAGGGTTTTTAAGGATAGAAGAAACATAGCGGTATTATAGGCAGCAAGGACGGAACTGGTAGATAAGAAGAGTTTGGAGAAAGAGTGGGGATGATGGTAGAGACCATCACCTTGAAAAGATAGTAAGAAAAGGATCAAGAGTATATTAGAGGTGTTGGTAAAGGAGAAGGGCTACCCCTTCACTGGAGACTAGAGCGAAGGAGGAAATAATGGGAGACGGTGTCAGAAGAATGTGAGATGAGGAAAAGGGGAGAAGAGAGTAGTGTCAGCAAATGGCTTCCATCTTCTCAGTGAGGTCTTTAGCTGAGAGAGTCAGGGGAGATGGAAGGAGTGCTGTCAAAAGCCTGAGAAGAAGAGAGGTTTGGAGGAGCCATTGTGGTAAATGGGATACAGGATCAATTAGAGAGGAGTCCCTATGCTGCAGTGAGGGCTCAGTTGAGATTAGATAACATAAATTTGTAGCAGACCCAGTCAACGTGGTTTCTTGGCTTCTTCCATCTCCATTCAGCGGCCCATGAAGAGGAAAGAAGGAAGCAGATGGTGGATATAAGGCAGAGTTAGTGTTTGGCAAGGTGTGATCAGAGAAATGACAAAGGAACAAAGGATTTGAGAGTGAAAATTAATGTACCGTTGGGCTGGTTCACCAATGGGTGGAGATTGGGAAGTTATAGCTAGAACAGAGGTGAAGGCCTGGAGAGTACAGTAGGGTAAAAGGATTAGAGGTTGTAGTGAAGATGAATATGGTTAGGAAGAGTAAGACATAGGAATAAATGGAACGATAAAAATAAATTACAATTAACATAGGAGAAAGGAAGGTAATAAGCATTTACATAGCATCTACTATATAACATGCACTGTGCTAAGTGCTTTTTATAAATATCATCTCAACATAGGAATATTGGAGTCTTTGAAAATGGAACTGGAATGTTTGTGTGCAGGATCACCCTTGGGATATGTTTGGGGGCCCTAGGAAAACATTTATTGCAGGATGCCTGTCTATATAACCTGATTTTAAAGTGCATTACAAAATTCACGGGCCCACATGAGGCATACGGATTTAGCAACGAAGATTTAGAATAATTTGCTTGCAACATTAACCATTTTAAAGAAGTATTATAATTTAAACCACTGAACTGCACAGAGTCAAGATGAAAGTCTAAATTTGGATTTACTGTTGTGGTCCACAAGACCACTTGTTATAATTCTGGGCAGAGCACATGACCACTGACAGTTTAAAAGTGAATCTCCCTAGCCATCCTCCTAGCTACTTGAAACAATGTTTGTCAGACATTCAAGGGAAATGGTTTACACCATCCCATCCCATGGCATGTAGGGGTAGGAGGGAAAGAGAAGCTCATGGCAGAAGCCTCTCCAACATGTCTCCACCCAATGCTGCTGTTGGAGACAATTAAGATGCCTTTGGTCCCGTTGTTTTCTCCCCCACCCAAAAGGGTTTTCAAATCCCATGTCCTAGCACAGGGGCTGACTCACCAGCCAAGGCAGCCCCTCATGGACAAAGAGAGTTCTGGGGACTGTAGGAAACATGATGCCAAGGGAACAAACCCACTGACTTCATCACCAGCCCATGGGGCCCTCTGTCCAGAAGTTTCACCAAGCCACCTTGAGGGACACAGGGGTGGCCTAAGTTTAGTCCAGCCCATCCTAAGGATTGGGGCAGCTCAGGGCCTTCCTCTCCCTCCTTCCTTGGACTCCTACAGCAGAGACTTCAGGGCTGGAGGTTGGGAAGAGCTGTTAATTAAACTCCCAACCACTCATCCTGACTGAATTGGAAGTGGGAACCAGCCACTGCTGAGCTCACACAGCAACCGCTGATGTAGCAACCAGCTGCCTCAGCTCCAAAATAATGCTTCCATTGAGCCATCGCACCATCTTTGAACTACAAAATTCAGGACAATTGGGCTGGCTTAACTTTGGTGTATTCAGATTTCCCATATTCCATGCAATATATCCCGTACAAATAAGGTAACATTCACTTGGTTGTACAGGTCATTCAAAATTTTATTTTATTCTGCAAATTTCATTTTTATCTTAATAATGTTTTATTATAAGTAGGGCCTTCTAAGGGGAAGAGGATGGTCCTGGGACCCGGTTTACTTGGTCTAAGGGTAGTACTGCTTGTGGGCAATAGCAATCAAAGACATGTCCCTGTCTATAGCTGAGATGGAATGGAGGAGTAAGTCATGGGAGTTTGGCAGACTGAGGAAAGAGAAAGTTGGAGTGTTTGAGGAAACATTAATATGTATGTTAGGGGCAGCTAGGTGTAACAGTGAATAGAGTATCAGGCCTGGAGTCAGGATGACTTCATCTACTTGAGTTCAAATCTGGCCTCAGACACGTAACTCTGTTTGAGCTGAAGAAGAAAATGGTAAACCACTCTGGTATCTTTGCCAAGAAAATCCCAAATGGGGTCACCAAGAGTCAGACATGACTGAAGACAACTGAACAATGACAATATGTATTTTGGAGTCTCCTAGTAGGAGGGCAGGATTTGGGGAGGAGAAGAAACCTGAGATAGGTACTGAGTTAATAAAGAAAGGAGGGGGAATATCCTGGGGTCAGCAGATAACAGCCCCAGGATCTGTACTAGGTGATAAATTCAGATAGCATGAATCTTAGAGGACAACATGCTAAGTGATGGTGGTAGAGGAAGAGTTTCAAAGTAGTAGTAGAGGGGCAACTAAATGGTACCAGCCCTGCAGTCAGGAGGACCTGAGTTCAAATCTGACCCCAGACATTTGCTTAGCTGTGTGACTCTGGGCAAGTTGCTTAACCTTGATTACCTCCGAAAAAAAGTGTCAGTGGAATGCAAGGGTTGTTCTAATTTTGAGAAGACTTAAAGATTATCTGATCCATCCTCCTCATCTTATTCAAGGAACTGAGGGTGGGGGGGAGGGGACTTCAGGAGATGTCTTGTTACACCTGCATTAATATAGCAGTCAATTAAATCATTGGGGCAGAGCCAAGATGGCGGCTGGAAAACAGGGACTTGCCTAAAGCTCTCCCCCAGGACCCTTCAAACACCTATAAAAATGGCTCTGAACAAATTCTAGAACTGCAGAACCCACAAAATAGCAGAGGGAAGCAGCCCAGCCCAGGACATCCTGGATGGTCACTGGGTAAGGTCTATCCCACGGAGCTGGGAGCAGAGGGGAGCACAGCCCGGAGTGGGCCACCCCAGAACCAACCAGACCAGGAGCCAGGTGGAACAGGCCCTAGCACCCTGAATTAGTGAGCTGTGGCAGTTACCAGACTTCTCAACCCACAAACACCAAAGACAACAAAGAAGGTTAGTGGAAAAAGCCACGGGGACAGCCAGAAGAAGTCAACAAAGTCAAAGAGCCTACATCAAAAGCCTCCAAGAAAAATATGAATTGGGCTCAGGCCATGGAAGAGCTCAAAAAGGATTTGGAAAAGCAAGTTAGAGAAATAGAGGAAAAATTGGGAAGAGAAATGAGAGTGATGTGAGAAAACCATGTTGCTGAATGTTGAGAATTCTAGAACCCCAGCCTTCTGAAGGATAGTTTGGGGATCCATCCTCTTGAAAAAAAAAAGGGGACATTTCTTGGATAACATCTTCATTCCCAGACGGCCTGCCTTCAAGAAATGGAAGGGGGAGTTTCCGGGAAGTGCCAGCCTTGAGACTGCCTCTCTTGTGTTCTCAAGTTTGAAAATTCTGCAATTCAGCCTTCTAGAGAAAATAAAGAAGATGCACTGGACACTGCACATCATGGAGAGAAGAGGATCCCCAGATTTCAGCCATCTAGGGGGAGGAAAAGCTCTAGCCTCTTGAGAATAGGATCCTACACATGGCCTTGCAGACAAAGGGAGAGCAAAGGACTCAACTGTGATATGAGGGAGCCAAAGGCCTGAGGTTTGCCATCCATTAACTACTGTGAGTTATTTGGAAAACATAAATCCAATGGGAAGGGGGTGGACTCCCAAGCCACTCCAACTTCATTTTCCTTCCAAATGAATTCTAAGTTTTTAGGGTAGAAATAGAAGACTAGTACCCTTTATGGAGCCCTTGGAGCGATGAAGGAACATGTCAGAAACGTCGGGGGTTGGCCACTCTAGCAACCCTAAATCAATCTCCCTTCTGAGAAGAATTTAAACCCCAGATGATGCCGTGAATCTGAAGGATTGTAAAGGAATAAAGATGTAAGTCACCAGGGAGGGAGAACTGCATTAATTGCTCATGGACTGCTGCAAATTCTTTACGTGCTTTCTGAATTTTCTGTGGGATGGAACGAAGGGAAAGAACTCTTTTTCTGGAACTCCCTGATACTTTTTCTTAAGTTCCGCAGCTAGTATTTTGGGTAATCAATTATGTAAATCAAGTCTAAAACTCCCACTGGTGCAACATTCTCTATTCATAGACCATGTGAGAGTCACAAATCCAAAAGAAAAGTATTTAATTAACACATAATGTAAATAACAAGGGAGAAATAAATGAGAAAGAGAGCCATTCTCAGGAGTCTATACACAAATAAGTACAATCTCCTACACTTCCAAATGTGAAAGATAGGGGGCAAAGCCCCCAGGGTAAACTTAAGCCAGAGTAGAAATGTAGAAATTCTCTCTCCCTCCCTCCCTCCCTCTCTCTCTCTCTCTCTCTCATTGTACTCCATCTCCTTTTAGCATGCTCTCTATGCCTGGCTGCTCCTTGGAGCTGGTGTCACCCTGGCTCTGGCTCTGGGCTGCTAGCTCCTTCTGTATGGAGGGGATCTCCTGGGTCTTTGTCTTCAGTAATGTCTGGACCCTGAGCATGCATGTCTGTTGTGTGCCTCACCGTTGGCATTTTTTTCTGTTCAACTGACCACATGCCTAACAGCATCAGACTGTTCCCAGTTTGGGTCTCTGCCTGTAGCAGCTAAGGAAGACCCTAGGATTTACTTTCCTTTCTCTTGGGTTCCCTATCTGTTTACTTCCAAATCTCATTTTTAAAGTTTACATCTTCAGGAGATAATCCTTGAATCCAAGTGCAAATCAGGGGATCCCAATGCCTGAGCCTTCCTTCAATGAATGAGAACTCTCTTCATTGTGGGTACTTGAAACTGCCCTGGAGGGCTCCATTATGGCAAAGTGCTGCCCACAGTACATAAAGCAAATAATGCAAGCACATGTATGAAGTCCAGCTTAAAATCCATTTCTTTTATACAGTCTAACACAATAGAATGTCCTGGTGATGGAGTGGCCTGCCACCTGTCTCTGCCCTGTGCAGCCAACCGCTTCTTCCTTAACAAGCTGTAGGCATCTTGGAGGAGACTTAGAAAATCACAGATTCTGAGTAGGAAGAGACTTCAGAGCTCATCACTTGAATCAAGAATCCAACATCCTTTTTTTGGATCCCCGACATATTCACTCAAAACTGCTTGGAATGGAGCTCGTAGAAGTGACAAATCCCACACAAAGAGAACTTTGCACAGGCACAGAGCAGCTGCTAGGCCAATCCAACTTCTGATTGTGGCAATGGTGGAAAGAGTCTTGGAGGTCCTGGAACCAAAAGCCCAAGGTCAAATCCAGGTTCTGTCTCCTCCTGGCAGGGTAGTCCTTGCCTAAGTAACTTTCCCTCTCTGGGTGGCAGTTTCTTGCTTTTTTTAAAAAAAAAAAAAAACCACACAAGGAAGGAGGAAGGGACGATTTCTAAGATTCCTTCTAATTTGAAATCTCATGATCTTATCATTCCTATTCTCATTTCAAGTGATAAAATATCTCCTGTGTCATGGAGACTTGGTATCTCTTGAAGGCTGCAATCTGTTTAAATGGCTCCCTTCGCCAAAAGCTGGCCTTTCAGGTCTTGGGACTTTTTCTACCCTACTGACTTCAACTACTTTAGTACCTTAATCTATGAGATTATTCATTCTTATGTAACTTGTGTTTGAAACAGCTTAGGCCCTCCTCTGCAATTTCCTGGAACTTATAAGGTGCCAAACAAAGATAGCAAATGGAGGGGGCTTGGAGTGAATTGCCTAGAACTATTCATGTAAACAGAATTGCCACAAGGTTGTCTTTTATGTGGGACACTTAGAGCCAAGGGAGAAACCTGCTTTATGGAAATCACAGTAGACATGCTTGAGAAAGAGAGAGAGAGAGAGAGAGAGAGAGAGAGAGAGAGAGAGAGAGAGAGAGAGAGAGAGAGAGAGAGAGCATAGGGATATTGAATTTGACTTCAGAAATTGGAGGGGTTGAGGGTGTCATTCTGCTAGTAAAATAGGACTGAAGACTTCAGAACCTCCACTGTCTCTTAGGTATTGATGGAGTGGGGCTGGCAATACTTGAACAGCCAGGGAGGTCAAGACCGAAGCCACCTGGATGCCAGAGACATCAGAAGGAACTGTTGGCATCCAGCCAGAGGCTTCTGGCCTTGAATCCTTGGACAACTTGCTTACCAAGACAGTAAGAGCTTGTTATTGGTGAGAAAACTTCCTCCTTGTCTCCCCAACCCCCCCCCCCCCACTTTGAAAGTCAGCCAAAGCCCAGAAGGGGAAAGGAAGGTCTTCAGAGTTTCACTGGAGTTATGAAGCAACCAGCAGTTGTTTTTTTGTTTTTTTGAGGAGGGAAGGCAGGGCAATTGGAGTTAAGTGACTTGCCCAAAGTCACACAGCTAGTAAGTGTGTCAAGTATCTGAGACTGCATTTGAACTCAGGTCCTCCTGACTCCAGGGCCAGTGTTCTACTCACTGTACCACCTAGCTGCCCCGCAACCTGGAGTTTTAACATTGTATCTTTTAAATTCTGACCCCAGTTAAGGAAACTGACAACTTTAATAAATCTATGAAATACTGAATGGTCATTTTGTTTATATGACCCTAAGTCATTCTGAGAAGAAATCAGGCAGGCCTTGGGAGTTGGGAATGCTTTCTGGAATATGTCCAAAGATCTAGGCAGGCAGCTTTCATGCACATGATTGGATGCTAGGTAGCAATAGAAAACTACACCCCCCTAAGAGCAGGGGTATGCTGGAGCTAGCTCAAACCAGTTGGACTGATTTGTTCTGTAAAATTTGGATCCAATCAAAACACCAAACTTAAGGATTTAGAAGGCCACATGAGGCCGTAAGATTGCAGGTTTCCTCCCCTGGGTTGGGAGGAAAACACTTAACTTTAAAGGGCTATTCGAATCTGGCTTTCAAACACTTTCTAGCTGTGTGACCCTGGGCAAGTCATTTAACCTTATTTGCCTTAGTTTCCTCATTTGGAAAATGAGCTGGAGAAAGAAATGGCGAAACACTCTAATATCTCTGCCAAGAAAACCCCAAGTGTGGTCAGGAAGAATCTGACACAACTGAAAGGACTGCACAACAATGCAAAAGGAAGCATTATTTTCATCACCATCACTAACAATAATTGTAATTTAGATGCAATCTTTTAGAAATAATACGTATTATATAAGATGAGGTGCAGCTGCATTAAGTCTAACCAAGAATAACCAGAAAAAGTTATTAAAACAGTTCATGGCCCCGAGGTGGCAGAGTGGAGAGTCTTGGACCAAGAGTTGGTAAGACCTGTGTTTGAATCCAGCAGCCATTTACTAGCTGTGTGATGCTAGGACCTCTTCCAGCCTCAGTTTCCTCGTCTGTCTATCGGCTGCTTCCTTACTACCTCCAAACAAGGCCATAGCTGCCTCAATGTTAAAAAAATCTCACTTGATCTCTCTGCTGGCTGTCATTCTCTCCATCTTCTCCTCTTAGGAGTTAAACTCTTTGGTAGGCTGTCTACAAAATATGTCTCTACTTACTTTCCTCTTACTCTCTTCTTCACCCTGCAGTCTGGCTTCCAACATCATCATTCAACTAAAACTGTCCTTTCCAAAGTTATCAGTGATCTCAATAGCCAAATCCAATGGCCTTTTTCTCAATCTGCATCTCTCTTGACTTTGACACTGTGGACCACCCTCTTGTCCTTGATACTCTCTTCTGTCTAGGTTTTTGGAACCACTCTCTCCTGGTTTTCCTTCTGCCTATCCGATGGCTCTTTTTCAGTCTCCTCTGGAGACTCACCTGTTTCTGTCCTGGTACTTCTTTTCTGCTTCTGTACTATTTCACTTGATCTCATCAGCTCCCATGGATTCAATTATCTCTGTGCTGATGATTCTCAGATCTACTTATCCAGCCCCAATCTCTCCAATGACCTCCAATCTTGCATCTCCAACTGCTCTTCAGACAACTTGAACTAGATGTCCTATAGACATCTTGAGCTCAACATATCCAAATCTGAATTCAGTGTCTTTCTTCCCATGCCCTCCCCACTTCCTGACCTCCCAAATACTGTGGCAAGTCACCCAAGCTCACATCCTTTGACTCCTCACTCTCTCTAATCCTCCCACATTCAATCAATTGACAAGTCCTATTGTTTCTACCTTCTCAACATATTTCATCTATGCCCCTCTCTCCCTTTCTACATTGCTACCACCCTCATAAAGGACATTATCATCTCACACCTGGATTGTTGCAATAATCTGCTGGTCGGTCTCCCTTCTCCAAATCTCTTCCCACTACAGCACATCCTCCACTCAGCCATCAAAGTGATCTTCCTAGGGTCTAGGTCTGACCACGCTCTCTATCTATTCAATCAACTCCATTTTCTTCCTTTTGCCTCTAGGATCAAATACAAAATTCTCTGTTTGGCTTATAAAGCCCTGCATGAAATGGCCCCTTCCCAACATTCAAATTTTATTAAACCTTACCCACTGCCTCCCTCCTTCTGCCCCACTACTCTGTGATCTAGTTATACTGGCCTCCTCACTGTTCCTTGGACAAAACACTCCATCTCCCAATTTTTTCCATTACGTTTTCCACAGACATTCCCCCATGCTTGGAACTCCCTCCTGCCCCCTCTCCCCTTCCTTCCCTAGCTTCTGTAGCTTCATTCAAGCCTCAACTAAAGTTCCACCTTCTACAAGAAGCCTTCCCCAACCCCTCTTAATGACAGTGCCTTCCCTCCGAAGATCATCTCCAATTTATCCAAACTCTCAGAAGAAAACAAATCCTTATGATGACAGATCTCAAGAGGACAAAAAAATGATTGTTTTGTTCTCCCTGGGCTGCCTGCTGGCAGATTTCTCTGGCTGCTGTCCAAGGAGAGTGTATATTCTTGAAGCTCCAGTGATTCCACTGTGGAGCTCTCCTTTGACGTGGCATTTGGGTAACTCATATGCAGACCAGGGTACATCTCCAAGGAGCTTCTCAATCACATGGATTTTTTAAAAAATTTGCTCATTTCCATTTGTGGAAGCCTGTGGTTTATTGTCTTTTAGTGGCATGGCTTGCTTATTGGTATAGTTGGAAGCTGTAGGTTCAGGCCTGTGTTGTTGCCACTATTAGCTATAGAAGTTGTCCAGGGAGCTGGAATCTATCTCAAGATCGAGTTGAAGAAGACCCTGGAATTAGCAGACTAAGGTAGAGCATACACACGCACACATACACACAAAATATATACACACACATATACACACATACAAACATATACACATATACATACACACACACATATATACATACACACAAACACATATATACATACACACACACGTATATATATCAGAGGCAGAGGGGGTTAAGTGACTTGCCCAGGGTCACACAGCCAGTGAGTGTCTAAGACCGGATTTGAACTCAGGTTCTCTTGACTCCAGGGTCAGTGTTCTATCTACTACACCACCTAGCTGTCCCAAGCCCATGTATTGATGTACAAGAAAACTCAAGAGGTCAATGGCACCTGTATTTATTTTTTATAGGAACATACGCTTTAGAATTAGAAGGGCCATCAGACCATAGAGCACAGAATCTCAGAGGTGGAAAGGATCTTGAAATGTAGAATGTCAGAGTAAATAGGATCCTTAAGACCATCTGGTCCCATCCCTCTTGTTTTAAAGATGGGGAAACTAGAGTTCCAAGAGGAGACGGGATTCTAAGTGACTAAATGACCTAATTAGTGATTGAGCCAGGATAAGACCCTCAGTCTCCTGACTACCATATCAGTCCAGATTTGGACTCAGCACTACATTGTCACTTTCCCCCAGTTTTTAAACATTTTTATATAAAGCTTTGAGTTCCAAATTCTATCCCTCCTTCCTCTCTTCCTAGCCACTCTCCAAGACAGAAAACAATCATATAGGTTATACATGTGCAATTATGTAAAACATTTCCATAGTAGTCATTTTGTTCAAGAAGACTTGAATAAAAGAAAAAAATGAAAGAAAGTGAAAAATAACACTCTTCAGTCTGTATTCAATCAATATCGGTTCTTTCCCTGGAGTTGGATAATATGCTTCATCATTAGTTCTTTAGGATCGTATTGGATCATCGTATTAAGAATGGCCAAGTCATTCGCAGTTCTTCATCAAACAATATTGCTGTTACTGTGCACAATGTTCTCCTGGTTCTGTCTACTTCACTATGCATCAGTTCATGTGAGTCTTTCCAGGTTTCTCTGAAATCATCCTGCTTGTCATAATATTCCACTACAATCATATACCACAGCTTGTTTAGACATTCCCCAATTGATGGACATCCTTTTGATTTCTGTAAATTGTCATGTTGATCGTCTTTATGTAACAAGGAAAATGTATAGGTATAACTGCAGCAATGGGGGCAAAGGTCTCCGTCTCCAAGCTGCTAAGTTAGGCTCCATGATGATGATCTGCAGGGCTCTGGCACTAGCTCCAAAGAGCGTGATGAAACCTGAAAGGAACTGACTTACCCCACACCTAAATATCAACTGGGCCTGGGGAAATTATTACTGGGTTGGGGGGGAGTGGGGGAAGAGGAAAGGAGGGGAGAAGAAGCTTAGTGAAAAAGAAAGATTTGGAGGTAGCTACAAAGTACAGTGATAGGCACTGGCACTAGAGTCAGGAGGACCTGAGTTCACATCCAGCCTCAGACACTTACTAGCTGTGTGACCCTGGGCAAGTCACTTAACCCCAGATTACCTCCAAAAGGAAAAAAAAAAGACTGACTTGCATCTGAAAAACCCTTTGCTATGCTGTATGGCTGTGGGCCTCATTCATAAAAAAGCTAATAATTTGTTGATCAGTTCTTGGATAAGGGCAGTTCAACAAAAGAGTGATAACCTTCCCTTTGAGGAAGAAGAAGCCCTAGAAATTGAAGAAAGCTCTAGTGAATAGCAAGCAGCATCTCAATGGAGAAGCCTGGCAACAAAGAGGCACTTATTCTGTAAATACTTAGATACTTGACCACTCTTCTCCACCCCTGCCCCCATCAGAATGACATTCAGTTGTGCATAGCAGCATGAATCAGTAATCTGTAACCCATACTATCTAGAGTTGGAATTCAGCTAAGGGAGGACAACGTTGCTCCAACAGGTTCAGATAAGGGGACTGATAATTTCTATAGTTCTCAACCCATTTTCTCCTCGGAGCCCTGCTGGGTAGTAAGCAGAAACTTTGAAGGTGAAGCAGACCATTACAAAGGTGCAGAACTTTACAGACGGGACACATTCTTAGGAGAGTGGATTGTGCAGCAAGCATCCCCTTTCTCCTAGCTATGTGACGCTACGTGGGAGAATGTGCCTCCTCTTCTATTTCTATGTGTGTATGATTTCTTGCTATTTACCTTATTAACTTCCTTTAATTAAATGTTTCCTACTCTAATTTCATGTGCTTCTGGCCTGGTCTGGCAAAGGGTCATTGGATGGGGACTCAGACCTTCTATGCAAAAACATAGCTGCTAGCCCAGAATAAGCACATCAAACACGGAAAGCTGGGAGGAGTGCCAGGGCAGTTTGGGGGCCCCAAGGCTACACTTCAATCTGTTTAGCAGATTCTTACGCTTTTGTTTGTTTGTTTATTTGTTGGCTTTCTCAAATGTTTGTTCCACCAATGAGAGGAAGTGGTTCAGTCTATTTAAAGGCAGAATCACAAAGGTAAAGATGGCATGTATTATCTCACAGCAGGTAGGTGGTACATTGGTTAGATTGCTGGACCTGCAGTGAGGAAAAACTCAGTTCAAATCTGGCCTCAGACACTAGCTGTGAGTCTCTGGGCAAAGCCTGCCTTAGTTTCTTCAACTATAAAATGGGAATAACGGCAGCACCTACCTACAAGGGTTGTTGTGATGATCAAATGAGGTATTTGTAAAGTGTTCAGCATGGTGCCTCACACACAGTAGGCTCTTAGTAAATACTTGACCCTCATTCTCCTCCTTACATAGCAGCGTTCATGGAATCTGCCCAACAAGGTTCCTAGCAAGACGGTCAATTTGGAAGTTGGGTTTCTGAGGGCAACATTTCAGGATTAGGTTCTGCTCTGTTTTCTCCTAAACTGCTACTTTTCAAAACAGTTTTATACATGTAATTTTATTTAACCTCATAACCCTATGAGACAGTTAAGAGAGTTATTATTATCCCTATTTTATAGAGAAGGAAAACTGAGATTCAAGAGATTCCAGAACTGTTCATGGCTACACAGTCAGTAAGTGCTAGTTTTTCTGGTTCATGCCTAGGAGAGCTTCTGAGGTCTGCTGATTCTAAGGTACCTTGCTGTAGTGGAAAGAACATGGTGGGTAGTAACACACACATTCAGCTTCGTACACCGTGCAAAGAATGGCATTAGCGTGATGAAGACAGTATAGGAATGTTTATCTAACAGGAGACTATGAGAGAAATGATTATTAATAACCAACGATTTGGGGAGATTCAGATTTCCTCCTTTTTCTTTTCTCCTCATTTCAAGAACTCGGTATGTTTTCTTCTATCTATATCCCACTCACTTGGTGAGAAGCTATTATGCTCTACTCAGATTTGGGTGGGGATAGATTCTTTGAATAGGCTGCCCGAGGCTGGGGGTTACTTAGAAGTAAATGACATAATCAGAAGTTCAGATCCAGCTCCTCATTATAACATTCTTTCTCTCATTAATTATTAACCAATCAGAGATGATTGTCACCTTTGGGAAGACCCCTCTTCCAATGGCCGTATAAACCTTGAGCCTGCTGCTATGATTGTCTTTGGTCTAAGAGAGAGATAGCCAAATGACCATTATTTTATTAAAATATTTATTAAAATATATAAGTATATATTTATGTGTATAAATATATATTATTAATATACTATAAACATTATTAATAAAATGATTATATTACCCAGAAATTATGTCTCTCAAAATTTTTTAATCGCCACAACTGGCCATTGAGAGCCTAGGCCTATGAGCATTGTGCAGGGAATCCATGTGGATATTTGGTGACATACTTCAGAGCATGTACAAATTCTGTTTATGACTATTTCCTGTCCACTCACTATATGGGGAAGAAAAGTCTATTGATCAGTTGCTGGACTGGGCATCATTCATACAAGAGACATTAAATGGTCAAGTGAGCTGTCTCTGTCTCTGTCTCTGTCTCTCTTTCTGGTTGCATTCTAGTGAGGAGGACAAAATGCTGTAAACCTTCAGGTAGAGAGAGAGGCCTCAGACCTTTATCTCCCCACCTAGGCCATGGCCTGTGATTGGAGGGCCTTGCTATTGCTATTTATGTGAAGTCTGTGCCTTCTTACTGTTAGATGAAGAAGTACTGGTGATCTTGTGAGCTTTGAAAGGTTGCAAGAGTGAGCTTCCAGAGGTCCGGGAGCTGGAGTCCACACCACAGTGTGCCAGTAGTTGAGCCCAGTAAGGTGCCAGTGCCAAGGAAGGACCTTCTTGATTCAGCATAGCAGCAAAATCAACCCAGTAGCTGAGATGCCATTTCTCGCAGCAAGGAAACAACTTATATAGCAGCTATACCGCATTCCTAAGCGAACTTGGTTGGGTGAATGCTTTGCAGCCAACACTTTAGATTTGAGCCTGTTCTCCCCAGAGATCTAGGTGGTTCAGTGGGGAGTATGCCCAGATGACAGGGGAGATGATTTTGTACTTCTGTTCTTGCTATTTCTTTTCAGTAACTATCCCTTTGCAAAAAGCCACTTGATGTTAACTGGCTAAATTGATAATGAGGTACTCATTACTGGGTCAATCAATGATGTAAGGTAGATACTAATAGTAAGTGGTTATTGGTGTGGGGGAGAATACACCAGAATGGGGGCTTAAACTGATAGAATACACTATAATTCCTCAAAGCCCCTAGAATCCTGAGGAGCCAACTGGCAAGTACTAGTGGGAACTGGGTTAAGGTAGCTAGGTATCTCACTCAGAACATTGCACCTGAAATCAGAAAGAACTGAGTTCAAATTCAACCTCAGACACATTCTGGGCATGTGACCTTGGGCAAGTCATTCACTTCTATTTGCCTCAGTTTCTCCAACTGTAAAATGGGGATAATAATAGCATCTAGTTCTGTGGGAAAGAATTCATCTGGACCCCTACTCTATTGCAATCAATATTAATCAGTTTAATATTCTACATAAATCACGTAGGGATAGACAGGTTCTTATAGTGGGCCTCAAATGTTTAGTGTAATATTCACTACTTGTTTATCAAGTTATGAGGCTTACTTGTGCAACCGCAAGAATGCTGACAAAGACATCTCCATCCTGTTTTGCTCAAATTCCATGTCCAAACCCAGATAATACATGCCATCTTTTACCTTTGTGATTCTGCCTTTAAATAGACTGAACCACTTCCTCTCATTGGATGGGATGGCTTGATGATTTGGAAAGTCCCCCAATTTATTTTTTTATCTCTGGACCATTTTCTCTTGTGACCATCTTATGAACCTGAGTCAGTGGAGATGCCCCATGCTTCACCCAACCCTCTCTGCTAATATGTCATTATTGGCCCTCAAGAGCAAGGTCTATCAACCAATGAGATTCTGTATTTTGCCATGCCTCTTTTGCATATTTGAGTATCAAACCCTATAAAAACAAGGTGCTGGAAGAAGGGGCCATCTCAGATTGTGAGGAAGGCCTGGGGTCCACTTTGTTGGAGGGGGCCATGGACCCTTTAATAAAGTACCATTGGTCCAGAGCTCTGACTCAGTCTCTTTTATTGTAGGTTGGACAATTTTAATCCCCGCAGCTCCCAGGGTTGGTGTGAGGATAAAATGAGATATTTGTGAAGTGTTTTGCAAATCTTAAAGTTCGATATAAATGTTCACTATTTATTATTATTATTATTTTTCTTTTTTATTTATTTAATACTTTTAATTTTCAGCGTTAATTTTCACAAGAGTTTGAATTACAAATTTTCTCCCCATTTCTACCCTCCCCCCCACTCCAAGATGGCATATATTCTGATTGCCTTGTCCCCAGTCAGCCCTCCCTTCTGTCACCCCAACCCCCCTCATCCCCTTTTCCCTTACTTTCTTGTAGGGCAAGATAGATATCTATGCCACATTGCCTGTATATCTTATTTCCTAGTTGCATGCAAAAACTTTTTTTTTTGAAGATCTTCTTTTAAAACTTTGAGTTCCAAATTCTCTCCCCTCTTCCCTCCCCACCCACCCTCTCTAAGAAGGCAAGCAATTCAACATAGGTCACATGTGTATCATTATGCAAAACTCTTCCACAATACTCATGTTGTGAAAGACTAACTATATTTTTCTCCTTCCTATCCTATCCTCCTTTATTCAATTTTCTCCCTTGACCCCGTCCCTCCCCCTATCTGCACTCCCTTCTATCATCCCCGCCTTTTTATCTCCTTCCTCCTTCTTTCCTTTGGGGTAAGATACCCAATTGAGTTTGTATGTTATTCCCTCCTCAGGACAAATCCCATGAGAGCAAGATTCACTCATTCCCCCTCACCTGTCCCCTCTTCCCTCCCAACAGAACTGCTTTTTCTTGCCACTTTTGTGTGAGATAATTTACCCCATCTCTCTCTCCCTTTCTCCCTCTCTCAATATATTCCTCTCTCATCCTTTAATTTGATTTTATTTTTTTAGATATCATCCCTTCATATTGAACTCACCCTGGACCCTCTGTCAATATACATACATACATACATACATACATACATACATATATATATATATATATATATTCCCTTCAGCTACACTAATACTGTGGTCTTATAAATTATACACATGTATTTCTATGTAGGAACATAAACAAAACAGTTCAACTTTAGTAAGTCCCTTGTGATTTCTCTTTCTTGTTATTATTATTATTATTTATAAGGACCCTTGGAGTCTAGGGCAGCTAGGTGGCACAGTGGATAGAGGATAGAGCCTGGAGTCAGGAAGGCTCATCTTCCTGAGTTCAAATCTGGCTTCAGATACTCACTAGCGGTGTGACCCTGGGCAAGTCACTTCACCCCGTTTGCTTCAGCTTTCTCATCTGTAAAATGAGTTGAAGAAGAAAATGGCAAACAGATCCAGTATCTCTGCCAAGAAAACCCCAAATGGGGTCATGAAGAGTCAGACACAACTGAACAGACTGGAAATTTGCAATCTTTTATCTCTGTGGCTAAAAGATGCTCCATTTCAATCATTGTAACACTTCTATTCCTTGTAGTTGTTTGCAAACCACAAAAAGCTGACACAATTTTGCCTTCTTTTATTTTACCTTCATGTTTTATAATATTCCATACCATGGATTCAAGCATTCCTACATCTTCTCCTTTTTTTGGTCACTATGATCATGTTTATATAATTCAATTACATCGAATTTTTGTTCTAATGTAACCACAAGCCTCTTCTCCTTCTTCTTCTCCTCATCCTCCTCCTCCTCCTCGTCCTCGTCCTCCTCCTCGTCCTCGTCCTCCTCCTCGTCATCGTCCTCCTCCTCGTCCTCCTCCTCCTCCTCCTCCTCCTTCTTCTTCTCCTTCTTCTTCTTCTTCTTCTTCTTCTTCTTCTTCTTCTTCTTCTTCTTCTTCTTCTTCTTCTTCTTCTTCTTCTTCTTCTTCTTCTTCTTCTTCTTCTTCTTCTTCTCTTTCCCCTCCTCCTCCTCTTGCTTTTTGCTGGCAGTGTTTCCATCTGAAGTATTCTTCCTTTTGTCCATTTTGTTAAGGACTTTTAAAAAAAATTAACACATTTTGGTCTCAGGAAGACCTGAATTCAAATGCAGCCCTAGACACTTACTAGCTGTGGGCAAGTCACTTCACTGTTTGCCTCAGTGTCCTCATCTATAAAATGAGCTGGAGAAGGAAATGACAAAACACTCCAGTATCTTTGCCAAGAAAACTCCAAATGGGGTCGCAAACAGTCAGACATGATTGAAACCAATGGAACAACAGCAACACATAGACAGGTGCAGACTGATGATGTAGTGGTGTGTTAAAATCCTTAATTAAGTCAAGAGACCTAAAGGAAAGCTGTCAAAATTTGGGATGAATTCCTCTAGTGAAGACACACGTAAAGACATGGACAAGAGTCACTGATGATGAGGTGTTCCTGAATTGTGATTCTGGAGGGAGTACCCACTGACTTATGTCTTCATGGATCTGTTGAAGTACCTAAGCATCCTTCTGGAGCCTCTAAGAGGACCAGGACTCTGTGGCTTTAGTGAAAAGACTGTGCATCTACAGCTTACCTCACAGCGTATCTATAGCTTCCAAGGACTTCATGGATATCAATGAAGAGACAGATAGAGTGGCTCTGGTTTGTTCAGACCCAAACGATATTTCTGAAATATCTTCTTTCTTTAGGGAAAACTCCAGATACTTCAGAGTGTTGACTGAGTATTGGAAGTAGTAAACAAGGGCCCAATATTTGTGTCTCACCACTTTGAGGCTGCTCTTGAGCCTTCACATGTTTAACCTGGAGAAGAGGAGACTTATGGGGGGGCGGGGGAGGAGACATTGATGGCTGGCTTCAAGTATTTGAAGGGCTGCCATGTGAACAGAACTTCTGCATGGCCATGTTTTCCTTTTCCTCTGAATTTTCCTGCTCATCTCTAGAAGCCAGAGAAAGCCAGGAAGAGTAAAGTTGTGCTACCTTTATTTAACATAAAGGCATTTGCTCAAGGCCTTTCCAGTGGGGTTCTCTGAGGGGAACATTTGAAAGAGAGTCTGCATGCTGAAAGATGCTGAAGGACGCTAGAGAGACTTGAGAGGTTGCAAGCTCCAGGCAACATATGCTTACAGAAAGATCCCAGAGGGTGCTCAATTATTTGGGCTTTATTGGATCCCACCCCCCAAGCCCCAGTGGGGGCTCTTAGAAGATGCCAGACACAGTGCCTGAATTTGGAACCTAGCTATATGACCCTGGTCAAGTCACCTAACCACTATTGGCCTCATATAGGTGTAATAATAATACCTACCTCCCAGGGTTCTTGAGACAATCAAATGAATTAACATATATAAAGTGCTTTGCAAATCACAAAGCTATATTTATTATTATCACTATTATTGGAACCTCCAGTGATCAGCCTGCTGAAGCATTTGACTGGAGAACTTCCTTCTGTTTTCCTACCTAGGTGCAAGACAGTAGTGAGATAATTTCCCCTTTCCCCTCTGAGACTTTGAGAATAGGGCAATGTAAACTAGTTCTGCCACCCCTACCCAGAAAAGTATTCAGGTGTGCCCATGAAATACCTGGTCAGAAGATTAGGTAAAGGAGAGTTTAAATTTCAGAATTTCCTAGGAACAATGAAATGGGACTTCATTAGGGAGGTTTAAACCAACTATTGTTAATTTAATTTTTAATGTATTAAAAGATTGTAAGGGAGTTGAGATTTCAGACTCTGCCCAGGCCTATTGCTCCAGACTTCTAATTCTATACTCTGTCAATTTTAATTTTGCTTTAGTTAAATATACTCAGTTCTATTTATGGGCAGGCAACCTATAGATTATGCGTGACACTTTGTATACCATGTGACACTTGATTTTTTTTAAAAATTCTATTTATTTACTTTTACTATTTATTTTTTCTTTTTCAAAAAGCTGGGACAATTTACTTTTTGTCCTGCACAGTTTTCATTTATTATTTCTTGAATTATAGCTCTGAAAAAACAGTTTTTTTAAAAGCCCATTGTGTTTCAAATTCAACTACCTAACAAGGCCTTTAAACCCAAAGCACTCTGGCTCTCATAGAGCAGCCAATAATTGTCCCCAGCCAGAGGCTTGGTGGCTCATTGTTTAGGTTCTGATGGCTAAGAATGAATGTAAACAGCAATTGTTTTCTGTTCTGGCCAGAAACTCTAAATGTTTTCCTATCCCAAACTGATAGTTTTATGATGGTAAATTGGGCCATCTTTTGTCTCAATTCTTACCTAGCCCTTAGTCACCAAATGGATACTGCCTTAGACAAACTGAGACCTGGGAAAAAACTAATTTAGAAAGGCCAAGGTCACCCACTGCATCTCAGGCCATGGCCAGTTGCCTTGGCTTTTGTTTTGCCACTGGAGTTTAATGACTCTGCAGGAGATAGTGAGGCTGATGACCTTGGGCAGCTCTGCCTCACTTAAATCTAATTCTTCCACTGGTGAAAATATGTAATTCATCTACAATTTAAGTCTATTGGCAGGCAAACTATATCCAAAAGGCCAAATCTAGCCTAATACCACCTGGAGCTAAGAATGGTGTTTCTATTTTTAAGATAAAATAAAACTTTATTTCAAACTATAAAACTCATTCTTACCTGGTGGCTGTACAAAAACAAGATGCCAGACATCTGGTGTCTGGCCATAGTTTGCTGACCAGATAGAGGGTGCAGAGGGGTTTAGGGACTTGCCTACAGTCACACAGCTAGTTTTTGTTAGAGGAAGGACCTGAAGCTGGACCTGATTCTGATGTCAGTCTGGTACCAATTAGGCTCTCCTTCCTACTATACCTATACTAAATATAGAAAGAATGGAGATGTGAAATAACAGGCTATTGTGCCCTTCAGGGGATACATAGCATGTGGGATTAGAGTTGATTGAAAAGTAACATGGAAAGGCTTTAAGCCATACTCCCAGAATGAAGAGGTAGATAGCGTGAGAGGTAAATAAAATGTGAAGACTTCACAGGAAAGATATGTATAAATATATGTATCTATATCTATACTAAGAAATGTTTAAAAATCAAGAAATAGGGAAGTGGAAAAATTCTGAGGTCGTGAGAGTCTGATGGCTCAGCCTCTGGGAAAGTTTACCCTGAAACTTTTTGTTCTTTCTTCTGGTTCTGGTTTAAAGATTTGCTCAGTAAGGATAGGGTCACTATGACCTGCTTTCCTTTACTGTAAAAGTACTGTAGAAGAATGGAGAGGGTCTCCCCCTTCCTTTATCCTATTCTCCTTCTTTAGATTTACGGATGTCACCTCAGTTGTAATCATTGACTAAGGGAATGGGAATTGGAGTTTCTGTGCCTCAATTTCCCAGTTCTTTGTCTAGCTTTCATGCTCAGATTGTAAGGCTGCCTCCCAGCCAATGGTGAGAAGGGTCAGAGGTGGGCGGGAATTCTGTTGTGTTAGGTATAATTATTGGTGCTTTGCCTCTTGTAAAGCACCTTCTTTGCTGGTTCTGCTCTGTGCTAGCAGAGGATGCCCAATTTTCAAGAACTGAATAAAATTTATTTCTGTTCCCACCCTGAAATGGCTCCTTATTAACTTTTAATTGGTTAGGGTCTTTCATCCCACACAATAATGTCTGGACAAAGACAAAGATGAATTGGAAACAAAAATAAAAGGAAACTCTACAGGAGTTATTTGGTAAGTCGTTTGTTTAGATAGGATTATTTTCTTCTTGGCTTGGTTTCCTGCTGAATTATTTTTGGAATATCATAAGGCTGTAGCTATGGGGAGTTTAGAAAAGGATTCATTTTTAATTGCACAAAACTACCAAGTGTGGCTCCTTAGCTACACAATAATTGTGTTGACAAATTATGATTTTTAACAAGTGTGCTTATTTCATCTTTCTATAAAGTACTATCAGAAATGGTTAGCAAGCTTTTTTTATAGACACTTTCTTCACCATGTATATTTTTCAGTTTGCAGGACAAGCTATAAAGACTGAAAATTCTGAGATGCTGGTTTTATTTTTCTTTTAAAATTAAGTTTATTAGATATTGAGACAGAAAGAATTGTTCCCTTCCACTTTCGGAAAACTATAATACAAAAAGGCACCCATGATACAGTGGAGCTTTCTATTTGAGTCAGAGGGCTCGAGTTCAGATAATTAATACATGTATGGCCTTGAGTGGCCACTCTCCTTTTGTGGGCCTCAGTCATTTGTAAAATAAAGGTATTACACTAGTTTAGGGCTGTCCAAAATGCAGCTGCAGGCCTCATGTGGCCCGCCTACATAGAAATTTATGTACATAAACGCTTCAGTAAATGAAGCCCAGCTACCGCAGAGCTCTCACTAAAACGGCAAATCAAAATATATTGTCTATTGTTTCAATAAAAACCTAAGGTTGGACAGCCCTGGACTAGATAATCCAGGGGTGGGGAAACTTCGGCCTAAAGGCTACATGTGGCCTTTGGGTCCTCAAGTGTGGCCCTTTGACTGAATCCAAACGTCACAGAACAAATCCCCGTAATAAAAGGATTTATTCTATAAAACTTGGAATCAGTCAAAAAGCCACATGTGTGAGGCCAAAGGTTCCCCACCCCTCAATAATCTCTAAAGTCAGTTGCGGTGATAAATTTTATGGTCTATAAAGTGAAAGGCCTGGGCTAGATGATCTTGAAAGTCATTTCCAGCTTTAAATCTGACAATTTGTGAAATAAAACGGCTGTATCTCTAAGGTCATTTACAGCTCTAAATCTTAGTACTCTTTAAGTAATATGGAAAGTGTACTTGGGCTTCTTTAGGATATTTTTCATCCAATCTTCTACTAATGGCGACCACCTCTTATACTGGATAGTTCTCTAATTCAGCTGGTAAACTCTAGAAGGGGAATTCATGTAGCCAAGGTAACAGAAGGTAATACTAAAAATAATTTATACAGCACTTTAACAAAGGGTAGGATGATTTTCCTTACATGAGACAAAACCCTATGGAAGAAATGAGTATTAGTTTGATGGAGACCACCAAATGTGGTGCACATGCTCCTTCTTGGTGGACCCCTTGTCTTGTCACAAGAAAATTAAATTGTTATGGAACCTTAACAGACATCTTAAACTCAATACACCCCAAACTGAACTCATTATCTTTCCCCAGCCCCTCACCCCACGCCTATCTTCTCTCTTATTGTAGAGGGCAACCCCATCCTCCCAGTTCCTTAGGCTCACAACCTAGGAGCCATCCAGGGTATCTCCCTCTTCCCTCTTCCCATGCAAGCTGTTGCCAAGGCCTGTCAATTTCACCTTTGCAACATCTCTCCTATATATGCCCTTCTCACCTCTGAGACTGCCAACATTCTGGTGCAGACCCTTATCACCTGGCACCTGGATCATTGACATAGCTTTGGGGTGGGTCTGCCTGCCTCAGAGAATTTCTTCCCACTCTAATCCACCTTCCATTTAGACACTAAACTGATTTTCCTAAAATGCAGGTCGGATCATGTCACTGCCTACTAGGTAAACTTCACTGATTCTCTATTGCCTTCAAGAGCAAATACAAAATGCTGTTTGACATTCAAAGCCTTTTATAACCTTGCACCTTCCTACCTTTCCAGTCTTCTTATGCCTTACATCCCAAGACTACTCTGATCCAAGGACTCTGGCCTCCAGGTGGTTGCACAAACAAAACACTCCCCTCCAGGGATTCTTTCTGGCCATCCCTGTGCCTGGAAAGCACTCTTGATTACTGACCTCCCAGGCTCCTTTAAGTCCCAACTAAAACTCTGCCTCCCACAGGAAGGCTTCCTTAACCATGCCTTCTCTAATTATTTCCTAATTACCCTGTATATATCTTGCTTTCTATACCTTTGCATCTTGTTTCCCTCTTTAGGGTGTGAGCTCCTTGAGGGCAAGGGACCGTATTTTGTCTCTTTTTGTATCCCTAGTGCTTAGCAAAGTGCCTGACACACAGTAGGTACTTAATCAACGTTTACTGGTTGATTGGTTGCGCTGTCCCTGGCTGTCATCGACAGGCCTGGGATGTTCAGGCAGTCACCTATGGTGTCAATACCAAGCCCTGTGGGCTGAAATTTCCATGACACTGGGAGGACTTTAATGCGTTCTAGCTCCCCACAAGGTCTGCTAGGCACTTTCAGAGGCGTTAAGGCCCTGGTTTACATGGCATGACAAGAACTGATTGACTTTGGAGAGCATCTAGTAATTGAACACTTTTAGGAATTCAACATTAAGTACCTATTGGGTACTGGGAGATTTAGACACAATTCCTGTAAAATAATGATGACAACAGAATTAAAAAAAAATTTTTTGTTACTTAAGTTTCGAACTGACCAACAGAATTCTTACACACGTTAAGACGAGTGAACAGATTAAAAAACATAATTTTCGGATGTCCTGGAAGATGAGTATTAACTGGGGGCGAAGGGTGACTTTGTGGGATGGCAGAGAAGAGATCGGATAAAATTAATAAAGAAACATTCACTAAGCAGTTACTACTACGTGGCGGTGGTGGGGGGAATGACACCTTTTCACACCACGAGCCCTGTCTCCCTCCTCCACTTCCTTCCAGGGTGTCTCTTTTCTGATCACTTTCAACCACCCTACAGCCCCAAGCGGAAGTGCTTTACTGCGCAGACTCCGCCCCCGCTCCGGTACCACCGAGAAAAGCGGCAGAAGAAAGGGGGTGGGCTCCGAGGGCCAGAGGTGGGAGGAGCGAAGGGGAAGCGAGGACAGGCGCGTGCGCAGAACTCTCTGCTTCCACCACCGACCTTCCTCTTTCCCCCTCCCTCATAGGGCGCAAGATCTTTAGGGCCAGCACCAGAGCAGGCAGGCCCTCTCCCCGCCCCCTCTCCCTCCCTCCCCTCCCCCCGCACTCTTCTCGTTCTTCCGTTATTCCCCCTCCCTCTCCGTCGAGGCTCTCGCGGCCTTTGGTAGTGATCTCGCGTTGTTTGGCGACGCCAAAAGGCAAGGGGAGTGAAGGGGGGGGCGGAAGGCGTTGAAGGGGAGGGGGCTGCTGAGGAGGGAGGCAGGGCCTGAGTGGGAGGAGGGAGGAAGCGTCGGTAGGTTCATGGTGTCGGGACGCCGTCGCGGTGGCCGCTCTTTCTTTTCGGCCACTTGAAGAGCCGCCAGGTGAGGACCGTCCCTCCTAGTCCCGGCCCCCATCCCAATCCTTGAGGGCAAGCGAGCGCTAGGCGCCGGTCGGGGCCTCGGCCTGGCTTGTCGCGATCTCCGGAGCTCGGAGACACCCCCCTCCGGCCTCGCGCGCGCGTTCCCGGGAGCCCCGCCCTCCTCCCCGCCCCTCCCCTTCCCCTGCCGGTGCCTGGGCCCCGCCGCCTCCTAAGCAGTCTCCTCTCCTCCCTTGTCCCAGGGCCAGCTGTCGCTGTCGCCACTTCTGTCGCGATGGGGGCGCAGGACCGGCCGCAGTGCCACTTCGACATCGAGATCAACCGTGAGCCGGGTGAGCGAGCGGGAAAGGAGGGTGGGTGGGTGGACCCGCGGGGTTCGGACCCGCCGTGCACACACCCCCTTCCTTCCTCCCTTCCCTCTCCCTGCGCCTCCTGAAGAAGAGGCGCTGCCCGACCCCCTCTTTGTTCCCTGCGCCTCGGCCACGGAAATCGAGGCGGCCCCTGGTGCCCCCGTCTGTTTTTATTACGTCGTTCGAAGCCTCGCTTTCCCAGCTGCGAAATGCAGGGGTTTGGCTCCAAAATCTGTAGCTCCTTAAGGATGTTTACAAAGTCTTCCCCCACTGGGGGAGGAAGTCTGGATAGTATTGTCCCCGTTTGACAGCTGAGCCGGTGCCCGCCCGGAGAGGTGAAATTACTTGCCCAGGTTAATACAGCAGGGAAGTCAGGGAGGCTCACCTCCAACCCGAGGCTCCCAACTTGCTCAGGGTCACACGTCTAGTAAGTGTAGGAGCTGAGCTTTGAATCCAGGTATTCTGATTCTGGCTTAATGCAAACCCAGCTCTCTTCCAACTTTAACGTATAACTGTTAGGTCGTTGGGTCTTTCTTTCAGGTCAAGCATTTTCTTCAGTTAACAAACAGGGCTTAATGAAATATTGCCTAAAATTACAACCAAATAACCGTGAAAATTATAAGTTAAACCAATTGGATCATTCGATTTAGAGCTGGAAAAAGACCTAAGACGTTGTCTAGTTTAAATCAGTAAGTCCTGCAGATGGTGAAACAGATCCAGGGACTTTTCAGTGACTTAATCGAAGTCACATAGTAAGTAGCAGAGCCCACGTTTGAAGCAAGGGCCCTGACTCTAAAATCACTCTTCTTCCCAATACATCAGGCTGCCATGTTATTTTAGTTCACTTGGGTATAGCTCTGGGAGCTAAAGTTCCCAATATAGGTCAGTTTGATTCAACAAGCATTTATTAACTGCTAACTATTTGCAAGGTATAAGATGCGGAGGAAACTGGTAGTCCAGAAATTTTATAAAGCTTGAGGGCAGGGACTGGCTCCCTCCTGTATTTGTATGTCTGACCTAATAGGTGCTTAGTAAATGATTGCTGATTAATTACTCTAATGAAAAGCTCTTTATAGGCAGAGTACAGACTGAAATAGTGCCATAAATAAATGAAGTGCCGCGTTTATGCCTAACACTTTATGACCAAATTCAACTATATTCTTTTGGTTGATGGATGGTTTATTTGCCTAGTTCTGTAGAAACTAGAATCCTGGGGTGTTATTGACTTTAGAGATGGTCTCATTTCTTTATATTATATGGAGGAGGGGAAGTGACTCCCCCAGGTTATAGTTAGTGAATAGCAGAAGGGGAGGACTTCCCTTGGGTCTTCTCATTTCACGTTCAGTGCTCTTTCATTGTGCTACCTGCTCTTCAAAAAGAACCTCTTGACTGCCTGGCAGCTGATGATCTAGTTCTTGAGTTTTATGTTCTGGGGTGACTGAGGGGTGCTTTCCTTCTCTCCTTCAGTAGATTAGCTCACTCCTTAAATACCTCATTTCCCTCTAACTTAGCTCTGTATCTGACTGACCCTCTTCCCAGTGCCAGTGAGTTACGGTTTCACATTTCTACTACCCTGGTTGTAACATGGGACTGATGCATTTCTGATGTCGCCTTGCTGAACCACTGATTCTGCCATTCAGACTGCATTTTCTAAAAGAATCTATAGCCAGAATTTCTGGAGCTTTCCCTACAAAACTGTGAAAATTAACGTACTCAATTTATATATAAAACTAGAGCCATTAGTAACAATTTATGCATGATAATCACAGTAACTTTACTGTATATGATAGTATTATAATGCAACGTATTTTAAATAAATCATGCTACCAAATAGCTGGGGTTGCCAAAGACAAAATACTTACTTTAATGTGTAAATATTATTAGAACACATTCCTTTCCAAACTGTTTTTACAGGATTGTATGCTGTCTAGAAAAAAAAATCATCAGTGGGGTCTGTTGAGTGACTTCTTCCAAAAGCTTGTCGTAGTAGTTTTAATCACCTTGCTGCATTATGTAGGGTTTATTTCATCTCTCTTTAGCATGGGTTGAAAGTTGGCAGAGTCTGACCTTTTTATCAAGTAGAACATGTTCTTCAGATTTAGGTTTTAAGTAAACTGCAAACCCTGATCTCTGAAAATGCAAGTAAAATTCACCGCGGTTTTCCCTTATGTAAAGTAGAGATAATAACCTCACCTAATAATAGCAAGGTTGTTGTAAGATCAAATGAAATAATGTTTGTAAAGTGGTTTGCAAACTTTAAAGTGCTGTATAAATGCTAGCTGCAGTTGTTGTTACTACCACTGTGTTCACAGCATAGATCCAGTCATGACCACAAAATAACCATTACGACGAAAGCCTGGCATAGGCCTGCACTGCACAATGTTGTTATAACCTATGTCTTTTTGCAGTTTAATTCCACAAACATTTATTAATCACTTATTATGTTTGAGGTAATGTGGTACTTGATGGTACTAACCAAACCTTGTCTAATGGTGGAAACTCCACTGTAGGGTCACTTCATTGATGCCTGTGGATAACATAGTTTCTTCTTCCATATGCCTTATTGTAATATGTATAACCCTGAGTTTCTGAAGGTTGTGCTACTGGATCACAAGCTCTGGAAAGTCCTTTCAGGGTGGGAAGGCTTTGATTATGCTTTATATATATCTTTCCCAGAACCAGCCTTGCTTTATTCTCAAAGGTGCATCACTGGGGACTTAGCCTTCAGTTCAGTAGAAGAATTATTTCAGTAATAGTGGAAAGGACTGTCCATAAGATGCAAAGGAACTGATTTTCTTTGTTCGTGGGAAAAGACCATGCTAATGAAATCAAGAGTCCTTGAAATATTTACCCTAAAATAATACTAGTCTAGATATATCCCATTAAAGGGAACAGGATTCCTATGCTTGGGGGACTATGGTTTTCATTATACAGAATATCCAGAGTAAAAGTGAACTTATTTGTACTTATTTGTGCAGATTAATGAATATTATGCATTTAACGTGATTATTATGCATTTAAAATGTGTCATTGGCATTTAATTTTCACTTAGCTCTTCAGAAAGGTATTTGTTGAATGAAGTAAGCTTTATCTGGAAAAAGTGCCTTGCTCTCCAACAGAATTTGACCAATGTTTATTCAAATAATGTGTTCTACTTTTTGTGTGTTTGGTGTTCATTTTATCTAAGAACAACAGAACCTCATGGGGAAGAGATTATTGATAGTAATCACTCTTGCCCAGATTAGCAAGAGAGTAAGAGGTTTTGATGAAAATGAGGTCATTGCAACATTAAAAAAATTGCAATATGTTTGTCAGTAGAAGTTTGCATCTTTTAATGTAAATGAATTAATGTACAATCAATTAACAAGCATTTATTAACCCCGCCATCCCTTCCCCAGCTATGTGTCCAACACTGTGCTAGGTAAGTATCAGGGGCAAAATACAAAAGCAAAAGCAAAATCACTGCCATCAAGGAGCTTTTATATGCTCTACTGGGAACATACTCCGTGTTCCCAGATAAGAAAATACAGGATATATGCAAAATAAATACACAGTTATATATAGTATAGGTAATTCTTTTGGAAGTGGAAGCAACAAAATGATTATGAGATCATAAAGATCTGGCCTTGTTATCAGGGTTCAAACCCTACCTTGGTCACCTACTTGACTTTGTGACCCTGGGCAGTTCTCTGAGACTGAATTGCTTAGAAGGTGCTAATGGTCCACCCTACCACTTAGTAACTTTACTTTGGGCAAGTCACTTGACCTCTCTGGGCTTCAGTTTCTTTATCTGTAAAATGGGGTTGGACTAGATTTCCTCTAAGGCCCCTTTTAGCTCTAGACCTATGATCTGTGTTAGTAGAGGAAATTACTAACTACTAGGAAAGCTAATGGTGATGGAATCATAGGTTCAGTTTAAAAAAAAAAAGACCATAGTAGAAATAGAGCAAGGAATATTAGAGTGTAGCATAGGACCTAGACTTGACTCTTCTCCCTGCTTTACTGCCAGCCCCATTTCTGATCACCAGTCAAGTCTTGTTTGATTCTGCACCTCCATTTCTTGTAGCTTCCCTCTTTTCTGTAATCACTTAGCTCTCATCTTGGTTCAGGCTCTCAGCCCTTGCCTGGGCCATTGCAACAGGCTCTTAATTCACCTCTCTGCCTTTATGTTCTCTTTTGCATTTCATACTTCACAGTTGCCAAAATAGCGTAAGGGAGTAGGTCTGACTGTATCACTCCCCAGGTCACCTTCAGTGGCTCCCTGTTGAGTCTAAGATAAAATAAAAACTCTGTTGCTTATTGTTTAAAGCTCTTCACATCCTAATTCCTACCTCTCCATCCTTATATGCAGTATTCACTTTTATACACTGTGTTCTAATCACACTAGATAAAGCATTGCTCCCCACATTCAACATGCCATCACCTGACAGCCTTGACCCCCATAGCTGGAAAGTACCATTTCTTCTCAGGATGCTTACCTCAGCTCAGATGCCACTTCTCTACCTGCACTCTTCTTTTCTTCCCCCATGTAGTTCTCTGCCTCCTGAAATGATTCTGTATTTTGTAGGCTGTAATAAACTCACTGAGGGCAGAGATAGTTCAGTGTTTTCCCATTGGATCCCCAGTGCCTTGCACATAGTAAATGTGTTGAGTGTGAGTATCCTTGAGTAGCCAGGACTTTCTTGGGTACCTAGAAATCACCAGAAATGTTTTGTAGAGATTTTTTTGTTTTTATGTCACACTTATTTCTGAATATAATCTACCTTCCTCCCATACCCAGTAAACTTACTTTGTAACAAAGATCAAAAAAAGACAAAGAAAAAGCAGAGTTTGACAAAATCAGCCAACACATCAGCTGAATAAAGAGGTTGGACTTGGTTACCAGACTCTCATATCTATATCTGTGATCTGACATTATATGAAATATTCCCCTGCATTATTCCCTCAAAACTTCTCTGGTGCTACTCTTGATCATCTTATGGATTTTTAAAAAGCTAATTTTGGGAGAAAAGTTGGCCAGTTGTACTGTCTTCAAAGTAAAAATCTATTTTCATTACAAGTTTTGAAATATGAAAGGTGATTACAGACTTCATTACCAGGGCTTGGAAAATACCACTGCCATATCATCTTTATCAAATTTTTGGCAAGCTGCCCTTTCTTTGGACCAAAGTCTTTCCTCCAAATCTATTCATGTTAATAAAGGAGCCCTTGGGGATAACTGTTGAATAGGAACTTTTTTCTTCCTCCATTGGTCCCACAGGTGCCTTACAGACATCACCTATGACCTTTTTCTTTCTCTCAGGAAAAAGTTGCAGAATAGTCAGGCAGAAAGGGTCTGGAACCATTAGGAAAATGTAGTTATGACAGTCATGGACTGACAATTCCTTGCAACTGATTTTCTCCAGTTATGAATTTTAAATAAATCCGGAATGGGTTTTGTTCTGCTTTGTTTTTCTGAGAATATTCTTGGCTTTGGAATTTCTTTTTCTACCCCTACTCCCACAGAATTGGAATGGTTAACTCCCGTTCTCTTCCAATGATTTTACCACAGCACTTTTTAGTACCTTCATTATTTATATTCAGTCATCTCATTCATTAGACTGGAATACTTGAGTGCAGAGACCAAATGTTATTTGTCTGTGTCCTACAGTAGTAGATATTTAATGTATTTTGAATGAGTGAAACATTGATTCAAACCCGAGTTATGAGGATAAAATCTGAGTGAGTTTTTGCCTGTGTGGTGTTCTGATAATACAGAATTAGTAAATCATGTGTCCAGAAAAATTGAAGTACATCTAAGAAAGTTAGTCATAAATAATCCATTAAAAGTCTTCTCATTCATGGAACTGAACTAAGTACAGGCTCTGGGGATTTTTATGTCTAGAGTTGATAATACCTCCCTTTAATGGAATTTGTAATCCAAAAGGGAGACAGCAAATAGCACTAAGAAGTGAATTAATATGCACAAGAGCACTTCACTTCCCAAAAGGGCATGCACATGATAGGTACAATTCTGCTGCCTCGTCCCTGGTTCTAGAAGACTCTGGAAGGTGCTACAAAGTCAGTGACGGTCTCTACTTCTTGTCTAGATCTCCTAGCTAAGAGTAAGACATCTTTTGTCACCAATAGGTTGACTGTCAGGTGAGAAATATTTTTGACCACAACAATATATGAAAACGGGCATGTGAACAGTGGTGGTGGTGGAAGGAGGATGTACCTGCACAGTACAGACCTAGGGCATTTTGCCTCCATCATACTTTGGCTGCTATCCCATTCTGTCTTGTGGCGTACATATTTGCATAGATATTGTAGACTTCGTTTTAGATTTTAAGCTCCTTGAGGAAAGACCCATTTTCATCTTTGTATCCTTAGCTTTGGGTACAGGAGTACATGTAAATACAAGTTAATTGAATCGATTTGAAATTTGAGATACCGAAGTGTTCAGAGAGGTGAAGAAGTAATCCAGTATAAAGTATTGCTTTTGAATTGAGAAAAATACTTCTGTGAAGGCACATATTAAGCAAAATCCAAAGTAAATCAGATTGTTTTGTTTGTTATGTGAGATAAAAAGGGCATTGCTGAAGTTCTCTTTTTGAGATTCTAAGCTGCAAAAGACCACTAAAGCTCCTGAGACCATGGAGGGGGTGGCAGAGAAGGGAAAGGAAGTTATGTGCTAAGTGCTTTACAAATATTGTCTCATTTGATCCTCATATCAACCTTGTTAGGGAGATACTGTCACTGTTATCCCCATTTTACAGATGAGAAAGCTGAGGCAAACACGGTAAGCGACTTGCCCGGGGTCACACAGCTAATAAGTGTCTGAGGCTGAATTTTAACTCTGGTTTTCTTCACTCTGGGTCCAGGTACTTTATACAGTAGTTATTATTAAACGTCTCCTCATGCATGCTCATACCACTAGTTAATGGTAGTAATGTACTGCTGAAAAGAAGTTTTCAGCTCCAATCTAATCTCATCATTTTACAGATGAGTAAATTGAGGCCCAGAGAAGTACAAATGACTTCTCTGTTTTAGTGGTGACCTTGGTTTAAAGGTTCCACCACGTTCTGCCAGTAGCTTTCACATGCATACATACAGTTTGGGCTGGGTATGTTGGCACCCCTCAATATCCCCATTTTAAAAGTATATTTAAACAATTTAATTTTTCAGCTAATAAGCATTTTCTTTCCTTTCCTTCCCCTCCTCACTAAAAAAAACCTAAACTCTTGTAAAAAACATACTTCATCAGGTAAAACAAATTCCTACATTGGCCATGTAAAAATACAATACAAATTCAACACAAACTATTTTGAGAGACTTGGCACTCTGGTCAACACAAGCGTCAACCACAATTTCAGAACACTCATGATGAAGCATCTTACCTGCCGCCTTTAGATAGAGAGGTGAGGGACTCAGCACAAATTGAGATAAGTTTTTGGTTATGACCAATGCCAAAATTTGTTGTGCTTGTCCAGACATGTTTGTAACAAGGGTTTTGTTTTTTTTCTTTTCTCAAGGGGGTGTGAGGGAGAGAAGGTGGATCTTCATTTGAAAATAAAATAACATTTAATTTTTTTTAAAAGTATTTCTTCATTCTGTATCTTGAATTCATCACATCTGTTAGGAGCATTTTTCATCTTCAGCCTTCTGATACCATGATAGTGCATTGCATGGATCAGAATGCTTTCTAAGTTGTTTGTCTTTATGGTGTTGTTATCATATAAATTGTTCTCTTGGTTCTGCTTGCTTCCTGTGACCAGTTCACCTAGTCCTCCCAGATTACTCTGAAACCATGCCTTTCATCATTTTCTCATGGCACAATGATATCCCATTTCATTTATATAACATACTGTGTTCAGTCCTTACCCGAATTGATCCTCTCCTGCCCTTAGTTTTCAATTCTTTGCAACTATAAAAAGAGCTGCTATGAATATTTTTGTGCATATGGCTCTTTTGCCTTATTCTTTTATCTCTTTGGAACATTGGCCTAGTAGTGGTACAGCTGGGCCAGAGGACATACACAATTAATAACTTTTTGGTCATAGTTCGAAATTGCTTTCCAGAATGGCTGCATCAGTTCACAGTGCTATTAGCAGTGCATTAATGTGTCTGCTTTCCTGTAGCCCATCCGGAATTTGTCATTTTCTGTTTTTGTCATCTTTGATAATCTGAGGGGTATGAGATAGAACCTTAGGGTGGTCTTAATTTGAATTTCTCTTAATTATTAGTGATTTGGAACATTTTTTTCATATAGTTATTGATGGCTTGCATTTCTCATTTCTTCTTTGGAAAACTGCTTGTTCATATCCTTTGACTTTATCAATTGGGGAATGACATTTAGTCTTAAAATTTGAATCCCCTCCACACATCTTAGAAATGAGACCTTTAGGGGCAGCTAGGTGGTGCAGCGAGTAGAGCACTGGCCCTGGAGTCAGGAGGACCTAAGTTCAAATCCAGCCTCAAACACTTGACACATTTACTTGCTGTGTGACCTTGGGCAAGTCACTTAACCCCAATTGCCCTGCAAAAATAAAAAATTAAAAAAAAAATAAAGAAATGAGACCTTTATCAAGGAAACTTGCTACAAAGATTTTTTTTCCCTCCATTTACCTGCTTCCCTTCTAATTTTAGCACCATTCAGCCTACACTCCCTTTTTTTTTAACATAATTTTATTTTTTTAATTGACTAAACACCACCTTCTCCCCTCCCAATTAAAAAAAAAAGAAGCACAACGCTTTCAACAAATATGCATAGTTGAGTAAAACAATTTCTCACTTTGGCTATGACCAAAAAACTTATGTTTGAGGCCTCTGGAATTATAATTAGTTGTTTTGATCAGTTTGGAACTCCTTTGTAAAGAAGAGAGTTATGAGAGAAGTGTTCTCAGCACCAGTGCTCTGGCTGTAATAGTCTGCCTCTGCTCCCCTCTTCTTTTTCTCTTGCACAGAGGGCAGTCACAGGTTTTTTCCTTTTAAACTCTACTTTGGGTCCTTCACTCCATGGTTGGAATTCATTTTGCATAAAGCAATTCTTTTGCTTACTCCGAAACAAGTTAAGTGACTTGTCCAGTATATCCAAGACTGGTTTTGATCTCAGGTCTTCCTCATTCCAAGCCTGATGTTCTGTCCACTGGGCCGCCTAAGTCCCTTTCTAAAGGCCTTTTGTTTTATTAGACTCCGCAATGACCCTTGATGATGTTAAGGCTCTGAGGAGACATCTCTGTTCTGTTGATGGGTACCCACTTTATTTCCAGTTGTTTGTAACCACTGAAGGTGCTACCATAAAATATTTTCTATATATGTAGTCTTTCCTTCTATCTTTGACCTCTTTGGGGGTGGGTCAAAAGGTATCGAACTCAGTTTTCCTGACTGAAGTGCTCTTTGTACTTTATCTTGCTGATAAGCAGCTCTAGAGGTTATAGTTTGGTGTCTTTATCTAAAACTTCAGCACTGTTATAAGGAACAGATGATTTATTTTGAAATTTAAAAGTTTATATTTTGTAAGGTTTTGTTAAGTTCCATTGAAGTGTAAGTATTGATAGTCCAGTGACTTTGGGGGCCAGGGGTAGGGGAGGAAGCCCTTGGCCTCTGTGACCTTGAGTTTCCTTTTCTGTAAACTGAAGACATTGGATTTGATGGCTTTTGAGGGCCCTTCTAGCTCTGAATCTATGATCTTATTGCCATGATTTTATGATTATGGTAGAATAATTTTACCTTGATTTTTGAATCAAACCTGTTCTCCTTTTTTATACCTTGTTTTCATCCTCCTTTACAAAATTTAAATATTTAAAGCTACAATTGGAGAAATAGTTTGAACTGATATTGGATAGAATTCAGAACTTAGCTTTTGCAGTATCTCTTCAGTTTTGTATATTGTTAAAATCGTTTCTTTCAATAGTTGCTCCATCTGCTTCGTTGTGGTGGTATATGTTCCACTATGGTATTGAACTTGAAACATCTGTCTTCACCCTTTGGGTTGTAGCATCATGCCCTCTAGAGAGAAAACCTTTATTCTACTGGGTGTCCCTAAAGTCTGGACACACAGGACATCTCATTAGCCGTTTCACCGAAGACTCTGTGTTGTTCAGCAACTTCTTTTTCTGGGGTATGCTAAAGGAGAAGGTGTACTCAATAAAAATCACAGATGCAACACACCTGATTGAATGCATAAAGAGTGAATGTGCCAAAATTGATGGCAGTGTGGAGTTACTGCATCGAGTTCACGTGAATCTTGCAAAGCGCATCAACCTTTGCATCACAAATGATGGAAATCATATTGGAGATATTATTTGTTTATATTCCAATTAAATAAAATGTTGTTGAAAACTTCATTCATGAACATTTCTTGAAAATATGCATCTTTGCCTATGTGTCTAGACTTTAGGAGCACCCTGTATTGCTCCTTAAGTAGGGATCAAGAGGTTAAAGATAGTTTTGTCCTTCATCCTTGGTAAATTTAAGAGTGCTCTCTGTGAGTATAGCAGCCATTAGTTTCTGACATAAGAAAATGAAGTTATTAAGATAGTGTATTTAAAATGCTTTAATATAGTCTTGTCCCTCCAAATGAAATCAATAAACCTTTATTAGGCACCTGCTATGTGTTGGGCACTATGCTAAGTGTTGTGGATACAAAAAGATGCTAAAGATAGCCCTGACCCTCAAGGAGCTCACAATCTAATGGGGGAGACAAGATGCAAATTGATATATTTACAGGATGATTAGGAAATAATTAAAAGAGGGAAAGCACTAGAATTTAGAGGGCTTCCTGTAGAAGGTAAGATTTTAGTTGGAACTTAAAGGAAGCTAGGAAGGTCAGTAGTTAGAGCAGAGGAGGGTAGAGGGTTCCAGGCATGGGGGACAGCTAGAGAAAATGCCTGGAGCCAAGAGATGGAGTGTCTTGTTTGTAGAACAGCCAAGAGGCCAGTGTCACTGGATCAAAGAGTACATGTTGACTGGAAAGGTAGGAGGGGGCTAGGTAAAGAAGATCTTTGAATGCCAAACTGAGCATTTTGTATTTGTTCCTGGAGGCAAACGGAGCCACTGGATTTTATTGAGAGAGCAGTCATATAATTGGACCTGCATTTTAGGAAAATCACTTTGTAGTGTCCGAATGAAGGATGGATTGGAGTGGGGAGAGATTCTGAGGCAGGCAGACCCACCAGCAGTCTGTTGCAATAATCTAGGCATAAGGCGATAAAGGCCTGTACCAGAATGGTGGTAATGTCAGAGGAGAAAGGGCTGTTGTAAAAGTAAAAATGACTGGCCTTGGCAGCTGCTTGATTATTGGGGGAGTGGGGTGAGGAATGAGAGAGAGTGAGGAATCAAGATGACTCCTAGGTTAAGAACTTGAGGGACTGGGAGGATGGGGTTGCCCTTTACAGTAATTGGGAAGGGGGAGAGGTTTAGAGGAAAAGATAATGAGTTCTGTTTAGGACATACTGAGTTTCAAATGTCTACTGGACATCGAGTTTGAGATGTCTGAAAGGCAGTGATTGTAGGTGAGCAGAAAAATTGGGGCAGGATAGGTAGTTTTGAGAATTGTCAGTGTTGGCTGTGACCAGGGTATGTCTTTAAAGTAAGCATAAGTAAAGCAGCACATGAAAAGCAAAAAATTGACCTTTAAAAAGATAAACTGATAAAACTGTTTTTTCAGTCTCAGTGCCACTAGAGGGCTCCCTTTGATTTCTAATAAATAATTCGTTAAGGACAGTAAAATGATAAGGTATTTGAAATTTTCAGGAGCAGAAACTTGAGATGTTTTAGGTTTTACAAAGAACTATCTTATAGATAGCAAAGGAAATCCTGAAAATGGCCAGAGGTAGGCAGTTGGGTGCAGTGGATAGAGTGCAGGCTTGGAGTCAGGAAAATCTGAATTCAAATTTGGCTTTAGACATTTACTAGCTTCGTGACCCCAGGCAAGTCACTTAACCTTGTTTGCCTCGATTTCTTTTATTTTTTTTTTTTTGGTTGCAAGGGAGAAGGCAGGGCAATTGGGGTCAAGTGAGACTTGCCCAGCGTCACATAGCTACTAAGTATGTCACGTGTCTGAGGCCGTATTTGAACTCAGGTCCTCCTAATTCGAGGGCCAGTGCTCTACTCACTGCACTACCTAGCTGCTCCACCTCAGTTTCTTCATCTGTAAAATGAGCTGGAGAAGGAAATGGCAAATCACTCCAGTATCTTTGCCAAGAAAATCCCAAAATGTAGTAACAAAGAGTCTTGACAGGATTGAAACAAGGGTGGTAGAAATCATTGAGATTAATCAGTTGAAGAGGTTGGAGATGTTTAGCCTGGACAACAGAACACTAAGAAAGGGCCATGATAATTGTCTTCAAATAGTTCGAGGACTTTCATGTGGAAGAGGAAATAAGTAGTTGGAAATTGTGAAAGGCAGATTTAGATTTAATGTAAGGAGAAAAACTTCCCAACTACTAGAGCTGCCCAAAAGTACAGTGGGCTACCTTAGGAAGTATTGGGCTCCCCCTTCATTAGAAACCTTAAAAGCAAAGGCTTGATGATCATAAATGTTGTAGGGAGAATTTTTGAAAAGGTATGGGTTAACTAGATATCCTTTCCAGTTTGTGAGGTTTAATGACTGAGTTTTATCCTGTACTTGTATAATATTGGGCAGTGAATACAGGGGATCAGAATATGCTTCACTCTGAGCTAGCATTTACTTGGTAGTATTGAGCAAATTGCCAAAAGAAATTTATTGACAGCTGGGTGTCCCAGTGGATAGAGTGCTAGCCCGGAGTCACGAAGATCTGAGTTCAAATTTGGCCTCAGACACTCGCTAACTGTGTGATCACGGTCCAGTGACTTAACCTCAATTTGCTCAGTTTCTGCATCTCTAAAATGAGGATAATAGCACCTACCTCCCAGGATTCTGAGGAACAAATGAGATCAGAATTGTGACGTGCTTAGCACAGTTCCTGGACCATAGTAAGTGCTACATAATTGTTCATTGTTATTACCTATTTGCTTTCTTGGTGGTCTCATTAACACCCGTGGGTTGTTATTATTTTTATACAGATACATTTCAGCTCTCTCTATCCAGCCCTGAGCTCTCTAGTCCCATATCAACAAACTGCCTGTTAGACATTTCCAGCTGCATAGCCTGTTGTTCAGTTTTGGTGACATTTCCCCGTGAAGTCTTGTGTGCATAAATTGGATTTTACCTTGCTCTTGGAGTCAGGAAGACCTGAGTTTGAAGCCTGTCTTCTACAATTACTAGCTGGGTTGTTGTTATTGCTTCACTTGTATCTGACTGTTCGTGACCCCATGGACCAGTACCGTACACGAAGGTTTCTTAGAAATTGAAAGTGGTTTGCTGCTTCCTTCTCCAGTGGATTAAGGAAGACAGAGGTGAAGTGACTTGTCCAGGGTCACACAGCTAATACTTTTCTGCGGCTGGATATGATCTCAGGTTTTCAGCATGGCCATCACACACACATACACACACACACACACACACCCTCTCCCACTCCTCTTGATAACTTTGCTGTTTCTATTGAGGGCACTTGGCATTCATCCATTTGCTATACCTAGGTTTACAACCTTTGCATCATTCTTGACTCTTCTCTCCCTCACTCTACCTATCATTCGGTTACCAAATCTTGATTCTATTGATTCATTGGTCTTGAGAACACCCCTCACATCCATCCCTTACTCTACTCTTCACTCTTGTCACTACCACCTTAGTTAGACCCTTAACACCACTCACCTGCCCTATTTCAGTAGCCTCCTAAGTGGTCTCAATCCAACCTCAACCTTACTGCCAAAGCGATGCTCCTAAAGCTCCACTGACTCCCTATTTCCTTTACTATAAAATGTGAACGCTTCTATTTAGCACTTCAAGCCTTTTACAATTTGCTTGGAACCTAGCTTTCCAGGCATGTTACACCTTCCTTTTTCTCTTTGTGCATTCCACATTCCAGACAAACTGGCTGCTTTCTTGTTCTTCCTCGAACACAGTATTCCATCTCATTTTTTCGCCTTTGCAAAGGCTGTCTTCTGACCACCACCCCCCCCTCCCACCCCCCCCACCCCCATATACCTTGAATGTACTTCTTTTTCACAAGGCAGCTTAGTGGGATAGAGTGCATAGGCCTGGTGTTAGGAAGACCTGAATTCAAATCTGGCCTTAGACACTTACCAGCTGTGTGACTTTGGGTAAGTCTCTTCCAACTATAAAATGGGGAATACGATCGCATCTACCTCCTGGGGTAGTTGTAAAGATCAGATGAGAAAATATTTGTAAAGTGCTTAACACTGTGCCTGGCACATAGTAAACATGAATATACCTTTCCTGCCCTGTCCTTGCCCCTCTCTTATCATCTCCAACTTCTTTCAAAGTTCTGCTCAAGCGCTACCTTTAAATGGGACTTTTCCTGATTTCTTCCCACTTCCAGCTGCCCCTCCCCTCCAGTTACTTTTATTTGCTTTGCATATATTTTGTATCTACTTACAGGTGTCCGTGGGATTTTTGTCCCTATTCTAGAACATAAGCCTCTTGAGGACAAAGGAATGTTTCATTGTGGTCTTCATGTCCCCAGTACCTTGCATAGTGCTTGGCTCATAGTAGATGCTTAAGAAATGCTGGTTGATTGATTATGTGGTACTGTATGGAGTCCAGGGAGTAAGATTTCATGTATTTAATGCATTTAATTCCTGAAACAGAATGTACCATCCTCTGTGGGCATTTGTGGGTTGGATCTGCTATATGGTGGCAGCTACTTCAGGTTCTAGGGCTAACCTTGTGAGTCTGCTAATAAGAGCTAGTATTTATATAGAGAGCACTTTAAGATTTTATAAAATTATTTACAAATATCTTATTTGATCCTCACAACAACCCTGTGAGGTGTAGGTGCTATCGTTATGATCCCCATTTTACAAATGAGGAAACTGAGGCAGACAGAAGTGACTTGCTTAGTGTCACATGGCTAGTATTTGAGGTTAGATTTGAACTCAGGTCTTTCTGACTCCAGGCCCAGTGCTCTATCCATTGCCTCTCTACTAACACTGTAGATCATATGCACCAACTGATATGTTTGTTTGTTAACATTAAGCCATTAGACACAATTAACTCTTAACAAAGGCCCTTGTTGTGCTGGCATAGTAAGAGCAGTAACTACACAATATTTTCTGTCAACATGGAGCTTATGCATTTACAAATACACATGGTATCCTGGGGAGAGTTGGCTCAGGTAGTGGTATGCTGTAGTATTTAGATTACCCAAGCTTCTCCTGAATTTTCTGCTTCTTCCTGCTGGACTACCTTTTTGTGTATCTCACATATAATTATCCCTCCAGTGTGAGGGTGTGCTGGGGTAGGATATGTGATGGCTTACCTTCAGGAAGGCCAGGGATTATAGCATCTGCTTCTAGGCCCAATTCTAGAAAGATAAGAACTTGAGGAGGTAGAGAATTAGATCCAGCTCTGTTTCTTCACGAAGTCCTCATTTTTGATATTTTGTCATAGCAGAAGTGGTTGAGCTCCAGTTATTATATTATTCCTTTTTTTGTTTTGTTTTTAATGCTTAGCCATGTTTGTGGAGAAGTTAAAATAAGTGTCTAAAATAAGATTTTTGAGTTATTTGTGAATTTCAGTTATCTGTTTGAACTTTCCCTTTTATGGTAACAGGTATCATTGAATATATTAAAAGTATTTTGAATTTATTTGATAATGGCTTATTTTTGATAACAGCTTATTTTTCCATGTGTTTTCTTTTAGTTGGTCGTATTATGTTTCAGCTCTTCTCAGACATATGTCCAAAGACATGCAAAAATTTCCTTTGCTTATGTTCAGGTAAGTGAAGTATTAAGTATTTTCTAGGGAAAACTTACCTTGATTACAACTGTCTCTTGATTGACAAAATGGATATTTTCCAGAAAAAGTAGAACGAAATGAATTTTGTAAATCACTATATTTGATTCCTCTGAAAATACTGGGGAACCATTATTTTGGAAATAACAAAAAGAGTTGTAAGACTGCTGCCCTCTTATATGGTAAACTCTTCTAATGCAGTTTTTAAAAGTATGATTCAGAAAATAGAATTCACTTATTATAGTTTATTTAAGAAATTCAGTTCTAGTTTATGACAAAATTCAGCTTTCCAAATCTAGAGTTGTTAATGAAGACTGTTATTGCCTATTATTATTATTATTATTATTATTGACCTGTATAGATCTATACGTAAAATATGTATTGTGTGTATACAAAAATACTAACAAATACTTCTCTGTAGACTTACTTTTGTATAAATCACAAATAGTATTAATTTATCTGTGTAAAAATCTTGAATCACTTACGTTTCTAATGCAAGTCCCAATCACATCCTTCCTTTATTATTGTAATGGAATTCAGGTTGGTTTTTCTCTCTCTGATTTCCTCCATTCTGCATCTTACTGCCAAATTAATCTTCCTAAAATACAATTTTTTAAAAAGTCATATCATTGTCCTTTTTGGGAATCTGTGATAGCTTACTGTTGCTTACCACCTTAAATAGAAACTCTTGCATAGCTTTCAGTGCCATTTATGATTTGCCCATCCTCATTCCCACTGTTCTCTAACCGGATTCCTCTGTTTCAGCCAGAAACACCCACTCACGATCCCCTTCCTGTCTTTGTGCATGCTATAACCTATATTCATCCTCAATAATAATAACAACTCATTTTTCTAGCCCTTAAAGACTTATAAGATACTTTCCTCACAACAACCACATGAGGGAGGGAATGCAAAAATATCATGCCTTACAGATGAAAGAAACTGAGGTTTAGAGATATTAGATGACTTGCCTCTAGTCACTCAAGCTAGGTAGGGGCAAAACTAGGAATCAAACCCATCTTCTTACCCCAAACCTAGTACTCTTCCTGTAAGAACCAACTCAAATCTTAATCTTCTCTATTTTAGTCCACATCTATAATTTCTTCCTTTGAACGCCTATATTATAGTCCTGTTTATCAAGATTTAATTATATATATTCTTTAGTTTTGTTTTTTCCTTTGTACCTCTCTTATCTCTAAAAAAGAATGGTAGCTAATTGAGAGTTGGGGCCAGACTTTTGCTTGGACTCCCCGTCGTATTCAGTCTAGTTCTGGGAACATAGAAAGTCCTCCTCGGTAAATTATTAATTCTTTAAAATTATATATTTTTATATACACACACATATATATGTACACACACGTGTGTGTTTGTGTATGTATATATTTGTAGCAGTAACCTTTTTTTTCAGGTGAAAAAGGTCTTGGGAAAACAACTGGAAAGAAGTTATGTTACAAAGGGTCTACATTCCATCGTGTGGTTAAAAACTTTATGATTCAGGGTGGGGACTTCAGTGAAGGTAAAGGTGAACATTATGCTTATAACACTCCATCTGTTTAGATTCTAGAATATTTCATCATTTATTTGCCTAAATTACAACTTACAATAGTGCTAGATACATAGTGCTCAATGATTGTTGAATTCCTTTTCTGATTTTTACATCTTAAAATATTTTCCTCTTTTTTTTTCATGAAATTGATTTTTAGTAATATAATTACTTTAAAGTACGAAAGACTTAAAGCTGCAACTTTTGTTGTTCCACAGACCTGTTAATTTATTATACTACTCATAATATTCATAAGCAATTATTTACTTCTTGAAGTGCCATTAAAAAATTTCTGGTGCAGACTCCTTGAACTATTGTCATGAACCTCCAAAGGGTTTGTGAACCACTAAATGGGAACCACTGTTTAGTCCAAGACTCTCATTTTACAGGTAAATACACTAAGATTTGAGGAGGGTAAGAGGCTTGCTCAGGGCCACACAGATAGTGAGTAGCAGAGTTTGGATTTAGATTCAGGTCTTCTGACTCCAGTGATTTTTGAATTCTTACTGGATACTGATATTTTGATGCATTCTTGAAATAACTGGGCTTTTGTTGAAATAATATTTTTTGTGGCAGGATTTAGTATCTATTTGGACATTAGGGTTAAAAGAGTCTTGCTTCGTGGCATTAAGTCCTGAGTTTTTAAAAGATTTTGGAGCAATGGGGTTTTTATGATGGTATAGAAGTTTTTGGAAGTGCTTTCCAGCAACATAGGAACTATAAGACTAATTCCTTGAAAATAATTGCATATATTAAATTTAGCATTTATAATTTCCAGGATTGCTTAGTATAATCCATATTTTACAGGTAATGGAAAAGGAGGAGAATCAATTTATGGTGGCTATTTTAAAGGTAAGGCCTAATATTTTATGGTTTTTGTTTCAATTCTGGGATAAGGAAAGTTTGAATCCTAGACTTTTAATGAAAAGTTTAATAGTTCATCTTTTGCATGAAACTAACTTTGCATGAAAATACTTTTATCTGCATGAATTTTGGGGTAAACTTACTGTAATATTTAACTTTTAATTGACAAGATTAATTAAGGCTAACTTATTGGTTAAACATGACTTTCAGCATGGAGGTTAGGCAACTTTATTCATGAAAACTCCTATCTTCCTGCCTAAAACTGTCAACATATTCTTTTGTTTATAGAGAATGTGGTCTTTTGCAAAATGAAAAGGTAAGAGAACGAAGCTCAGTAACACAAATTCAAACTCTTTTCCTTTGCACCCTTCCTAATAAATTTATGGACAGCCTGGGGCAGTTGATGGCTGGATTTCTAGATTGCTTGAAGGTGTGGAGAATTCTATATATGATTTCATACCTACATTTGTCTGGATTTCTTTTCTTTTCATGGTTGTCAATTACTTGTCAGAAAAAAATCTAGAGATTCTTTTCAATACAAGCAACAAATTTGTTTTAAAATGTGGTATTCCCTTCCTTCCCAAAGGTTTGTATGTTTTATTTTGTGTTACTAAAAAGATATGATTATAGCTATATAGTGTTAGCATAAAACTTTAAAAAAGTAACTTTACATTTTGCCTCTTTCCAAAAATGCCCCAGAAAAGAGATTTGCAAGGATTAATAGTGGGGGTCTAGTTTTAGGTCTCAAAACTATGAGAACTACAGTGTTATAATAGCCTTGTACATTTCTTTTGAAAAATTGGATTATTACTCTTTTCAGAAGCCTGTTCATAAGGTAATTATTTTAAAAGTACTCTATGTTTCTGTTGAATGAATTTTTATGACCAAATGTTTGTTTTGAAGAAGGATGCTTCTATGAGTGTTTTAAGGAGACATGAAGAAAAGTACAGAATAGTTGTCTTTTGTTAGAACATCTAAGTACTCACCAGATTCTTTCTCAGTGCCCTTTAGGATTGCAGTAGCTAATTTCATTAATGTGGTTCTGTTTGGCTGTGCCAGTCTGAAGTTGTAATGCTATAGACTCTTAAAGTAGCCTTAGATTTCATTTCATTGCTTTCCATGGCAAATGCTTGTGTCTTTTAAAGTTGATCCTATTTTCAGTTTAAATATATCTTTTCACTTATGTTGCCCTGGTTTTGTTGACAGCTTTTGTAGTCCTTTTGAGTAGAAAGAACCCTTATCTTCACTCCAAATTTAGATGTGTCCCTTCCACTTAATTTATTTTATCTTTATGTAATATAATTTATATTTAGGAGTTCAATAAATAAATGTGCAAATATGTATATTTTTCAACTATAACTATTTCAACTATTTTTCTACTACTTAAGTATCTTAAGCAAGGGTATTTGGAACTGTTGAGGAAAATAGAATTTTGCAATAGCATAGCTTCATAGCTTTTATTTATTGGCTTTCCATAACAGTTGATAGGCATATTATCATCCTTGTGAGCAGGTTCTGTTTTTTTTTTTTTTTAAGACTTCTAAGGTTGTTTCTTTAAAATGTTAAAAAATATATATATATATAGGGTTTTTTTCCCCTCAAGGCTTTAATAAGTAAATTTTGGGGGCCTATCTTTTATTGTTTGAACTTTTGCTACTTCATTAGACTTAATTTTCTTTTTTTAAGTATTCAGTCGAGTATCTATACTGACCAGAAGAAGAATTTCATCCTTAACTTTCCATATATTACTATAAAAATCACATTTTAAAGTTGACTTATAACTGGAGACTGACTAACCTGTTCTTTCTTCAAACAGATGAAAACTTTGTTCTCAAACATGACAGAGCGTTCCTTTTGTCAATGGCAAATCGAGGGAAACATACCAATGGTTCCCAGTTTTTCATGTGAGTAGGCATATTTCAGAGTTGAGCTTTTCTAAAACAGAGAAGCGCTGTTCATGAGAAAGATGGTATTGCTAAACCAATTTTGTTAGAATTTCATCAGTTTAGTTTTTATGAAATCATTTACCTGCCTACCCATTTTGAATGTTACAGTAATTGTAATGTCTAGCTGGAATGGTTTCAGCATTCAGCATTTGTCCTGGATTTGAAGAATGGAGCTTATAGAGATGTAACTTGAAGCTTGTTATTTCTTCAAAGCATTTTAAGTCATTTTTTCAAAAGAAATTGGCTTTGACTTTTAGGTACTCTAATGTCTAAGTAAATTGCGGGGCTCAGTTTACAGCCACCAAATTAAAATACATATAAACGTATATCAGTTAAAATAGTGTTTTGAAATTGCTCATGGAAGAGGACCAAATGTGCCACGAGGCAAAGCATGCAGTAAGTTTGAGTAAATTGTTGTGTATTTTTGTTTTGAAATGTGACTTTTGTTTTTGTTTTAATGAAGCTCTTTGAGTTAGTCTCAGAGGTGCCATTATTTTCTGTTTCTTGAATAAATATAACTGTTTGCTTAAAAAGCACTTCAAAAGTATTCAAACTCAATGTGTTACATTTGCATAATTATTTGAATTGGTCCAGTACAGCTGCTCTTTCCTTTTTAACAATTGACCCAGTTTACAACTATCCACTCTCATTATAGTATTCAGGAAACTTCAAATCACTAGGCCAAAAACCAAACCTAACAAAAGCTTTTACACACAAAAAAGAACTAACTCATCTCTTTCTTTGGTTGTTCTCAACATTTTCTATTTTATTTTTGCTCAGAAAAGTACCCAAACTGATTTTAGTCACTGTTATTTAGAGTGAATGTAAAAGAGAATCGTATAACCTAAGGTTTGGTGTGTTTTATTGGCAGTAAACCTCAGTGTTAGGGTATACATGGACTGGAAAAATGTATTCCCAATGGCTTAGTCTTAAAAGTTTTCTTTGCCATCTTTTTTGAGTGGATGAGAATGAATGGCGCTTCCCTGTCATAAAGGATTAAATTGTTCATTACAAATCTTACATTTTACTTTTGCCTGAAAAAAAGATTTCCCACATGATCTAAAAAAAAAGTTCAGATAAGAGACATTTTTAGGTCTATGCCTAAATAATGTTGTAAAAAATGGAAAGCTAATAAAACACAAAATGGAAGTCATTTCAGCTTTGTGCCAGTAGTTGGGAGGTTAGTTTAGAAAGGTACACTAAAAACAATGGCTTGTGCATTATTTATTTTGGGAATACATCAAATGGTTTCTTTTGACTCTTCTTAAGGTTCAGAGTAAGGTAATCCAAAATAATTTAGCTGAAAAACCAATCCTAGTTGTTTGGAATCATTTTAATGTAATAATTTTGATGGAGGTCAAGATTTCCATTTTTATGCTTATCTGAACTCTGAACATGAAAAACTGATTCATCAGTCAAGAAGCTACCATCTGAGGGCTCTAAAGTTTCTTTTAGATTTCCTTTTTCACATGTTAGTAAATTTTAAACTTTGATTTTAAAATGGCAGTCACTTTTCTTCATATTTAGATTAGGTTGTTTTTAAAAACTCAAATTTTAAATTTATTAATTCCAACATAAAATCAATAATCTAATAAGAGATTACCCCTTTTAAAAAGTCATACTTTTTTATTGTAATACACCTAGTGTTTGTGTCTTTTGAAGAATGTTTAGGTAGAAAAGTAACTGTCTGAAATAAAAACTATTCCATGTTTTCATCTATCTTAATTTCCTTTGGAATATTGTTGGGTATGAACCACAAACACAGAAGTCAACTTTGTGGGTATAAATCTACAAATTCAGAAGGATATATTCATATACAACACCCATAAACTTATAAGCCTCATATCTCAACAAATTAGGATTAAGAAGAAATTTTAAAGTTCAAAGACAGCCTGACTTGTATGTGATACCTGTCTAATAACCAAACCAGTAACATTTCAAAGCTACATATATAGGCATTTATAGAAAAGTGTGTGTGTGTGTGTGTGTGTGTGTGTGTGTGTGTGTGTACATAGGTATTGAATAGTTAACCACAGTCGGCACTAAAATTAAATCAAAAGTTAAAAAGGTTGAGATAAAAAAGTAACTATTTTGGGTTTATTATTTTTGTTCTTAAAAGATGCCTAGAGTGAAAGGGAGTCATAAAAGTCATTGAGCCAAATCGCATAGCAGCTTTCCCCACCATATCCTTAACTGGTCTATCTGTCTGCTACTTTCATATAAACTGAAACCATTCTCTTCGGTTTTAAAGAAACAATAAAAGCAATGTTCACAATTCCTACAGTAAAATACTTTCCCTTAATTCTGAAAGATGTTCTACTAGTGAAAATCTGAAAGGGTAAATAGAAATGGAGAATAGTGCCCATAAAAGGAGAGTATATATTGAACATTTCTAATTTGTGGTTAGTCTTTTGAACCTCAAATCCATTGAAAAGTTTAGGAAACACAGACATGCTGTAGTTAATAAACTTGGAGTAATAGAGATTTCCAGAGGGCTTTTAGAACCACCCTGGTACTCCCATGTGTCATGTTATTGTTTCATGGACTTCCTTAAACACCTTCGCTTCATCCTTCTCTATCTTATTCTTTCTTAGTGATAACTTCTTTTTCCAGAGATTCTACAGGGTGTTCCTAAAGTCTGGACACATAGGCAAAAATGCATATTTTCAAGAAATGAAATGAATGAAAATTTCAACATTTTATTTAAGTGGAATATTAACAAACAACATCTTCAATATGATTTCCATCATTTGTGATGCAAAGGTTGATGCGCTTTACAAGTTTCATGTGAACTTGATGCAGTAACTCCACATTGCCATCAATTTTTCTGTGTCCAGACTTTAGGGATACCCTGTAGAAGTTGAGAGGGAAAAGAAAGGCTAACCACTTTCCAAAGAAATGTAATAAGATGAAATTGGATTGGGACAAAAGAAAAGTCTGACAAGTAGATTCAGAATGGGGGATCTTGGCTAACCAGAATGTCTTCTGAAAAATGATTTTAGGAGTTTTAGTGTCAACAAGTTAACAGACATTTATTTAAATGTTTGCCATGTACAAAGCACTGTGCTAAGCACAAGTAGGAAGTCCCGTGCTCAAAGACATTACATTCTAGTGGGGGAAAACAACATATAAGGAAGCTTGAAAGTATGGCGTGGGGTAGAGGTGAAGGTACCCATCAGAGAGGCATGACAGAGAAAGTCCGGAAATTAGGAATGAAGACATGACTGGCCTGAGTATCTTCCTTAAAAATGGATATTCTGGGAGGGATCAGCCAGTCAGAGGGAGAAGCTACAAGGGTGGAGGGTATTTAAAGTGTGTGGAGTCCAAGGCTACAGTGAGTTTGCAGAGTGAAGAGGTTTTTCGGGCATTGTAGAAAAAGTCTGGGGAAGTCAGGAGTGCAGCCTAGAGAGGAAAGTATGCCTCAGACTCAATATTGGTCATAGCAGCAATGTGCCAGCCAGGCAGAAAAGCTTATGCAATCTTAGGCCACATTTTGAGATCAATAGTGCCCAGGCCTAGGGAGGTGCCTTGGTCAAACCACATTTGGGGTCTTACATACGTATGTTCAGTTTGAATACTACATCTTAGGATGTTGGGGTGATAAAATGGAAAGTGTCCAGGAGAAATCCACCAGGATGGATTAGGGTTTTGAGATCATGCTCATCTTAGGATTTGTTGAAGGCCTTGGGGACATCTGAGGAGACGATAGCTGTGTTCAAAGGTGTGGAAACCTGTCATGAGAAAGCGTGATTAGCTTTGTTTTACTTAGCCTCAGAGATAAAATTAGGAGCTGTGGGTAGAAGTTTCAGAGGGGCAAATTCCAACTGGGCATGAGGAAAAATTTCCTAACAGCCAAAAGCAAATTGGAGCCTTGGGAATTGTGGGTTCCCTTTAGTAGAAAGAGGTCTTTAAAAAGACTTGAAAAGCTCTTGTTAGCTGTGTTAAAAGGGAGAAGGAGGTGATCACTTATAGGTTGGACTAGATGACTGTGACCTTGGAGGGCCAACCTTGAGGTTCTGTGATATGTTTTGTAAGGTTCCAGTAGGATCTTAAGATGTCCTTGCAAGGCAGTGTCTTGTGTGTGTGAGCCCTTTTTACATTGGTGTGCCCCTCAGGGAGCTTGAAAGTCTGTAAAGTGTGATGTGGCATTATAAATAGATGCCTGTCTTTATGTAAGATGTTCTGTATGCTTTTGTTATTTTCTTCCCTATTTTCCCAATATACATTAAATATTAGGTAGAAATTCATGGAAGATTACTCTCCCTGGTGTTAGGTTCCTTAAAATAACTATAGTTATTTAATCCTAGTTTTGTGAATTTTTTTTTTTTGCCAAGAATCCTACAAGGGACTAATAAAATACTATTACCTGAGGAAATATAGATTCTTAACAGAGCATTATAAAGAGGCTTAATGTAAGTGGTGTTACCAATGTATTAATATTAACATTAATGCCCAGAATCCTAAGTGAAAACTTGGGAAATTGCTAGATTTCAAGGCATGTGCTGCAGTTCAGTGGCTTGTGATTGTTAAGTTGGGTAGGAATGTTGGCTCTTTTCAGTTTGTCTTTTTTTAGGGAAAGATCTAAATGAAACCATAATATAAAAATCATAGAATCTTAGAATATTTGTGCTAGAATTGACCTTAGAAGTTATCTAGTGAAATCCCTTCATTTTATAGAGGAAGACACTCAAGGAGCTAAAAATAGCTGGAGAAAAACAAGTTGTTTATGGGAAATTTACACTGGAATATATTGATAGGCGACAGTCCAAATGTTCCATGTGCAAAAAACTAGACTTTTGTTGTCCATTCACCAAGCCAGTGGATTTATTTTAATTAAATATGAGGACTTTATGGGAGTACAGGAAAATGAAAGGGATGCTAGTGGGAAAACTTCTCATGCTATGTCTTTAGTTATTAGTGTTTACAGTCTTTCAGGACCCTTCAGTTTGGCTCTCAGATTTTCATTATCTTTTTGTAAAATGGTCTGTTCATCAGTAGCTCAGAGAAGAAGGTTTATGTGAATAACTTTATACAAGTTAATTGATTCAGTATGTTTTCTAAGTTTTTCGTCTCATGGGAGTCTCTGCAGTCTAGGGCAAAAACAGGAGATAGAGTCTCTCTCTCTCTCTTTCCCTCTCTCACTCTCATGCAGGTCAGTTTTTAACATTTATTAAATTTAAGGATTCAGTTTTTATGATTTAGATAGGCTCTTCATAATACTTGTAATTTGCACTATTGCAAAGGAAACTTGGAATTTATATAAATGAAGATTATTAGTAATTCCTTCCTCAATACCTCATAAAAGTTCTTAGAATAGTACTTTCTTGTATTGCAAATTTCTTCCTGAGACCTTAGTATGTTGCAACTTTTTTTTTTTAACCTTAACTGCAGGAACTGTAGAAAGCAGTTTTTACTCAGGTATTTAAGATTTTTTTCTAAAAAGTTTTTTGTTATAGGACATTAATATAATATATGGAGAGTTGATTTTTAGTGCAAGTGGAAATTTTTATTTGACTCTAAAGAAAATTTGTCATTTATTTTTTTAAAAAATCGATAACATTGTGAAAAATAATTGAAAACCACTAAAATAAGGGTTCTAGAATATGTTCTAGATAATTTTAAAATTGAATTTTGCTTGCTTGTTTTCCCTGGCTGAGTATTATAGAGAGTATGAGGCACCTTTTTGTAGCTTTTCACAGTCTGTTGATACTTTTAATATCAAAACACTTGAGAATTGAATAAAAGTACTTTTTCCTGCAATTCCTGAATTTGTGAAAAGAGAAGACTAAAGTTTTTAAACAGCACATAAAATTGTAGTGTTAGTCCTTGCAACACCTTTTAATGTCACTTCTCAATATTGGCGTTTATTTCCATAAACAAAAGTTATGACCCATTTACTTGTTTAGTTGTAATTCCAGTTGACCACAGCTAATGTTGCTTAGGGTTTCTGTGGCCTCATGTTAGCAATATTTTTTCAGTACCTTATTCGAAGAACTTTGGTCCTAATGGAATTTGGTGTGCATTATTTTAAAAACTAGAAGCAAGTTAGAGAAGGCTCTTCTACATTTGGGGCAAAAAACTCCCACCAAAACCAACAACTATTTTTTTGTACCCAGTAACAGTAGATGATTCTTAGAGTGTCTGTAACTGACCTTTTGCATAAGCATTATTGTCTAAAAACTTGGGGATTTCTGAAATCAGTTTACGGTGACTTTAGGGGAAATAGAATAATGGAAAATCTAGCACTTTTAAAGGTAAGTTTAGACTGGCTTTTAAATTATTTCCTTAATTGTTACTATATATTTTCTTTGAGAAACCTAAAATCACAAAATCTCAAATTTCTGGCAAGTACAGATTTTTCATTGTTCAGCAGACTTGCAGTTTCCATACAAAAACATGTGTATTTATTTCAAGAGTTCTAATGTGCTTTGTTGGCAGGAACTAATTTATGTATAAATGCCTTTGTAAGTAAATTAGAAACAGTTTATTAAATGGTTCAAGATCATTGTGTGCCAAGTCCCTTGCCAGAGTTTTTCCACTGTTACAATTTTTGAAGTAATTCTTTCAAAATAAGATAGCTTGTTTGTTCACACGAACATGCAGAAATAGCTCTGTTTAGCTTTTCAATACTATTAAATTGGTCAGCTGGCTAGTACATAAGTGTAGCTTGTTTTTCCACTGACCAAAAGAAATACTTTGCGTTATATACTTTCCAAAGGATTTGAAAATTATTTCCACCTTTGTTGGACTACTTAACTTTCTTGCTGATAGGAGCCAGAAATAGAACCAGAAAATTAAATTGAGGTGGCAGGGGTTCCCCCCACTCTGGAATGTTTCTCATCTATCTTCACTCTTTTAATCCAATGAGAGTAGATGGCCTTGAGCTCCAAATGGGCTTTGATTGGTTTGTTTCCAGGATTAAACAACTGCACAGTCCTGCCTGTTTGTGGTGACATTCATTCTTTCGTTGATTCCTGGTCATGGGCCAATGTGATGTGGGACTTCAAAATTGCTGAGTTTTATAAGCATTGAACACTGCTTATTCACCAGATGAAGTGCATTAGTAAAAATTCCTTTCTGATCTGAATATTTCCTTTGAACAATCTAACACAAATTTTCCGTTGAAATTTTGGCTTTAGAGTGCTAGCATGGTAGTAAACTGCTCTCTGGCTTTTGGATTTTATTTATTTATTTTTTTAGCTTTGTATTGACAATATTGTACCCTTATTTTTAAGAAAGATACCAATTGTCTCAGCCAATTTCTGGGATTTGGGAAAAGGAGTGTTTACAGAGTTTCATAAATAGGGTTTGTTGATACTGTTATCTTTGCAGTATTAAGGCTCTGAGCAGACTCCCACTTCAATTAGTGCTTCAGAAAAACTTAATCTAGCTTTTACAGATAGCTTATGTGTGAAAGAAAATTTAGAGCCCTCCATTTTAAAAGCTTTCTTGCTTTTCATAAACTTGAAAATAATTAATTTCAAATTTGTATTGATATTAAAACATAGATTCAGTCTTGTCTTAAAATGTATTACAATTTATTTCTTGCCATTTTTGTGTAAAATTTACAGAAACAGTGTTACACCGTGCGCTCCAAAGGTAATGTCTCATTACTCTAAGGCTCTCTCCTTTCTTTCTCTGTCTTTGCCTTTATCTTTTTGATCATATTGTTATGTGCATTGAATCCTGTGTTAGTATGTTGAGTCCTTTTAATAGTAATAAAAAAATCCTCTCGCTTGATCAGAAAATGAACTTTGGCCACAGTACCTTTCAGACAATCACTAGCTGGTTAATCTAATAAAAAGAAAAGTGGGATTTCAGTGGCTTGTTTCCACTAAGCTCTTATAAATGAAAAAAAAAATGACTGTAATGAGTTTATTAAATTGCTTTAGTGCAGAGAGATCTTTTACATAAAGCCAGTAACCCATGTCTGATGAACTTGGGAAATTGGGAATAATATGTACGGAGGTGTTTTGATCTTTGGTAAATGCTTTTTATAATTGTTACTCTGTATACGTGTGTATGTACTTAGAATAGATGAGTTCCTTAATCAGTTTTGACTTCTTAAATTGTTAATTTTTTAAGCTGTGATTTTGAAACTTGAATGTAATTAGTTGGATAAAAGTTCTTTGCCCATTTTAGCTTTGAAAATATCACCTGATTTTTTTGTTTTAGCCGATTTGGCTTGTTTCCTCAGCCATTCATCCAGATTTTGTGCTGAAGCCCAAAGAGGAAATGCAGAAAATGTTGACTGGGCATTAAAAATCTGTGTCACATCAATTTTCTTGACTGTTGCTAGTTAGACTTGTGCATGTAAATTTGAATACATTTCAATATTCTTGTTAAATAATTTAACCCCTTTAAATACAGATTTGCATTTTCATGTTCTGAAGTGCAAATGCAATTGAAATTTACCTTTTTTGTTTAAGCTTGGAAGGACAGCTAAAGGAAATTCTTTGAAAGAAATAATTGCTTTTGCTTTCAAAATAATGTTTTCCTCACCATGATAATAGCTCACATTTCTATAACATTTTAAGGTTTATCCTGTGAGGTAGGTAGTACACAGCTAGTTAGTGTAGATATCTCATTTGCTTTCACTTTCTGTCTCAATTGAATTAGAGTTAAAACTTGATTGTGTCACAGCCATTCCATATTCAATTTGGGGCGTTAAGAATTTGCTAGAGTATTGGTGTTAATTCAGAAAGCTGTGTTTCAGCGTTTCCTTCAAAAACTTTATTGCGAACCTATTTGCCATTAGATTTTAGGGTTGAGTGAGACATAAAAGAATCAAGTTTAACTTACTTTAGAACATTCTCTAATTATTTGTCCAATGTGAGATGATTTATGAAAATCATGATAGGGGAGCCGGAAGAGAGAGCTATATCTTACTTAGCCACATCATGAGAGTTCCCATGATTGTCCTTTCCCTTACATAGTGGTCCCTAACATTCACCTAGTGTTTTTAGATTCTCTTGAGTGTTCTAACATCTATCTCATGATATAACATAGTTTTCCCTAGAAATTTATTTTTCCCATTTTAAGTGCGTTTTGGTGACTTGTAATAATAGAAACATTCTTATGTTCAAAAGTGCCTATTGTCCAAAGTAGTATCTTGATGCTAGTTGCTGATCTTAGCATTTTATTGTGAATTACTAGTTCTTTGCATCACTGCTTGCCTGTATTTTAAATTTATTTTTTAACCACATTAGCTTGAGTTTCTAGTTCCCAGAGTTCCAAGCATAATTTAAGACTTGTGGTTTTGGAATGCAAAAACAGGTTCCTCTAGATCTGTTTTTTTTTTTTTAAGTTTTAAGAATTTTTCCTTAGCTATCATTTTAATTTTATTTGACCACATAGCATCTTCTGGATGACTGAACTTATTTGACTATGAGCATGATCGTCACGATTATTTTTTTTTAATTGGGGGTCTAGCAGAGAAGACAGCATTTAGAATTAGGACTTTTATCGCTGCTGTTGAAGTCATGGGTTTTCCTTTCTTTGGTTTACAAGCCTTAGAATTTCTCTAAAAAGTGAGTAAGAAAATTCACTTGGGATAAGCTAAAAAGAATACAACTTTTGTGCAGCATGGAATCCCTTGCTTTCTCCCAAATAACTGTTTCTCCTTATAAACTGAAAGGCTTATGAGGTATAATTCTGGGTCCGTTTATCTCCTGTTGTGTGGCTGAATCTCGTTGCAGCATCACTTACATAAAGTGTACAACAGGGTAAATGGCTTATGTTTAAATTATCATGACCATAATGACATACTTGCATAGAATGAGCCTGAAACACTTGCTCCAGCTGAAGCAGGGACTACTACATTTTTCCCCCGTGGTCCAGAATAGTGTGTTGTAGTGGGCCATGTGCTGTCTCAGTGTGACTTGTTAACTCCCTGACAGCTTCCCCCACAGTATTTTCACAAGATACTGAACTCTGCAGAGAATTTCACCTTTGCTGCTAATAAAATGAATACCAAGCAAGGAAGAGAGCTGAACAGTTCTTTGAACAGTGCTGTCAAAATCTCCCTGAGGCTGGCTTAGTATGGGTGGATTCACTGATGATTTTTTTTTTAAACCACAGACTTGGTATGGAAAAATAGTCTATATAGTGGAGGAATTAACTTAAATTTGTTGGAGAAATTTGGTAGTGCTTTTAACCCCTTGTAGGGTAAATGCTAAACTGCTTTATTCTTTTTAATTATCCTCATTGTCTTAAGTAGTTTTTCACACGTGTTTGTGGACATGAGTGTAAATCAGATGTGTATTATACATGTATTTTTTTCCTAAAAAAGTTTCTTTGGTAATTTGATTCAGTAATTCAGTATAATGTTAAATCTCAAGTTTTGAATTCATCAGTAAAATGGATGCTGTAACACTTTAAGGTTTTTTTTTGTCAGATGAATAATTGATTTTCTTTCCCTTTTCTCTTTACCTTCACCTCTTTTGTTTTCTACACCATTCGCTTTAAATCATTCCACACTCTTCATCTGAATGCCTGGGTTTTGCCATCTTCTCCATGTTGATGTTTACTTAAACAGAACCACAAAACCTGCACCACACCTAGATGGGTAAGAGTTGTTTATTTTCATTGGCATTATAATGGTAGGGTAGGTGAATGAGGTCCTTTGAATCCTGAATTTGGTAAAATAGCAGTGGAGCTGGTCCCGATTTGTACATGGAGTTCATGATCCTCTTCTTAGGTCTCCATAGAATCATAGAATGTTAGAACTGGAAGGGTCATGTATTCAGTGCAGTATGTGCCCAGGATCACACAACTAGTAGATGTCTGGGGCCAGATTTGAACTAAGGTCCTCCTGACTCTAGGACCAATGCTCCACCCACTGCGCCACCTAGCTGCCCCAGTAAGTTGATTTTTAAAGATGGGAAAATTATGGCTCAGAGAGTTTTAAGTGACTTGGGCAAGGTCACTCAGCTATTAGTAAATTGCAGAGCTAGGACCTGAACTTGAGTCTCTTGACTCCCTGTTCAAGCGTTTCCCCGCCACTGCATATTGCACATTGGCCCTCCTAATTGATTACATTAGGGAATATTGTGCTTTGCATAATTCAAATCACTTCAAAATTATTATGACATTCGACTTGGATTATGAACATATCTCCAAAATACTAATTTGGAAGATTAGTACAGACTCTAAATTTAGATTCTGTTTGCCGGTTGAATGAAATACTAGATTCTCATTTTAATTATGTATCCATGTTTTTTGCAAGACTTTTAAAGTTATCATTATTACCTAGCTAGTGCTTTTTTGGCCTTCTGTATTGTTACAGCGTACATGTTGTCTTTGGATTGGTTATTTCTGGTTTTGAAGTGATTGAACAAATTGAAAATCTGAAAACTGATGCAGCAAGCCGACCTTATGCAGATGTACGAGTTATTGACTGTGGTGTACTTGTTACAAAATCAACAAAAGATGGTAAGAGATTTTCTCCCACCTTTCAACCCCTCTCTAGTCCCCTAAAATAAGTTGCTGAAATAATTATTAATGTTTTCCATTGCTCTTGGTGTGGGGGAAGGTTTGTATGTAATGGTAGAATAAAAAACAATGAACTATTGCAATGAAAACACCGGGATTTTTTTGAGATTTGTTTTGGTTTTGCTATGCTTTAAATTCTTAACAGCCAGAAGGATTCAGTGAAACATGTTTTTTAGCAGAAAAATTGAATCAGTTTACTTTAAGATAGGATCATATCCAGAGTATCCTAAAAGTTTTAGTGCACTTTTAAGCTGTCAGATCTTAAAAGTGTAATAAGTCTTTTGGAACACCTGTATTTACTTGGTTGGCAAATTAATTTAGTTTCCTTTTGATATGAAAGAAAATCATCCCAAATCTGTAAGCAAAAAACCACACTCCACCTAAATAATGACAAGAACAGATTCCTTCGGACCTTAATGTTTCGTTATCAGTGAAGGTTCTGTGAGAAATTGTCTCTACTAGCGTAAGTTTTCCTCTAAAGTATTAAATATGAAATTATGTATCAAAATTTGGACAGTAATTTTTCAGTATAGCAATATGTTCAGTCTCTTCCATTTTGTGCCAGTATTTTCTAAACTCTCCCTCTCTCTCTTTCTTTCTCTGTTCCCCCACATATATGTAATATATGTATGTATACCCCTCATGCCATAATTATAGGGGACTGTGAACATAATTTCAAGCCCAAAAGTTTGGGAAACCCTGAAGTAGGAAATTGTTAGTCTTTGATCAGGTGAATGCCAGGCACCTCGTCTGGACCCTGTTTTCTCATTAAGATGAGTTCTACTTTGGAGTGCTAGTTTTTTTCTTCTTCCTAAGCAAATTGGGGGTCATGTTTTAACATGTGAATTGTATGGATTCAATTTTATTTCAGAAGCCTAGTTTTGGTTTGGACACTGTGTGTATTGTGTATGAGCTCTTGCATTTGGGAGGTAACAGTAGCAGTTTGGATAAAGCATGATAAGCCCTCCATTTTCACCACTTCTGGTTTTCATCCTTTTATTCCCTTTTTTACGATCGAGGAGTAAAAATATCTAAAAACCAGCTAACAGATATTCTTAAGTCTGTATTTGGGGATTGGAAGAACAGGGCAAGGGAGTGAATAGCTTTGGTTTTTTATTTGTTTGTTTGCTCGGTTGTATAAGGTCTACTTATTGTTGTGTCTGGTTTTAGATATTTCCTTCTAATTATACAGTTTTGCAGTCACTTTTTTCATTAGTCAGGCATTATAACTGTCTACATTTTGTTAATATCTCTTAAAAGCTTTGGAGAAAAAACGGAGGCTGTCAACTCATTCAGAAGACTCAGATTCTTCCTCCAATTCATCCTCCTCTTCAGAATCATCTTCTGACAGTGAAGCTGAAAATGAGAGAAGTAGAAGAAGAAAACACAAGAGGAGACTCAAAGTAAAACGTTCTAAAAAGAGACGAAAGGAGGAGAGCAATAAGCAAGAAGAGCAGAGGATTAAGCAATCATCAAACCAGAGAGGGTAGGTGATAACACAGCATAGGCTTGTTGAGAAAAGTGATGGGCAGGGGCATAAAAGCCAGGTATCTGAAAGTATTATACAGATGAGTGTAGTTCAGAAAACTTGAGTCAGATTGTGGCATTTTTGCCGTCATTAAACTGTCTGCAAAATCATCACAAGCACATTTTCTATCAAGATGCATGGCTTTGAGGATGGAAAATGTCTTCAGACCCCTGGGGTGATAATACATATAGGTGTGTGTGTGTGTGTGTGTGTGTGTGTGTGTGTGTGTGTGTGTGTGTAGAGAGAGTGGGAGTGAACCCTTTTTATTTCCATGTAGCTGGTGGTTGTTTTTTACCTGGGTTGGCTTGTTTTTTTAAGACAAGGAAAAATATATTAAATTTGGCCCTTGGAGGATAAATGACTTGGCTATCTTTTGTGAAAGAGCTTTTCTGAAGTTTTGTGATTTGTGGTTACCTATGTAATTAGTATTATCCAATTGACTTTTCTTAAGTTTGCCATCATTTTAACATTTGACACTTCCATATGACTTTTTCTATATTTCTTATGAAATATAATTTTATGTATTTTAATTGGAGATGGTTTCATTTGCTTTAAGTCATTCGGAGAGGAGTGATACAAGTGAAAAAAGAGTTGATTTAAATACTAAAAGGGAAAAGCCAGTAGTTCGTCCAGAAGAGATCCCTCCAGTACCTGAAAATCGATTCTTATTAAGAAGAGATATGCCAGTTGTCACTGTGGAACCTGAACCGTAAGTAGAGTGGTTTTTAATCTTGTCTTTTTCTGGTGTGGGGATCCCTTCAGCTCATGTTTAATTTGTTCCACTCCTCCCTAGAGGGTGAGAATTTAAGATCTTTAAGAAGAGGATATAGGTTCTTAATACTTCAAACAGAGAGTTAGAGTAGTGTATGTGTCTTAGTCCATCACAATTATTTTATATCTGTAGGAATGTTCCTTAACCACTTGTTTGAAAAAAATCATCTCAGAAGGGACAAGGAAGATCAATGACTAAAAAGCTCTACTCATATTTGAGTTTTGAATCAGATTTAATAGTTGCAAATAACTTGAAATTTAAATAGTGCAAAATTGATAAGAATCATGGAAAGTAATTGGTGCCACAGATTCCCTTCTCTTGCCAGTCAGTGACAGTTTCCCTCTGTTGTAAAAACAAAATGTTCACATCATTCTGTTACTGATGTTGCACTGGCTAATTCAGTTCTCTTAGGGGCCTGTTTGCCTTCTCTTAGACATTAATATTTCTTACTTGCCTTTCCAAATCCTTTTTGAGCTCTTCCGTGGCCTGAGCCCAATTCATATTTTTCTTGGAGGCTTTTGATGTACACTCTTTGACTTTGTTGACTTCTTCTGGCTGTATGTTTTGATCTTCGTCACCGAAAAAAGATTCTAGAGTCTGAGTCTGAGTCCTTTTTCACTGCCTGGCCATGTTCCCAGCCAACTACTTGACCTTTGAGCTTTTTGTCAGGGTATGACTGCTTGTAGAGTAGAGAGTGTTTATCCCAAGCTTTAGGGGCTGCACTGCTGTTTTCAGAGCTACTACTACTCCACTGTCACCACAAGCTCTGGCACAGCAGCGCTCCTCCTCCCCCAAGAACTGCTAACCAGTATTGTGACCCAGATCCAAGCAGGGCAAAACAAGCCTTGCACTCCTGCTCTGGTCTGCCCCTTGATTCCTCCTACCGTGTGAGCCAGGGACTCTGGAAGCAGCTGATGCTGGAGCTCTGAAAGCAGCTGCAGGAGCTTCCTGCTGCTGCCACCACTACCACCACACCACCTCTGCCACCTCTTCCCCCGCCCCCCCCAACATCCCTGGGCTGAGGCTGGACCGCTTTCTAACCCGATCTGGCAGTTTTCCCACTAACCTGCTCCGTGGTCTCTGGCATTTGTGGGTTGAGAAGTCTGCCACAGCTCAATGATTCATGGCCTGCCTGCTCTGAGCGAACTCCTGGTCTGGTCTGACCTGGCATGGCCCACGCTGGTCTGCACTCTGCTCCCAGCACTGTGTGATAGACCGTTCCCAGCAACCATCTAGGCCGTCCTGGGCTGGAGACCTGCTTCCCTCTGCTATTTCATGGGTTCTGCAGCTCTAGAATTTGTTCAGAGCCATTTTTTACGGGTGTTTGGATGGATTTGGGGGAAAGCTTAAGCAAGTCCCTGCTTTCCAGCCCCCATCTTGGCTCCCCCCGCCCCGCATTAATATTTCTTAAGGCATTCATTTCTCTCTGTTGCATCTGTCCTCTCTTCTTGGATTCCACAGCAACCACCCTAGTTCAGGACCTCATCTTTTCTCTCCTAGACTCTTATTATAAGAGAATTATTAGACTATTAAGACTAGCCTCTTAATTGGTCTTCCTGTTTCTTGTTTATCCCTTTTATATTCACTTATCTCCTTCCCACAGCCACCTGTGTAATGTTTTTATTATACTACTTTAATTATATTCCCCTTCTCGGAAACCTGTATTTCCTATTGCTTTACTAAAGAAAGCGTAAACCCTGATCCTTCATCAGAGCCTTCCACAGTGCAGCTCTGATCAATTTTTTCAGCCTTATCCCTTCACAAAAGATGTATTAAGTACTTTACCATATGCCCCACACTGGAGATAGAAGTAAAAAAGTGAGATGGCCTCTGCTGCCTGTAAATCACTTACATATTATGTGAGGGGATCAAACAAGATTCAGTAAAGGCCTTTGGGCTAGGTAGGGATAAGGTTTGTGAGCAGAGCCTTAGGGCATGTAGACGATCACGCCTTTTTCTGTAGTGATGGTAATAACTGATTTCATTCTTGTTCTCTGAACAGAAGGTGGGAAGTGAGGTTTGGGCTGGGTTGGTAGACTTTTGACAGAAGGGCAGACAGCAAGGTAGCTGCTAGCTAGATCTTGCTGGGATAAAGCATGATATGGAGTGTGCTAGATCCAGAAGACCGAGGTCAGTGAGGCTCAGCTCCCTTCTAATTGACAGCTCTGACCCAGAGGAAATCCCAGAGTGGAATGGACTAATTTCTCTCTTTGGGTATGTGGGGGTGGGGCACATTTAGGGTTAGAGAGTCTATAGAGAGCTAACTCCAGAAGGGTGCTATGGCTAGCTGAGATAAAGCATGCTCTAAGGTTAGATAGAGACGACTTGAGGCAAGGATTGCTTTCCCCTTAATTCAGGGTAGCTCATGTTACCTCTCATCATTCACTCTATATTCCTGCCAAACTGGATTACTTGCTCTCTCGCATTTTTTTCTTGCCTTCTCTCACTACTACTGTCCCCAGTCACAGGTAGAATTAATGTTTTCTTTAGCAGATTTCTCATAACACATTGGCTAGATCTTTCCTTTTTAGTTTTCTGACCTTCTTTTATGTCACAATTACTTGTGTCCAAGTTTCTCTGTCTTTCTTCCTTGCCAATTAGATTATAAGGTCCTTAAGGAAGGAAACAAGTATTTGTTAAGTACCTACTATGTGCCAGGCCCTCTGCTTCAGACTATTTGTGGCTTGTCCATAATGATATCCTTCTGTCTAGCACATACTAGTACATGGTTTATACTTAATAAATCCTTCTTTAATTAAATTGAATTGGGGTTAGAATACCCTAAATCTCAGCTAACAATCACAGAGCAAACCTGAATAAGAATGTTTACTGTCACAAAGTCCATGCTGCATTTTATTCTCTGTGAGAGGTTGGAACCACTATTAGGTCCACTAATTTAAAATTGTTTGTAAAATAAGGCAACAGATTATAGATGCTGCAAATACAGTCTGAAAGCAGGGAAAAATAGCAGTTGACAGGAAGGAATGGGACAGAAGAACTAGAAAAGACATATAACTGTTAAGTAGCTGCTCTAATTTAGGGCTGCTTAGCATAGAGGCAGATAATTAACATTTAGATAAGTAAAACAACTATTTTTATCCCTATTTTTCAATGAAGAAACTGAAACATAAAGGATAATAGATGTAGAGATATAGGGAACTTTAGCCTATCTAGTTTAATTTTACAGATGAGGAAATGAAGCCCAGAGAAATTAAATTACTTGTCCAGTGTCGCACAGATAGTAGCAGAGCTGGCATTGGAACCCTGGTCTTTTGACTCCAAATCCAGTGCTTTCCATTGCACCTTGCTGCTTCCACCAGCAGCCCTCAGAGAAGTAAAGGGATCTTGCTCAGGTAAATGGCAAAGCCAAGATTTTACCCAAGGTCCTTCAGATTCTAAGTGAAGTCCAAAGGCCTTCCTATTTCATTATTTTTAAAGGCATCAGAGTGTTAAATACAAAACAGTTCAATAACAGATGTTCATTGTAATGAGCCTGAATTAGGAAGAGATTACATTGGAGTACACTTTAAGAAGACAGGGAAGTATGTAATGCACTTTTAAAAGATTTCTATCAAAAATAGTTTAAATAATTCTGGTCTTCAGAGGGATAATATGCAATTATTTAACAAATTCTAGACTTGATGGTTATAATGTGTTACAGGTCCTGCCATGTTCTTAAAGTAGAATATTCAAGAAAGAAAAGCCTTGGTTTTCATTTTTTCATTTTTGTAATTTTTTTCTCCTTTTCCCTAGGAAACTTCCTGATGTTGCACCCGTTTTAAGTGATCAGAAGCCATCTGTATCAAAATCAGGACGAAAAATTAAAGGACGGGGCACAATAGTATGTATCTCCTGACTTTTCTTTTTACAAGTTACTTGTGTAGATGACATGAGATCTATTTTAATTCTATTACTTCAAGAAGTATTTATTAAGTGCCCATTATTTTCAGAGCACTAGGCTAGACCAAGAGAATTCAGATATTAAAATAGATCTGTGATCTAATCAATATGGATATTGCCTCTAGATGCAGATCATAATACATATATGCCTTCCTGTCTCATGTGTCTGTTACCCATATTCTGTAAGTTTGCCACTGTGGATTTACTCAGTATGTTAAAAGAGTCATTTCTTTTGCCATCACTAGAAAACCAGTAGAATTCACAAATTATTCATCACTGAACATATGATTAGCTCTTTTCTTTTTTTAAAATTCTATGTTCCTTTGATAATATTTTTTTTTACTCTAGCTCTCTTTGGTAATTTCTGGTTTATTCTGTGTGGCAGCCTATTCACATTCACCATGGGCCTCTCCTTTACCCATTGCCTTCTGAGTAATACTCATTTTCAGTTCTTTGGAGACTGTGCTATTCTGTGGTTCAAAGCCCTACAACCTTGCTAAAATTTAGTAATAAAGGATTCAGAGAGAAGCTGGAGATATTAAAATGACTTTGTGGTTTCTCAAAAGCAATCCAGCTTGCTGTCTTCTTTTCTGTTCAATATTGGTACCAATTCATTGTGCCTTTGTAGTATCTAAGATGTAACTAGATCTATGTGTGGACCTAGCTAGAGATAGATATAGATATACACAACTGATGGATGAGCTCTGTAATTATCCATCATAGGCTGGTTAATAGCTGAGCATCCACTTGGTTTTTCCTGTTTGAGTAGTTAGGCCATACTTTCTTGAATGACTGTGAATCTCATCCTGGAGCTTTTGCAGTGATCAAGGCTTGATGCAGTTAGCATAGTGTTACCTCACCTTCTACAGGGAATACCTTTTGGACTTGGTCAAGATATCCTCTGTGACAATAACAGGCATCTTTGGCAGTGATCCATATCTTGGTTTTATACCTTGCCTGATATTAATGATCAAAGAGTTATTGAACAAAGTTATCTTCTATTATTATATTAAGGATCCTGTATAATTTTGATGTGCCCAAGAAACCTTGTGGTCCTATCATGTGTTATTTGGTCTACTGAGTCAAAGAATTTTTTTTTTGTAGTGAAAAAGTACAGTGACAGCTTGTGTTCTCTTACTCATTTGGTTAATTGTGTGATAGCAAAGATAATGATCTCCTGTGGAATGTTCCTTTCTGATAGCTCATCACGGATGACCTCTGTGTGGGTATGGATTATGTTCATAAAAATGTTATACAGATAGAAAAGAAGACATGTAGATAGAGAGTATTGATGATCTGAGTCATTTGGGTTTTTTGTCTTTTTGCAAGCTGGCAATAGAAAAATATTATTTGAGGGAGTAACTTTATTTTTAAAATTTATTTTTTATTTTTGATTTACAACACTCAGTTCCGCAAGTTTTTGAGTTCCAAATTTTCCTCCCTCCCTCTCCTCCCGCCTTCTCCCCCAAGATGGCATGTAATCCAATATAGGTTCTACACATACCTTCACATTAAACTTATTTTCACAATAGTCAAGTTGTAAAGAAGAATTATAACCAATGGAATGAACCATGAGAAAGAAGAAACAAAACTAAAAAAGAGCAAATAGTTTGCCTCAATCTGCATTCAGACTCTATAATTCTTTCTCTGGATGTGGATAGCTTTTTCCATCATGAGTCTTTTGGAGCTGTCTTAGAACCATGTATTGCTGAGAAGAGCCAAGTCTATCAAAGTTAGTCATCACAGATACCATGCATCTTTAATCGTGTATAACGTTCTCCTGGTTCTGCTTCCCTCACTCGGCATCAGATCATGTAAGTCTTCCCAGGTTATTATGAAATCCATTTCTGCTCCTCATTTCTTATAGCACAATAACATTCCATTACATTCATATACCACAAAGACTTGTTTAGCCATTCTCAATTGATAGGTATCCCCTTGATTTCCAGTTCTTTGCTGCCACAAAAAGAGCTGCTATAAATATTTTTGAACATATGGGTCCTTTTCCCACTTGTATGATCTCTTTGGGATACAGCCCTAGAAGTGGTATTTCTGGGTCAAAGGGTATGCACATTTATTTATAGCCCTTTGGGCATAGTTCCAAATTACTCTCCAGAATAGCTGGATTAGTACACAACTCCCACAAACAATGTAACAGTGTTCCTGTTTTCACACATCATCTCCAGCATTTATCATTTTTCTGTTTTGTCATGCTGACCAATCTGACAGGAGAGATGTGGTACCTAAGAGTTGTTTTGATTTGCATTTCTCTAATCAATAGTGATTTAGAGCATTTTTTCATATGACTATAGATATCTTTAATTTCTTCCTCTGAAAACTGCCTGTTCATTTCCTTTGACCATTTCTCAATTGGGGAATGACTTGTATTCCTATAAATTTGACTCAGTTCCCTGTATATTTTAGGCCTTTATCAGAGACACTGGTTGTAAATGAGTCATTTGTTTATAGTAATGAAGTCCAGGTTTTGTTTTTTTTTTTGTCTTATCCTTATTTTATCCTTCTTTGTCCTCTGGGGCCAAGCTGGACAAGTCTAATTCCTCTTCATGTGATAACCTTAGGAGATATATAAGGGGTGTCCTGTGGAAGAACTGGGATTTTTGGTTTGGTCGTTTTCAGCCATGTCCAACTCTTTGTGACCCCATTTGGGGTTTTCTTAGCAAAGATACTGGGGTGGTTTGCCATTTCTTTCTTTAGTTCATTTTACAGATGAGGAAACTGAGGCAAACAGGGCTAAGTGACTTGCCTAGGGTCACACAGCTAAATGTCTGAGGCAAAATTTGAACTCGGGAAGATGAGTCTTCTGACCGTAGGCCAGCACTCTATCCACTGCACCACCTAGTTGCCCAGAACTAGGATTAGATGAGTTCTAATTGGCCTCAGAGAATAGAAGTATGAAGAATGGGAAGATAAAAAAGAGGGTTGATTTCCCTCTTGAGATAATGAAAAACATCTTAGCAAATACAGTGATTAGATGGCTTAAGAAGTAGTGGGGTCCTTTTCACTTAAGGTCTTGGAGTAAAATCTGCGTGACCACTTGTTCAGGAGGTTGTAGAGAATGTTCTTGTTTAGGAGTTGGTTGAACTAAGCAGCCTCAGAGGTCCCTTGTAACTCTGAAATTTTGTGACTCCCTGTAGCCCTTCCTCTAAGTCAGAGTTCTCCCTTCACATTTCACAAAGACATGATTGTGCCTCTTATATACTTATGTATTATGGTTATATATGTATCAGACCTTCCAGCACATTGTGAGATCTTGAACAGAGGGACAGTGTCTTATTTAATCCTTTCTTTTTTAAAAAAATTTCCTCAGGGCAGAATTGAGTGGGATTATTACTTCTTTTCTGGATATTATACCTCTTTTAAGGCAGCCTAATAAGATCCCATTGGCATTTTTGGTGACTATAGCACAATACTAATTCATATTGAGCTTTCAAGTTACCAAAAGCAATCTTTTTCAAAAGGATAAATTCTATTTAGTCATTCCTCCTCCATCTTTTTTTAATATGAGTGTTAGTTAGACTTTACTTTTATCCCATTTATGTGTTGTTATTACATTCATCCACATGTTTGAGCACATAAGAGTTTGAAGCTAAACTTGGAGTTAAGAGGGACCTGGGCCCAACTACTACTTCTGATATTTACTAAATACAAGTCACCTAACTTCTCTGATCTCTACAATAGGGACCATAGTACTTTTAGTTCCCTACCTCATGTTGTTATGAGGATTACATTAGATGAAAGAGACATACATTGCTTTGCAAACTTTAAAGCTCTGCATCGAGGTGAGAGTTTTTGTTGTTTTTATATTATTTTAGATTCTATAACCCTAGTTGCTATACTTTCTCTAAGCTCTTTGAAATTTGCTATCCCACGTTTTAGGGTGCAGCCTGTGCCTGACTTTCTCCTCTGTCACAAATTCTAAGATAGAGTGGTCACTTCTCCAACAGGTTCCCATCATTTCAACTTTAGCAGTTCCTCCTTGTTGGTCAGAATCTGGTCCAGAATAGCAACAGTTCTCTCATCCTTTCTTCTAACTTTTGAATGATGAGATGACCATTATGGCAAGCCAGGAAATGATTAGCTTCTTTGCTTTTAACATACAACATGTTAACGCATGTCCTCCATCACCAATCTGTCTTGTCTATGCCTTGTGATCTGTTTTCTGTATTACTCTCACCATTTCCTTCTCCTGCCTGTGATATACTCCTTTCACTTCATTGCTTTTGTTTCTCTTTCCATTGAACTTCACCCAAATGTTCTCAATGGTGTCTGTTTTCCTCTGGTTTATGGATTCACATGAATATATCTTATTAATATATAATATTATTCTGCCCCTTCTCTTTCTAGAGCTGTATTTGAATTATGAATTCTATTGCACCAATCAGTGATCTGCATGACGTCAAATTTGCTTTCTTGCAGTAGGCTTTGTAGTTCATTTTGCTTGTCTCTACATTTTGTGCGTAGCACCCGGGACTCCAGGTTTTATTCTTGGTTCCGTTTTCTGGATTTTTTTTTCTCCTATGAATTATTGGATATCTGCTATTTTACCTACATTATAGCTACTTTCTACAATCACCTGTTTTCTTTCTACTCTTTTCCTTTCAGCTTAAGACTCCGTATAGTGTTTTTTCGTTTTGTTTTGTTTTGTTTTGTTTTGTTTTTTACCATCCCTTGTTAGGGGACTTAAGTGCACTTACCTCTTCTGTGAAGCAGGTACTATTTGAACTGAATTGGATTGTATTGAAGTTTCGGGGATAGGGAACAGCAGGATTGTATCCGATAATGTCTTGTACCAACTTCTACTCAAAAGCAAACAGTATTATAGGGAGGAGTTTACTTAGGCTTTAAATCTTATCTTTATTCTTAAAGCGTTATCATACACCACCTCGATCAAGGTCTTGTTCGGAGTCAGATGATGATGAAAGCAGTGAAACGCCTCCTCACTGGAAGGAAGAAATGCAGAGGTTAAGAGCATACAGACCACCCAGCGGAGAGAAATGGAGCAAAGGAGATAAGTGAGGGCTTTTATTTTTAGTGGGGTAGCCTCAATACTTGTATGAATGACTTTGGTGTCTGGTGTATAATAGGGGCTAGGAGGAATGAAGAATTGGCCCTTTCGAGAGGAGTCACAGTCTAGATTAGACTGATGTAATGTGAGGTAATTATAGGAATACACACACACACACACATACAACATGTACATATATACATATACATATATGCACATATATACATATACATATGGGTAAATTAAATAAAAGTGAATTAGATAATTGGAAGTACTCTGAAAAGCAAAATGTATGTAAAAGATAATGACTTTTTACTCAGTTTTAATAACTATGATAAATTTGTTTTTTGAAAAATTATACAAAAGGTTGTTCCCTAGGCATGCTTCCCAAGAGCTGTCAAATTCAGTAGCAAGTGAGGCAGCATGATATAGTGGAAAGAGTTCTAGACTAGTGGTTGAAAATTCAAGGGGGCTTGAGTTCCAACCCTGCCACTGACTTTGGGTGAGTCACATTTCCTCTCTGAGTCTTCCTTTCTTCCTTTGGGAGATGAGAGAACTGGACTAGATAATATCTAAAATCACTTCTAGCTCTGTCAATCTGTGGATCAGATTCCTTGCTATAGTGTAAAGGACCATTAGGATCATGAGATTTAGAACTGGAGGGACCATAGCAGTCCCTGTTGTTAGTGTTCTCCAACTCTCTGAGTTCAACATGGGCCTAGTTACTTACAGGCAGTGTGATGCTAGGCGATTCATTTAACCTTTGTCTGCCTTGGTTTCCTTATCTGTGGAATGGGGGTAATAATAGTACCTACCTACAAGGGTGGTTATGAGGATCAAATGATATATTTGTAAAGCATTTTGCAAACCTTAAAGCACTATATGAATTCCGTTCGTGTGTGTGTGTAGAACTGTCTGACTAGGATGTTACCAGGGGTTGAATAGTCACTCAGTAAATGCTTGAATTGAACAAATGAATAGTGAAAGAAATAAGTATCTAGTTCAGCCCACTCATTTTGTAGGTGAGGAGAGTAGAGACCAAAGAAGGTAGTTAGCTTGCCCAGGATGACATAGGTAATAAGTAGCAGAGCCAGGATTTGATTGCATGTCCTCTAACTTCAAATCCAGCTCTCATTACACCGTACACAGTAGTATATCCTCTTTAAAAGCATGGTCTTCTACCCCTTAACTCTCATCTGTTTAAGGAATGAAGCTTTTTCTAGAATAGCTGGTCAGCATATGCACTCCTGAAACCACAAAGCAATTCTGTGTGGTAAAATCTCATCTTCGACTCTGTTGGTATCTGCTAGTTGGATCTAAGATAATGTTGAGGCGAGTGTGTTCATAGAATTATCCGAGGCATTAAGTAAGGTCCTGCTTTGGAGGGAGGACATGAATTGATACTATGCATAGGATCATAGAATTTAGAGCTCTAAAAGATTTTTGAGATTTTCTAGTCCGGGTCTCTCATTTTTTATATGAGGAAATAGGCCCAGAGAAGTGAAGTGATTTGCTGAGAGTCACATAGGTAAAAAAAAGTAGTAGAGCCAGGATTCAGACCCATCACTTCTGAGGTCACATTCTAGAGCTCTTTTCATTACACATTGTGTTGTCTTATTGGCATTACTTCTAAGGAAAGCCTTAAGTTCTTTTCATTACTTTATTTTCTCCATGGCACTAGAGAATCCATGTGGTTCTTTGATTGATCTGTTGTAACGGTTTCTTATGGTGCAATTCACAGATGTGGTTGTGAGTAGTTTTTGGTGGTGGCAACCTAGAATTTTTTTTAAGAAACATTAAAAATCTAGTTAATGAGATGCTACACTGACCCTGTGTCCTTGTTCATAGGTTAAGTGACCCATGCTCAAGCCGGTGGGATGAAAGAAGCTTGTCTCAAAGATCAAGATCATGGTCATATAATGGCTATTATTCTGACCTTAGTACAGTAAGACATTCTGACAGTCATCACAAAAAACACAGAAAAGAGAAAAAAGTGAAACATAAAAAGAAAGCTAAAAAGCAGAAACACTGCAAGAGACACAAACCAACCAAGAAAAAGAAAATTTCTCAACTTTCAAATGTTGAGTCTTCTAGATCTTCAATCCGGCAAATAAAATCTCCTTGTGATCGAGAAAGGAGATCTCATTCATCATCATCTTCTCAGCACTCTTCTAAGAGAGGCTGGTCTAAGTCTGACAAGGATGAGCAAAGCTCTTCGACCCAGTATAGCAGAGATTCTCATTCATACTATAGATCAAAATCCCAATCCCGTTCATATTCCAAAGGAAGCTCTAGGTCAAGGACAGCATCAAAATCTTCATCGCTTTCTCAGAGTAGGTCAAAGTCCAGATCCAATTCCAAGTCCAGGTGTCAGAGGACAACATCTAAATCCCCAAGAAGTACAGCATCTCGATTAAATGAAAATAAACCAATCAAAACAGAGCCCATCAGAGCAGCAGCACCACCAAATGACAAGGTTGTGGTGCAGCCAATAGTAGCTGAAAGTATTCCTGTAATACCTTTAAGTGATAGTCCTCCACCTTCACGATGGAAACCTGGACAGAAGCCCTGGAAGCCTTCTTATGAACGAATTCAAGAAATGAAGGCTAAGACAACCCATTTACTTCCTCCCCCAAACACGTACAGTTTAACAAATGTTAAAGAGCCCAGTATTTCATCCTCTTATCGTAAGAGGGAAAAGAGTTCAGATAGTGATTGGAGTGGTTATTCAAAATATCATAGTGATAGAAGTTCAGAGAGCTCACCAAGATCAAGAAGCAGATCGTCCAGAAGTAGGTCTTATTCAAGATCATACACAAGATCAAGGAGTCCAGCTAGCTCACATTCAAGATCTCAGTCTCTGTCAACTCCTAGATCCCATTCACGAGGCAAATACAGTGATAGATCCAGATATAGTAGGTCATCTTCATATTCTGTTAGCAGTGATGATGGAAGACGAATGAAAAGAAAATCTAGAGCCAACGAGAAGAGTATTAGCAATTCAAAGAAAAGACAGGTTTGTAGTTCTGAAAGAACACTTAACAGTAAGTATGCCAAAGGTGGAGATGAGTCCTCACGCAAGAGAAAAGACAGTGAGAGCAAGTCATCTTTAGATTATTCTTCAGATAGCGAACAATCATTTGTGAAAGTTACACAGCCAAACCTAGAAAGAGAGAAACATGGCCAAGGAGAAGGCACCAATAATAAGAAACAGGAAAAAAGTGCATCTAATAACAGAGATGAAGAGAAATCAAAGTCTGAATGGGATAGCGATCATTCCAAAAGGAAGATGTTGAGTGAGAGTTTCTCTGACCATCTTCTCAATGGAGAAAAATCCAAAAGGAAGAATTATGCTGGCAGCAGATGGGACTCTGAGTCTAATTCAGAACGAGAAGTGAACAAGAGTAAGGAAGATTCTAGGCCAGTTTCTGATAAAGAGGAAGGAGAGGCTACGTCAGAATCTGATGTAGAGTTTGTGGAGACCTTCATCAAGGCCAAACCCACACCAAAATCTTCAGAAAACATCCTTATTTCAGATAATGAGAGTGCTTGGAAGCCAAGCAGACAGCACTTGTCATCATCCATTTCAGAGAGCTCCCACTCCAATTCTGAAAACCATCGAGGAAAGTCAAAGAAACACAAACACAGATCAGAGAAGAATGTTAAAAAAGAACACACTAAAAAGGTGAAAGAGAAATCCAAAGGAAAAAAAGAGAAAAAACACAAGGTTCAGAAACGAAAGGAAACCTTTCATTGGCAGCCTCCATTGGAATTTGGTGAAGAGGAGGAGGAAGAGATTAATGAAAACCAAGTTACCAAGGATATAAAGGGGAAAAAACAAGATTTTGAAAACAGTGAAATTATCAAAGATAAGAATGTGAAAACTGAGAAACTCTGTGGTGACAGCAGCCACTCAGGCAAACATAATGTGATTAATACTCCAGCAGATTCTAATACACTCTCTAAAGACAGTGGTAAATCCAGTGCTTCCACCAGCATTTTAAATGCAGAAAAAAGTGTATCCACTTCCCAAAAAAATAATCAGCATGTTGATGAAACCATTCAGAGCGGAACAGAAGATGTGGTGCAGACCGATGACAATATGGAGATTTGTACTCCAGAACGCAGCTCACCTGTAAAGTTAGAGATTTCCCCTCCAAGCAATCTGAGTTTTGGTACTCCAGATATAAACAATGCTCTAAGCCAAGATTTGCAAAATGAAGAAACTGTGGTTGTTAATCAAGAAAGCAGTGTGACTGAGAACAAGACCGTGATTGAAGTAGGAAAGCAGGAAGGTAATACTCCTGGATTTACCAGTACTGTTGAAAATGCTGTTAAGTCCGACATGAGTGAAAGAAGCCAGAGCAACATAGCTGATAATAAATGGAAGCCTTTACAAGGCGTGGGTAATCTATCAGCAACTACAACTTCCAGTGCTATGGAAATTAAGACTTTACCTTCTATACCTGATACAAAACCTCAAGGCCTTCGAATAGAAATCAAAAGCAAAAACAAAGTTCGTCCTGGTTCTCTCTTTGATGAAGTGAGGAAAACTGCACGACTAAACCGGAGACCAAGAAATCAAGAGAGCTCTAGTGATGAGCAGACTCCTAGTCGAGATGACAACAGCCAATCCAGGAGTCCAAGTAGGTCTCGAAGTAAATCTGAAACCAAATCAAGACACAGAACAAGGTCTGTCTCATACAGTCACTCAAGAAGTCGATCTCGAAGTTCTACTTACTCTTATCGGTGAGCAGTTTTCTGGTTTTGTTTCCTCTGCCTCCTCTCGTTTCTTCTCCCTCCTCTCATGCTCCCTGCCCTCACCCCCAGAAAACAATTCCACTGTTTGATAGAATGTCAGAGCTGGGAGACACCTGAACAAAAAATGTTAGAAGTAGAAAGGGACCTCATGATCACCTAATCTAATCTCATTTTTCAAATTAGGAAATTTTCTTCTATAAAAGTTGTGATTTACCTAATAATGTATAGATTTATTTAGAAGGAAAAAATTAAAACAAAGCATCTTTAAGATAGTCTTCAGATAAACTGTCAGTTGACAAAGTTGTACACATTTCCAAGACATGACACCAATAATAAGAGACAAGAAATTTTCCATAAATGTCTAACTTTGTGTTCCACATAGTCTATATGGTGACAAGAACGAAATTAAAAATATTTATGTCTAGGCAAGAGCACTGTAATGGAAGTTGCTGGCTGGCTCCTTTTCTGGTTTCTTAGAAAAAATTTCCCTTCTCTTCAGTTATATCTTGTCTCATTACTCTTCCCTTTCGACTATATTTCAGTACTTATCTCATCAGTGCAGTTGCTTTCCTCTAGCTATATGTCTTTTGTTTTATTTTTCAATTAATGAACATTTAGTTTCTTTCCTTACCTCCTCCCAGCCCCTTGGGAAAAAAAAAGAAACAGAACCCTTATAAGAAATTGCATAGTTAAGCGAAATAAATTCCCACATTGGCTGTGTAAACATGTATGTCTCATTCTGCATCTTGAGTCCATCACTTCTCCTTCAGGATTAGGTAGCAGTTCAACTTATAACTCCTCTACTTACCTTGCACCTCTCTGGCCGTGTCCTCTTATGAGTATTCCACAGGAAATCTTCTAGGTCTTTTCATCATGCTGTAGGAATTAGTTCAGCACTCAGTGTATTTTCAAGACAACTACCCACCACCACTTTTTCCAGTCATACATTTGGTTGATATCTATTATACCACTTCCACTCAATTCATCATCATTGGTATGTCTCAATTTAATCAGAGATACCATATGTCTCCATTGCTTGTCAGATTACCTGCAATTTTAATCATTATAAGATTGTGGTGTGACATGATTTTCAGCATTATAGTATCAGAAGGCATTTGTGTTTAAAAAGATGGCCCTTTGTGTTAGGCAGGAAGTTAGGATTATTGAACATTCTGTGCAATTCCTAACTGTAATCTAACCCTATTTCTTCTTCCTTTTTGATTCCTGACCCTGCTTATTCATTATCCATCTGCAGGCTCTTGTCCTAAAGTGGACTCATGGATTAGCTCAATGGACTATCCATTTAGCTGCATGTTATACCCTGAATAATAGGTATTCTTTATTCACTTGATATTTTTCTTTGTGTGAATCACTTAGGTTCTATAACATGCCAAGACTTAAGTAAATAACGCAGTGTCATCCACAAACATGAACATCTAGAATCCTTACACTAGCAGAGTTCAGTGGACTCTGCTAGCCTTAGCATCCATGACAGTGGCATATACCTTTGACTAACATTTCTCCCTGTTGGTATAGCCTTTCTTAATAGTGATAATCAAAAGTCACCTCTCTGATTGGATTTATCAAAGAATCTTTTGTGATCTTAACATATATGTAGTAGACATCTCAGTGCAAGAGAACCTTTAAAGCTACATCTTGCTCTATTGAATCAAATACTTTTTTATAATTAAGAAAACCTTACATTCCCTGTACCTTTTAGCCAGTTGTATGATTATGAAAAAATGTTTATTGTAGAATGTCCTTTGTGAAAACCTATCTTCTTGTCATGTTTTCATCTAGGATAGCTTCAATATATATGTAGATCATTATTAAAATTTTTATAAAGATTAAAATGTGGGTACATGGGTATAAAGGCACCCTTTCTGTCTTTGTAGTGCCATTTCCACTTATTAAATTTACACATCAAAGAATGAGATAGTAGAGTCCTGGTGTGGTAGTTCCATTGTTAGAGAATCACAGAATTTCAGGGTTGGAAGAGACTAAAGAGGTTACTTGTCGAACTCGAACCTAAATATACCTGAACAGGAATCCCATTTTTAATATCCCAGATAAAGTTACTCAGACTTCCAGTGATGGGAAACCCATTACTTTCAGGGCAGCAATGCCTTTGCCTACGTTTCAAACTCCACTACAAAACATTAATCACCAAAATGATTTAGTACTGGTTAAGAAATAGAGAAGTTGATCAGTAGAACAAATTAGGTACACAATACTCAGAAGCAGATGAACTTGTAACCTAGTGTTTGATTTAACTCAATAGACCAAAGTAATTGGTTTAAGGGCCCACCGTTCAACAGAAACTGCTAGAAAAACTGGGAAACAGTCTGGCAGAAAATAGATACGGATAACATGTCACATCAACCACCAAGACAAGCTTCAAATGGATGCACGACTTAAAGACATTAAAGGTGACATAATAAGTAAATTGGAGAAGCAAGGAAGGAAGTAATACTATTGTGTTATTAAAAAAAATGATGAAAAGGGTGATTTTAGAGAAACTTGGGAAGACTTAGGGACTGAGGTAGAGTGGAGTGGGTGGAACCAAAACAGTTTACATAATAACAGTGTAAAAAAGAACTTCAAAAGCAATAAGAACCCCAATCAATGCAGTGATCAGCCATGACATCAGAGGTCTAGTGATGATACATACTGTTCACCTCCTGACAAAGAGGAAATAGACTCAGTGCAGAATGAAATATATTTTTTAGGCATGGCCAGTGTGGGAATTTGTTTTGTTTGACCATGCATATTTGTTAGAAGAATTTTGCCTTCCCCCCTTGCCCCGACCCCATATTGGGAGGATAAACGACAGAAAAGTGAGGCCTCGATTGAGATTAGAGAATATAAATTTGTTCATTGTTGACCATATCACATGTTTTCCAGTGAGCTTCTTGTAGGTATTCCTGATATACACATGTATGGATAGGTATGTGTGAAACTTCTGTGGTCTAGAAGCCTTTATCTTTCATTTCTTCTAAACCTTATTTTCCTGACATTTTTCATTGTCCTTATAGTGCCTGCCTTTGACTAAAGGTACCAAATGTGAAAGTATACATCGACCTAGTTTGAAGAATTTCTCTACCTCCTCATCCACTGCTACGAATTTCATGATAGTTTTTGTTTTTTTTTTTGCTTATTTATACTATGTATCCTCCACCACCATGAGAATGAAATGTCTTAATGCCTTTGGTTGTATGAAGAAACCAATTCTACCAACTCCTTTCCATCCTACTTAAGCTTCTTTATTTTGGGGTGTTTCATTTATGAATGAATGAACAAAAATGTATGAAGCACTTGCTATGTTTTCAAGCACTCTGTGTGCTAAGCTAGGTGTACAACTACTAGGACAGTCTGTGCCCTCACGGAGCTTGCACGCTTTCCAGAGTAGTGCCTCAGAGGCTCCAAGAGGCTGAGGAGGAGGCTGGAGGGATAGATGACTCCTGATTGAGCGAGACTGGCAGTACAGGGCTTGCTTCTTCTAGGAATAGGTTGGCTTGTTGGTCTGCAAGCAGAGTTTTCCTTTTAAGAGTACTAAGAGTTAAAATGATGTTGATAAGTGACATATAAAAACTGACTCCTAGCATCTTCTACCCCTTTTCTGCTTTTCTCCCACTATCACTGTGGTTTTTCTCTTTGTCTCACAGCTTTTCTCCTCCAGAACACTTTTTCTGTTTTTCCTTTGCAGTCTGCTAATAGCCTCAATTGATTTTTACCCTCTGTAATTGGAACTGTGGTTATTTGTTAGCTTCTGTCAAGAGTCCTTATGTAAAAGTTCTTGGGGGGGTTATTTTGGAGTCTCTTCCTTCACTTTTCCTTTCTTATTAGTTACTATGTTTTACCAATTCTAGCTCCTCAATCGCTTGTATTTTCTTGTATACCCATTGTAACTACCACAGGACAAACCTAGTTTCACTGCCTACATCTCCCCCTCTCCATTCCTTCCTCATGTATATAACTTGGTCACATTGTCTCTTTTCTCAAAAAACCCCACTGACTTCCTCTTGGTTACTAATTAAAGTAACAGACTTTTTCTTGGCATTTCAATACTCCACAAACAGGCAATATGTTTATCTCATTTTTGTTTCTTTCAGATACCATTTTGTATCCCCCATACTTGTGCCATTTTTTTCCTGTTCCACTGCCTCTGCCTACTGAATTCCTTACCCATCTTTTAAAATATTTTTTAAAATTAAGAAAAAATTAAATCTGACTCATGCCATTTCCTCCATGATCCTGTTAGCTGGTAACAGCCTTCTCCTTTGACCCTTGCATATATAGCTTTGTTCTTTGCCCCTGATGTACTTACTGCATGATGGCTTATTTATTATATCTTTGTCTCCTACCTAGCCCCCGATAGCCTACAGGCTCCAAGCAATAACAGTGTTTGAGCTAAACTGCATATCACCTGAACTTAGCATGGGGCTTTCTATTTACAGCCAGGGATTAATAAATGTTTACTAAGTGAATGAATGAATAAGCATAGTTTTCTTTTAATTTTCTTGTTCTGAAATCATCTTTTCCACAGCATAAAAAAATGAGCTACTTTATGTTCACTGATCTAGTTGCATATATTCATACCTCATAAAATATTTCTGAATTGTAGTTCAAGAAGTTACTCTAGAAGTCGGAGCAGAGGATGGTACAGTAGAGATCGATCACGAAGTCGCAGTAGTTCTTATCACACTTATAAAAGCCACAGGTAAGTTTGCCTCAAGTGGAAAACTATTCTATAGCATAGATTTTTTTTAAATGATATCATTCGATGTTGCACATAGTAGGCTCTCAGTGCTTGTTGACATCGATCTGTATGCTGTCATTCTACAGTCACCGTTGTCTCTTCCCAATAACTATAAAATGACATAAGGAGATAAAAGTCATTGAGGAGAAAACAGTAATTGGTTGAACACTAGACAGAGAGGATGATTGAGTTGAGATAAAAGATGAAAGGCTGTAAAGAAATGATTATATGTATGCAGTCTGTGTGCCTTTCCCTAGGTCCTGATGTTCTTGTGTTGGGGAGGGAAAATGGAAACCCTCAACCTGGGGAGCAAAGAAAGGGAGCTAAGGATACAGACCCTGGGTGTCTTCATATTCTTCCAGAATTCTGTTTTTATCCAGTTGCATGTACTTCTTGATCACTCATGGAAGGGGTGGGGTGGTGTACATACGTGCATGCTTTTAGCTACCAGTTTTGTCAGGAAGTAGAACTTGATATTCTTACCACAGAGCTTCAAGCCCAGAACCTATCAATTTCTAGGTGTTCTCTAGATTCTTTCTCATTGCTTCTCACTCCAAACACTTCAGATCCATAACAAGATGTCATCTCCCTTTCTAGCATGATTCCCAGATCCCTTCTACCCACTCTCATCAGTTCACCGCTAGACGTAGCAAACTTAGTGTTGTAGTGTTTTATGTAGTACTTGTGTTTCAAAAATGTCCGATCAGAAGAGTTAGTAAGCAATATTGGGTCTTTTGTGTACTAGCTAGCATATTTTAAAGACTAAAACTGGATTTGTGTGGCTGCATATTCCAGAAGTTTGTCATTGAGTTTTCACTACACTGATTGATAAATATTCGGGTTTTTGTAATTTTACAATAGCCCACTTTAATTAATCTACGCGATTTTTTTCCCCTGTGAATATTTCATAGTAGGACATATAGCAGAAGCCGATCTAGGAGCAGCTCTTATGATCATCACAGTCGATCCAGGTTCGAACTGCATTTTTATATAATAATGACATAGCTGACGTTGCTATAGAACTTTAAAGGTTTATTCATCTCTCTCCCTCATAAATTACTTTGTATATATGCTGTATTCACTTGTATTCATATTTCCCCCTTGTGGGCAGGGACTGTTCATTTTTGTCTTTATATCTCCAGCACATAACACAGAATTTCACAAATAGTAGGTGTTTGCTAAATATCCATTGAATTGAGTTTATAGAATGCTTTTTTCACAACAACCCTATGAATTAGGTAGTCCAAGCATTAGTATCCCTAATCAGTTGATGAAAGTAGAGGCTCATAGAGAGAAAAAGATTTATCTAGGATTACACAGTTGGTAAAATGGAGTCTAGGCTGGAGCTCTATCTACTCCACTACACTCCTCAGTAGGTGCTGGTATTATTTATGTTTATTTCATAATCCATTAATTTAAAATGTGTTTTGTCCTCTTCATAATCAAAAAAATTGAATGGGATTAAATTGTTTCAAAAATTAAAGGTCTTTATCTGACAGTTTATGCATCAGTAAATTATGAATGAATGAAAGAAAAAGCATATTTGTCTTCTAAAGGGCAAACTACAGGTATTGCATAGGGGAGTGGTGGCTAAGGAAGGGAGAAGTATCAAAAAGTAACAATTGATTTAAAACTGTAATGGCAGCTATTTATGGAACATAATTGCCTAATAAGATCTCAACCTCAATTAATATATTTCACTTGTAATTTTGTAGTACCTTTTATTAGGAAAAAGAGGTTAATATTTTTATAATGAACCTATCTAACATTCCCATTAATGATGAATGTTTCTTTTTTATTCCTGTGTTTTCACTATATTGTGCCTCTTTCAAGATAGAGCTCTATACTTACATACTTCCTTAAAGTAGTGTATATGAATGATTACCTTTGAAAAGCTTTAAATATTTGTTGTTACTGGTTAAAGTAGGTCCTACACCTATGACAGCTATTACAGTAGAAGTCGCAGTCGAAGTAGGAGCAAAAGGAGTGACAGTTACCGACGATCTCGAAGTTATAACAGGCGGTCCAGGTAAGTGTCAGTAAATTGGACTCTTGCATAACTCTTTGCAGAGTTACTTATGTTAAGAAAGGTCATCTTTGTTGTGCTATGAAGAAGGAATAAGTCTCTGACTGCAGAAAAAGTATTTTCAGATCTTGAATTTTAAAAAGCAATATATCAGTCTAGATCAAAGAGTTAACTTTTATTAGTTTTATGTTAACTTTCAAAATGAATTTTGAAATATTCGTGCTTCATTGGACAAAGATTCAATTTGGAAGGAATAGAGGGTAACACAACAACAACTATGTTCCACTTTCTCCATCAAGGCCATTTCTTAGAAATAATGAAGGCTGACAAAATCAAATGCTTTCTGAAGAGAAAATTGGAAACTAAAAGAAAATGCGGTGATTATTTACTTTGCTTAAAATATCAACTGCTTAGATCAATTATTCAGTAAAAAACACTTTGGTAATATATTAAAGGAACATCATAGCAACATGGTAATGATTCTTTTTAGAGTACTTACACTTTAGATTAGTGGTTGGTAGATAAAGAATGGTAGTAAGCATCTATCTTGACCAATATTCCCCATTTTTCTGGGTTCCCACAATTTGAAATCACTGACCCTGGGCTGCCATTGAACTCCTTGGTTCACCTGTTTCTCATTTCATTTGACCATTTTTCTTTCCTCAGTCATTTTAAAAATAAAAAATGAAAGCTAGTATTTCTTTTGGATTGTGAATTACTTTGTTAAATCAGCATTCTGCTATATTCTTACATGGGTTGCAAAGAATTTACTGGCATGTGATCTTCCTTCTCTTATTCATTATATTTTAAGCCTGGTGTTACTCTCCTAAAATATGAAAATGCCTGAGAGTCCCTGGCCCATTCTGCTCTCACTACCAGGCTGCCTCCCTACCTCCTTCAGCTTTTTTTTCTGATATTCTCAGTTTTGTCTTTCTTGTAAATAAGCATGTTGAGCTATCAGCCTACTTTTATTGTATAGAAGGTGTGAGGATAGGATTTTGACGTTTTGAAATTAAGGGGTTGTCTGTATTGTTATTTTTGTCCAGGAGTTGTAGATCTTACGGCTCTGACAGTGAAAGTGACCGAAGCTATTCTAATCACCGGAGCCCCAGTGAAAGCAGCAGATACAGCTGAAAAGTTCCCTTGGTGGTGCTGATTATATTTTTATTTGAAAAGTATCAGATATGTGAAAAATGTAATGGCAGTCAATCCAGTGTTCTATTCTTCAGTATCAAATGGAAACAAGGGAAACCAGACCCCACTTAATCAGTCTTGAGTTCTTTCAGTGGTGAACAGAAGATTGAAAAGTATGCAAATCTTTCACTTAGGAGATTATTTTTTGCCACATTTCACAGTGGTCAACTATGGAAACCAGTTTAATTTTCTCAAATCAAGTTTTGCCTTCCACTAAATTGTATCTCTGTGTAAATTTCATGATTACGTAAAGTCTGTCCCAAAATGTTCCTCATGGAACTTTGGACTTTTTGGTCTTTTGTTCACATTTTAGTTTCTGGGCTGCCAAGAGTAGAACTGTGAAGGAGAATTGTCAAAGGCTGCCATTTCTCTTTATTAAACTGCTTGAAGTTTTAAGACTGTTTATACACCGATTCAGTGGTGTCTTGTACATACATACTCGGAAATAAAACCACACAGATTTAATGCCAGTAGTAGCCAGGGAATACAAAGTAATGCCTCCAAGGTTCTTAATTCATTCCTTTCTTCTTTGCTGTCTCAAAGGTATGAGAAAAATGACGAACTTAAAACATCATGTAGTCATAATTACTGTGAGCCAGGGGGTGAGTTTAAGAATAGCAACTAGCCTTAACTGTAAATATCATATCTGAATGCACCATCCCTGATGTTTTATCTACTTTTAGAAAAAGACTATTGTTAGGAGTTTAACCTCTTAAGAAAAAAGTTGAATTTCAGTCCATGCTCTGGTGCTTGGGTACTCCTTGGTGCCTCCCTAAAACATTGGCCTTATACACTGTATGTTACAATTGCAGCAAAGGGGGAAATGAAATGTCTTTGCAACACAATAGCACCCTAAATGGTTCCCTCTGGGGTGGGGTCCCTTTAACATTCTTCCAAGTTTTGCTATGTTCCATATGCCCCCTGGCAGTGCCATTGTGCATGTCAGTCTGACTGCCTAGACCTACTGAATAGAACCGTGTGCTTGCTGAAAGCATTCACAGAAGCAGGCTTCTCCAGTCAGTGCTTTAAAAAAGGAAACACCGCCAAGTGATTCAGCCAATCTGGAAATGCATCTCTGTACAGAGCTTCTGTACCAAGGAGTGAATTTCTATGACTTTAAAAATAAAACCTTTGCGTTTTTGAGTTGGCATTGATAAGTAATGTTGCAACAGTGTGTTTTTTCAAGGCCTTTGTAACTTTCAAAACAGAAAAAGTTGATGTTTTGAGGTAACTCCATACCCATTTTTTTTATAAACAGTAAAATCGGTATAATTGATTTGGTCTTTGGTTGGATTTTTTTTCCAGTTGTACTTAATTGCCAATTCAGACTGAAATGTAAAAGATGGATGACAGGGCATCCATAGTACACTTGGCAGTTTAAAGAAAGGCTTCAAGTTAGAAAAGTCAGAGGTTTTTGAAAACTGTTAGCTACCTTGTCTTGAAAACCATCCCATTATGGGAAACTTTTTAAAAAAATTATTTAATTGACTCCCAAACTAGTAGATAAAATTTTATTAGGAAAAAGACTTACTATGACCCTCTAGACATTTCATATTAAGTGCACAATAATGCTTGTGTCACACCAAAAATCTTCAGAAAGTTTGCTGGGAAGAAGACAAACTATTTAAGTACAACTCAGAGATAACATGTTCAGAACCTCAGATAGAAACTGCCAGATCTAATTAGGTAAAAGTAAGAGTTACCCTTAGGCTGGGACTTCCCTGTATCTCTCAGCCCTCGGTGGATTTTTATCCTGAACCGAAGCACTGCTTGTTTTCCTCCCTCACAAGGGACAACCCTTAGCTGCAGCATTCAGCTCATGTGTTTACTGAAGTGAATTACACAAATAGCTTTTCTTCTTAAAGGACTTGTTCTGTATTTTGGAATTATTTTTGAATAAAATTCAATTATGTTGTGTATTGTGATACTTACTAGAAAGTACATTATCAGGCTGTTTTTGTAATGTCAACTTTACTAGAAAAGAAATATTTGGGAGCTGGTAGCATTCAGAAATGTAGAAGATACTTTTGTACATATTGAAAACAACTGATTTATATACATTTCAAGTAAATTTCCCCCACTCCTTGAGGAGGAGGGGACCTTGTAGAAATTAAAAAAATACTTAACCTCACTCTCTTAATATGTGTGTCTCATCTTTCCCTCTTCCTCTCCAAGGCTCCAAATTATTCCTTCCTGAAATGGAAAAGAGCACATTCCATCATGGTTAGCAAGTGTTAACATCTTTATGGTTTATGGTTCTTATTTTCATAGTTGAGTAACTAGAATAAATGGATGGAATTAAGAGGATTGCAGGTACAAAATTTAACCTATGAAGAACTCCTTGTTACTCAAGGTTCCCCCAAATTCTCTGACATGACTGGAGTAAGTTGAGTTCTTTTAGACTTGTTTTCAGGTGTCCAGATTTCATTGGGAATACTGGATTTGTCCAAATACCCGGCATTAACTGTCATGTATGGGGTCAGTCATTCAAGTATTTATTAAGTGACTATAGTATACCAGGCACTGTACTAGGCTCTGGAAATAGGAAGACAAAAATGAAATGGGTTCAGCCATCAAGGATCCTACATCATATTGAGTATAATATGTGTGTGTAAGTGCGTACGTACGTGTGTGTGTGTGTGTGTGTGTGTGTGTGTGTACACACACGTGGGGGGGCATGCGCAGAAATTGGGAGTTGGAATGCAGATTGTGAAAGGGGTGTGATATGTAATAGTGCTGAAAAGATGGGTTGCGGCCAGTTGTGTATGAAGACCTTTTAAATACCTGAGTCATTTGAATTGAATCCTAGTGGTGCTTGGGGAGTGAAATGCTTTAGGAATGACACTTTGGCAGCTGTTTTGAAGATGAATTCTAGAAGGGAAAGACGGGAATCACAGACACCAATTAGGCAGTTGCAATAGGTTAAGTGAGAAGTGATAAGAATCTTAACCAAGATGGTGGTCATGTGAGTAAATGGAAGAGAAAGGTTTTAAGAGATGTACAGTCATTAAAGTAGTAGGGGTAGGATCAGTAAGACTTGGCAAGTGATCGGATATTTGGGGCAAGGGAGAGGGAAGAGTTCATGATGTATTCCAGGGTGTGAACCTGGGTGCCTTGGGAAGATGGTGGTGTCCTCAACAGAAATAGAAGTTCAGGGGAGGATTGGGTTTGGGGGGAAAATTATGAGTTCTCTTTTGAACTTACTGAGTTTGAGGTACACATTGGAAGTCAAGGTCAGAATGTCCAATGGACAGTTGATGATGTGGTAGATCTCAAGGGAGATGAGCTAAATATGTAGAACTAGGTGTCATCTACACTAACCCCATGATAGCTGATGAGAGCCCAGAACAGAGCCTTGGGTTACAGCCACAGAGAGGGTGAGCTGGATGATGATCTGTCACAGGATCTGGGAAGTGAGAGAGCAGTGTCACAAAAATCCGGAATGACCGTACAAGAGGAGAGTACAATCACCAGAATCGGATGGTGCAGAGAGGCCAAGAAAGTTTGAGGAAAGGCTATGAGTTTTGGCAATTAAGAGATCATAAATGAAAAATACTCATTAAGTGCTTACTATGCACCAGGTACCAAGTTAAGTGCTTAGGGATGCAGATTCAAGCAAGCATGGCAGATCTTGCCTTCAAGTAGCTTAGAGGACAAGAGAATACATAAGGAGAGTGGTCACCAGGAAGGAGTGTTTTGGACTAGGAAGCTGGAGGGAATGGTGATTGGGGTCATAGGACATTTGATTGACGATTCCTGTCCAGGCATGGTAGTGTTGATTTGATAACTGCTCAGAGCTAGCTTGGGAAAAAGGTAGGGGAAGTACATGTGCCCTACACGTGGGGTGGAAAGGGTCTTGGAAATTAGTGTGCTGGGTCTGAGTCTGGGCAATTGAAGGTGAGCAGTGGGAACCCAGACTGAAGGAAGAGGTTAGAGCAAAGGATCATTGGCAACTTTGGAAAAAATCGTTTCTGACGAATGAAGTCTCGAGCTGGATTGCAGAGTTGAGATGTGAGTGAGAAGAGGAAGCAGAAGCAATGAGAGTGGACAGCTTTTGAAAAGGAGGACAATAGCATGAGGAGTCAGTAGGTTCAAAATGGATTTGCTAAAAGGAGATGGAAGAAGAAATACGTTGCTAGGATCCATTCTTGTCATCCTCCCTTTGGTCAGTGGGCAGGCATATGTTCCAAGGAAGTAACAACATCCTGTACTTCAGGTGGTTCTCTAATAGTGTTTTTGCCTGAAGAGAACACACTTAACCCTCTGTACCTCCGGTAGTCACTCCCTTTCTTTCTCCCGCTAAGCAGGCAGGCTTCAGTCCCTCTAGAGAGGTTACGAAGTTATTGTTAGTTTCCACAAGAGACTGATTTTCAGGGCAAACATAATTAACTTTGTCTTCTCACTACGGAAGGAGATTTGAATTGTACTCTGCTAAATACAATATACTCAAAGTAAGATTTGCAAGAAAAATGATAATTTGCTCAGTTCTCCAAACAGTCGTTGGTAGACCAAATAATTTGAACATAGTCTGAAAGTACTCATGGTAGGGAATGGTGAGGATCATGGGCTTCAGAGCTGGAAAGAACCAATTCGTCCTTTTACAGACAAGAAAACAGACCCCAAGAATTCTGACTTGTCCAAGGTTACACGTGTGTTAAGTAATAGCAGAGCTGGGATTTGAACCAATGACTGACTCCAGAGCGTAGTCACTATGAAACCAATTAGAGAAATTCTCTGATGGTGCAGTATTACTGTTTTATAAGTGCATTCCTGTTATATCCTTAACAGATCTCCAACCTCTTTATAAATTGCATGACATTATTTTACAGTATTTCCAAGAGGTGTCTCCACAGATGTGGTGGAATGGAATGGATGGTGTTTGAAACAATTGACTGTTGCTAAGGCTTGGATCTGTTAAATATATTAATGACTGATAGCAGAAGGTGGGAAAATACAAAGAGAATATTTCTGCCAAGAGGGTATTAATGCTGAATGGAGAAGGAAAAAATGATTGAAGAAAGGGGCTCTTCAGTGAGCTTGGTCAGTGACTCGAGCTGAGGGAACATCTGGACCTTGCTTGCAAGGCTAAGAAAGGGAGCCATACAGGGTCACCTCCAGGGGTATATAGACTCTAAATCTCTTTGCCAAATGAAAAACAGTATGGTATTGTGGAAAGAGCATTGAACTAAGGGTCAGAACAGCTGGACACTTAGCCTGGCCCTCCCACTTTGCCCTCTCTTTACTCAGTTTCTAGCTATAGAGCCTATGATCCAAGGGTCAGCTATAAAAGGAACAAGTTGGTATAGATAATTTCTGCATGCTACTAAGAATTCAGAACATTTGTACAGCTCTTCAGATTTTGCAAAGCACTTTTCCTATACACGATCCTGTTTGAGCTTCACAACAACCCTCTGAGGTAGGTACCGCAGCCCTATTTTGACAGATGAAGGAACAGAGGTTGAACAACTTTCCAGGGCTCCCCTGGAAATCAAGATTTGAACCCAAGTCTACCTGGCTCCATTTTCAGAATTTTCTGTCCTTCATACCTAAGTAATATAATTTGTTCAGTGCTTTCTATGTGCCCTCAAGGAGATATCCCTGGAAGGGACAAGAGACCAGAACAGCTCTAGGAAGGAACATGTGAGGAAGGAGACTACTTTTTTAGCTGGGGATGGGGACAGAAAGTTATTGTAAAAGATGGGACCCAGGAGCTGGCCTTCAACATACAGAGATGAGTGGGTATTTTGGGCTGCTGTAAATGCATGAAAGCTCAAGTACATAAACCACTTGGGTTGCTCCAAAGGATGTGAAAGGAAGTAGAATGAAATAGTTACAAAAGTGGGTTGGAGCTGAATCATAGAAAACTGGAAAAGCTGGGCTGAGCCATTCGTTTTGCCCTGAACATCGGTGGTCTTCATACTGGTGGGTAGTTGCATGATCCCCAAGAGGTTCATAACCAATAGGAGGATGGGAAGGTAGGTCACATCCCATCCTTTCCAGTAGTGGGGCCTGTCTCCAAAATCACTTTCCCCTACTTTGCTCTTTCTGTGCCTGTGTAAGCTTTCAGTTGCCCCCTTTCTGCCCTAGTATGGGTCCCTTCCAGGCAGTTATAACCTATTGTCCACTGGCTAGGCAACTGCAGAGGCCACATAGGTACCATTTGGAAAATTACCTCTCCTCCCTGTTCTTCAGATCCTCACAGGCACAGCAGGTGCCCCTCAGCCTCTGCATCTCTTGGCTAGCTTTGTGTTCAGTGAGGGTAGAAGCTAAGAGCCCCACATCCAACCTTTTTTGGTTTTGGTGGGACAGAGACCCATAGGATGAGCAAACACAGATGGGTAGCGATCTGCATTAGAGATTTCATTGTTATTTTCCCCCAGCATCCTCTTCTGAACATCCCTATTGTCTGTTAAGGGTACGATCCTCTTTTGGGTCCCTAGGCTCACGACCTTGGTGTCATCCTTGATTCTTTACTTTGATTCACTCCTCATATCTAAGCAGTTAACCAAATTTTGTCATTTCTATGTCCACATCAACTCATCTGTCTACTTCCCTGGTTTAGGTGGTTGTCACTTCTCATCTGGACTATTGCAGCAATCCTAATTGGTCTCCTTGCTTCAAGCGACTCCCCACTCCAGTCCATCCTGTAGCCAGTATAGCTGAAGTGATTTACCTAAAGCAGGGCTGTCCAACCTTAGGTTTTTATTGAAACAATAGACAATATATTTTGATTTGCCATTTTGGTGAGAGCTCTGCAGTAGCTCGACTTTGTTTACTAAAGCATTTATGTAAATTCCTGTGCTTGTAGGCGGGCTGCATAAATCATGTGCTGTGTGGACAGCCCTGACCTAAAGCATAGGTTCCCAAAGTGGATGATAACCATCCCCTGAGGAGCGCTGGAACTATTGGTGGGGGAGGGCAGTAGTAGCCTCAAATGCATTTGGAGAGCGTTGAATAAAAATAAGGGGGTGGTGGAAGCATAAGGAAAAAAGAAAATTTTGAAAAACTGTACGTTACATCTGCTGTATAACAGTTAAAGTTGTAATGATTATATTATTTTCCAAATAAACACCAAATGCAAATTATAGCCCATCAGTGGTCAAGTCCACCGACAGTTCTTAACAAACAAGTTGTTAGCAGGCAGGCATGTCTTGCATTGTCGGGAAGTCCAGCATTTATCAGCAGGAATATATGCATGTAATGATGTTTACAATATGATACTATGCACATGACAATATTGCATCATCAAAATTTCAATGCAGGAAAACCCTCACAAATTTACAATAAATTATTAAATTTAAGGTGTCATTTAAAAAATGTATATTTTTAAATAATGCAAGTTTCAGAAAAATTGTTAAAGGGTTAGAGAAAGTAGATTTCCAGGGAGGCACTGAGTAAGTTTTTTCTGAAAAGGGCAGTAGGCCAAATAAGTTTGGGAAACTCTGACCTAAAGTATAGTTCTGCCTGTGTCACCATCTCTTACTCAGCCTCTGGGAGTACTGCTAATAAATCTCAAGATAAAATATTTTCATATTTTTTTGGTTTATACCTAAGAATCATGATGTATATAATTGTTGCCAAAGTAGTATATGGGTCTAATTTTGAAATATGTAGAAACTAGAGATTGCAGATTCAAAATTTTTTAATGGTAGGAATGCACAAATAGAAAATTTTGGAGAGCACTGCTATAGGCAATAGACATTTACCTAGGCCCATTTTCTCTATAAAACAGAAGGGTTGGACTAGATTATCTCCAAGGTTTCTTCCAACTTTAAATGCTATGAAACCCTATTAAATTCCTCTAACAGGAAATGGTTAAGTAGAAATAGATAATATAAAAAGTGACAATACTACCTAAATTAATGTATTTGTTCAATGCCGTACCAATCATGTCCTGAAAAGAATGGAGAGCTGGAAAAAAAAAATAGCAATTTTTGTGATGGAATAAAGGCCAAGGATCTCAAGGGTAATTTTAAAAGAGGGTGGAGGAAGGGTTGAGAGGAGGGAAGGAAGGTGTTTTATGAGTAGAAGGTTTCAAACTATATTACAATACAATCATTAAAACTGATAGTGGTTTAAAAAAGATTAGGTATATAACATACAGAAACAACAGTAATATGGTGTTTGATAAACCCAAAGACCCCAGTTACTTAGGTCTATTTGCCAAAAACTGCTGAGGAAACTGGACTGCAGGCTGGAAATTGGGTTTAAGTCATGCATTTATTATATGCCAGGCACTTTGCCAAGCACAAGGGAAAAAATTAGTCCCTGATCTCAGAGAGCTCACAGTCTGATGGAGGAGACAACATGCAAGCTGTGTACAAACAAGATACAGACAAGATAAATTGGAGACTCCAAAGGAAAGCAGTAAGATTAAGGACTGAGAAAGGCGGGAAGGTGAGACTTACTTCAAGCCAGAAAGTGGAAATTAGGAGAGAGAAAGTTCCAAGCATGGTGGACAACCAGTGAAAAGGTAAAGAAGATGGAGTGTTACTGGATCAGAGTTTATGGGTGGGTGGGGGACAAATGGGGGACAAAGAGTGAGGTCTAGAGGACTGGAAAGGTAGGGGGAGGAAGGTTTTGAAGGGCCTTAAAAGCCCAACACAGGATTTTAATTGATCCTGTAGCTGTAAGAAGCCACTTCAGTTAATTGAATAGGGATAATAATTAACATAGTACTTGCACTTCAAGAAGATGGGAGTAGGGAGAGACTTGAGGCAGGGGAGACTAGCAGACTATTACAATAGTACAGGTGTAAGGTGATGAGGGCCTGCACGAAGGTGGTGATGGTGTCAGAGGAAATAAGGGTAGAGATGTCACAAAAGTACAATCAACAGGACTTGACAACTACTTGGATTGAGAGGGAGATAAGTTAAGGATGACATTGGTTGGGTGACAAGGAGAACACCATTAGGGAATTTAGGAAGAGGGAAGGGTTCAGAGGAATGATGAGTTCCGTTTTGGACATGTTGGGTTAAGATGTCTATAGGATATCCAGTTCAAGACATCCAGGAGGAAATTGGAGATGTGAAAGGAGACGTCAGGAGAGCAGTTAGAGCTGCATGAGCAGATCTGAGAATCATGAGCGTAGAAATAACTGAATCCATAGGAGCTGATGAAGTCACCAAGCAAACGAGTATAAAGGAAGAAGAGGGCCCAGGACAGTCCTAGGAGACATCCATATCTAGTAGGCATTATTTGGATGAAGATCCAGCAAAGGACAGACCAAGGAATGGTCAAGATAGATAGAAGGGGAAACAGGAGGGCAGTGTCACAAAAATCTAGAGAGAACAAAGTCTCAGGATGATGGTGATCAACAGTGTCAGAAGCTACAGAGAGATCAAGAAGGATGAGGATTGAGAAAAGGCCATTAGGTTTGGCCACTAAGATCATGAGTAACTCTGGAGAGGGCAGTTTCAATGGAAGAATGAAGTGGAAGCCGGACTACAGAGAATTAAGAGAGAAAGTGGAGACACCGATTCCCATGGAGGTTAGCCTTGAAAGGGAGGAGACCAACACCTCATGTCATATACCAAGATAAGCTTCAAATGGTTACATGACTGAGATATAAAATGTCATCCTAAACAAGGAATAAATTACTTGTCAGATGCATGGATAGAAGCATTTGTGACTAAGCAAGTGATAGGATTGCATGAGAGAAAATGGACAATTTCAATTTTACAAAGTGTTAAGGTTTTTGCACAATATATACGTATATATGTATTTATATATATATATATATATATATATATATATATATATATATATAATAAGAGACATAACCAGGAAGAAATTTTTTAACAAGTTTGTCTGATAAAGGTTTTCTTTCCAAGATATATAAGGAACTGATTCAAATGTACAAGACTCCATTCTCTATAGCAAATAGTCAAAGGACATGAAAAGACAGTTTTCAAAGAAAGAAATCCAAGCTATCAAAACCATATAAAAAAATGCACCAAATCACTAAGAATCAGAGAAATTCAAATTAAATCAACTTTAAGGTTCCACTTCATGCCTATCAGATAGGAAAAGATAACAAAAGAAGAAAGGGATGGATGTTGAAGGTACTGTGAGAAAACTGACATTTGTACCCAGTTGATGGAGCCAAGAACCATCCCAGGAGCATTTGGTTTCATGATTCACTGATGCACTTAGCACGTGATATTCCTGCCCTTGGATAGCTCGTACTCTACTAGGGGGATAAGCTACCAACACTGATGACAATACAAAACCTAATGTGAACATATATCAAAAAATGATCCATGAGGAGATGGGGAAGGGAATGAGTAGTTATTACCAACTACAAGAGGCCATTGGTGGCACACTGGATGTCGTGCTGGACCAGGAAACAGGAAAACCTGAGGTCTGATCCAGCCTAAAACTTACTAGCTGTGTGACCCTGGGCTAGTCACTTAACCTCTGTTTCCTCTAAAATGGGGATCATAACAATACCTACCTCCCTGGGTGGTTCTGTGAGGCTCAAATGAGATAATTTTTTTTAAAAAGCCTGGCACATAGTGATATAGAAATGCTTATTCCCTTTCCTATCGGTGTGACCTTGGACCTCTGTGTCTATAAAATGACAAAGGATCGGACCCTGTGACCTCTGCGGTCCCTTCTAGCTAAGACATTGCAGGATTCGAAGTTAGATTTTGGCAAGTATTTGGAGCACATTAGCTGAGGTGGCCCGTGAAGGGACAATGTGCCACGACCAGATAGATGGGTAAGCAGATGGTTTTCATTTGATTCTTCTTAGTTTCCAAGGGCTGACTGCATTTTTTAAATGGCTTTTCAGAGAAAAGCTGGAGGGAAATGGTCTCTGGCCTCCTCCCAGTCCTCCCTGTTAGTCAGGAGGCCCTGGATTAGGCTCTAAGAAATGTTGTACATAACAGATTAACTGTGCCCTCTTGTCCTGATCTTTTTTCTCCCCTCCGTTGGCCTCAAGCCCCCCAAATAGTGGGATACTGCAGATCAATGTGTTTGGGAACCTACCCTCAACCTGGCACTCAAGGTCCTCCAAGGAGCCAACTTGCTTCAAATGCATCCTTTACTCTAGTAAGAAAGTCTCCTCACTGTTTCACACTTTGTGCTTATTTCTGCCTCTCCCTGCCTTGCTTGGCTCAAGCTGTTCCCCCACCCAGAGTGCCTTTGCTGAAAGGCAAAACATTATTTGACAGCTAGCTGAACTCACCTCTTTCATGAAACACCCCCTCCCCTTGCCATTCATCTGTACTCCCCAAAGGTCAGAGATCCCTAGTGTTGTCTGAAATCAACCCCTTTCCTGATTCTGCCCATTTCCCCCCTCTTCCTGGGGTCAAGAATTTCTCTCCCTCTTCCCAGTAGAAATGGAATCACAATGAAACTCTCCAGCCCTGACAGAGGAAGGCAACAGAAGGGATTTCCTATCTCTTAGAGAGCTAACTGACTAATTTGAGAGTTGCTTATTGTAGGCAATCTTTTTTGTGGTGTGAGGAAAGGGGAGTTTTCATGGAAGAGGATTATTCTTCTCTTGCTTGACTCCAGAATTCTGGATTAAGAAGATCCAATGAGTGGAAGTTGCAAAACGGTAGATTTTAGGCTTGCTTGATGTAGGGGAAACTTCCTAATGATTAAAGCTGTCCCCAAACAGAATGGGCACTGTGTCGCTGTTGGGAATATCATAGAAGAGATTCCCACTCAAGCACAAGTCAGACTCGGTAAGATCCCTTCCATCCCTTAAGAGCCCAAGTTTTTCTTTTCATCTGACTTTTCTCTTTTGCAGAATCACTAAATGTCAGAGCTGGAAAGGACTTCAGAGATGGTCTAGTGCAGCCAGACAGGATCAGGATCACAAAGTTAGTAAGCCCTAGAGACAAGGGTTTCTATCTCCCAAGTTCTGTGCTCATTCCGCAATAACACACTGCCAGGACCTCCCTCCCAGATTGCTAGCTAAATGTTTTCCAGTGATTATAGGATCCTAGATTTGTGTTAGTCCTTCATTCTCGAAGAGGACCATGACGTTAGAGAAATTATGACTTGACTTGCAGTTGACTTTGATTTGAGTGAGGGAGGGCTGTGCAAGGTCACCAGCCTCACTTTGTCCTCCAGAGCCATCTGGGTGCAGTGGCCTGATATTCACCAGGACAACTGGAGATGGCCCAGGACCTTAGAGGTCATCTACTCCAAAGGTCTTGTTTAACCCATAAGGAAGTCAAATGGCTTTCCCAAGACCACACAGGTCTTGTTGCAGAAACAGGATTAAAATCTGGATCCCATGATTCCTAAAAGTTCTCTTTCCATGTGGTGTACATTAAACTTGCCATCCACCCCACTCCGCCCCCAATCCCCTTTCACAGAATTGATTGCTTGTATCTCCAAGTTGGAAGGGAGCTCAGAGGGCCATTGGGTCCAACCCATATACCAAAAGGAATCCCTCCTGTAGCACCCTAACAAGAGATCATCCAGGCTTTGCTTTGAGGAGGAACCAGCCCATTACATCCTGAGGCAGGCTGTTCCACTGTGGGTCAGCTCTCACTGTTAGGAAGTGTTTTCTTAAATCAAACTAACATTTGATTTTTTGTGGCTTTCACTCATTGCTCCTATTTCAACCCTCTGGTGCCAAACTGAAGAAGACTAATCCTTCTGCATGTCAGCCCTTCAAATATTTGAAGAAACCTATTATGTTCCCCTAGCTTCTCTTCTCCAGGCTAAACATGCCCAGTTCCTTTGGTCCTCACATGGCATGATACCAAGATCATCAACCATCCAGGTCACTCTCTTTTGAATGTTCTGTGTCTTAGCAATTTCCTACCTAAGATGAGTTACCCTGGACACAATGCTTTTGACATGGTCTGACCATATTTGGGTACTGTCTCTTCCCTGACCCTGGATACTACCCCTCTCAGCTTAGGATTGCATTCATTTTCTTGTTCTGTACCACACTATTGACTCATATTGAGTTTGCAATCCACTAAAACCCTGAGTTGGTTTTTTTTTTAGATGAATAGCTATGTATTTATGCCTCTCCCATAGTGTACTTGTGAAACTGAGTTTTTGAATCCAATCTTCTAGATAAATTCCTATCATATTTCATCTTACTTGATGGGGCTTGTTCTGACTTATTAGATCTTTTGTTCATGTGTATCTCGAGAGACTTCCATGGACTTACTGATCCACCAAACACCATGGATTTAAAATCAATTTGAAAATATTTTTGGTTTTTATATCTTCCCCTCCCCAAGCATACCCAATGAGTGATCCTTTCTAACAAAAAAAAAAAAAATAAAGGAAGAGAGAAAAAAAAAACCGGCAAAATTAAGCAACTGAGTTTGAGTGTACATGCAGCATTCCACACTTATAAACATACTCCTATCCACAAAGAAAGCAGGGAAATTCATTTTTTCCTCTTTTATGCACTCATTATAATTCAGTTTCAGGGTTTGGTTTTTTTCCCCATTTATAGTGTTGTAGACATTGTTTATGTTGTTTTCCTGATTCTGCCTCCTTCAACTCCTCCATCAATTCCTTAAGTCTTCCCTGAATTCTTACCATTCATCAAATCTTTTAGCTCAGTGATATTCCATTACCTTTGTGTTCTATATTTTGTTTAAGCATTCTCCAGTTGGTGGGCATCTCTTCTTTGTTATCACAAAAAGTACTGCTTTGAATATTTTGGTGTATATGGGTCCTTGCTTTCTGTCTTTGTTGTCCTTAGGGAATATGCCTACCAGTAGAATCTCTAGGTCAAAGGATGAGGACATTATAATCACTTTCTTAGTATAATTCTAAATAGCTTTCCACAAGAGTTGGACCAATCTGCAGCTCCATTAGTAGCGTAATAGTGTGCCCGTCTTTCCATAGCCCCTCCAACATTGACTAGTTTCCCTTTTTTGTTATCTCCCTAAGAGAGTTCTTTTTGAATCCTGTCAATGTGTTAGCTAGCCTTCCTGGTTATGGGTCATCTGCAGATTTGATAAGCATGTCAGATTGTCCTTACCTTTGGCCATTTTGATAAAAATGTCAAACAGATCCCTGGGCTACTACTCCACTACACTCCCTCAATCTCAGGCAGCTGAATCTGGTTAGCATGGAGTCTTGGCAGGAATAGGGCAGTGTCTGGCTGAGAGGAGGACATAGGTATTCTCTCTGGGTTCCCATTTTCCCCTGGTCAACTATAGGAATGTGAGTGTCTAATGCTGAGTTGACATACCTCAAGAATCCAGGATGGCAGACAGCTAAGTGCCTCAGTGGATAGAGCACCAGGCCTGGAGTCAGGAAGACCTAGATTCAAATCTGGCTTAGACATTTACTAGCTGTGTGATCCTGGCCAAGTCACTTTACTCTGCCTCAGTTTCCTCATCTGTAAATTGAGCTGGAGAAGGAAATGGCAAGCCATTTCAGTGTCTTTTCCAAGAAAACCCAAAATGGGGTCATGAAGACTCAGACACAACTGAAAACAACTGATTTTTTTAAAATTCCAATATTTCAATACTGAAAAATTTTCCAGGATGTCATTGGTTTCCAAGTGTGTGGTTACTTGCTCCATCAGTACAGATCTTCATGAGATGGCATAGCAAAAAAAAAAAAATTTAAATCCAGGATGGCATTAACCTCCTCTCTGGCTACCTGAAGCTTAGTCAAGAGCTAGGAGGCTTTACAGAGTTGGATAAAATAATAACAAAATTCATCTGGAAGAACAAGAGGTCTAGAATATCTAGGGAATTAATGAAAAGAAATGCTAGGGAAGGTGGCCTAGCCATACCAGACATTAAACTATACTATAAAGCAGCAGTCATCAAAACTACCTGGTACTGGCTAAGAAACAGAGTCATGGATCAGTGGAATAGGTTAGGTACACAAGACGCAGTAGTCAACAACTATAGCAACCTACTCTTTGATGAACCCAAAGAATCCAGCTTCTGGGCTAAGAATTCACTATTTCACAAAAACTGCTGGGCAAACTGGAAAATGGTAGGGCAGAAACTGGGCATAGACCAATATCTTACACCATATACCAAAATAAAGTCAAAATGGGTTCATGATTTAGGAATAAAGGCTGATACTATAAGCAATTTGGAGAGCAAGGAATAGTTTACCTATCAGATTTATGGTTAAGGAAAGAATTCATGACACAACAAGAGATAGAGAGCATTACAAAATGCAAAATGGATAATTTTGATTATGTTAAATTGAAAAGTTTTTGTATAAACAAAGCCAATGCAACAAAGGAGAGAAGCATAAAATTGGGAGAAAAGCTTTACAACCAGTGTCTCTGATAAAGGCCCTATATCTAAAATATGCAGGGAACTGAGCCAGCTTTATAGGAATACAAGTCATTCCCCAATTGGGAAATGGTCAAAGGATATGAACAGGCTGTTTTCAGAGGAAGAAATTAAAGATATCTATAGGCATATGAAAAAATGCTCGAAATCACTACTGATTAGAGAAATGCAAAGCAAAACAACTCTTAGGTACCACAGCTCTCCTGTCAGATTGGCTAACATGACAAAACAGGAAAATGATAAATGCTGGAGAGGATGTGGGAAAATTGGAACACTGTTACATTGTTGGTGGAGTTGTGAACTGATACAGCCATTCTGGAGAGCAATTTGGAACTATGCCCAAAAGGCTATAAAAATGTTCATACCCTTTGACCCAGCAATACCACTTCTAGGGCTGTATCCTAAAGAGATCACACAAGTGGGAAAAGGAACCTTATGTACAGAAATATTTACAGTGGCTCTTTTTGTAGTAGCAAAGAACTGCAAATCAAGGGGATGCCCATCAACTGGGGAATGGCTGAACAAGTTGTGGTATATGAATATAACGGAATACTATTGTGCAATGAAAAATGAAGATGATACAGACTTCGTAATAATCTGGAAAAAACTACACGATATAATGCTGAGTGAGTGGAGCAGAACCAAGAGAACATTATACACAACCACAGATATATGGATTCTGTGTTGACTAGCCCTGATAGACTTCACTCTTCTCAGCAATACAAGGTACAAAGACAACTCCAAAGGACTCATGATGGAGAGGGCTATATACATCCAGAAAAAGAACTATGGAGTCTGAATGCAGATTGAGGCACACTGTTTGCTCTCCTATTTTTTTCTTTTGTTTTTTTTTCCCTTTCTTTTTTTGTTTTTGTTTTGTTTTTTGGTTTTGTTTGTTCTTTCTCATGATTCATTCCATTGGTCATAATTCTTCTTAACAACTTGGCTATTGTGTAAATAAGTTCAATGTGAAATTATATGTAGAAGATACATCAGATTCCATACCATCTTGAGGAGGAGGGAAGAAAATCTGCAATTCAAAATCATGTGGAACTGAGTGTTGTAAACTAAAAATAAAAAAAACTTAATCAAAAAAATTGAACAGATAAGAAAAAAAAAGCTAGGAGGCCTGGATTAGTCCACATCCTATCTTGTCTTCCTTCCTTGCCCAAGTGAATTCTCCATCCCTATTTGTGAAATGAGAACCACATGGAGATTCTAGGTGGGGCGGGGCTAGGGGACATTTCTATCAATGGAAACCTGAGTATTCCAGTCCTTTGCTCGAACCCCTTCAGGGGCTCCCTTGCCTCCTGGGTCAAGTTCAAATTCCTAAGCCTAGTTTTCAAGGCCCTTCACAATCTGGCACCACCCTGCATTTCCAGCTGTATCTCATATTCCTCTCTTCCACTCACCCTCCCACTCCAGCCAAACTGATCTAGCTATTCCCACCCCCACCCCCAAATGCCCTCAATCTCCTCCTTTCTTGCCTTTGCGCACCCAGTTCCCCATGCCCAATACATAGATCTTCTTTCCTCCTGTATACCTGCCAAAGTCCTGGCCACTCTTTAAAGTTCAACTCCTATGTTATCCTCCCACCCCATCCCACAAACCCAGTTGGTAATGACTTTCTCCTCTGACTTCATATATCCCTTTGTACCTTCCTAATATACTTTTCAAAATTCACCTTCTGATCTCATTGGTGTGGGGTCAGGTGGTGGAGGGGATAGTGCAGTCATTTAACCCCTCTTGGCTTCACTTTCCTTATCTGTATAACAGGGATGATGATAAGAACGTTGTTGTGAAGATCAAATTAGAACCTATTTAGAACACTATGTAAATGCTTATTATCATTATTAATTATTATCCACGAAGATCTCTTCTTCAATTTACAGTCTTAGAAAGTTGTGGGGTGGGGGGGCGGTTTACGAAAAGCTGCCCCAGCTCACATACGAAGTTGACATTGAAGCAGCTCTTTCAGACTCAAAGGTTGGCTCTTTCCATCCCCCTTGTTCCCTTGCCTCCTCTAATGCATTCATTATATAATATGGTGCAATATCCTCCACAAAGCCCCCTTCCGATGTCTCCTTGTGTGGATGTGAATGTGGGTTCTCAAAGGTGTAAGCTCTGGCAGGTTCTGCTTATCTGGAGACATTCGGGTTCAGAATCTGCTGCCTGAGAATCAAAAATACCACAGAGAGGTTCATCCCTGGAAGGCCTAGCACAAAGACACGGCTGATTCTTTGCCCACCCTCTGTGGTCCTTTAGGGCCCTCCCACAGTTATGGTGATAGAGTGGCAGAAATGCGGGCAGAGAGGTCTGCCTCCCACTTTTCATAAAACTTCCACATTAACTCTCAATGTGAGGCCATCGTCCACTAATCTACAAATAATTGGGAGAACATGGACCCTATCGATACTGATATTCTTGTGATGAAGGAGCCAAGACTCTGTAGCCAAGGGAAGGGACAATTTCTAGGCTTTTCTTGAAGGGGCTAACAAAGGCATTGATGGAATCTATGTCATGAGATACCCAAAGGCAATAAGAAACACCATTTCACAGGATGCTTGGCCATCTCCCCTCACAGTCCTCAAGATGAGTATAAACAGAAAGCCCAGCACTTTATCCACTTCACCACCTAGCTGTCCACACACGCATCCAGAGATATCATTTTCAGCACATAGTAGTCATTTGAAAAAAATTCATCCTTCTTGCTAAGTACCAAGCAGGCTCCTTCGCAGCCTCATTTAAATGCCATTCTTATTCCAGATCCCTAAACTAGGCCTCTATTGAAACAGATCTTCTTGGATACCTTGTAGTTCCTGTCTCTTAATCCCAGCTGAAGCCCCACCTGTCTGAGGAAGCTGGCTCTGACTCCTCTAACCCAGAAATTGCTCTTTTCTCTGACTTGCTATAGCATATAGTATATAGAACCTGGACGTGCCTCCCCATTGCTTTTTCTCCTAACTTCCATAGTACAGCAGAGCACAGGGCTAGGTATATGACCTGCGGACTTCCTGGAGGCAGGAGCATGGCCATAATCACTTCAACCTGGAACTTCCCTCTGTAAGACTCCTTTCTCCCAACGATGAGCTACTCCTGGAAGCCCTGTTTGTGAAGGAGCCCTGGCTGGCCTTCATTCCCTTCCCAGTCATCTTCCTGGCTTCTGGATTCCAAACCCAACCCCCAGCCCTCTCTGCTCCCTTCTATATGTAGTTTCCTCCATTAGCGTGTAAGCTCCTTGAGGACAGGAATTTCTTTTTGTTTGTATTCCCAGCCCTTAGCACTGTGCTTGGCACATAGTAAATGTTTAATAAATTATTGTTGCCATCTTTATTTCTTTCTTTGGGGGACTGTCTCTTGGGCTAAGAGCCTCCACCAACATTCAACAAATATGCCAGCACCCCTTTATGTGTTTGATGCTAAGGATACAGTTTTCCATCTAATGAGGTCAGGTTGGGGGTGAGACAATCAATAAACATTTATTAAGTACCAACTACGTGCCAGGCACTGTACTAAGGAAAGGGAATGCAAAAAGAGGCAAAAGACAGTCCCTGCCCCAGAGGAGCCCATGATCTAATGGAAATAATGACCATTCAAGAAAGGGTCACGTATGTGCAAAGGCTAGGGGTTGTGGAGGTTTGAGGGAGATCTAAACCTCTTTGATCTGGGGTAGGGAGGGGACAAGTCAGGGAAGCCTTCAGGTAGGAGGCTGAATGTGATTTGGACCCTGAAGGGAGAGGGGGACTTTAACCCATCCAGAAGTGGGAGAGGAGTCCTTTCCAATTCAAATGATTTTGACCAACATTTGCTAAGTGCCTGTCCCATGCAGTACTGCATTCTGGATGCTGGGATTCCAACCTATGCAGATAACTGAGTGTTGGCAATATTTTCCTGGCATAGGCCTGGAAGGAAGGCGTTGGAAGGGAGTTGGAGGCTGGGGGGCAAGGAACAGGATAAGAAGGAGGAAGGAAAAAGATAGACTTGGGCCCCTGGCCTGGCTTGGATTTCTCTTTCCCCCAGGCAGCCTCCTCTTTTCTTCTTCCCTGAACCAAGCTCTGTTCACTTTAACCTCTAGGGAGCAGCAGCAGGCCAGAAAATCCTCCTGATTCCCAGCTGGAAGAGGCTGAGCCCAAGGAGGCTAGAGTCGGAACTGCTGACGGTCTAGGCTCCCTTTAGCTAGAGCCACCCACTCAAGGTCCCCACTTGCAGAGATGCCCAGTCATGCTGCCTACGTACCTCCTCTTTAGGTCCCTGGCTTGGTCTCTCTGGCCTTTGCCAGGGAAAATGTTGGGGGTTCTTAGTTCTAGTGTAGCCTGGGTTTGCATCTCCCCTACCAGGGAGCTCCCTGAGGGCAATGGAGAAAGGAGAAGTGAAGGAAAAAAAAATTCTATAGCACCTACTATGTGCCAAGCACTGTGCCAAGTACTTTACAAATATCATCTCAGTTGATCTTCACAACAACCCTGGGAGGTAGGTACTGTTATTGTGCTCATTTTTATAGTTGGGGAAACTGAGGCAAACAGGTTAAATGACTTGCCAGGGTCGCATAACTAATAAGTGTCTGAGGCTGGATCTGAATTCAGGTCTTTTTGTCTCCTGGCCTAATGCTCCATCCACTGCACCCACCTTGCTGTCTCTATAGCTGATTTATTGGAACAGGAAAGTTTGGAGGTGGGGGTGCAGGGCAGTGGATTTGATGGGTCCAGTGTGGGTCTCTTCCTTTCTCCCCCAAGTCCCCTTAGGCCTCCCAGTCAGTCCCTCTACCGCCAGCTTAACTTTCCCTGTTCCTCCCGCTCCCTTTGGCTCTGGCCAGGTCTAGCAGTGCCAAAAAATCAGCATTATTCTCCCTACCCCCTTCCTTCCAGCTGGGAGAAATGGGTCCTTTTATTTCACTGTCCTCTCTCCCATCCTCCCCCCTTTTTGGTTTGGGGGCAGTGGGAGGCTGGGGACAGGCCAGGGTGTGTCAGGCCGCTGGGGGGCATGGAGGAGAAGTCTTTGGCTTTCCCTAGAGTCAGGCGGTTCCCCCCCCCCCCCCCGCTGCCCCCCAGCCAGAAATAATCTGCATGGCCTCTTTGGAAACCTCTGTCTTCATCTCCCCACCCCCCTGCATGCAGCTGGCTGGCAGCAAGGAAGGACTGAGGGGGAATGGAAGAGGACTAGAGAGGAGGAGATTAGAGAGGCTGCCTGGAAAAGAGCCCAGGCCAGGGAGTCAGGAGACCAGACTTTCAGCTCCAGCTCTGCCACTAAGTCTCTGTGGAGACCAAGGGCAAGTCACCTCCCCCTCCAAGACTCAGTTTACTCTTCTGTGAAATGGGGTGCCATGAGGACCAAATAGAATGTGAAAGTTTTTGAAAAGCATTAGGTGGTGTATGAACAGGAAGAGCTATGTTTGACCCCAGTGAAGCATCATTCTCGTCCTGGGAGCCACCAGTGGTCTTTGAGACAGAGCTTCCCTTCAGGCGCTCCCCTTCCACCAAGGCTCTGGATGGGAAAATCAGTCTAAATGCTTTCCCTCACATAAGAGCCAGAGGACTCTCTTCTCCCTGTGTTGCCCAGGGCCTTTCCTCTCTGCCTACTCCTCAGGTCTCTCTAGCTCGTTTATAATTATTTTATTTTAAATTATCCCTTTTTCTCTGACTCTGGCCTCATCAGGAAGATACAGGATCAGAGATTTAGAAGTGGGAAGGACCTTTGAGATCTTCAGCTCCAGGGTCCTTAATTGGGATGGGGGGGAGGGGCGGCACCAAATTAATCTCATTTTTACTAACCTCTAACTGAATTAATTCTTTCTTGAATTCATTGGTGAGATAGGAGCCCAGTCTGTGACCTGGGTTCAGGCTCCTGTCCCAGGGTCAGGACTCACTCTGGGGCCCAGATGAGAAGCCAACCTGTGACTAGGACTAGGAAACAACTCATCACTAGGAAACCATTTTCTCTGAAGCTGGAATGCCATCCTCTTGGGCACTGTGCTAAGTACTGAGGTAACCAGACCCAAATGTGTTAATTCATACTCAGCACTCAGGGCACCATCTGTCTTTCTGGCTCTGTCTGTAGATTTCAGCATCCCTCCTGTTCTCCGGGGTCTTGCTGACTTTCTTCCTTGAGACTGAGCAGGCACAGGGCCCTAATGAACAGCCCTGTTATGTGGCACAGACTCTGTGATGAGGCATGGATTACATACACGGGTTCCTTCATGGGCTCCATATGTGACATGCCCAGAGAACAGATATGTTCCTGGTTGTAAGGACACCGCAGATATGTGGGCATTTCTGTTAAATGGGGGTGGGACCTATCAGTGACCTAGTCTGTCAATCAAAAAACATTTACTAAGTACCTACCATGTTCCAGATACTATGTTAGTGGCTGGGGATACACAAATGAAAATGAAACAGTCCCTTTTTTCAGGTAGCTTCCACTGAATTGGGGGAAACAACTATATACAAACATACACACATACACACACATATGTACACACATACACACATGCATATGCATACATGTATATCTATATATCTGGATATGGATACGTATATATGTCTATGAATACATGGATATGTGTATGTATGGATATATGTATATAGATAGATATAGATAATAGATGCAGATACATAGGTGGGGTGAGTACCAGCAGCTGGGCATATCTGTAACAGCTACATGTAGAACGTGGCATTTAAGGTGACTCTTGAAAGACAGTAGGGATTCCAAGAGGCAGAAGCGAAGGGGGAATGTGTTCTAGGTATAGGGGATGGCCAGTGGAAAGGCACAGAGATGAGAAATGAAGTATTCTCCATGAGACACAGTGAGGAGACAGATTTACTGGACCAAAAAGGGGAGTAATGTATAATAAATCTAGAAAGGTAGGTTGGTGGGGGGGTGGGGCGGGGGAGCTTGTGAAGGGTTTTTAAAGTGCCAGAGTTTATATTGGATCCTAGAGGTAATAGGGAGGCACTGAAGTTTATTGAGTAGGGGAGTGACCTACATTTTAGGAAAATCATTTTAGCAGCTGTGTGAAGGATGAATTAGAGTACAGAGAGGCTTGAGGTGGGGAGACTATTGCAATAGAAAGTTATGGCAATAATTCAGTTGAGAGGTGATGATGGCCCAAATTAGGGTGACGGCTGTGTGGGTGGAGAGAAGGGGGCCTGTCCTGTAGAAATATTGGGAAGGTAGAAATGACAAGATTTGGCAACTGATTGGATATGTGGGCTGAGAGTGAGGAGTCATTGATGACACAGCTTTTGAGCTTGGGTGACTGGAAGGATGGTGACACCTTTGAGAAGTTCCAAAAAGGGGCGGGTTTGGGGCAATTTGGAATATTGAGTCTTGTTTGTGGCATGGTGAGTTTGAAGGACCTGTGGAACAACCCATTCAAAACTGTCCACTAGGCATTTGGTAATATGGGACAGGAGTTCAGATGCCAGATCTAGGCAGGTTATGTACAAGGACTAGCCACCCAATGGCAGAAGAGGGTAATTGAGAAGGGGAGAAGAATGAAAATCACCTCCAGAAATGCCCTCATGCATAGGAAAATTCGGTACCTGCCTACAGAGGGAGGCTATGACCCTACTTCTAAAATATCTTTCCCACCTGCTTACTGAGTCTTAGAATCCAACTAGTAAAACTTCAGTCTTTTGTCTTAAGGATTTTCCTGTTGAAGGGCAAATGTCCTAGTTTATGAATGGGTTATAGAGTCGTGAGATATGGAAGGACCCTTAGAAAGAGCCTCTTATTAGCTTTGGGACGTTGGCCTTTCACCTCCCTGGATCTCAGTTTCCTCTGTAAAATGAATGTCAGAGCTGTTACGGATTTGGGAGAATCCCCACCCCCTCATTTTACAAATAAATGGAGAGAGGGCAAGAGACTTGTCCAAGGTCCCACAGGTTCTTACCCCCGCATTGCCTCAATCTGTGTCTGATGATGGACGTGTCCCGCCGGCTTGTTAAAGCAGATCAGGGTCTACGGTAAATCTACTAGGTATGGAGCATCAGGACCAGCCAGCAAATATCGGCATAGTACACCCTTCTAGTGGGCACGTTTCTTCTCTTTGCCCCGCCCCAACCCCACCCCACCCCCCAACAGGTTAGACAAGAGAGAAATTCCCTGTTCGAAGGGAGCACCTCATCTGGTTGGGATACAGCGCGCGCGCGCACATACACACACACACACACACACACACACACACACACACACACGCACCCACGAGAACAAAAGTCTGGACTGTGATCCAGGGTTGGAGTGGGGAGTTCTTGTCTCTAAGGACCTGGAGGTGGACAAGGGAAGGAGAGAATCTTTCCTGAGAGCAGGCTTTGGCAATAAATGAGCTGGGAAGCTTTGATAGAAATGGGGGATGGGGGTGGGGTGGGACGTAGGGACTGGCAATGCCGCCTGGAGCTGACCTTTGAAGGAATGCAGCTTCAGAGCCGCAAGAGAAGGTTAGACCTAGAAGGAACTTCCCTGCAGATGGTCAGGCATGGGAGTGGGTGGTTAAACCACTTCATGGCTTTCACACAATGTCAGAGCTGGAAGGAGACAGGAGAACATTTAGTCCCACCTCTTCATTTTGCAAAGGAGGAAACTGAGGCCCAGAGGGGTAAAGGGACTTGCCCAAGGTCACACAGCTCCTCAGCTGCTCCGCAGAAAGGGAGGTGGAGGATGGGTTATATGACCTCCGTTGCCTTCCAACCCCACCCCCTCCCCGCAGATTCCCGGTCCTCCTCCTGGACACCACCCTTCACTCGTCCCCCGGGCGTGTGTGTCCAGCCAGGTGACCAGATCTTTGAGATTCCCAAGGCGCCATCTCCCCATTCTCGGGAGCATGGGGCGGGAGAGGGTGGGCGTGGGCTGAGTGCGCCACGCGTGTCCTCCCCTCCCCACTCCCCCGTTCCCGACTCACTGCGCGCCCCGCGGAGCGGGCGGAAAAGGTGGCCTGTCCCTTTAAACGTCCAGACGGCCGCCCCATCTGATGCGGAGCCTCCAATCCGGGGCTCGGGGCCGGGGAGGCTTCAGCCGCTGCCGCCGCCGCCACCACCGCAGAGGCTCGGACTCCGCGCGCGGCCCCGGCTGCCTGCATCTCTCGGCCGGCCGCGCATCCATCTCCTGCCTCCGCTCGCGGCTCCCGCAGCTGCTGCTGCTGCCGCTACGCCGCCCAGCCGGGATGGGTGCGGGGCCCGGCGCGGGGCTCTGAGCCTCCCTGCATCCCCCCACCCACCCCCGAGCTCCGCTCCAGCCTCGTCCCCTCCCCCTCCCCTCCTTTCCCTCCCCCAGCCGGGGGGCCATGCCCCAGGCTCTGAGCTGGGGGGCGGCCCCGGGGGCCCGGACAGCGCGGAGGCCGGAGGTCCAGGTCCAGGTCCAGGTCTGTGTCCCTGTCCCCAAGGGCCCCCCCAGCGCGGCGCTTCATGGAGCGGCCCGGCCCTGGGTGCCGGGGGCGGGAGGAGGAGGATCCAGCTGGGCCCTGTGAGCCCCCAGCGCTGGCGGCAAAATGGTAGGAGGGTAGTGGGGACCCGGCTCCCATCCCCCAACTCCTATTCCCCAGTCCCCCTCCCCAGCCCCCAGCCTATATACAGCTCCTTGTCAGAGGCCAAGCTAGCATCCCATCCCAACCCTCTCTGCCACCCCAAACCCTCACCACCCTAGCATAGCACCCCAACCCCTCCCCCCCCCAGAGACTGAGCCAGCCTCCCCACTCTCAAATCTCGGCTCCATCACAGACATCCCCCCTGCCTCACCAGGGACCCATCCTTACCTCCAGACTAATAGAGAGGTGAGCAGTCTACCTCCCCTATACCTTATCCCTATCCCATTCCCAAAGGTCCCAAGATGATTGGGACTAGCCCTTCTCGCTTCCAATTAAAGCCAGCTCCCTAGCCCTTCATCCTCACCCTCCTCCGGATTCCCCAAATGGAAAGACAACTGGAACACCCCGGTAACTGGTCCTCCCTCCTTGTCCCAACCTTCACCCTAAATACTAAGATGGTACTTATCTCTGAACTAGCCCCCCACACACACGATGGCTCGAGCACACACACATACACACACACACACACACACACAATCTCATTACAGTCCTGTCCACTCTTGTCATACCACCAAATTCTCTCCATCCCCCCCTTCCTCCTTCTCCCCAAACTTAAGCAGTAGAGAGGACTGCCAATACCTCCTCGTCCCATACAGGGAACCTCCCGCTGGTCTCTGTTCCATCCTCAAATCCTAAATCCCAGGTTTCTGCTTCTCCGAACCCCTACCCCAAACTCCCCTCCCCCCAATTGCCAAACAGGAACTCGCCTCCAGCCCTCCTCCCATTTACTCCTCTGGGCTCTCAGTCCCATTAAACCTGACCCCCAAGTGTCCCCAGTTCCCCTCCAGTAGGCTGTCCCACTGTAATTTACCCCAGCCCTGACTCTCAACCCCAAACCTCCATCATCTCCCTTAGTAACCACTCTGTTTTCACTGAGGCTCCAGATGGTGAGGGGGCTTGGAGAATTCCCCTATACACACTTTCCCACTCCAACTAGCCCAGGCTGTTTACCCCTATTCCTAGGCTTCCCTTGGAGAGAGGGGTACATAGAAGAAAAAGTGGGGAGTGATTTGGTACAGGGTTAGGAGGGTCCAGGAGCTAGGAGTGTTGGTGGGTGATTGGCCTCAGAGGAAGTGCTGATTTATCCCTGGGGTGACGGAAGTTGAACCTTGGGGCTACGATGGAGAAAGTGTTCTCCTCAAAGGGTTAAATTCCTCCCTCCTGGCTCCCCCCTGCCCTAGGGGCTGCCCCTACTATCCTGTGACCTGGGAGCAGGGCTCTGTGAGCTCTGGGATGGGCTAGGCTGAGTTTAGGAGTGAGCTCACAGTCCCACATTTCCTCTTAGGCAGGGGTCTGGAGTAGACCCAGGGGGCTTTGGCAGCACCAGGAAACCAGTGACCTTAGGATTTAAGGGGAGGGGTCTTGAGGGAGTTGATTTCCCTATCCGAGACCCCCTGTGGGTCCTGTGTGTGTATCTATCTGTATGGGAGGCGTGTGTGCGCGCGCGCGCTTGAGTCAGCTTTGGCACTGAATTCAGCAGGGGCTGGATGATGGAAGGGCAGGACATCTCTTAGACCAGAGGACTCCCAGGAGACTGTTCATGAAGATGGAACAGCACGCTCAGCAAATGCACCCCAGGCCCTAGCTTGGGGTAGTATCAGGACAATCAAACACCCGTGGAGATTGCGGTCAGACACAGACCAGGTGGTCTTAGTAATCAAGGAAGCAGCTTGCGAGAATCCCCTTAGCAGAAGCTGGAGACCCTCCAGCCAACTAGAGATGGGATGGAGGGAAGGGATCATGGAAGCCCATTGTCTCTGCTCCCCAGTCTGGACAGGCAGAAAGACTGCACACCCCAGCCCTCTGTCCTCTGTCCAGTCTAAGCCTTGTGCTGTCTTCCTCTTGCCTCTCCCATGTCACTGGGCACAAAGCCTCATGGGAGGTTTGAGGAGAAAAGTCCTTACTAGCTGGGCTAATCAAGGAAAGCTCCCTGGAGGAGATGACATTGAGTTGGCTTTAGATGACTGGTAGGAAATCAACTGGATTAGATTTGTGTGTATTTAGTAACTTGCCCGAGGTCATACAGGTTGTAAGTGTGACCTGTATTTTAATACAGATCTTTTGACCTGAGGTCAGTGTTTTCCACCATATCATACTTGCCTTCTTGGGCCTCAGTTTTCTGTAAATTGGGGAGATTGGACTCAGTTGTCTTTTAAAGTCTTTTTTTAGCCCTAAAAATCCCATTATCTATTCCAATGGAAGTGTGCATTTTATCAGGACACACAATTTTAATTTAAAGGAATAGTTGTCATCATCCTCATTTTGTGTATTTCTGTATAAAGTTTACAGTGTGTTTTCCTCACAACAAATCTGTGAGATGGGTAGCATGACTATTCTCCTACTTTGCGGATAAGGAAGCAGGCTCTGTAACATCAGAGGTCAGATCACTTGTAAGCGCCTGGCCCTAGAATGTGAGTCCTTGCTGCCACTGTGTGTGTATATTTCAGCACCCCAAAGTCAGTGGGCTCAGCTGTCCAGGACTGAAACCCCGGGTCTCTCTTGTACCTCTTGCAAGGGAGAATCCCACGCCTATGAGTCATTTCTTTGTCCTCAAACTGTCAGGGTGGCATTAAAGACCTCCTGGCTGGTGATTAGGGTTCTCTTTGGGAGAGGTCTTTCCTGAACCTTTGACATCACTCCTTCCCACCCCTAAAGGCCAAGGGCCTTTGTTATGCACAACACCTGCCCATTCCCAATGGTCATAACTCTTCTTCAATAATCTTCTAAAATGAAGTGTTCAAAGTAGGAAGGTCTTCCTTTATTAACTGGTACTGGGGATCTAAAGATCGATATGAAAGAGTCTTCCCTTAAGGAGTTTCCAGGCTGTTCAGTAGTGTCTGACTCTTCATGACTCCATTTAGGGTTTTCTTGGCAAAGATATTGGAGTGGTTTGCTATTTCCTTCTCTAGCTCATTTTCCAGGTGAGGAAACTGAGGCAAACAGGGTGAAGTGACTTGCCCAGTTTCCCATGTCTAGTAAGTACCTGAGGTCGGACTTGAACTCATGAACTCAGAAAAATGAGTCTTCCTGACTCTGGGCCTGGCGCCCTAACCACTGCACCACCTACCTGCCCTTTTCCAGTCTACTAGTAGTCCATTGTGTCAGGCTTTTGGAGGGAAGTTACACAGTTTAGAGAAGACAGTCCTTGCTTTTTGGGAGCTTGCGATTTGATCAGTCAGTTGTGAAATATTTATTAAGCACCTACTATATGCTAGCACCTACTATATGTACTAAATGCTTGGGATATAAAAAGAGGCAAAAGTTCCTCCTTGATGAGCTTGCAATCTAATGGAAGAGACAACACATAAACAACCAGGTACAAACAAACTGTGTCCAGGATAAATAGGAAATGCTGGGGGGAAGGCACTAGGATGAAGAAGGATTGAGAAGGGCTTGCTGTAAATGGTGGAATTTTAGCTGGAACTTGAAGCCTCAGAAACCAGGAGGCAGAGATGAGGAAGGCAGGTAATCCCAGGCACAGGGGTCAGCCGATGAAAGGGGAAGTTTAGTAAGGGGAGAAGATGCCCACAAAAGACCTGTCATTGGAAATAGAACACAAGTGTGTTTAGAGAGACTGGGAGGGTTAAGGTTCATACTATCGGGGAAATTGTGCAAAGCTTCCTGGAGGAGGCAGCTTTTGGATCAGGTTTTCAAAGGATGGGCTTGGAATAGAACAGGAAGGTAGAATGGGATGCAGGTAACAAGCCCCTGAGGAGTACGGAGGGGAGATGGGGTTTGGAGTCAGAAGACAGGTTCAAATCCTGCTGCTGACATTTGCTATCTGTGTGACCTTGGCTATGAACCTTTAACCCGTTTTTGCCACTTCTCCATCTAATGTAAAATGAGGAGATTAGACTCTGTCTCCCAGAAGTTAAGCATGTCAGAGTTGGGCGGGATCTCGGGCTGGGGGCCCTGCTCCCACTTTGTCTGTATCTCTGACCAGAGGCTGCCTGGCTTTTGCCTGAAGATGGTTGCCTGGGCAGCCCATTTTGAATTTGCAACACTCTGGTTTTTAGCAGGTTCTCTCTTATAGCAGATCAGAATCTCCTTTCTTTAACGTGCTTTCAATGCTTTTCCTTTGGACCTCTGAAGCCAAATAGAACAGGCTGATTTCCTTTTCCCCAGGACCACCTTCTGATGCTTGAAGATAGGATTCTGCCCTCTCTAAGCCTTTCCAGGCTCATTGCTAGATTGTATCAAAGGGCACTTTCAGCTCTGGATCCTTTCAACCAGCAAGATGTAGCAGACGGGACTCTGGAGTTGAAGTCAGAGGACTTGGATTTGAAACTCGGCTCTTCTACTCTTTTACACTCTGGGACTCTGTTTTCCCTTCTGTAAAATGGCTTAGGTGCTCCTGAATGGCTCTTATGGCTTGTGATTGTGTGCTCCACCTGGTATTTTCCAGTGGGGGAGCTGCATGGGTGAAGTGGGGAACTCATTCCTCCTTGGGACTGGGCCTTGCTTGGCCACATAGGGTTTGGAGGACACATTTGTGGGGAGCTTGGAGTCTCAGGGGTGTCTCTGACAGAGATAGAGGGCATAGTCTTTCTAAGCCTGCCCTTTAGTGCTTCTGTTACTGTTGAGATCCTGGGTCTGGAGAGCCGACTGGGGTGTGGGGCATACAGGGTGATCCTGGGCAGAGGGGCCAAGGGTGGGGTGGGGTGGGGAAGGGCTCTCCTTTAGGGTCCAAGATTTCTGCTGCCTTTAGCTGGTGGGGTGGAAGGCAGAGTCGGCCCTAGACTCACCTTCTCCATGGAGTTTTCCTGATTCCCCTCCCTTCCAAATGAACTTGTATTTAAGTTTTTTTTTGCATTTCCTTGTATTTATTTTCTTTGTATTTATCCTGTATATACTGTTTCTCCCAGAGATAACACAACAGAATAGGTTTTATCCCATTCTTTGTCTTTGGAGCCCCAGTGCCTAGCACATAGTAGGGGGCTTAACAAATGCTTGTTAATTGATTGAAGGAGAGTCACTGGTGTAGGGGACTGTCGTCCTTCCAGGCCCCTCCAGGGCAATTGGAACTCGGTGCAGCCAGCACAGCTGGATTAGGAAAGGCAGGGCCCACAGCTAGAGGGCCTGGTGGGAGCCAGCACATCTGGTTGAGGGAGGTGGGCAGGGCTCAGAACTGGGTTATTGGCATAGCCAGCTGGCACTACCTCCTCTGTGGGGAGGGGGAGGGGGCAGAGAGAGGAATTAGGAGGCCTGGGGTGCAGACAGGGACTGGTTTAGGCTCCCAAGGTCCTGGAAGACATGAGTCTTTTCCCTCATATTGTGAAATCACAGAGCCATGGAATGTTAGAGTTGGAAGGGCCTCAGAGATCGTCTGTCCCAACTGCTTCATTTTACAGATGAAGAAATGAAACCTCCCCCAATGGGAAGTTACTTGCCCAAGGTCACCCAGTCTTTTAGTAACAGAGTTGAGCTTCAATTTCAGGTCTCCCTACTCCTTGGCCTAGGTTCGTTCAATGGTGACTTTGAGGGCTAGGTATGAGATAAGCTTTCCCCATGCTCTTCAGATCCTGGCCCAGCTTCCCGGCTACCAAGGGACCGTTATTTCTTTGTTGTTCAGTTGTTTCCGTCCTGTCCAACTCTTCGTGACCCCATTTGGGTTTTTCTTGGCAAAGATACTGGAAAGGCTTGCCATTTCCTTCTCCAGCTCATTTTACACATTAGGAAACTGAGGCAAACCAAAGTAACTTGCTCAGGGTCACACAGCTAGTAATGTCTGAGGCTGGATCCCTTATCCATCCCCCTGTCTGTTGTCTGATGGCTTCTAGTGGCTAACTCTGTCCCTTGTAGTTAAAAAAAAGTATACCTTTTAATTTCATTTTAATATTTTTGGTGCCTTTTGTAATTACATCACAGTCATTTCTGTGCCTCGCCTTTCTTGGACCCTCCCTTGTCACAAAGCAAAACAAGCCAAACTCCAAGCTTGATAGAATGACTTGCATCTGATCATGTAGACGCCGCTCTGCCTGAGGAGCCCCCTGCCTCCCAGCAAAGAGGAGGGAGGTGGGTTTCATTATTTGATCTCCTGCTCCATCCGTGGCTTTTTAGAGTTCATCTTTCTGTGAGTGACCTTTTCATTTCCATTCTTGTTAGCCACTGGGTACGGCGCTGACTCGGTCCTCCTTATTTCGTTCTTCATCTGTTTTTACAGATCTTCCTGCATGTCTCTGACATGCGTGTCTCAGCTTTGTCTTTCCTTACACGAGGCAACATTCCAGCCATCCTGTCGTTTGTCCCAAAGGGACATCTGATATGTCCCTTGTGATTTGTGGGATTCAGAGCTCATCTGTGCCTTAGCTACTTCTTTATGTGCCCCCAGCACCAATCATGGTGCTTTGACCATAGTAAGCACTTAGCAAATGTTTCCCTGATTGGATTTGTTGATTTGATTTGCTAGTTGCAGTACTTCTTACCTGTGTGACCCTGGCCAAAACAACTTACCTCCTGCAGCCTTACTTTCTTCATCAGTAAAATGATGCTTGTTAGAAAAGTATTCAGAAAGGTTTAAAGCGTTTTGGAAGTGGAGGCTGGTGATTATCAGCCAAAGGCTTAGATTGTTTATTCATTGAGATTTTACATGGGAACGTGGCTGTGAAGGCAGTGCATTTGAAAGACTGCTTGGGTGGAGTAGGAAGGCTCCTGTATTGGGGAAAGAACACTTAGGCTTGGTGCAGAGAATCTGAGTTTGAATCTTGGCTCAGACATTTTCTAGCTATATGACTCGGGTCCTCAGTTTTCTCCTCTGTAGAATGAGAAAATACTACTTGGATTATCACCTTCATAGGGTTGTTATTGAGAATCAGATGAAGAAATGGATGTTTATGAGCAGAGAAGAATCATGATGTGTTTGCATGTGTGTGTGTGTGTGTGTGTGTGTGTGTGTGTGTGAAGAGTGACATTTTGGTCTCATGGATAGAGCTTTGACTTGGAGCCAGAAGGAGCTGAATTCAAATTCTACCTCAGAGACACTAGCTAGCATTGTGACCCCGGGCAAGGTACCTAACCTCTCTCTACCTTGGTTTCCTTATCTGTAAAACAGAGATATTAACAGCACCTGCTTCCCAGGGTTGTCCCTGATGTTCAAATGAGGTAACACGTAGAAGCATTTTGCTAACTTTCACGGCCAATAGAAATGCCAGCTACTCTAATAATGAACAATTACTTTTACAGTGGTGTTTGTTCTGATGCCATTGCTGGGCTAAAGGGGCAGATGTAATGGGGGGCACAGGATAGGCACCAGTTAGGAATCTCCTGCAGTAGGGCAGGTAAGAGGCAATGAGGGAGGAGAGAGGAGATGATGGAGGAAGAGTTGAGAGGAATTGGCTGCTGCATGGGGGGAGTGTGAAAAGGGGCGCTTGGGTGTCTGGGACACAGCAGAGCCATTGGCAGTCCCAGGGAAACTAGAAACCTAGCCCTGCTCTTTGCAGACTAGGGATGGGGAGACTATTAGAAGGAACCACAGAGGCCAGAGAAGACCCAGCAGCAGCTTGACCAGAGGTAATAGTAAAACTTCTGTCCTTTGAACAGGGAGAGGGGCTTGAACCCTCACTTGTTTGGTCTTTTTTGGCTTTCTGGGGGTGAGGGATGGGTAAGGGAAGTGGAAGGAGAGAGAGGCAAAGAGAGACAGAAAGACAGGGACAGACAGACAGACAGACAGACAGACACACACACACACACACACACACACAGGCGCGCGCGAGAGGAAGATCCCTAGCGGCCCCAACAGCTATTAGGTGGTAGTGGTGGTAGGGTGTATAGCAAACCTCACCTGATAATAATGTTGTTCAGTCATGTCTGACTTTGTGACCCCGTGCTCACACAACAGTACTCTTCATGGGGTTTTCTTGGCAAAGATACTGGAGTGGTTTGCCATTTCCTTCTCGAGTGGATTAAGGCAAACAGAGGTTAAGTGACTTGCCCAGGGTCACACAGCTAGTAAATGTCTGAGGCTGGATTTGAGCTCAGGTCTTCCTGCCTCCAAGCTCAGCATTGTATCCACTGAGCCACCATGGTGCCCAGATAATGATCCTATCTAGCATTTAGATAGCACTTTTAAGGTTTGCAAAGTTCTTATACATGTATTATCTTATCTGATCCTTACAGCCCTAGGAAGTAGGTGCTATTATTATCCAGTGAAAAAACTGAGTCTGAGAGAGTTTCAGTGATTTTCCCAGTGTCACTGTGCTAGGGTCTGTGAGGCAGAATTTGAACAGGCCTTTCTGACTCCAAGTCCAGCACTTTCTCCACTGCTCCCCCTAGCATCTAGTCTGCATATGTCTAATGCATGTATCAGTTAATACTGGGTGTTCTAGTTATCTGTGCTTATGTTTTATCCCCATGCTAGCCAGTGAGTCCCCTGAGGGCAGGGGTTGCATCTTATGCAGACTATCTAAGAGGCTTTCTCTCCTGTGAGTCCCTCAGACAGGATTCTGTGCATAGCAGGCACAAAGATGTTTGTTGTGGAATTGAAATGATTAAGTCCTTACTGTTTGTAGGGACTGTGCTAATTGCCAAGAGAGCAGCAGGGATGAAAAAAAATGTAGTGTCTTCCTCCCCCTGCCCCGCAAGGAGCTCAGTGTCCGTTCAATTCAACAAACATTTAATAGATGCCTGCTGCATACAGGGGAACGCACAGAGGGAAGACAGCACTGTCTCTGCCCTAGGGAAGCTTACGGTAGATGTGTCCAGTGTCCAGGAATGACACAGATGTGGATGAGTACTGGGATGCAAGGGAGAATATGGTGGGTACAAAGGAGAGAGCCAGTCCAAATGAGTTCACAAAATGTGAGGAGGAGAAATCACTTTCAGCTGTGTGTGTGTGTGTGTGTGTGTGTGTGTGTGTGTGTGTGTGTGTGTGAGAGAGAGAGAGAGAGAGAGAGAGAGAGAAGGATCGAGGGAGGCTTCACAGAGGGGAAGGTCATCTGAGCTGAGCCTTGAAGGAATTCAAATTAACTCAACAAACATTTCTTTATTAAGTGTTTACTACGTGCAAGGCACTGGGAAGGATTTCAGCAGATGGAAATGAAGAGGGAGGGGAGAGAGCACTTTCCACTGGGCATTTTTTATTTTATGATGTGTCCCTGGGGAAGGATGTGGAATAGAATGAGAGATGAGGCTGTTGGGAAGAGAGGTCCTGCCCTTTCATGGGGTGCCAGGTGGAGGAGGGAACCCCTGTTATCCCTTGGATGTGACACCTTCTGGAATCTGCAGGTCCTGGGCATCTCTGCCTTAGGTCTTCTTCCTCTGCCCCTAGACTGCTGATATGAAGAAAATCCTCAGCTGGGATTGTCTCTTAAGTGCGTTGTCTCTCTCTCTCCCTCTCTCTCTCTCTCTCTCTCTCTCTCTCTCTCTCTCTCTCTCTCTCTCTCTCTCTCTCTCTCTCTCTCCCCCCCGCCCTCTCTCTGTGTCTCTCTCTCTCTCCCTCTCTCTGTCTCTCTCTCTCTCCCTCTCTCTCTCTCTCCCTCTCTGTCTCTTTTTCCCTCTCTCTCTCTTTCCTTCTCTCTCTCTTTCCCTCTCTCTCTCTCTCTCTCTCTCTCTCTCTCTCTCTCTGTGTCTCTCCCTTTCTCTCTCTCTCTCTTCAGAGCCAGGAAATGGGCTGGATTGGAGGCTGAGCTTTTTCCCAGAGTTCTGGGAGTACGTAATCCTGATTCTGGCTCCAGATTGCTCTTGCATCTCTGCCCTAAAATAGACCTGGTTCTTAAGATTTAGCAATGGAAGGGACATCAGAGCTTGTCTAGGTAAACCTCATGTTATAGTTGAGGAAACTGAAGCTAGGTCCCAACGAATGCAAATGATGAATCCCACAAAGTGGCCACACACTTTCAAATTTCCCACAATTGGAAGTATGAGTAATTTGCCCAAGGTCACGCATAGTAAGTTATAGAGCCAGGCTTCAAACCCAGGTACTGTGTCTCTAACTCTGATGTTCTTCGTAGCACACCATACTTGGGCCTCTGGTTGGGGACAGTGATTAGAGAGCCCAGGGATCATGCTTAGAGGGTCTAGAGGGATCCCCATCTGTCCAGGCAGCTAGGTGTAATGATTAGAGCCCATAAACATGTGACCTTGAGTGTCTGACATGGTAGCATCCCAAAGGCATGCATCATGATGTAGCTGATTGAGCTCTGGACTTGGAGTCAGGGGACTAGGGGAAGCTTGACTGGGCTTTTCTACTTCCTAGATGTGAGGCCCTGGGCAAGTCCCTTCTCCTTGAGTCTTCATTCCCACATCTGTAAATTTGGAAGAGTAATACTTGCATTCTCTCCCTCGAAGCACCTTAAAGTACCATAGAAATGTGGATTGTGGTGGTGGTAATGGTGATGGCAACCCTGAACTGCTTTGAGAAGGTTCTACTTTGTTTCTTCAGTCTCAGAGGGTGGGAAAGTGTGTGATCAATTTAGACATTTCCATCCATTCCTGATCATGGAAATAAAAAGATTGCTCATTAAATATCTGGGGCATCTCTTATCCAAAGGGAGGTTCATTTTTATGTAATTAGCTCTGTGCCCCTGGTTAGAGGAGACCTGCCATATTCCCGTATTTCCCTTGACTTCAAATATAGGAAGGGCTATCATGGACACAACTGAAAATGGGTCAGAGGGTAAACAGGTCAGAGGGAAGATGAATAAGCAGGTCATAGAATATCTGAGGAACTGGGGTATTTGAAAGGCTTTCATGTGGATGGATGAGGTGGTAAATTTAATGTCTTCCTTGTACTCTATTCTGTTGAGGTCATCAGGGTCAGAGGCCCTGGCCAGGCTTTATACAGTCTGGGGCACCTGCTTACTCAGGTTCCATCTTAAAAGGGACCTTTGTTGAGACTAAAGTGTACAGAAGAATAATGAGGTTTAGAGCTGGAAGGGACCTAGTGAAAATCATCATTTTCAGATGGTGAAACAGGGTCCCACGGAGGGAAATGACTTGCCCAAAATCATAAGGGTACTACATAGGAAGACTAGGATTTTATCCAAACTAGGATGGAGGAGGTAATAATATACACAATCAGTTGAATATAGAAATCTCTCTTACCCAACAGGAAAGTAGGAGGGAAGGAGCAACTTAACAGATGGAGAGATGAAAAGGGGTAATTGTGGTAAGGACCCCACAAGATCATAGATAGGAAAACCCTTTAGAAAATTAAAGTTCTTTTCCCCCTGCCTCTCTTTATGCTCCCATCCACCTCTTGGAAGCTGGAGGAGCCTAGGACCTTGGAGGGGAAGAAGGTATGAGAACTTATGGGAGTGGGTTCATCTTGACCTTCTCTTTGCATCCTTCTGAGAAGATCTACCATCCTCTGCCACCCAGACACAAGAAAATCTATCCTAAGAGGAGCAAAGCCAATGACATTCTGAGACAGGGGCAGGCTTAGAGCTGGGTGATTCAGAAGGTGGTGTCTGGGGGAAACCAGCCACCTTCAGTGATTGAGGGTCTTCTACCCAGGCTGTCAGCTGCCCTAGGCTTTGCCCCTTCCCCAGCCTGGACCCCAAGGCCTTCACAGCCCAAGTTTCTCTGTGCCTTCAAAAGTGACTGATTTATTATTACTTTACAAAATGATCAGAGACCTAGAACATAAAAGGCCAGAGCTGGAAAGCACCTGAGGGGTCCTCTACTTATTAAATCATAAAAGCTGAAGAGGTGGAACAGACCCCAGAGCCATTTAGACCAATCTCTACCTGAGTAGAATCTCCTCAGCAGCACAGCAAACACTTGAAGATCTCCACACAACTGTGTGTGTGTGTGTGTGTGTGTGTGTGTGTGTGTGTGTGTGACAGAGAGAGAGAGAGAGAGAAGGGCAGACAGAGGATGAGAATTCTCTCTGAATTCCACCTTCGAGAAATTGTTAGGGAACTTTGTTTTTAGATTTTAGAGACTCAGAAAGACCTGGTGAAGGATATCTGAGCTGAGTCTTGAAGGAAACCAAGGAAGTTAAAAGGCAGAGGTGAGGCAGGAGAGCACATCAGGCAGGGGTGACAGCCAGTGCAAAGGTGTGGAGGTGGGAGATGGAGTATCATGTGTGAGAAGTGGCATATAGGACAACACAGCTGGATCATTAGAGTACATGGAGGAGAATGAAGTAAATGAAGTTTGGAAAGGTGGGAAGAGACAAGAATTTGAAGGGCTTTAAATGCTGAGTGAAGGATTTGCCGTTTGATTCTGGAGGTAATATCACACTCTTCCCTCTTATTCATCCAATAAAATGCCCAGACATTTTTCACGTGCACTATTGCCTGGCCAGGCCATATCATCTTGTACTTGTGAAGCATGAGACTTCGTATGTAACCCTATGCGATCCATTTCCTTAGAATGTTTTAGACCACCTAGATCTCTTTGGTTCCTGACTCAGTTATTTAGCACATTTGATAAGCATGTTATCTATCCCTTTATCCAAGTAATTGACAAAAATGTTAAATAGTACAAGGCCAAGAACAGACCCTGGGCCATTGCACATAGTAAGCACATCATAAATGCATCATTCATTCATTTATTCCACTAGAGACGTCACCCCAAGTTTTCCACAGTGAATCACTGAATGATGGTGACTTTTTAGGTCCCATCTTTCAACCAGTTCTGAATACAAAACTATCATCCCATTTGTCCACGAGGATAATGTGAGAAGTTGTACTGAGATTTCAGCACCTTATTTGACAAGGTATATTTGAATCTTTCTCCCTACCTTTCATTCTAGTAACTCTTAAGAAAGGAAATGACTCATTTGATTTTCATAAAAGCCCTGTGAAGTAGGTGCTATGGTTAGCCCCATTTTAAAGATGAGGAAAATGAGAGTCATTGAGGTTGGGTGGTTTGCCTAGGGCAGGGGCAAGGAGTCTGCAGCCTGGAGGCCACATGTAGCCCTCTAGGTCCTCAAGTGCATACCTAGAGGGCCACATGTGACCTCGAGGCCACAGGTTCCCCACCTCTGCCTAGGGTCATAGAGTTGGGTGGGATTTGGGTCTAGGTCTGGTGACTTCTAGTCCTTCACTCTTCATGAACCATGCTGTGTTTAGAAGTCATTAACTATCCATTTGATGACACATCCTAGAATTTTACTAGGAATTGAAGTTTTCTGGCCTATGGTTTGTAGACTCTGTACTATTCCCTTTTTTGGAAGATCGGGACAATAATTTCTGTTCTTCAATCATGTGGCAACTCTTTCCTTCTCCACAGTATTTCTCTATTTTACAATAACACTCCAGTGTTATGTTTTGTTTTTATATCGCCTACATTTCCCAATATATCCCTCCTCCTCTCCTTCCTTCCCAAAGAGCCATCACCTATAACAAAGAATAAAAAAAAAAAGAGGAAAAGAAAATGATTCAGCAAAAGACATTCAAAAAGTCTGATGTTATATGTGGCATTCCACACCCTAGTCTCTCAGCTCAGCAAAGATGTGAGGGAAATACATTCTCCTATCTCTTCTTTTGGACCAGGCTTGGTCATTGTAATCTTCAGTTTTGATTGTTTTGTTGTCATTATTCTTTCCTTTTATATCATGATAGTCTTTGTCTATATTGTTTTCCTGGTTCTGCTCACTTCACCCTGTATCAGTGATACAAGTCTTCCCATGCTTCTCTGTCTCCATCTTATTTGTTGCTTCTTATAGGACAATAGTATTCCATGGCATGCATGTGTCACAATTTGCTTAGCTATTTCCCAATCAATGGGCATCTACTGTATTTTCAGTTCTTTACTGAAAATAAAAAGGGCAACTTAATTGTTTTGAATCTCCTTTAAAAAAATTAATTAGTTTATTAATTTTTAGTTTTCAACATTCACTTTTATAAGCTTTAGAGTTCTTTTATTTTTATCATTGGCCTGGCTTTGGCATTTCTGGGACATTTTATCTCTGCACAATTTCAAAGAAGAGACTGGCATTGGCTCAGGATCACATCAACCAATTCAGAGCCATCGGATGTCATTAGTCATGTCTTAGTGACTTGAACACATCAAACACAGCTAAGGATTCTTTTATCATCCCCCTGCTTATCTTGAATGTTGATTCCCCAGTAGCCATTTTTGTTCTGTCCTTCTGGGTCTTCTTGGCTGAGAAAACAGACAAAATAAAGAGTTGATAACTTCTGCCTTCTCTTGGTAGTCAGTTGTGGTCCTCTCTACTTCCCAAAAGTGATCCTATACTTTCTTCGATTCGCTTCTTTCCCCCCGATACTAAGACATTTTTGTGCATCTGTGATTTTATTGTGGGTATTCCTTCCATTAGGGCAGTTAGAGCTCTAGCCCTAGAGTCAGAAGTCCCAGAGTTCAAATCCATCTTCAAACACTTACTAGCCATGTGACCTGAGCAAGTCATTTACCTCAGTTTCCTCATCTGTAAAATGAGCTGGAGAAGGAAATGGCAAACCGCTCCAGTATCTCTGCCAAGAAAACCCCAAATGGGGTCAGGAAGAGTCAGACACGATTGGAAAAAGACGGAACCACAGTAGTTCCTTCCATCGATTTCAGATAACAACTGTCCATATCTTCCGATCCTGGGTGACTCTTGTCATTGTCCTCCAAGAATCCCAAGCCCAGGAATCCACCCAGCGTGCTTGCTTTCTCTTTGACATTTGTGGTTGCCGAGGGGTCATCCACAGCCTTCGCTCTGACCGTGTGACCCGATTGTCGCCGTTTCTTAGATGGCGCCCTTTCTGCTGCTTCTCTTTTTTAATATGTTGCAGCCTCTTCACACCCACCATGTACTCCTGAGTTGCTTTTGGATAACCTACAACTTTAATTGTTTGGAGGCTGCTGTTCTTTGCCTCACAGCAGTACAAAGTCATCAGAAGACACTCACTTTCTTACGTAATCTTGCTTTTTCTTTGTATATCAAAATGTATCTTATTGATAAGTCTGCAATAGAAAAAAAATTTCAACAGCAACAAAAAAATAGAACACAAATTGAAACTGACTGTTGTGTAATTGTAATGACCAAGCTTGGCCCCAAGGAGATAAATGAGAATGAACCTCCCTCCCTTTTTTGCAGAGGTGGGGAACCATAGGTGTGGAACAGTGCATATATGGTTGAATTGGTTTTGAGGTATCAATTTTATTGGACTGCTTTTTGTGCCTTTTTTATTCTTTGTTGTAAGAGATGACCCTATGCAGAGGAGAGAGAAGGGACAGACTGCGAAATGAAATGATGTCATGTCAAAAGATATCAATTTTTAAAACCGCTGCATTTTCCGAAGGCAATCCAACCCATTGTTCTTTTTAGTTTTGAGCCCAGTTCGTTGTTCATTTGCAGTGATTATCCAGGCTCTAGGGATGAACTCAACTTCATTTCACGGTCTGGATGTTAAGATTGTAGATTTAGAGGAGGGGACCTTAGAGGCGTCGAATCGAGTCCCTCCACTTAATGTCACAGTGAGGTTAACGCAGGGTCACACGGCTAGAAGGTACCTGGGTCAGGCTATGAACCCTGGTCTTCCCCACTCTAAATCCAATGCCTATTCATGATCCCCATTTTCTTCCCTGATCTTTAGTCCTGCATCACCAATTGCCTATTGAGCACTTCAAGCTGGATGTCCCAGAGCCATTCTGATGCCAACATTTTCAAAACTAAGCTCAGGATCTTTTCCCTGAGACCTTTACCTGTTTTCTCAATTTCTATAAAAGGCACCATCATCCTTCATGTTCTTTGTTTGTAACCTTGGTGTTCTCTTCTACTCCTCCCCCACGTATCCAAAACAGTTGCCAGATCTTGCCATTTCTGCCATAACGTCACTCACATTTGATCCCTTCTCTGCACTCCCACAGCTCCCACCTTAGTTCAGGCCCTCATGGCTTGGATAATTGCAGCAGCCTCCTAATTGATCTCCCTCCCTCAAGTCTCATCACTCCACTCCATCCTACACGGTAATGCTAGAGTAAATTTTGCTTAAGTACCAATATAACTGTGGGACTCCTCTATTCAGGCAGCTCCAGTGGCTTCCTGTTGCCTCTAGGATCAAGCGTGAACTCCTCTGGTTAGCTTTTGAAGACCTTCCCAGCCTGGCCCCAACCTGTCTTTCTAACCTTGGTGGATGTCGCTCTCTCTCCCATACTCTGTGATCCAGCCAGACATGCCCTGTCTTTGTTCCTTACTCGTGGTCCTCTGTCTCCCATCCTTAAGCCTTTGCAGTGGTCATCTGACTTACCTGGAAGGTTCTCCTTAACCTAGCCTCGCAGATTGCTTCTCTATAAGATTCAGCTCAAGCATCATCTTCAACTCAAGAACCCTTCCCCAATTACTCTACATGCTGGTGCCTTCCCTTCCAAAGCACCTTGCTATTTAACTAGTGTGTATTTATTAATTTCTGTTCATGCTGCACACATGTCCTTGCCATCTCCTATTAGAATGTAGGCTTCTGCTAGTAGGCAGGGATTATTTCATTCTTTGTGCTTGTATCACCAGCCCCTAGCACACACAGCACATTAGAGATACTTGTTGATTGATCTGAATAGACATTCTTCACCCATTTGTTTTTTCCTACATGCATAGATAAGCTGATGTTTTGGGGGATTATGGACCTCAAGTAGAAGGCTCTGTATTGTCCTGGAGCCTGATACAATCCTGACAATGTCATCTGGAGGACCAATAAGAGATTCCTTTTCCATTGAGACATTGCTCCGGACATCCTCCGTGATGGTGGCAGATACCTTTGGCAAGCATACGTCTCCTTGTTTTATGCCTAGTTTGATGTTAATAATTACACCAAATATTTGGTATTTAAAACTCCCTTTGGTTGTCCTTAGTTTTCCTGGGCAGCCTCAGCTCATTTTGAGTTTTTAGCTCTCCTCAAATTGTTCTCATTGGATCATGCAGTACCCTTGGGTATGCATCTTCTATTATCTGCCCTTGCTTCTGTCTTCTGTCCTTGTCTTTTAACAATCTAAGTTAACTTGGTTGATAAGTTCCCTGTGTATCCATTTCATTCTCTTTAGACAGTTTTCTCCCTTTTCTTCCTCTTAGGAATTATTTCTTTTGTAGCCTCAGAATTTCATTCTCGAGAGTTTCTGATCCCTCCTGGTCTAGCTTCCTCTGTAGAATTTTAATCTATGAGAACCTCCATATTTATCCTTTTATGAAATTCCTTGAAATATTTTCTTTAGTATAATAATAATAATAATGTCCAGCATTTGTATAGTACCTACTGTGTGCCAGTCACCTTACTAAGTGCTTTACAGATATTATCTCACTTGACCTTCACAACAATCTGAACTCAGGTTATCCTGATTCCAGATCCAGTATTCTATCCACTGAACCATCTAGCTGCCTGTATATATAAAATGGTATCTGACTGTCCTTTCCTTCTCAGTTGTGAATTCTAAGATGGAGTAGTCACTTTTTCCTAAGGTTCCCATCATTTCTACAATTTGTTCCTCTTTGTTCATTAGTCAGATCCAGAATAGCCATTACCCTTATGGCTTCTTCCACCTTTTGCAGGATGAAATTATCAAGACAAGTTAAGAATTTAATTGTGCCTGTGCTTTTGGCATTGAGAACACTCTAGGACATATCAAGATAATTGAAGTCCTCTTCCTTATCTGTTTCCTGAACTCATCTATTTCCTCCTTCTGTCCAGAGGGTCTGTGGTATAGTCCCACAAAAAAAATCATCTCTGTCTATGGTGAAACAGAGAACACATAGGCAATATTTTCCCTTCTCTTCTATAATCTAACCTCATTGTTTTACAGATTCATCAAAACAATAAACATTTATTAAGCACCTACTTTGTGCAGAGGGCTGTGCTTGGTGCTAGAGATACAAAGATAGAGCTGACTCACCCCATTCTCTAGTCACTTGTAATCTAATAAGGAAGCAGGGGGAATGGGACCCAGGTACACAAATAACCTCTGACATAAGGGAGAAGGGAGGGGGGAGTGAAAAGGAGAAAAGCAGAGTCCTAAGCCCAGTGCTGAGAAACTTGAGGAGGGAGGGCTTACTTTTGGCTAGACGGGGTAAGGTCAGGGGAGCCTTCATTTCGTGGAGGTCACAATAGAACTAGGCCTTGAAATTCCAACATATTTTATCAGGCAGAGATGAAGACTGGGAATCTATTACAGACGTGAATGACAGCATGGACGTGGAAACAGGAGGAGCAGGGTGAGACTGGGAATAGAAGGTGATCCAATTTGTTTAGAACATAGTGTTTGTGAAATCTCGTATGAAACGAGATTGACACCAGATTGTGCAAGGCCTTGAATGCCAGGCTATGGAGATTGTATTTGAACCTATAGGCAGTGAGGGTCTCTAAAAAGGAAATTCCATGGTCGAATTTGTACCTTAGGGAAATTATTTTAGAAGCTAACCTGGGGAGGAAAGAAACTGGAAACTAGGAAGTTATCCAGAGTACCCCCAAATTCTTATTGTAGTGAGCTCAAAACTGTAGTAGGACTTTTAGGATGCCCAAGTAAGAGGCTGAAGTATGGAGATGGCTGTGGGAGGGGTGGAGGATGGAGACCTTGTGGTGGTCAAATTGATAGAATCTGATAATGGAATTAAATATGAAGAGGAAGGAGACAAAGAAGACCCAAGAGTCTTGAGTAGATAGATGGTGACTTGGGAGTCTTGAGTAGATAGATGGTGACCCGGGAGTCTTGAGTAGATAGATGGTGACCCGGGAGTCTTGAGTAGATAGATGGTGACCCGGGAGTCTTGAGTAGATAGATGGTGACCCGGGAGTCTTGAGTAGATAGATGGTGACTTGGGAGTCTTGAGTAGATAGATGGTAACCCGGGAGTCTTGAGTAGATAGATGGTGACCCGGGAGTCTTGAGTAGATAGATGGTGACTTGGGTGATGATGGTGCCCTCTAAGGAAGTAGTCAAGTTGGGAGAGGAGGCAGAAGATGCGGATTTCAATGGATGGTGGCTGAGTTTGACAACAGGCTCAGAAGGGGATTCTTCGTGGAGATATCCAGCAAGCAGTTGAAGATGCTGGTTGGAGAATCTGGTGATGCTGCAAAAAAGACCTTGGAGGCCTTCTAGTGCCATAATCTAATTTTACAGATGAGGTCACCAAGGCCTAGGAAGTGAGTTGTCCAAGGTCACACAGATAGTGAATATCTGAGGAGGGACTGGATAGATTTGTTTTAAGATGTGATCATTGAAGATGAGGAAGCAGATGAGATCACTAGAGAAGAGGACCCAGGAGCCAGTTTTAGAGATGGGCTGTAATCTTCAGGGGATGAGAGGAATGGGATGAGTCAGAGAAGTAGCGGTCAAAGAGGTAAGAGGAGACCCAGGAGGCTATGACTTATCTGAAGATGGTATTAAGAAGAATGGGGTGGTCAGCAGCGAAGGCCATTGTTTTCCCCTCTCTATCCTTACTGAGTCTTCCTTGATCCAATCTACTGGTAAAGGATTTCTTCCTCTGAAGCACTTGGATATTCCAGGGTCTTACCCCCTACTAGACTTTGAGTTCTGTGAAGGCAGGAACTGTGTTATCAAAACTTTCTAAACCAAGGGATCCCTCACCCTCCCCACTACCTCAAGGCTGTGCATGAATACAGGTGCGCATAGTAGGTGCTTGTTTAGTATTTGAGAGATGATAGGGACATTAATAATGACCTTTGACAGTGTAGAACCTGGGTTGTCTGAGTCCCAGGAAAGCATTTATGTAAGAATTAAAAGAAGAAAAGCATTTAAATCCCCTGGTTCATAGATAAGGAAACTGAGGCTCTGAGATTTGAAGTCTTCATTAAAGATGACACAGACAGATAATAGCAGGGCTGAGAGCAGCCCTCAGGTCTCTTGATAACCCAGTTCAGGATTCTTTCCACTATGATGTGGCACATCTGGACTGATGTGCTCATGGGAGAGGGTAAGAACCTGTCTCTTTCTCCTGGGATCATAGCAACCGAGGAAGTATGGCACTGCGAAAAGCATGCTAGATCTGGAGCCAGAGTCCCTGGGTTCAGATGCCAGCTTTGCTGCCTATGACTTGTGTAACCTGAGGGGAATGGCTGAACTTCTTATGAGGGGGCTGGAGGTCCTGGGATCTGAGAACTGGAAGGAACTTTCATGATCATTTAGTTGGTTCCAATTCTGGTCAAATTCATCCCTTTCCTCCCCCTCCTCCACTCCCCATGGGGAGACTGAAGCCCAAGATCCAGGAAGGAATTTGCCCAGGCTTAAATAGCTAATAAGTAGAGGAGCCAGGGCTAGAATCCCAGAGACTGTAGGAGAGAGAGGCCTTATGGAGCCAACAGGAAACAGCAGAGACAAATATATTACAGAGTTGAGCAACAACTTTGTGTGCCTTTAGATGGAGAGGATGAGGTTTTGTCCAGATAATGTTACTGGGTCGGCTTAATCTGGGAAGATTTCCTGGAGGAGGTGGACTTCGAGGTATGATTTCAAGGTGAACTGTGACATTGAGTGACAGGAGAAAAAGGGAGTGAATGGAGGCTGAAGGCTCCATGGACAGGTATGTGCGGCTATGTTGGATGTCTACTCCCTTCCAGTTTCAGTAGCACATGTTATCCCACCCTCTGCCTCCTGGCAGGTGATACTGGGGATCCTGTGGTCTGATGGCATTTACTATCTCAGGCAGCCTCTTGGTTGTAACCAAGAGCGGGCAGACTGCTTTACTGGAACGGGTGTCATTGTGTAGCCATTCATTGGCCTTTCCACCCTGAACTAGGCAACGCTTCCCTGGCCGATGGGGCCTGGAGTTGACCACCTTGCAGGGCTCTGGGGAAGATGATGGTTCGACTTCCTGGCCTGATCTCTGCTTCAGCCCCACTCCAGGAGGGAATGGAAAGCCTCAGGTGATAGCCCCAGGGAGAGTTTTCATATATTATGTGTACCACCAGCCTTGTAGTTGGAAAGACCTGTGTTCAAATCTTGGCTCTAACACATACCAGCTGTGTGACTATGAACCCCTCACTTAACTTTCCAGTGTCCCTGGAAGGAACTCTGTAAGATGTTAAATTACCAGGGAATTGTTGATCTGCCTGGGTGGAGGGAGTTTCCATGCTGGGAGTCCTTCAGACCTACGAAGTCACAGGTCTGCACCAAAAACAAACAATATCCACCCCCCAACTTTAGACTCATAATTTCACAAATTGTTGGATCCGTAAGGACCTTAGGAACCATTTAATTGGACTTCATTTTGCAAAGGAGAAAATTAGAATCTTAGGTCATAAAGATAATAAATTTAATTAACAGAGCTGGAATTTGAACCCAGATCTCCTGACTCCTAGTTGAATGATTTTCTATTCATACTTGAAACCTGCTCAAAGGCCCACATGTGTGCATTCATATCTTCCCCCGGGAATGCTCGTGTGGGTGCAAGCCTGTGTGTGTGTGTGTCCACATGTGCACATGTGGGCTCTGATCCTTCCCTGTCCTGGGCCCCCAGGCCTGCCTGTGGGAGGTGGAGACTGATCCTGCTTTGGGCCCCACAGGGCTGGCTCCTTGCCTGGGCATCCAGCTTTTGGCCATTTGACGCAGGAGGGAAGGATTTTTCCTTTCATTAAATGTTAACAGAACCATGGACTTCTCTGCCTGGTCTCTGCTTCAACCCAGCTCTGTGGGGGCCTTGCCCCCCAGGAGGGGATGGGAGGTCTCAGGGCTGGTATCCTGGGCAGCCTCCAGCCTAGCCTGGCAGGAGATGATTAAAATCTCCCCTGCTGCCTGGGAGGAAAGAAGGTCAAGTATTATCATTCCATTTTACATAGGAGGAAAGTAGAGCCCGCAGAATTCTGAAGTGACTTGCCTGCAGTCGCACACAGACTAATAAGGGGTTTCTGTCCTTTCCATGATGCTGAACTGCTTGGCTCCTTTGGCTCTATTTCCTCTTCTGGTCTGTGGCCACTGTTACCTTCTCCTATGAGGAAGAAGAGACTTTGGACTTGTCTCTTCCTGGGTCCCGGTTTACTCATCTATAAAATGAGGGGTTTGAATATAATGATCTCTAAGGTCCCTGCCAACACTAGACCTTAGTTTGAGTAAAGCACTCCTTTTGCTTTTTAAAACTTACCCAAGCTAACTGTTAACTCATCCTAATTCAGGTGTGGCGCTAGGCGTGCCCTGGACTTGGAAGGACCTGAGTTCAAATAAGAGCCTCACAACCCTTCGAAAGTCACTTAATCTCTCTGCCTCAGTTTCCCTATCTGTAAAAGGGGGATAATAATAGCACCTACTTTCCTTTGTTGTTGTGGGATCAAATGAGATTTACCTCAGCAAAGCACTTTGGGAACCTTAAAGCGTATGTAAATGCTAGCCATTAGTATTGGCTGGGGCAGCTAGGTGGAGCAGTGGGGCCTGGAGTCCGGAAGATTCATCTTCGTGAGTTCGAATTTGGCCTCAAACACTTGCTAGCTGCGTGACCCTGGGCAAGTCACCTAACCCTGTTTGCCTCAGTTCCTCATCTGTAAAATGAACTGGAAAGGAAATGGCAAACCACTCTAGTATCTTTGCCAAGAAAACCCCAAATGGGGTCACAAAGGGTCAGACACGACTGAAATGACTGAACAACTGGAGTCAGGAAGGCTCATCTTCCTGAGTTCAAATCTGCCCTCAGAGACTTACTTGCTGCATGACCCTGGGCAAGTCACCTAACCCTGTTTGCCTCAATTTCCTCATCTGTAAAGTGAGCTGGAGAAGGACATGGCAAACCAACCCCTCCAATATCTTTGCTAAGAAAACCCCAAATGGGGTCACAAGGAATCAGGCACAACAGAAGTGACTGAACAACTGGAGTCAGGAAGACTCATCTTCCTGAGTTCAAATCTGGCCTAAGAGACTTGCTAGCTGCGTGACCCTGGGCAAGTCACTTAACCCTCTTTGCCTCAATTACCTCATCTGCAAAATGAGCTAGAGAAGGACATGGCAAGCCAGCCTCTCCAGTATCTTTGCCAAGAAAACCCCAAATGGGGTCATGAAGAGTCAGACTGAAATGACTGAATAACAGTAATTATTAATGGCTAATCGTGACTTAATGCTTCCTTCATCATTCTTACAAGCAGCTTCCATTTTCTTATATTTCCCTGAGAGGGAGGGATTATTATTGGCATTTTGCAAATTGGGAAACAGATTTTTTGGGAGAAGCAACTTGCCCAATCTCCACTTTAGAGAGGAAGGAAGGCTGAACCTACTATGTGCTGTGTATTGTGCTACGCTCTGGGAATACAAAGACAGAAGCCGAGCAGTCCCAAACCTTAGGGAGAACACACTGTGAGGAGATATAACTGGAACACAGATAAATAAATACAGATGATTAAAAAGTCATTTCCCAAGGGAGAGAGTGCTCCTAACTGCAGGGTAATGGTGCTTTGGCTTAACCTAGAGTAGGAGCTGACCCCTGAGTTAGCTTTGGAAGGAAGCTGGGGATTTGGGGAAGTGGAGGCAAGGAGGAGGGCTGTGCCAAATGTGGGGTCCTGCCTCGGAAAGATGCCCAAAGTTGGGAGATGAATGTCCTTTACGGGAAACATTAGCCAGTGAATTAGACTGGTCCTGAGGGACCATGAAGGAGAGGAATAGAAAGACTGGAGAGGTAGTTGGGAGGCCTGTTAGAGAGGGCTTTAAAGGCCAGGTTGAGGCTTTTGAATTTTATCTTGGAGACAGTAGGGAGCCATGGGATTATCTCAAGTAGGGGACTGATGTTGTCAGACCTCAGCCTTAGGACTGTCAGCTTGGCAGCTGTGTGAGTGGGGGGTGGGGTGGGGTGGGGGGGAGTGCTTTAGAGAGAGCAAAGACCGGAATGGAAGTAGAAAGGCCAAATTAGGAGGCCCTCAAAATGGTCCAGGTGTGAGGTGAGCAGGCCTGAGCTAGTCTGGAGAAGAGAAGAGGTTTCATTCATGAGTTATCTCAGGGAGATGCTGTGGGTAAAGAGCTTTGTTCTTTTGAAAGGGTGATAGAACTGGCAAGAATTAGTGTTATTTTTATTAAAGTGGGTTTTCTTTCAGTAGTTGCAAAGAATCGTCTTGCCCTGTGGACCTCCAAGGTCTTATTGGGAAGAATTAAGGGAGATAATGGATGGGCGTGAGCTGTGAAGAGAATAAAACTCTCCCTAAATAATTATTGCTTCCATTTTTCTAGCACTTCAGGGTCTACAAAGGACTTCCCTCACAGCAATACTGTGAAAGAGATAATAAGTGTATGGTTATTCCCATTTTATAGGTAGAGAAACTGAGGCCTAGAGAAGTAAAGAGGCCTACTCAAGGTTACTCAGCTAAGAGATATCAGAGCTGTATTTCAAACCTAGGTCTTCTGATTCCAAGGCCAACAGTGGCATTCCTGTAGGTTGCTCCACAGTAGGAGTGGATAACTTAGGCTATTAATTAACAAACACTGATTAAATACTTCTACGTGCAGGCACCCTGCTATGCACTGGGGCTACAAAGAAAAAGCAAAAACAATCCCTGTCCCCAGGGTGTTTACAGTCTAATTCTGAAGCCCACGAGGGCATACCAAAGGGATCAGAGTAGATGGAGGGAGTCCCCAGAGGGGAAGGTGCTGGTTTCCTCCCACCCACTCCCTAACCCTGTGATAAGTATCATGGGAAGGGATGAGGTGGAGATTTCAGGGCGCTGAGAGCTAAGGAGGAGGATCCACTGTGGTAGATTGGAAGAAGTTTTGGAACTGGGAATCGGGGAAACCTCAGTGCTAGACTCTCTGACTCTTAGTTTTCTAGTCAATAAAGTGGGAATGATAATATTTACTCTTCCTATTTCACTGAAGAAAGTGCTGTGTAAACCTTAAAACACTAGAGGAAAGGGGGTCTTTATTACTAAATGCCTGGCATAGTACCTCACTGGAAGGAAGTGTGGCCTTACTCTGGGCTTCAGTTTCTTTCTCTGTAAATGGCAGACTGGACTCAGTGGTCTCTAACGTTGGAAAGAGCACCAGGGTCAGAAAATGTGGGTTTGAGTCCCAGGTGTTGCTTTAGACAAGTTACTTCTCTTGCCTGGGCCTCAGTTTCTTCATCTGTAAAATGAGGATATTGGATTTGATGACCTCCAAGTTTCTTCCTAATTTTGAATCCATGATCCTGCAACTATATAACGCATAAGGGGCCTTCCAGCTCTGTGATCCTAGCTTTGACACTGTCGAGTCATAGAGAAATTGTAAACTGGGGGATGTGTGTAAACTTGGAGGGGTGGGAAGAGGACTGAGGGTGAGTTAGTTATAGGGTCCTTAGAGGATTCTCCTATTTTCTTTCATGACAACATGGTCTAGTAAAAAGGGCCCGGGATTTAGAGTTATAGAGTGTTCCTATTTGCTTCTTGTGGGAGCTACCATATTTCCATTCTCGGCCTCATGAATGAGGGGGTGGGTTAGACTCTATCCTCTCTGAGCTCCCTGCTGACATGTTCCATGATCCAGTCTTTTCTCTCTCCCTTTCTCTCTCTCTCTTTCTCTCTCCTACCAGTTGATAGTTGAGAAGACAACTGACTACCCATCGGCCGAGTATTCCCTGGTGGAGGATGTGGCCCTGCATTTCACCTGTTTGATGGACAGGTTGAACCAGCAGCGTCTCTTCCAGCCAGACCTGTGTGACGTGGACCTGGTGCTGGTACAGCAACACAGCGTCTTCCCAGCCCACAAGGGGGTCCTGGCAGCCTACAGCCAATTCTTCCACTCTCTCTTCACTCAGAACAAGCAGCTGCAAAGGGTCGAGCTGTCCCTGGAGGCCCTGGCCCCTCGAGGGCTCCAGCAGATCCTCAACTTCATCTATACCTCTAAACTCCTGGTCAACGCGGCCAACGTTCAGGACGTGCTAAACGCCGCCTCCGTGCTGCAGATGGCGGACATTGCTGCCTCCTGCCAGGACTTATTGGACGCCTGCTCCCTTGGTCCGCCTGGCCCTGTGGCCATGGCCCTGGGGCCTGGGAGCAGTGGCGGTGGTTGCCCTCCTGGCCCTGCCTCATACTATTGTGAGATCAAGCAGGAGGCTGATGCTCCCACACAACCCAAGATCTATGCCCGAGAAGGGACAGATCCATTTTCAGTGAGGGTGGAGGATGGCGCGGGGCTGGGAGGCAGCACCGGCCTAGGGCTGAGCCCAGTGTCAGCAAAGCCATTCTACAAAGAGGAGAAAGAGGAGGCTGGGGGGACTGAGGGGACAGCACCCAGGGCTCTGTGTAAGCTGGAAGGGGCGGAGGACTCTGAGGAGGACCTGGAAGGCCAGGGGGCCTATAGCGGGGAGCAGCAGCAGATCATCGTCGAGGTCAACCTGAACAACCAGACGCTCCATGTATCCAAAGGTCCCGAAGGGAAGCCGCCAGCTGCTGACACTGGGGAGGCCACTGTGGTGCTGGGCCCCGAGGAGAGAGCCAGGAGAGAGGAAGAGGAGGAGGAGGAAGAGGAAGAAGGGGGTGCTGGTGGCAGTGGGGGAGAGGAAGAGGAGGAGGAGGAGGAAGAGGAGGAGGAGGAAGAAGAGGAAGAAGAAGAGGAGGAGGAGGAGGGTGATGGTGGGGAGGAGGAGGAAGAGGAGGAGGAGCACAGTGAGGAAGAGGAGGCAGAGACAACAGAAGAGGAGGAGGAGGAGGCAGGCCGGGCGAGGAAGGAGAAGCCTAGGCCTGCTTGCCAGGGATCCCGGGGGAGCCAGGCCACAAGGAGCAGCGTGGCCACCAGGTCGAGGGAGAGCGCCAAGCAGGGGGCATCGGGGGAGGAGGAGGAAGAGGGAGCCGAGGAGGGGGCCCGTAGAGGCCGGAAGCGAAGGAAGGATGCCCAGATGCCCGCCCCATCCCCAGATGGTCTGGGCCCCAAGGTTAAGCTGGAGGAGAAGCAGCATCACCCCTGCCAGAAATGCCCTCGGGTCTTCAACAACCGCTGGTACCTGGAAAAACACATGAACGTGACCCACAGCCGCATGCAGATCTGTGACAAGTGTGGCAAGCGCTTCCTGCTTGAGAGTGAGCTCCTGCTGCATCACCAGACAGACTGCGAGAGGAACATCCAGGTGGGAGGCCCCCTAAGACCACCCCCACTCCCTCATCCTGTCCCTGGGGTTTTGGTCTACCTTCTTCTCCCTACCCCAACCCATTTTAGAACTGGGGAAATGGAGACCCATCAGCATGCAATAAAAGCTGGCATTCAGGGGGTGTTTGACAAACCTCAGGCCTCCCAAGCAATCCTGTGAGGTTGGGTTCAGTGGGCGCTTTCAGTCTCATTAGACAGATGGGAACATTGAGGCTTCGAGAGAGGCGAGGTGGTTGGCTTCCGGTTGTACGACTAGTAAGTGTTGAGGCAAGATTCAGACACGGACCTTGCTTGTTTTCTTATACTATCCTGCTGCCTGTCTTGAATTAATCTGGGCCCCCCCCCCCCCCCACTGTGGGCCTAGCCAGGTGCTCAGCCATCCTGGGGCTGGAGAGACATAAGGAGGGGAAGAACAGACCAAGGTCCTGCCCTCAAGGAGCTCAGAATCTGGCTGGGAAAACAAGGCACACAATAAATTGGAGAATTGGGACCATGGGTGACTGAGAAATGGACTATGATGTGTATTCTCCTTCAAAGAGCAGGGAGATAGAGCACTGGACCCGGAGTCAGGAGGACCTGAGTTCAAATCCGGCCTCAAGCACTTACTAGCTTTGCGACCCTGGGCAAGTCACTTCACCCTGTGTGCCTCAGTTTCCCCATCTGTAACATGAGGATAAATAATAACACCGACCTCTTGGGATTGTTGGGAGGATAGGATGAGACGATATTTATAAAGGTCTTCGCAAACCTTAAAGCACTATATATAAATGCCACCTAGCTCTTATAAGAGTGTCTGTGATTTCACTGGCATGAGTCCTTCCCCACTGACCCAGATTGTGACCCCTGGTCCTCAGGAGCTGCCGGCACCAGAAGTCACCAGCAGGTGGCCATCCTTCTGGGGATGGGCCCCATCCATGCCCTTAGCTGGAGCCTCAGATGACAGGCCCAGTCTCTGCTGCCAGGCTTGTCCTTGAAGCCTTTCCAGCTTGGTAGGACTGGCTTGGGCTTAGCTTCCGAGAATGCAGAGTCAGCTCTCCACCGGGGTGAGCGCAGAGCAAGCTCTAGAGGAGAGGACGTTGGTGCTAGAAGATGGGGGGGTTGGGACTCAGTGTCTTGTTATAAGATCACAGGTCATAGGCTTAGAGCAGGGCGGGGCCCCTGTCCAGAAATCCAGTGACTGGCCATTCAATTTTACACTTGTAGTCAGAATTTTAACCTATGCCCCCTCGCTCCAAATCCTGGTTTTCTACCGCGTCACTGCTTCCTATCGTGTTCCCCTTTCAAAATCTCCCATCTTTCAAACTTCTTCATTTTTGTGGAGGGTACCCGTGACCCTCCCAGTCACCCAGATGACTGACTGGCAACCTGGTGGTACAGTGGATAGAATGCTGGACCTGGACCCACGAAGACTGAGTTTAAATCCAGCCTCAGAAACTTCGTAGCTTTGTGACCCTGGGCAAGTCCTTCACCTCTGCTTGCCTCAGTTCCCTCAGCTGCTAAATGGAGACAGTGATAACTCCTCCCCCCTCCCCCAGGGTTGTTGCGAGGATCCCCTGAGAGAATATTTGTAAAGCGCTTACCTAGTGCCTGGTATGGAATAGATGCTCCATAAATGCTTTTTTCCTTCAAGGTTTGTAACCTTCATGTCATCCTCCGTGTTTCCCCATCCTTCAGGCCCCACATCCAAACAGTTGTCAAGTTCTGTTGCTTCTGATTCTCCAGATCTTCTCGTCTCTCATTGCTCACTTGGCCATTACACACCTTCAGACCCCTAGCCTGCTCTCTCCTCATGGGCCTCCCTGCCTCCAGTCTTTCCCCTCTCCAGCCTGTCGTCCACGCAGTTCCCCAGATAATCTTCCTGAGACTCAGGGCTGACCATGCCACCCCTTGCTCAGAAATACTCAGTGGTTTCCTATTGCGTCTCGCATGAAGTCTAAACTTCTTAACCGCAGAGTCAAGGCCCCTCACGATCTGGTTGGAACTTTCTTTTCTAGCCTTGTGTCCTGTTGTTCTTTCCCATCCTCTACCTTCCAGCCAAACTCAAGACTGAGGTCACTGTTCTTGAACTTGACTCTCTGCATCCACCTCCCAGCTCGTCTCCTTTTGGATTCCTTTAAGGCCCAGCTCCAGGTGCTGCTTCCTCCAGGAAGCCTACCCAGAGTCTCTTCCTCCTCCCATATTCCCAGAGCAGTTGGCCTGATTTCTCCTTTGCTCCCTTTCAAATGAGACAATGTTTGTAAAGCGCTTAGTGCAGTGCCTGACATATAGTAGGTACTTCATAAATGCTTGTCCTTCCCCTCTGCCCCCAGTCCCCACCTCATATTATGCTCCTCTGCGTACATGTTCTCTCACTCCAATAGAATGTAAGCCCCTTGAAGGCAGAGGCTTTTACAAATTTTGTATCCCTACTGTGTGGCACAGTTGCACATAAGATGCTTATTGTTTTATTGATTAGAATTGAATTAAATTCTGAGTTCTCTCCCAACTCTGACCCTCTACGTTCTATACTCTAGCTCCCTATACCCTGTGGAGGAGAAAGAGCCCTCCTCTGTGTCCTCAGGGAGATCCTGGTCTGGTAGGAGAGACAAGATTCATGCATGTGAAAAATTTGAGACCAGAGTGAGTTGGGGTGGTCAGGACAGGCTTCTTGGAGGAGGTGGCCAAGTAGTAAGGGAGAGGAAAAGGTATGCCAGTCAATACCAGTCAATCCCTAAGCATTTATCAGGCACTTATTATGTGTTAGGCTCTGTGCTAAACGCTGGGGATGCAAGAAAGGCAAAAACATGGACCCCTACCCTCAAGGAGCTCACTTTCTAACAGGAAGACAACATGTAAATAAATAGGTACATATAAGATATGTACAAATTAGATAAGACGCTCTCAAGGCACTAGCAGCTGAGGAAATAGAGAAAGGCCTCCAGGCATGGGGGGGGGGGGCTGAGTAAGCAAAGACACAAAAGCAGGAATGTTCTTCATGTATGCAAGGGTTGTCTAGGAGACCAGGCTGGCTGGGGAAAGGGGGAAGGGAGGGAGGGGGAAGGTGCTTGTAAATCTGGGAAGGTAGGTTGGAGCAGATTGTAGAGGCCCCGGGCTAAGGACTAATGGCAGGACAGTCCCTTGCTATTCAGGTGGGTGACCTCCAAGGCCCCTCCTAACCCTGAGATGTGATTCTTTTTAGAGCGGCTTTAGGGGTTTTCAGGTCTGTGGTTCCATTGGGCTACACACAATCCCAGGGAAGAGGTAGACCAGCTTCTCCCTCCTGTTATTAAGACAGAAACTGAGACACCCAGGGAAGCTGTGACTACACATTACATCCTATCTGTACCCCTCAAGTCACTGACAGTACTGTGCCTTGGCCTATGGGGCCGTTGACACAATGATAGAGATGGATTTGTCCCTGTTGTTTCTCTGGAAGCAGGCTCAGGCCAAGGCTGGAAAGGGGCTGTGGAGTTTGATGGCTAAAAGCTAGCTGGCAGGCTTGGTCTACACTCACAGCCTTCCAACTTGGCCATTCCAGGGTCTAAGACCAGGGCTTTTAAAGTCCTTTTTGTGTTATGGACCCCTTGGGCAGTCTGTTAAAGCCCTTCTCAGAATATTGCTTTTAAATGTATAAAATAAAATATATAGGATTACAAAGGAAAATAGTTCTATGGAAATAAAAATTTAATATTTTTCATCCAAGTTCACAAACCCTTTCCTTTAAATCTATCCACAGACTCCTAGGGGAGCCATGGACCTCGGGTTAAGAAAACACAAGGCTAGAGAATGCATGCAAAGACCGACAGACAGACAGACAGACAGACAGACACACACACACACACACACACACACACACATACACACACATACACGGAGGTATATGGGAAAAACAGAACAGAACCCAGATGAACCTCCTGGGTTGGGGAGGGTGATGATCCTTGGTGAGTTAAATTCCCATGGATGAAACAGACAGACAGGTTTTAGTTTGGGAAGTGGAAGGGTGTCCCTAGGAACCGTGGGGGTGTGTGTGTGTGTCTGTCTGTCTGTCCGTCCGTCTCTCTGTCTGGGTGGGCTTCTTTCTCCTCTAACACCCCTAAGGGCCTTTCCCACTAATCTAGCTGCCCCTCTTGCCCTTCCTCTTGGCCAGTCGGGGCCTCTCACTGAAGTTCTCCCTCCCCTTCCTTTCCTCCCCTCTCTCCCCCCTCCCCTCCGACAGTGCGTCACGTGCGGCAAAGCCTTTAAGAAGCTTTGGTCCCTCCACGAGCACAACAAGATTGTCCATGGCTACGCAGAGAAGAAGTTTTCCTGCGAGATCTGTGAGAAGAAATTCTATACCATGGCACACGTGCGGAAGCACATGGTCGGTGAGTCCCAGGTGATAGGGGACACTTTTATGGAGGGGGTGGGGGACAGGTCTGGGAGGGGCCTATAGGCAAAGCTGGGGAGAGATCCCTTGAAAGAGGCTGGGTTGGGAACCCCAGCTCTGCTCCTGACTGAGGGACCCGGGACAAGGCTCACTCCCTAGCTGGGCTTCCCCAGGGGTTTAGACAGATGATCTGTGCAGGTCCTTGGGGAAGGAAGACAGCATGATACAGTGAAAAGAGGGCAGAATTTGGAGGTGGAAGACCTGAGTTCAAATTCTGCCTTTGTTTATGTAGCATCATTTACCATCTCCGGACCCTAGGTCCTAATCTGTGCAGATCAAGCAGCCCCTGAGGTCCCTCTGCCTCCCAGTCTTTAATCCAGGGAGCTGTTCCTTGCCCTGTCCCCAGACACATTCCTTTCCTGTCCCACCCCCCAATGGGACAGTGAGAATGTCTTGGGGACCATGCACTTGTGTTATGCTGTGACAAGGTATTTTTAGGATGTCAGTAGCAGGTGTCCCTCCCACTTTGCTAATAGTGACTAATAGAATGAATGATAAGGTCTTCAGATTGGGAAGGATTAGAGGCACTATGGTGTGATGATTAGAGCGCTGGCTTTCAAGTCAGGCTGGGTTCAGATCCCCCCTCTGCTGCTTCCCAACCATGTGACTTCAGGCTTAAAAGTCATGTCTTTTTTGGAACTCAGTTTCCTTGTTTGTAAAATGAATTATTTGGTCCAGGTTTACATCATGTGATCTCCTGTGGCCTTAAAAAATCACATAAACCCATAGTTCTCAAACTTTTTGTTCTTTTTGCACTCTTAAAAATTATTGAGGACCCCAAAGAGCTTTTGTTTATGTGGGCGTTAGCTATCAATTTTTACCGTGTTAGAAATTAAAGCATTTTAGTGTTATTGTGAAAACAGATCTTGAGGACCCTGTAAAAGGGTCTTGGGGGAACCTCAGAGTCCAAAGACCACACTTTGAGAACCATTGATGCCTTGCATGATACATGGATACATATTTCTTAGAGAATTTTGGAACTCCTCATGAGGATAGCTCAGAGAGGAGATGATAATGTTTGGGGGGTAGAGGTGGGAGGGTAGTGTGGCACAGCACACACACACACACACACACACACACACACACACTATCTTCAGACATCCTCTCATGGAAAATGGAGTCTGAGTTTTTCTGTGTAGTCCCTGAAAGCAGTGCTAGAACCCGTGTAGGGGAAAGTTATATTATCACAGGGCAGAGACAGACTTGAGTTTGCTGTAAGAATCCCCTAACAGCCACAGCTAACATGGAGCCTGGCTGTCTCTGGAGGCTGTAGGATTTAGGGCTGGGAGGCATCTTGGGACTCATCTAGTCCACCCTGCTCAGTCTTACAGATGAGGAAATTAAGGGTCAGATTACCAAGGGTCACCCAGGTTGTCAAGCGACAAAGCTGGGCTTCAATCCCAGGTCCCCTGACTCCAAGGCCAGGGTTCATTCTGCCACACCTAGTGTCTGAGGTAGGGAGTTCCCCATCACTGAAGGGATGAGGGATTCAGAGGGGATTCCTCCATTGAATAGGAGGTAGGTCTCAAGGTCCTCTTTAGTTTCCTTCCCTTGAAGATTTATCTAACCAAAGGAGATTCTAATAAATCCCTCTTGTTCCCTTCTAATTCTCAATCTATTATCCACCTTAACTTATTTGATTGCCACGACAGCCCAGAGCCAGTGGAATGGGTGGGGTGGAGAATAAGGATGTCCCTAGGGGATGTCAAAGATGGTCTGATGTCCCAACAGAAGAGGCAACAGAGGGGTTGATGAGAGACTATTAGAGCTTTCAGGAACCTCAGAGATCATTTGATTCAGTCCCCTTCATTTACAGATGGAGAAACTGAGGCCCAGAGAAGGAAAATAACTTGTCTAAGATCACACACTGAGTTAGAGAATTAGGGACAGCTTGGAGAAAGGGAGGTTAAAGGTTCAATGGTCTCAGAATCAGGGGGTCCCAACCCCTCCCTTATGCGACTCTTCTTCCCTACCCCCACCTCTCCCAGGGAAGGAAATACCAGGCACCCTTAGTGTGGCAAAGCTGCTGCTCATTCTCCTTTCCAGGCACTAGCAGCAGGAGAAGTTCTTCTCTTAGCTTTTTGGTGAGCTTGGCAGGGTTCTGGAAGACCAGGAAGCCAACAAGGCTCTTGGGAGGAGTCTGCTGCACTGTCAATCAAGATTCAAGACAACCTTGTCTCTCCCTCCCCTCTCCTTGGCCTGAGACTCTGAGGACGTTCCAGGGCTGGTAACGCTTTGGGGCAGTGAATTATGCTTGAGCTAATAACAGCAACAGGCTTTCATTCTGTAGCACTTGAAGATCTATTAAGTTCTTTCCCCATGGGGTAGTGCAAGGATTATGATACCCATTTTATTGATGGAAAACTGAGGCTCCGAGAAAGGAGAACGACTTGTCCATGAATGCGGATGATCTCGTCCTGCCCGATCCCTAGCCTCACCCCTAGCCCCAGAGCAGGTGGAAGAGCAGACCTTCTAACAAATGTCACCCCCCCTGTACCCACCTCTCAGCTCACACCAAGGACATGCCCTTCACCTGTGAGACCTGTGGCAAGTCTTTCAAGAGGAGCATGTCACTCAAAGTCCATTCCCTGCAGCATTCCGGGGAGAAGCCTTTCAAATGTGAGGTAAGCGCCCTTCTAAGGACCAAGGGACTCTACCTACCAGTTAAGGGATGCTCTCTCCTCCTTGGCCAGAGTTTGGTCAGGGACGCAGCTACCACTCCTTTTTCTCCCCCTTGGACTTAATAGCATTTTATTTTATTTTATTTTTTCCAATTACATGTAAAGATAGTTTTCAACATTCATTTTTGTAAGATTTTGAGTTCCACATTTTTCTCCCTCCCTCTTTTCCCTCCCCTCTCTCCAAGACAGCAAGCAATCTGATATAGGTTAGACATGTACAATCATGTTAAACATATTTCCACATTAGTCGTGTTGTGAAAGAAGAATCAGAACAAAAGAGAAGAACCATAAGAAAGAAAAAAAAAAGTAGTGAAAATAGTATGCCTCAATCTGCATTCAGATTCCACATTTCTTTCTCTGGGTTTGGATAGTGTTTTCCATCTCGAATCATTTGGAATTGTCTTGGATCATTGTATTGCTGAAAAGCGCTAAGTTTATCATAGCTGATCATCACACAATGTTACTGATACTGTGTACAGCGTTTTCCTGATTCTGCTTATTTCACTTCGCATCAGTTTGTATAAGTCTTTCCAGATTTTTCTGAAATCTTCCTGTCCATCATTTCTTACAGCACAATACTATTCCATTACATTCATATACCACAACTTGTTCAGCCATGCCCCATTTGAGGGGCATCTCCTCAGTTTCCAATTCTTTGCCACCATAAAAAGAGCTGCTATAAATATTTTTGTACATGTAAGTCTTTTCCCTCCTTTTATGATCTCTTTGGGATACATACCTAGTAGTGGTATTGCTGGATCACAGGGTATGTGCAGTTTTATAGCCCTTTGGGCAGAGTTCCAAATTGCTCTCCAGAATGGTTGGATTAATTTACAACTCCACCAACAAAATATTAGTGTTCGAATTTTCCCACATCTTTTCCAACATTTATCATTCTGTTTTTCTGTCATTAGCCAATCTGATAGGTGTGAAGTGGTACCTCAGGATTGTTTTAATTTGCATTTCTCTAATCAATAGTGATTTAGAGCATTTTTTCATATAACTATAGATAGCTTTAATTTCTTCATCTGAAAACTGCCTATTCATATCCTTTGACCACTTATCAATTGGGGAATGACTTGTATTCTTATAAATTTAATTCAGTTCTCTATATATTTGAAAAATGAGACCTTTATCAGAAACACTTATGCCTGCCCTGTTTCCAGCCCTAAGGCCCTCTTTTCCATCTAACCATGTCACTGAGAGGCCACCAGAACTCATTCCCCTTTGGAAAATTAAGAGACCCTCTTCTACCCTAGGGAGGAGGAAGAAGGGGTCCTGGAGTTACATCTGTGGACCTGGGGAAAGTAAAAAGAGTTTATGTAAGACCTTCCCCTCTTTGTCTTATGTGAAGTTTATGTCCTTATGTTATGTGAATCTTGGGAAGTTTGGTATGGTTCATCTACTCCTTCCCTCTTTGTTTTCATAATAATCCTTAAATATTATTTCATTTTCTCATTCAGAGCACCTCAGGAACTGTGATGTTAGCATTCAAATGTGCTGTTTCTACTATCATCATTAGGGAAAGTAGTTTGTTATAAAATCTTAGCAGATCTTTACCATTTTTTGTTTGTTTGTCTTTCTTCCATCTTTATCCTTAAATGCTCTAGGAATGGTCTGGTTTAATTGGGTCTCATGCCAAGCATTCTGTTGATATGTTTTTCCTTCCATTGCTTCTCATTTTATGAAGCAATATTACTTTTAATCTTCCACTGTCCTTTATGAATTAGTTTATGATCTGGGCTGTTTTCACTTGCAAAATCCTCAAAATGGGAAGGAACTTTAGAGCTAATCTGGTCTAACATTGTCATTTATATAAGAGGAAATTGAAGTCCAGGGAGGGGAAGGGCCTTGCCTGAGGCCATACAGGACTCAAACCCAGGTCTCCTGATTCCCAAGTCTAAGGTCCTTACCACCATGTTGCAGTGTGCCCAGAGGTGGCTAAGTGGTATGGTGGACAGAGTGCTGGGGCTTGACTCAGGAAGACCTGAGTTCAAATGCTGGATTCAGGCTTGGAGATGGGTAGAAGTTGCATAAGCAGAGAAGAGGAGGGGGCTTGGTGTTTCATAGGAGTCCACCAACCAGAAGAGGCCAGAGATACACACACATACATATGTATATGCACATTCACACACACACACACACACACACACACACACACACACACACACACACACACAGCCTGGTCACCCCATTTCTTTCCCTAGCCTCCTCCCTCTTACATTCGTCAGCCCACAATGCAGTTATCTTTAGGAATATTGTATGTTAACAGTTCAGATCTAGATCAAGGTTCCATCAGGTCCCCAGAGAGGGGAAAACAAGTAGCCAGTTTACAAACTGCATCATCACTGAGCCTTCTTTTCTTAAAGCTATGTATTGGTTTGCCTAAACAAGGAAGCCTGCCTGAATTTGTTGTCATCAGTCAATGAAAGTGAGTTTGTAAAAACTGTTGCTTCTCTGATGTGGAAGGTGAAATTTGCAAAATTTCAGATGTACTTTAAGGCCTATAATAAAGACAGAGCCTGTAATCAAACCAACAAATAGCCTTCGGAAAGATTTTGATAGACTAGAGCAGATAGACTGACTCTAGAAGATGAAATTCAAGGGGATTAAGTGTAGAGCCTGGAGACTAAAATAAATAAACACAAGGAGTGGAGGATGGAGTTGTTATATCTAAATAACCATTCTTTATCTATCTATCTATCTATCTATCTATCTATCTATCTATCTATCTTTGGGAAGCAACTGGGGTTAAGTGACTTGCCCAGGGTCATATAGCTACTAAGTATCTGAAGTCATATTTGAACTCAGGTCCTTCTGACTCTGGGGCCATTCTTATGAGAAAGAGCCAGGGGTTTTAGTGGACCACTAGCACAGGATGAATCAGTCCTCTGATGTGGCAGCTAAATAAAGTTAACATAATCTTAGGGCATATTAATAGAAGCCGAGCCTCTAGAAGGAGGTGATACAGAAGAAAGAGCACTGGCTTTGGAGTCAGGACCTGGGTTCTTATCTTGCCTCTCAGGTGTTTACTTTAACCTTTGTGACCTTGGACAAGTCATTTCCCCTCAGTTTCTTCATGTGTAAAATAAAGGGGTTGGACTAGAAGGCCTCAAATGACCTTTTCCAGATCTAAGTCTGTGATAGTCCTACTGACATTGACCACGGTCAGAGCACCATATTTTAGAAAGGATGCTGGCATCCTTTAGAAAGAATGAGTCTGGAGGGCAACTAGGATGGGGAGGACACTGGAGACCATGACTGAAGCAGGGGTATCTTGATGCCAGCTCAAACCAGCTTGAGAGAGCCAATTGTTAAATTTTCAGTGGGAGCATTTACACCCCAGAAATGGGCAAACTACCAATCAAGGCTTGATTTAATGTGTTGTCAATTGTTTAGATTTTAAAAAGTAATGGGAAAAATGTTAATAATGCAGATTAAACTTGAAAGTGTGTCATGCCTCCAATTCTCCCCTGGAGAGCTGGTTGTTAAACATTTACCAACACACTGATGGGTTCAAGAAACCCAAATGTAAACTCTTCTGTATTTTTGTCATTGAATCTCTACTTCCTACCAGGGTGCCCGACAGAAAAATGGGTGTTTAATAAATGTGTATGTGAATGAATATCGAAGGATAGGGATATTTAGCCTGGAGAAGAGAAACACTTGGTGAGGAATTGGAGAGGAGAGATAATAATAATGATGATAATAGCTAACTTTTATTTAGCACTTACTGTGTGTGGAGCGCTTCACAATTATCGTCTCATTTGGCCCACTCAGCAGCCCTGGGAGGTAGGTGCTAGTATTATTACCACTTCACAGATGAGGAAACTGAGGCAAACAGAAGTTAAGTGACTTGCTCAGGGTCACCCAGCCAGTAAGTGTCTGAGGCTGGATTTGATTTCATGTTTTCCTGACTTCAGGCCAGGTGTTCTATCTACTGTGCCCTCTAGCTACTAATGTGACAGATGTTTACAAATACCCCAAGGCAAAAGAATTAGATTGGTCCTGCTTGGCCTTGGTGGGCAGATCTGGGAGTAACGGGTAGACTTTTTAGGGGGCAGATTTTGGCACAATATCAGGACAGACTTTCCAGCAATCAGAACTGCCCTGCAAAGTGGCATGAGCTGCCTGGAGAGGAAGGGTTCATTGTCCTTCATTAGGAATCTTCAAGCTGGATGACCACTGGTCCAGGAAGTAGAGGGGGTTACTGCTCAGATGCACTTGATGCCATCAGAGGTGGCTTCTTTGTCTGAGATCAAATGCAGACTCCTCACATTGGCTTTTAAAGCCCTGCCATCATCTGGCTCCAGCCCCACTCTGCACATGTATCTCACCCTATTCCCCTTCACCATCCTGACCACTCCTACTTCTAATGACCACCCTCCCCTTCTAACACTCTGTTTCCCCATCAGACTGGCCCCCAGCTTGGTGATCCACCTCTGGTCTCTGGGCTGGCATATGCTACGTCCTTCGCTGCACTGCTTAGTCTCCTTAGCTCCCTTCAAGGCTTAGCTCCCTAGGCCACCTCCCACAGAAAGCCTTCCCTGATACACATCGCCTCTTCCCCCACTTCATGTTCTCTGACCTCAAATTACCTTGCACTTACTTATCTGTTTATTATGGGGATACATCGTATCCCCATAATACTTATCTGTTTACTATCTGTCTATTATGGTGATATATCGTATCACCAGGAACATATGTTTCTTGGGGGCAAGACTATTTGTTGCCCTTTGTATCTTTAGGGCCTTTTCACATGCTGAGCATTTCATCGAATTCAACAATCCAGTCTTGGATTTCTAGACTCCCAGAGGGAGGGGGATGTTCTCCAACTCATGTGTTAGATTGCAAACATGCCTGGATTTCTGAAGACTTGGGGGCTGGAGATGGTGCGGCAGCGTCCTCACATGCATTTCTCTTGTCTTCCCTTCCCTGGACAGAACTGCAACGAGCGCTTCCAGTACAAGTACCAGCTTCGGTCCCACATGAGCATCCACATTGGCCACAAGCAGTTCATGTGCCAGTGGTGCGGGAAGGACTTCAACATGAAGCAGTACTTTGATGAGCACATGAAAACACACACAGGTAAGGGCCTTTGAGACCCCTACTCTCCTCCTTCCCCTCGACCTCTCCTGCTGTCTTCACCTTACCTCCCATCCACCCAGGTTCATTAGCCCTCCTGGGGAGAAGCCCTATCTCTCTTTCCTTCTCTTTCTCTCCTTATTTCTCCTTCTCTCTTTCTCTCTCTCTCTGTCTCTCTCTGTCTCTCTATCTTTTTCTTTTTCTCTCTCTCTCCCTCCCCCTCTTTCCCTCCCTCCCCCCTCCATCTCTTTCCTTCTCTCCTCTTTCTTTTTCTCTTTCTCTCTCTTTCTCTCTCTCTTTCTCTGTCTCTCTCTGTCTCTCTCTGTTTCTCTCTGTCCCTGCCTTCCCTCTGTCTCCCCTCTCTCCCTTTCCCTTTCCCTCTCCCTGTTTTTTTCTCCCTCCTCACCCCAAACAAAAATCACTGGACTTGGAATCTGAAGACCTGAGTTTGAGTTTTGACTCTTCCAATGACTTACTACTGTGTGACCCAGTTGCTTCCTCTTTCTGAGCCTCAGTTTTCTTATCTGTAACATGAAAGGTTTGGGCCCATTGATCTGTAAGGTCCCTTCCAGCTCTGATGTCTTGTAGTGGGGAGGTGAGAGGAGGACTATTCAGCACGGTATGGAAGAAAGCATGAATTTCGAATGCGAGGACATGAGTTTGAATCCAGGACACCCTATCAGCTTTAGTCCCAGTGAGGCTCAGAACTCCTGAGCTTAAGGGATTCACTAGTATTAGGGATTACAGGCATTCACCATCACTCCCAGCAATATTAAATATTTGCTGAAAGGGGAAGTTAGTGAGCTGAGGTCTTAATTTGAAAGAATGGGCTTTTTAACCCCCTTTGGTAATTTGAAATATTCTTGTGATTACCACGTTGGAACTAGTTAAGTCAACTGGAATATTTTAATAGACTTATGAGTAAGTAGGTAAAATGAGTAAAATTACCAGCTCTAATGAGAGCTGAGCCTGGTGTCCCTTGCCTCCTTCATGAGAACAGACAATATGATACAGTAAAAGACCATTATCTTTGGAGCTGAAGGATTTGAGTTTGTCACTTATTCTATGTATAACCTTGGGTAAGACCTCTCTAAGCCTCAGTTTCTTCATCTGTCAAATGGAAAGGTTGTACTAGATGGCTCCAAGATTCCTTCCAGCTCTTAAGTCATAATCAACAATAACTTCCTTTTCTGTATCTTTAGACAAAGAGCTTTTCTCAAAATGGCCCCATTAGGTAGAGAATGTAAGGAAGGAGCATCCCCACTTTACAGAGGAGGAAACAGTTGAGAAATGACTTACCCAAGTCATAGTGAGTGTCAGAGAATGGCTCAGAACTCTGGCCTTCCAATTCCAAGACAAAGTACCACAAAGGCCCTTTGAGGTGAGCAGGGGAAGTGACCTACCCAAAGTCACTCAGTGGATTCATGGCAGAGACTTGAACTCAGACCTTCTGACTCCTGGTCTATAGTTTTTTCCATTTAAACCACCCTGCTGGTCCTTTCCCTATGCCGTATGGCAGTGAGGAAAAGGGGTCAGAGCTTTTACCAAGGCCTTGGCTCTCTGTTGGGTGTTTATGAGGAATGGAGGGAGAATTCTGGTGTATGGGAATTTGATGAGGGGATAGAGGGAAGGAAAGCACTCTGCCAGGGAGTGAATGACTGGCTTTGAGCAACTGGCAGTGATGACCACGGCTGGGGGCCAAGTGAGGGGCCATGTAGTGCATTAGCAGAAGGACCCTGGATGACCAGACTTCCCCCACATCCCCCTGTCTACAGGTGAGAAGCCGTATATCTGTGAGATCTGCGGCAAGAGCTTCACGAGCCGGCCCAACATGAAGAGGCACCGGCGGACACACACGGGCGAGAAGCCCTACCCCTGTGACGTGTGCGGCCAGCGCTTCCGCTTCTCCAACATGCTTAAAGCCCACAAGGAGAAATGCTTCCGTGTCAGTCACCCGATGACCTCGGACACCCCTGATGGTGGTGACCACCCCTCAGGCCTGACCCTGGCCCTGACTCCAGTGCCCCCAGGAGCCGCCCCCTCAACCCCTACCCAGCCTGGCCTTCCTCCCCCGCAGCCCCCACCCCCACCCCCACCCCCCTCACACTCCCTCCCTCTGCTTCCCCCACTCCCCCAGACCCTGCCACCCCCACCTCACTTACCTCCCCCACCCCCCCTGTTCTCTACAGGGAAGGTCAATGCCAGCCACAACTAGGGCCCCTCTTCTCACCCTGGCCCTGCTGTTCTACCCCAGAGCCCTGCCATCGCCTTTCGTCCATGCCAAGTTTGTCCCAGCTGCACCTCCGAAAGGACCCCATGGATTGACTCTGGAAAATGGAGCCCATGTGTGTTCCTCTTTTTCTCCCCTCTCTTCTTCCTCAGTAGAGTGGAAGGAGCTATTGATGTGATTTCCAAGGACCTAGTTCAGATTCTCACTCTGCCACTATCTCATGTGACTTTGGGCAGGCTGCTGGTCTTCTCTGAACTTCAGTTTCCTCATCTGTACTAGGAGGAAGTTGGACTTGATGTTAGATAAGATCCCTTCCAGTTCTGAAGTCCTATGCTCCCCTTGCCCTCTCCCACTCCCTTCCTGTTCCATGACCACTCAGTTCCATTTTGCATATGGTCTCATCATGGTGGTATTGGGGATGAATGGGGTACAGGCTGAGGCCCTGGATGGGGGCCAGGAGGTAGTACCACTTAGTTTTTGGTGGGGTTCCCCATTGCTTTGGTGAGAGGGAAAGGAACAGAGCTTGGGAGGGCAGAATGGTATAGTGGAGAGAGATCTGGGTTAAGAGTCAAGGAACCTAGATTCATATCTAGACTATGGATCTTACTTGCCTTGGGTGAGTCACTCCCTCTCTGGATCTCAGTTTCTTCATTTGTAAAATGGGAAAGTAGAGTCATAAAGGGGTAGGCAGAGGCTGGCAAGAGAGGCAGCATGTGGTGGGAGTCAGCTGAAGGCAGTTTTCTAAGTTAGGCTTGAAGGACCTTGAGTGAGGCAGGCTGGGATTTAGGGAATCAAGCTAGAGGCCAGATGGGGGTGGGTCATTTGCCACCTAAGATAAGTGGCCCAAGTGGAAGGCCATGGGTACTCTGAGAGTCCCCATGTGCCTCTGTGGGTTGAGGGGGCCAGTGCGGAGAGGTGAGGCTGGTGAGAGTGGAGGTCACCATCCTAGTGTGTGTGCACATGTGTGTCCCAGAGTCAGGGTATACATGTCTGTGTCTCTGTATGTCTGAGAGTGTGTGCCTGTGAGGGTCTGTGTCTCTGTGCCCAGCCAAGGAAGTCTTTAGACCAGTGTGGGTCTGAGGAGAACGTGTATGGGGTGAAGTATAGTCTGTGTGCAGGGGTGTGTATGTGTATGTGTGAGTGTATGTGTGTGTGTGTGTGTGCGCGCGCGCACGCGAATATGAGTGTCCATGCATCTTTGTTTCTGCCTGTCTTTGTGTACCCTGTTTTGGGGGTGTGTATCTAAGAGGGAAAATGCGTGAATGGGGGACCACCTGTATGTGTTTTGGTGTCTCTATATGTATTGGGGGGGTAAAGACCTCAGGACAAGCACTAGATTCACTTTGATTGGGGGTAGGCTAAGCCCCATCAATTTTGCCAAAATGCCATTTCTCCCTTCTCTCCCCTACCCTGTCTCCTCCTGGCTGCCAGCCTTGGGGCACACAGGTATGGGCTGGGAGGGAGCCTGGATTACAGGAGACCAAGCCTATGGGGATTTCAGGGCCAGGTGGGGAAACTGAGTAGTAGCTGTTTGGTCATACTTTGGGAAAGGAAGTTGGGAATAGTGCCACGGGGGTGTGCTTAGCCCTTCCCCTCACTCCCAGGGCAACTGCCTCAGAACAGCCATTGGCAGAGGGCAGTGGATGTGTTAAGTCTTCCAACTGCCACCTTCCTCACACAATGGTGGCTGATAAGCTGGGACTTGGAACCTGTGTTCCTTTTTTCATAGTGGGGAAAGTAGGCATGGGGCAGTGGGAGCCAAGCTCAGCCAGACACAGAGTTCTGTGCTAGCCCATGGGCTAGGGAAGGGGTTGCCTTCTACTGGGAGGGGTTAGGAAGATAAGGCAGCATCCCTCAGGACTTTCCAAGGCTTGGGGCATCAGAACCATCCCGTGCTCTTACCTGATCAAGGAGTAGGAGGAAGGGCAGGTGAGGAAAGGGCCCTTTTCACAAACTGGAGGAATCACAACTTGTTGGGGAGGTCTTGGTTCTCAAAGTGCCTTACAGTTTAGAAGGAGGGGAAGGGTGAGGATGAGGATGATGGTACCTTGGGGTAGGGATGCCAAGTCTTCTGTCCTCTGGGGGATCCTGAGGTCAGTCAACCAAAGAAGCCTCCTGAGGGGCCACTGGTCATTCTCCAAATGCAATCCCAATCCCCAAAGGTTGGATGCTGCCAGGGTTCATGGCAAGAGGGAGGGAATCTACTATGGTTTGGGGAGGGATTAGCTGCTTCTTGCTTTGGCCCCATGGGCAGCATCCTAGAAACCTGAGTCAATAGCTCTTCTCTCTCTTCCCTCTATGTGCTCCCTCACTACCCTCACCACCTCCTGCATTGGAAGAAATGACTTGGACCAATGTTTGGTCAGTGAAAAGTCAGACTTTCTTCAGAAGTAGGAGCAGGGAAATACTAGGCCCTTTATTTCTGGGTCTCTAGGTGCTACAAATACATTTTTGGGGGAAGGCATAGTCAAGAGGCTGGCATGTTGGGGGCCTGCCCTCCATGGATGGCTAACGTGTTAATAGGGAACCCCACCCACCCACTCTGTAGGATTTCTCCCAGTCCCCTCCAGCTGGCTCTCAGGACTGGTGCCCCAGAGCAAGCTCAGGTGCCTCATGGTCTTTCTGTTGGTGGGCTTTGGGGCAGGAGAGTGAAAGCTGCTTGGTCTTGGCTAGGAGGGTCATCATGGGTGCTGGCAAGGGTCATCGACTTCTCCTAGCCTGCTGCTCTCCCACTCCCTCCCTCACCTAAAAGGAAATACAGGGTGTGTATGCTGGAGGGATGTTAGGGTGAATGTATTCATTAGGGTATGTGTGTGAACATGTATGTATGCATGTATGTATGGAAAAAACTTGGATATGACAAAGGAGTAGCCTGAATCTGGTTCCCTACTCCCCTGTGTTGGGGTGGCCATTTATGCCTGTTCACCTCCCCTCTCTCCCTGTCCTCATGGGCAGGCTGAGGCTTTGAAGCCTGTGGGCTGCCTCAACTTCCCCATCCTTTCCCTCCCCTCCAGGCTGCTGCAGTGGGGCTCGGGCTGGCCCAGGGCCTTCTGCACCAATTGAGACTTCAATGTGATCCCAGGGAGCCTGCCTCTGCTTGGTCAGACCTTAGCCAGTACAGATGAGGCAGTATGCCCAGCAGTAGGTTGTTGCAGTTAAAGTGGCTCCTAATCCTGTTCCTAAATTGAGGCAGTTCCATAAGCTAATTCTTTCTGATTAAGCTCCTTTATTTTTCATTTTGTAATTATTTTTTGGTAATTTTTAAGATTCTTTGCACCTTAATCCCCTCCCTCTGCTCTCCTCCTCCACTGATACCAGGCCCTGGGAGACAGGACCTCCTGCTTCCCATAGCTATGTCAAAAATGGAGCAGGAAGATTGAGGACTTGGAAGAAAATGGACCCTCTTCTCCCCATCTCCTGCTGGAACCCCCTGGAAACTGGGGCCAGCCTTGCGGAGGGCAGGCGCCTGAAAATGGGAACTGAAGAGGTGCTGGGGGCTTGAGCAGCAATATTGCCCAAATAGGCAATGCCCACCTGGGTAGACTTGCCCCACGCTGGCCCTAATGACAAAGGTGGCCCCTCCACCTCCGGGGACACGAGGACCTATGTACTGTGACTTGAGTGGTCAGAGGGGTTGATCTACATCAAGGAAAAACAAAAGCCAAAGTCAATCTCAGTCGGATGGACTGTGGCTGGCAGCCAGGGAGGTGGGAGGTAGGGGGAAGGGATGGGACTCTAGAGCTAGATGCAGAGCACTTAGTAAGGCCAGATTTGAGCTGTTGCAGCTGGTGGCCATGGGCCCATTCGACTCCATGCCATGGGGAGGGCTGGTCGTGGGACCCTTAAGTGTGATAAACAATATTATTAATAATAATTAATAAACAAAGCACTTTATTCTGTATAGATGTGGGGCAACCCCGGGGGAGTTGGAATGTTTTAAGGAGACTCACCCTGGGAAATGTGGTAGCCAGTTTTCTGTTGATTTATGGGGGGAATGTCTTTTTTTTTTTAGAAAAACTGTGTAATCAATATATGATAACTCCCTCTTCCCCAGCTGCATGCATTGTTTGGGGGGGGGAGTGTTGGGGGAGAGATGGGGAGTGGGGCAAGGGAAGATCTGCTTAGAAGCATTTTGACCTGGATGGGATGGAAGGGGGAGCAGAAATCACAGCTGGCTACTGTTCTGTGCTCAGAGGTAATAGAACCCCACTGGCCATATCTGGGCTTTCCTCTACTTGGGCTCTCCCATTAGCAATTATTAGACCCTGGTCCTGAGAAGGTGAAGGGATAGCTTTTGGCTCAGTGATAACTGCCCTCCACCCCTGCCCCGCATCCCCAGGAATGTGTTCCATACTGGAGGGACGTGCACACCTCGGACACCCATTGAAAATATAGAAGAGGAATCTTCATCCAAATCATCTCCCTCCTGGCCTATCTTCCTAGGTGTCAGAAGATCAGATCTGCTGCTAAACTGTGTGACATTTGGTGAATCACTTACCCTCTCTTCTCTGGTCCCTTATCTCAAATGAGGGTGGTGGACTAAGGTCCTTAACCACCCCTGGCCTAGCAACTGCAGGATTTTCTTGGGAAATGGCTTCAAAGCAGGATCCTTTTCTGGGCCCCATGGAGACTTTCCATCCTTCAGCCTCCTTGCTTTGGTCATTCACCCCTACTCCTGTCTATTAGTGTATGACACCTGGCCTTGGCATCCTGGTGGCGTCTACTACAACTGCCTTGAAAAGGCTACTTTTTATCCCTAGTTGGGAGGCAGACTGGGAAGAGGGCTGGTCAAGAGTAGCTATGATGGGGGGATTCCTGCTCTTGCTGCAGCTACTTTATCCTGAAGCTGGTCCTCTGGGCAATTCCATCTAATCTCATCCATCCAAGACCTTCCCTGACTTCAGAGAATTGCCTTGGGCTTCCCAGCCTTGAAGGTGTTTCTTTTTGGGCTGGGGGGGGGGGCGGGGAAGTTTGTCTTACCTCTGCCCTGGTGCAGTTCCATGGTAGGCCTTCTCATAAGGGAGTGAGTTCCCTGACAATCAAGGTCTGCTAACATGCTGGATGACCACCTATCTGGGATATAGAAGGGATTACTGCTTAGGTTGGATCCGGTTGATTAGGTTGGTTCCTTTCAGTTCTGAAAGTCTATGATTCTTTGGTTTTTCCTCATGGTGCAAGGGCTAACACTTAATTTGATGGCTAAGATAGAGGCCTGACAGGTTTTGGGTTTAGGGAGGGAGCCATCTTGAAGGCCAAGGGGCCAGGTCCTCTCAGGGTGCCTGGATTGGTAGGGAAGCAGGCTAAACCATAAGTTTAAAGACCTAGTCCAGGCCTTAGCAATTACCTGGGTCCAGTCCCCTCATTATAAGGATGGGGGGACTGGCCCCAACAGTAATTCCAAAATCTAATGAGAAGTAAAAGAGCTGGATTTAGAACTCAGGCCTTTTGCTTATAAACCCAGGAAGCCCTCAACTAATTCCCCTACTTGCAAATCTTGGCTTACTGGGTTTTCCATCCTTCTTAAGATGAATATATATTCCTCAGAGCTGGAACAAATTCCAAAAAATCCTGATGCCAGGAAACCACTGAGCAGTGAGCCTTCTCTGGGCCTTGGTTTCCCCATCTATTAAATGAAGGGAGTTGAACTATATGGGATTTAATGCTGAGGACCTTTCCAACTTTAGGTCCTATGATCCTGTATGAAATCAAACATTGGTTAAGCATCTTTGTGTACTGAATACTGTGCTCAGTGCTAAGGAAGATATGAAGTTTAGATAAGATAGGGTCCCCACTCTTCAAAAGTCCTAGTTGTCTATAAGGCATTGACAGTAAGGTGAGGGCAAGAAAGGTGGAAGTGTCACTGCTGGAATTGTGGAGATGCTAGGACTAAAGCCTTCCCTGTAGGTGCTGAAGGTGGTTTCTCATTCACAGAGGCAGGTTCTCTCCTCCCAGGTCAGTCACCATCTAAGTACCCGGGGATCCCTGAGCTCCCAGGCAAGCCCAGGCCAGCCACTGCAGCTTGGGCAGAGTGCCTTGAAAAATGATGTTAAGGGTGCCAGTGTGGAGGGGCTGACCTGGCATTCTTTGAATAAGCATATTCCTGTGCCAGGAAACTCTGGGCCAGAGGCAAGTAGCTTTTCTTTCCTCTTGCATGCTTTCCTTTGGACACCAGATGCTGTTCCACCGTATGAAAGAGTTGCTCTTTCTGGCCCCAGATCTGGGGTGTCTGTGGAGCTGACCCCACCAGCACATAACTGATCTGATATTTTCTATGCTGGGAGCAGTGATGTGGCTGTGTGGACAGGGCACTGGATTTGGAGTCAGAAAACCTGGGTTTGGCTCAGCCACTTACCTTGACTTTAGGAAAGTCCCTTCTCTCTGGGTCTCAGTTTCCTTATCTAAAAAGATCAGGGGTTCTTAACATTTTGTGTGTCATGGACCCCATTGACAGTCTGGTTAAGCCTATGAACCTCTTTTCATAATAATGTTTTTATATGTATAAAATAAAATGCATAGGATTACAAAGAAAACCAATTCTATTTAAATATCATTATCAAAATATTTAAAAATAAACAAGGCCATGCCCCCCTAGTTAACCTCTGGGCTAGATGGTCCCAAAATTCCTTTCTAGTTCTAGGACCTTTGACCTAAGAAGCTTTTTTTTGGTCATAGTAGGGCATTGTGGGGGAGGGGGTGCCTCTTTTCCCTTCTGCTTCCTCAGGCCTAGCATTAGCTCCTTTCTTACCAGGCTTGTGCACTCACTCTACCGAGTGTGGGAGAGCCAAGTTTTATACCTTTTAGAGCCAAATCCCCCCAGGAACCCAGGTTCTTCCCCTCCCCTGCTCCCTTCCTAGACCAATCCCCATTTGGAGGGGGAACAAATGTACATATTTTTAATAGTAGGGTCACTCTCTGGGCCTTGGTTTTCCTCATCAGTAAAATGGAAGGGTGGTCTCTAAGTCTGGGTTCTGTGATCCCCCCATTTTGGTGGTCTGTTGGAAGGCCCTTAGTAGCTCTGATAGTCTATGGTTTGCAAGCCCAACACGAGTCAACAAAACTCCCAAAACTAATATGATTTTAGCATCTACCCTGATGGGGCTGCAGCTGTAGTTGCTGGCTTCAGCAACTTGGCACCGTGTTTTAGGAAGGACATTGACAGAAACACAGGAAGAAATTATTTTGAGGGTGTTTGAAGACCCTGGACCTTCCAGTTCTATGCATAATCTATAGTTGGTCTCCCATCTTATGTTCTAGTTTCAGACTTCACCTGGCTTTGGGGATATTTGGGAAAGAGTTGAGACAGTCAGCCAGAGGGTAGAGGCAGAAGGGTGCAGAAATGATGTTTTGAGCCTCTGGTACTTTTATTCTCTTCATCCCACCTTTCTAGCTAGAGCAGAGAAGAGGCCGCCAACCAATAGGATCCTGAGTGCCCCTAGGACCTGGGGATGGGGGATAGTTATCAGCTGGAGTCTCCTCACCACTGACTCTCACAGAATTAGAATTTTAGAGTTGGAAGGCACCTCAGTCATTGGAAGTTATCTCATCCCACCTATGCCCAAGAGGGAATCCCTACTACCAACATCTATGATAACTCACAAAAAATAATGTTACAATATTTTATATGTTTATAGAGCTCTTTAAGGTTTATATCATGCTTTCCTCACAATATCCCATGGGGGGAGCTTGCGTAATAATAATATCCCCATTTTACTGAGACTCAGAGCTGAAATCAGCTCCCTAAGTGTCAGAACTGGGATGGTTCTGTATGATTCAGTATTCACTGCCTTCTTTCTCTCACCACTTCACTGGAGGGACTCCACTTGAGTGGAGAGACTTTCCACACTCCAGGTCAAGGTTGGATCCTTGAAAATGAACTTTCTCTTCCTCTCCCTCCATTTGGTCACTTGTGTCTCCAGATCTACACATTAAGGAGCTGGTTGGAGGTAGGTGATGAGTCTCTGCTCCTTGCTCCATCCCAGTCGTGGTCCGAAGGTGCATTTGGGACCCGGGCTAGAGCCTTTCACTCTGTACCCATCACTAGGATGGGTGGACAAAACTCTGTGTGAAGAAGACCTGAGACAGGGGGTTTAGTGGACTATAAGCCCTGCGTGAATTAACAATGACCGGACAAAAAACCAAAACAAAGCTAATTATCTAAGGCCCCATTAAGGAAGGCTCTACTCAGAATGGGAGGAAAGTGCTGCTGTCTGCTGCCATGCTAAGAACACACCTGAAATCATGTGTTCAGCTCTGAGCACTCCATTTTAAGAAGGATATTGAAAACTGGAATATAGGGGCAGCTAGGTGGCACAGTTAGTAGAGCACCGGCCCTGGAGTCAGGAGAATCTGAATTCAAATTTGGCCTCAGACACTTGACTCACTTACCAGCTGTGTGACCTTGGGCAAGTCACTTAACTCCAATTGCCTTGCCTTCCCCCCCTCAAAAAAAAAAAGAAAGGAAAACTGGAATATAGCCAAAGGATTGTAACCAGGAAGGGGCTGGAAATCTTACCATGTGAGGACCAGATGAAAGGAACTGGAACGTTTAGCATGGAAAAGGGAGGGTCTAGGCAGGATAGAATAGCCAATTTCAAGTATTTTAAAGGTTATCATACGAATGGTTGGCTGTAGAGGGCAAATCTGGGTGGAATGGGTGGAAGTTGTCAAGAGACAGATTTCTGGAAGCAAAGAGCTCCTAATGTCACAAAAAGTAGAATGGGATGCTGGTAAGGTGGTGGGTTCTCCATTGCTGGAGGGTTCCAAGCAGGGGCTGGATAAGTACTTGTTGAGAAGACAGAGAGGAGAGATTCTGTTGTTCTGATTCTAGGTCTCTGTCCCTCTGCCCTTTCCCCACCCTCCCTCATCCATCTACCTGTTATAACCATCCCTTGGCAACATAGTTCAACAAAACATACGTGGGTGTAAGAAGGAGCAAGGAGGGCTGGATCTCCAGGTGCTAGCCCCCTCCTAGAGACCAGAGCCTTGGCCCTGTATTACCCAGTGCAGACTGTGCAGAGCCCCTTGCAAAGAGACCACAGATGTGTGATTGAGGCAGAGGAAAGAAGAGGAATAAATTCTTTTGTATGAAACCCTGGACCTTGTAAAGCCTATTTCTTCCTTGAGGCTTCTGGGACTCCTCACCTGCTTTTATTTTTGAGCAGGGCACAGGCATGTGGTGATGATGGCGGTGGTGGGGGCGGTAGTAAAAAGATCTCATCTGCTTCTTATTTGGAATGGCTTGTGAGGGAGGGCCGGTAAGGAAGTGGAGAATTGGTGAAAGAGAGATCCTTCACTCATAATTAGGAGCAGGTCAGGTAAGGTGCATTTAAACAGACCCACCATGAAGCTGGAATAGCTCTTAGAGACCACCTTCTCCTGCCCCTTTATTTGACAGATGGGGAACTGAAGCCCAGAGAGCAGAAATGAGCTGTAATTGGCGAGTGGGCTGAGAACTGGGCTTGGACACGGAAATCTCGGTTTGAATTCTCAGCTCTTCTGTTCTTACTGCCCATGTGAACTTGGGCAAAACACTGCCCCCCTCAGTTTCCTTCTCTGTTAATATATACAGAGTCCATGTATCTGTAACTCTATACAGCTGCCAGAACAATTGTCACATTTAAACCATGTTACTCCTTCACTTGAGAAGCTTTTAGTGGCTTCGTATTCCACTATAATGGGCACAGGGGATAGAGTGTTGGGTTTGGAGTGAGGAAGACTCATCTTCCTGAGTTCAAATCTGGCTTCAGACACTTACTAGCTGTGTGACCTTGGGCAAGTCACTTAACCCTGTTGGCCTCAGTTTCCTCATTTGTAAAATGAGTTGGAGAAGGGAATGCCAAGCCACTACAGTATCTTTGCCAAGAAAACCCCAAGTGGGGTAAGGAAGAATTGGATACAACTGAACAATCACACCAATTATAAGATGCAAAAGTTTCAGTTTGGCGTTTAAGTCTCACCACAACTGACCTTTTCAGATTCATTGCATGTTATCCTCCTTTATGGGTTCTGTACTCTAGCCCAACTCGGCCCTTTGCTGATCCTCAAACTTGGCATTCCAACTCCCACCTCCATGCCTTTGTCATGCTTGGAATGCATTCCCTCCCAGCCTCAGTCTCTTAGCTTCTTCGAGGCTCAGACCAGGTGGTAACTCCAATAGGAAGCCTTTCCTGACTCCCCTTCCTTGTGCTTTCACCCTCCTCAAAAGATCAAGTACATACTTATCTGTACATATTGTCTCTCCCCCCGCTCCCCGGCCCCACAAATGTCAGCTGCTCGAGGGCAGGAAATGGTTCTTGTTTTTTCTTTGTATCTCTAGTGCCTAGCACACTTCCTGGTACATAGAAGGCACTTAATTTTTTTTTTTATTTTTAGTTTACAACATTCGGTTCTACATAATTTTGAGTTCCAGAGAAGGCACTTAATTAATGTTTATTGGGTTAGATGGGAAGGAACGCAGGAAGGGAGAGAGAGAGGAAGGAAGGAAGGAATGAAATAAGCATTTATTAAGCACTACTATGTTCCAGGTACTGTGCTAAGTGCTTTACAAATATTACCTCATTTGATCCTCACAATAACCCTGTGAGGGAGGTGCTATTATCCCCATTTCACAGTTGAGGAAACTGAGGCAGACAGGTTAAATGACTTGCCCTGGATCACACAGCCTGTCTGAGGTTGGATTTGAATTCAGGTTTTCCTGACTCCAGGCCCAGCTTTTCTACCACTGGGCTACCTTACCAGTATGAAATTTGCTCAACAATTCAATTCAAATTAACCCGTGTCTGCTGAGCACCTACTAGGTGCGTGGTACTCATTGCTATGAAAAATAACAGTAAACAGTTGCATAGACATCCTGGGAAAAGTAAAAAGCCCTATCAAAGCTTTGAGAAGGGAGAGATCACTTCTAGCTCAGGAAATCCCAGAGACTTCCTGGAACAGGAGGCATTTGAGCTGAGGCAAGGCAGGATTTATACATGCAAAGATGGGCAGAAGGGGAGGAATTCCAGGCATTAGGAAGAATGTGCAGACACGAAAAAGGTATGGACACATAGAGGAGTGGTGATTAGTCCAGCTTGGCCAAAGCTTAGGTTTTAGGGGGAGAATGATGGTAAATAAGGCTGGAAAGGCAGGTGGAAGACCTAGAATGCCAGTGGGGGATGGTCAAAGGGTTTTGTATAGTGAGTGTCACGATAAAAGTGGCATTTTAAGGAAGGTTACTCTGATGATTTCTCCAACAAAGCCCTCTTCTGATGCCCTTCACATGGTCAATGGCGCTCAAGCTCAAACAACTTCCACTCACCTGGAAAAGCCTGTCCTGTGTAGCTGGCAATAGCATGAGTGTTTGTCATTTGAGGACCAGCCTACCTTGGGACCACCAGGTGTTTGATTTTTCATCCATTGAAGCTTATGAAAAACTACGAAGGCACAAAAGGGCTTTGATACACACCAGTAAAGAGCATGCTGATGAAATCAGAGATCCTAGAAATATTTTTTAAGCCTTTGCAAAAGGCTTTTTTGAATTTTGTATTTTGAAGATACAGCAAAAACAGAAGTACAAACATTCCTCCTCCCCAACAGCTGAGGATGGAGTATGCTCTCGCTTATACCATCTCAGGCTTTAGGGAGAACAGATTTAGACAGAATACTTTCTACCTAAGGTGGTCCTACCCAATTCAAATCCAAGTGCTACCACTCGGGATATTGGTGCTGATCTGGCCACAAAACTCAGTGTGGACTTGACTTCCAGGTTCCCTGGATGACCTTTTGAAACACAATTTCCTAGTGTCTAATCCTTTGGAGACCAGTCAGCAAGTAAAGAAACCAACCATCCTGTCAATGTGGTCCTGGTTTCTACATCTGCTTTGGTGGCTACAAATCTTTTAAATTTACTTTCTTAATCAGGTATAATAAGTACTCGTTTTTGCAGAGCTATACCCTGGAGAAACTAGAAAATTTAGGTTAGCCTCAGTTCCTGCCCTCAGGGAGTTCACAATCTGGTTGGTGGCCTTGGTACAAACACAAATAATCATACTAAACAACTTTGCTGGATAAATGTAATAGAGAGAGGCAAATAAAGCTCTATGGGAGGCCCCAGGGAGAAGATTGGGGGTAGCGATGGGGGAAGACTTTTGGGAAGAGGCTATTTTGAAGGAATATCTGTTAGTTTATTGCAATAGCCTGGGTGAGTGGTAAAAGGGGTCCAGACTGGGAGAGATGAAGATACCGATAGAGATAAGCACAGATCTATGTTTTGCAGGTGTCAGGGGACAAAACCTAGACTGAGAATCAGAAGATCTCGGTCCCAGTATTGGCCTTGCCGCTATCACCTCTAGGATGTAGGGCAAATGCCTTCCCCTCTCTGGTCTTGGTTTCTGCCTCTGTAAAATGAAGGGATTGGACTGGATAATCTCTCTGGCTACTTCATATGTCTGACATCTCAGAATTCTATGATCCCGTTCTGTGGCCCATTGAATGACCTGAACCAGAATGGACCTGGTTCTCTCAGGTGATGTCAAAGAAAGAAAGGGATAGTGATTCAGCACCAGCCTCCCCCCCCCCCCAGGTCTGTGGGTGAAAACAAATGAGTCAGAGGGTGACGATGTGGGACTAGGGGGAGTGAGTGGCTTGGAATCATAGCCTGTCAGTACATGGAGGGACTAAATTTAACTCTCAGCTGCAGGCCCTGTCACTTCTGGGACAAGCTAATCTTGGGCTCTTGAGATCTAAGCCAGGGGAGCAAGAGTCCAGGCACTGGGCCCTGGGGGAGACTCTCTGGGGAGCCTGGGAGAGAGAGCAGTGGATCATAGATTCCTTGGGTCCATATACAGCTGCCATAGCAGCATTTATGGGCAGCTGGGTAGCACAGTAGATAGAGCTCTGGACTTGGAGTCAGGATGACCCGAGTTCAAATTTGACCTCAGACACTTACAAGCTGTATGACCCTGGGCAAGTCACTTAAACCCCAGTTTCCTTATCTGAAATATGAGGATAGGGCAGCTGGGTGGTACATAGAGAAAGCTCTGTGTTTGGGGTCAGAAAAACTCATCTTCCTGAGTTCAAATCTGGCCTCAGGCACTTACTAGCTGTGTGACCCCAGGCAAGTCACTTAGCCCTGTTTGCCTCAGTTTCCTCATCTGTAAAATGAACCGGAGGAGGAAATGGCAAAAACCATCCCGGTGTCTTTGCCAAGAAAACCCCAAATGGCATCACAGAGAGTCAGGATTGAACAACTACAAAAATTAATATAACAATGTACCAGTACCCACCCCCTAGGGTTGTTATGAGGATCAAATGAGTTAATATTTGTGACGTGCTTAGCTCAGTGCCTGGCACATAGTAGGTACTTAATAAATGCTTGTTAAAAAAAAGACTAGAGCTATTTCAGCAGTGTGAGGGGTTTTTATGAGTGTCCTGCTCCTGCCACTTGAGGTTCCCAAAGGACAGAGTTGGTTCTCCCTTCTCAGGCCAAAGCCTCCTTGAAGACCAAAATATTTTCTTTCCATTTGTTCAAAGAGTTTGCCTGTTATGACTCTGGCTTCCCAGTAGGAAGTGGGTGGCAATACATTCTTCCCTAGTCCAAGTGAAGAGTGCAGATAAGGCAGTGCCATGTAATGGAAAGGGAATGGAATTCAGGGCCAGGGGACTCTGCCACTTACTGTCTATGTGATCTTGGGCTTTAAAGTGGCTTCACTTGGACTTCCATTTCATCTTCAGAATGTTGGGACTGGACTGAAAAAACCTCTCAGGCCCCATCTAGCTCTAAATTATCTTTCCTAAGAGGGCAAACAAAAGTATAGAATGTGTTCTCTGGCTTATGTAGCCAGAAACCCCATTCTTTTTGTCTTAGAAAGGAGAAATGAATATCAGTTGATGGGTCCTGACACTGGACCCCCTGCCTTGAGCCCAGGTGGCCCACAAGAAGGTGATCAGTCCTGAGGCTGGGCTTTCTCTCTCCTCTGGCCTGGATAACCCACGTTGATGGAATGTCATAGTCCAGAAACCAGTGCCGAGCCTTAAAGGCCCTACTCCTAACCACCTCGTGGATCCCCAAGGTTGGATATTACCTAATCTGCACTGAGCTGGCTGGTCCCCAGGAGGCCACACCCTGTGACCAAGTATCTAGGGATTCAGGTCACAGCTGTTCCCTCCACCCTAGGAAAGGGTCGAGAGGGCAAGCCCCACCTCCCTACCTCTGTCCCTTTCAGTTTCTCCTCAAAACTTCCCTCTCAGAATTCTCCCACAAGGCTCCCCCTTTTTTCCTCAAAGGCAACCTCTTCTAAGGGAACATGTGCCATGGCCCCCAGGAGTCTTCAAGCCGAGCCAAAGAAGAAATGGAGCCACATCTTCAGCTCAATTTAGAAATGAGGCAGTTTTTGGTTCATCACTGCTCTGGTCCTGAGGTCTGGAGGAGGGGCAGGGTGAGGGGGCCCTTGCCATTGCTCTAGGATTCAGTCCCCCCCAGTCCCTGACTCATCGTTGACTGACTCAGGTCCAGTCTCCAGGGAACAGGGTGGGGGGATGGGATGGGAGGAGGAGGGGAAGCCCAGCTGTCTTGTCCCCCCTACCCCACCCCCAACCATCCCTCTGCCCCCCTCATCATATCCAAGGCAGATCAGCTTACATGGAGCCTCAGCCCAGATTCTACCCAGCTCCTGCTATATATATATCTGTCCCAGCCAAGTTTAACACAGACACCCGGACAAGCGGATAGACCATCAGACAGACAGATGGGGGGTTCTGTCCTCAAAGCTCTTGTGCTTCTCTAAAAGCAAAGGTATCTCTTTCTGGTTTGTAGATCATTGACCAGAGAGTTAAAAGAGAGTTTGAAAAGCATCATTGAGTCCGTCTACTTTATTTGACAGAGCAGAAAACTGAGGATCTAAGAAAGAGAGAGGCTTGGCCAAAGTGACACAGATAACAAGTGACAGAACAAAGTTCCCCGACTCCAAATCCGGTGGGACATCTTGCTGTACTGCTCCCATTCCTCACCTTCTGAGGCTGAGCAGAGGACCACCATGGCCCAGAGTTTGGACCAAGTAGAAGAACAGAGACTCTACCAGCAGACCCTCCTCCAGGATGGATTGAAGGACATGTTAGACCATCGCAAGTTCCTGGACTGTGTTGTGAAAGTGAAGGACCAGGAGTTCCCATGTCACCGGCTGGTCTTAGCTGCCTGTAGCCCTTACTTCCGTGCCTTGTTCCTCAAGGACTCAGAAGGGATCCAGGAGATCAGCCTGGAGGAGGTGTCACCAGAAGTGATGGGCAAGGTCCTACATTACCTCTACACTTCAGAGATTGATCTCAATGAGGACAACGTTCAGGACCTTTTTGCAGCAGCCAATCTTTTCCAGATTCCATCCATTTTCACCATCTGTGTTTCCTTCTTGCAGAAGCGACTCTGCCTCGCCAATTGCCTGGCAGTCTTCCGTCTTGGTCTCATGCTGGACTGTGCCCGGCTGGCCGTGGCTGCCCGTGACTTCATCTGTGACCGTTTCCCTCTTATTTCTCGTGACCAAGATTTCTATGGCCTCTCTGCCAACGAGCTCATTGCTGTCATCTCTAGTGACAGCCTCAATGTGGAGAAGGAGGAGGTAGTCTTTGAGGCTGTGATGAAGTGGGCTAACACTGGGGATGACAAGGAGGCCCGGCTCCAGGCCCTGCCCACTGTCTTTGAGAGCATCCGCTTCCGCCTTCTGCCTCGAGACTACCTTGAAAGCCGAGTGGAAAAGCATCCACTGGTGAAGGCCCGGCCTGAGCTACTCCGCAAAATTCAGATGGTGAAGGATTCCCATGAAGGGAAGATGACTGTTCTAAAGAGGAAGAAGAAGAAAGAAGAGATATCTGGGAAAGAAAGAGCCGGGATGGTCAATGGAGTAGATACAGGAGGGCCATCTGGGAAAGTGAAGAAAGCTGGGGAGAAGGAAGCAGAAGAGGCCGATGATGATGACACTATCATCCCTGGGATCCTCAATGACACCATGCGCTTTGGGATGTTCCTACAGGATCTAATCTTCATGATCAGTGACACAGGGGCTGTAGCCTATGACCCTGGGACCAATGAGTGTTACTTTGCTTCCCTGTCCACTCAGATTCCCAAGAACCATGTCAGCCTTGTGACCAAAGAGAACCAGATCTTTGTGGCTGGGGGCCTTTTTTACAATGAGGACAACAAGGAGGACCCTATGAGTTCTTACTTCCTACAGGTACCTGGTGGGGTTGGGGAACAGCAATACTGTGGCTGAGGGTTAGACTAGATGGTCTCTAAGGAGCACAGCATCATGGGATTTACAGAAGGGATGATAGCGGCCATTTAATTTGACCTCCTCGTTTTACAGAGTGAGAAAACTGGAGGATGGGAGAGAGAAAGTGGCTTGCCTAACAACCTAGTAAAAATATAGTAACATAGTAACAACATAGTAAAAAAAATTAATGCTGGGATTTTGAGTCAGATCCTCCGAACTCCAGATCCAGACCTCTTGCCACTTAGTATGACTGGTGAATAATGCTGGGTGTTGGAGACAGCTGTGATGCATAAAATAGATTAGAACAGGAAAAACTCGGAGGAGGTGAGGCCTGTTAGGAAGGTGTTAAATTGTAGTCTCTCTGAACTAACTGGAAGGGACCTCTGAGGATTCTGTAAGCAAATGGAAAACCCCTCTAAAACATCTAGAAAGGGTACTGGGTTTGAATACTAGTACTGCCGTTTGCTAGGTGTGTGACCTTGGACAAGTTCCCTTCCCTATCTGCACCTGGATTTCTTCACCTGTAAAACAAGAGGACTGAAGGTCCCACCATATACTGAGCTGACATCTACCTTTCACCCATCGCTCCCATCCCAGCCTTCTGGAGTTAAATAGAATAAATCTAAAACCCCTTCCACAAGACAGTCCTTTGTATTTGTGTTGGCCCACATTTAAGGGAATGAGAGTCTGGCTAAAGGCGGTAGCATGTCAGCAGGATAAGGGCTGTTGACCCTTTAGGTTATCAATTAAAGCTCCATGGATCTTCAGTCTGTGGCAGCCACCAGAAAAAGTTCCCTCTTCTTCCATATCTTTTCCCTGAGCTCCATATCTGTTCACCCCTATCCTCTGCAAACTGGAGCTATAAATAGTCCTTTTTCCCACCAGGACTGGCTTCTGGCAGCTGCCTTCCATTTTAGAGGGATTTGGAGGGGTAGGGAGGGTGGGGATGGCCCCAGAGATCATCCCAGTCTAACTAGGAGGGGAATGAAGTTTGTCTTTAGAGTTAAAAGTGTGGTCCACAAAGTTAGAGGGTCAGTGAGTTTAGGATAGAATTTTTAATGTGAATCTCAAAGACTTGAGAAATAGAGACTATTGGCTCAATAGTCCTGCTTTCCTCTGCCCTAGTCAGACTCCATTTGGAGGTCTAGGTGTCATATATCGGAAAAGATATTGACAAGGTGGAGTGAGACCAGAGGTGAGTGACACGGACGGTGAAAAGATGAGACCACGTCTCTCAAGGAATTTGAAATGTTTAGAGTAGAAAAGTGTTGGGGGTGGGGGTGGGGAGAAGCTGGGAGGGGATGTGAACTTTGTCTCTAAGCCCTCCAGACTGTCCTGTGAAAGAAGGATTAGCCTACCTCAAGGCAGACCCCCATTAGCTCCTGCATGCCCCCTAACACAGCAGGAATCAATGACAGAGAAGACGAAGCTGTGGGAGGGGGAAAGGAAGGACCCTCAGGCAGACTGGGGGAAGGGCTTGACCGGCTGTCAGGGGAGACGAGCCCCCGCCTTCACATTCTGTTCCATCCCCTCCAGTTTGACCACCTGGATTCTGAGTGGATGGGCATGCCGCCCCTACCTTCCCCACGTTGTCTGTTCGGCTTGGGCGAAGCTGAGAATTCCATCTTCGTTGTGGGTGGTAAAGAGCTCAAGGAGGGAGAGCAGAGCCTGGACTCAGTGATGTGCTATGACCGACTGTAAGGGGGTCATGGGGAAGGGGCAGAGGGATGAGAGGGATGGGGAGGGTAAGGGACTGAGGGAGAGTCATAGTAATGGAAACCACAACTCCCTTCTCTATAGAACCACCTAGCTGCCCCGTAACTGTGTAATGCTAGCTATAGAGAGCAGTCAGAGGGAGGAAAACCAGGGGGAACAATGTCAAAAATACCTAGAAAGGAGAGAGGATTTAGGAGGATATGGTGCTAAATAGTGTCAAAGGTCATGGAGAAACCAAGAATGAGGATTTTTTGTTAAAGACTATCAGATCCTGCAATTAAGGGATCATTCATAACTTTGGAGAGAGGAGTTTCAGTTGAATGATGAGGTCAGAAACCATACTACAGAGAGTTTAGAAGCAAAGGAGAGAAGTGAGAGGTTAAGTGATTTGCTATTAAAAGTCCAAGCTGGAAATAAAAGGAAGCGTTCAGCCTGGAGAAGAGCAGATTATGTCTGGGAGTGTGATCAGTGATTTTAGGTAGTTTAAAGATTGCTTACCTTCTCCAGGAAGGGAGGGAGGAGGGAAGGAGGGAGAGAAGGAGAAAATTTGGAACTCAAAACTTTTCTAAAAAATGTTAAAAACTGTTTCAACATGTAATTGGGAGGAAATTTTATATATACATACATACATGGTATGGTATGTGTGTGTACATGTATGTACAATAAAAAAGATTGTCATGGAGAAAAAAGAACTAGACATGATCTGTGTGGCCCCCTTTGGGGTTTGAGTGGGTGTTAGCATTGGAGTTAGGATTGAAGCTAGGGTTGGCTTGAGGGTAATTTTGATCAGGGTTAGGGAAAAGTCGAGTTTGTGGTTAGGTTTCCAAGTGGAACCTTAATAGATGGCCTTCCCGAGGTGATTTGTCGCCCCAAACTCATCCCTGCTAGCCAGCTCTCTGGCGATGAGACCCTCCACACTCAGCAGCCTGAGGACTAGACTAGTCCATTGCTGGGCCCAGAACTGAAGCCTTTATAGCTTGGTAGGACCTGCCCAAGCTTGGGTTCCACTGTTGCAGCTTCGAAAAGCCTAGAGTTGCCAGAACTTTACCAGAGGATCTTTGAAATCAAGTGCATGAGAATCACTAATTTGCTAAGTAATGGTGTCCTCTTCTTCTCCCCAATCCCAAAGAACATAAAAGAAGGTAACAGGAGACCCAAGAATATACAAATGGTCAAGGACAATTTTCTTAGAATAAAATTGCCTATAGCTATAAGGACGCAAAACTAGTCCTCAAAATTTTTCAGTAAACTAGTGCCTGCCTCCTCTGGCCTGGTCTGACCCAGAGGCAGATGAAATCACCCCAAACTAAGGCAATACTGAACTGAGACCACACCGACCCTACCTTTATGCGTTTTTCAGGCCAGAAACTAGGGACAAGGCTGACAGACTCTGGCCCCAAGGAGCTCACAGCCTGGGCTCCTGGTCTGGGCCAGCCAGTGGAGGAATAGATCTGGGTCTTACCCTCCCGGAGCTCATAGTCTTCAGGGTGGAGAGCAGCAGACAGAGTTCTTATAGCTGGGGGAGACAGAGCTGAAAAAGACCTAGGCTCTGCCCTCATAGTCTGGGGGAAGAAAAGGAGGAGCCTGGGATCCAGGGACAGGACTCACACCAGAGAAAACAGTCTGAGAACAAGAAAAGACATTGTAGAAACCAGGGCTAGCATTGACTCCAGCCTTCATGGTGGGGAGAGAACAGGGTGGAGTGAGCCTGGGGTCGGGGGCAGGGATGGGGCACAGATTTTTCTAGAGGGTGTGGGACTGATCTTGGGCCTGGAAGGATGGAGAAGACATAGGGAGCCAGAGAGAAGAAAGAATCTTCCAGGTGAGACAGAACTACAAAGGCCTGACTCAGCCTGGCTTAGGCAGGGATGAGGCCAGTCTGCTACAGGACAGTCCCCCAATGTGACCCTAGGGCTGGGAGTCAGGCCACTGAGGTTTAAGATCCGCTCTGGACTAGCAATGTGACCTTGGACAAGTCTAAGCTTCCCTTTGCCAGTGGTCATAGGGAAAGCTTGAAGTCCTACAGAAACTGGAGCCCGTTTGTCCTGGGTCTGAAGGGAGAGGTCTCTGAGATGCCAGATCACACTGGGATCCTGGCTCAGCAGATAAAGTGCTGACCCTGTGCCCTCGTTCTCTCTTCTAGATCGTTTAAATGGGGAGAGTCAGACCCGCTGCCCTATGTAGTGTATGGCCATGCCGTGGTGTCCTACATGGATCTCATCTATGTCATCGGGGGCAAAGGGAGTGACCGGTAAGGGCCTGAGGCTGCAGCTTCCAACAGCAGCAAGGACTTGGGCTGGAGCTTAAGTAGAGAGCTCTCTGGCCTCCTGGGTTGTGAGTGCCCAGGATAGGCTGCCCTGAGCACCTGCAGTCCTTCTCTCCAGATAGGGAGGCTGGTGGTCCCCATCTCCCTGGGGGTTTGGGGAAGTGGGGGAAGGGTGAGGTGCAAGTCACCCGAGGCTGGTTCTGGACTAAGGGGCTAAAGAAAGTAATGCCATAAGAGAAAAGGAGGAGATAGGGAGAAAAGGAATGGGTCAAGTGTGTCTTAGGAGGAGGGTGGTGGGATCCTTAGGAGCCCAAGTGGCTTACTGGGGCCCTGCTTCTCCTGACTCAGCTCTAACCCAGAGATACCAGCCCAGCGCAGCCTCAGGCAGGGAAACCAGCCTGACCCAAGGCAGAGAAAGAGGACACAGATGTTTCTGAGGCAGTCTTGCTATCTGGTTTCCTAAAGACTCAAACACTGGTTTCTGTCAGGTCTGCCACTGTCTCATTTCCATTGGGCCTGCTGTCTGATTTCCATTAGACTTCCTGCCTGGTTCCTGGAGGCCCATTCCCTGACTTCCCCCCAGGTTTTTAGCTTCTAGGCCAGGCTGATTATTAGAACAGCCCAAGGTGCTCTTGGGAATCCCTTCCAATCTGATGATCCTATGGAGGCCAGAGAACTCCTCCCTCTCCCCCACCCCACCCCACCATACCCCATGTAACACATTATAAAGAACACCTCTTAAGCACCTCTTAAGTCCCAAACACTGTGTTGGGCCTTGGTGAAGGTACATCGAGATCTGACTGGTGCCCTTCTGGAGCTCACGGTCTAGTAGGCAGGAGGATGAGACACCAATGAAAGTCATCATAAACACATAATTGTATAAGAAAAGACAGCTGTGAGAGATCTGACAGACAAGGTCCTTATCAACCAGACAAACCAGGGAAGGCTTCCCAGCAGAGGTGACATTTAATTTGGACATTAAAATGATGAGTTGAGAATTCAACACCCAAAGAAGAGCAGGGAGGAGATTCTGGGCACCGAGACTAACCTGAGCAAAGTCAGGGGAGGGCAGGGGAGCTCAAAGGGCAGAGAGCCATCCAGTTTGGCTCCTACCTGGCTCAGGTGCCTTCTCTCTCCCACAGGAAGTGCTTGAATAAGACATATGTCTATGACCCTAAGAAGTTTGAGTGGAAGGAGCTGGCCCCCATGCAGAATGCCCGATCCCTCTTTGGGGCAACGGTCCATGATGGCAAGATCTATGTGGTGGCTGGAGTTACCAACACAGGGCTGACCAGCTCATCGGAAGTGTACAACATAGCAGATAATAAGTATGGCCCAGCAAGCATCCCAAGAGGGAAGGGGGATGGGATCTCCAGTTGGGAGCCATGCACACAGTCTTGAAACTCTGTCTCCTACTCTTGGGCTGTGGGATTTTACTACAGCTGTTGTGCCTCTGGGCCTTTATGGGAAAGTCTCCTTTTGAGCTCCAAGGCACAGACCTTTTAGGGAATAGGAGCACAAGGATGAGCTCTCCCAGAGGGTGGGACTTCTGGGTTGGAGATCCTGGGGATTGGTGGCATCCAATAACACCATTAGGTGATCAGAGTGAATCTCTGGTTCCCTGTCTAACCCCAAAATGGGGTCAACTACTTCCTCTGGCCATTTGGCCTGTGCTGGGGTGTCTGGGGAGCTCAGAAAGCAGGATCTAGGCAGTGACCAACCCTCTGTCCCTTGGTGATTTTCCACTCATTAGGAGACAGAGTAGCACAGAAGAAAGATTTGGAATTAGAGCATTTGTGTAATCCTGGCTCTTCTATGATACTTACTATTGGTGTATTCCTTAGAACATCCTTTCCCCTCTCTGGGTCTCAGTTTCTCCATCTGAAAAATAAAAGGACTGGAAAAGATAGTGTCTAAAGTCTCTTTCAGCTCTAAATTCAATAATCTCTATGCTTCTTCCACCAGGTGGGAGCCATTTTTGGCCTTTCCCCAGGAACGCAGCTCACTCAGTCTTGTTAGCCTGGCTGGGACCCTCTACTCCATTGGGGGCTTTGCTACCCTGGAAACTGAGTCAGGAGAGCTGGTCCCTACTGAGCTTAATGACATATGGAGGTAAGATGGGATGGGTGGGGCCACTGCGGATCTTAGAAGGTTTGAAATTGTCTCCTGGGGCTGGGCAGATGGAATGCAGTATGAATTGAATTAAATCGAAGCCAGTTTCCCCTGGTACCAAGCTGAGCAGGCTGCCAGAATGCGAGTCCCTTTCCTCACATATTCAGTGATTGACTCATTCCTAGAATGTTAGAGTCAGATGGAAGCCTAGAACATAGAGTAAAGAACATCAGAATTGGAAGGGTCCTTAGAGCATCAAATGTCAGAACTGGGAAGGACTTTGAATATAGAATCTCAGAATTGGGAAGAATGCTAGAATATGGATCATGGAAATGTCAGCACTGGAAAGAGCCTTAAAACACAGACTGTCAGAGCTGGAAAGGATCAATGGACGTAGTTAGTTAATGAGCATTTATTAAGTGCCAGGCACTGTGCTAAATAAAGTCTGGGGATACAAGGAAAGCATAAGATAGTCCCTGCTTTCAGGGAGCTCACAATTAAAGGGAAGAGATAACATTCAAAGAATGATATAAAAATAAGCTATATATAGGATAAATTTGAAATAACCCACGGAAGAAAGACACTAAGAATTAAAGGGGATCAAGAAAGGCTTCCTGTAAAAGTGGGATTTTAGTTAGAACCTGAAGGAAGCCAGGGAAGTCAGAAGACAGGGACGGTGAGGAAGAGCATTCTATGGAAGGGTAACAGCCAGTGAAAGTACCTGGAGCTTGTGTCTTGTTGGCTTGGCCTTAACCACGGTTATGCCTTCAACAAGATGGAACATCAGAGTAGGGATGTCTTTTAAAATAGTAAAATGTAAAAGTCTTTTTAAAATAATAACATTTCAAATTTGTTCATAAATAACTAATTAAATAGATTGGTTAATAAATGTCTTTAGGGAGCTCTCCACAAGAAACCCAAAACCCCACCCTGTGCTCCTAATTTAATAGCTAGACAGGATGCATTTTTTTTATTTTTATTTTTTGGAGGGGGGAAGGCGGGGCAATTGGGGTTAAGTGACTTGCCCAAGGTCACACAGCTGGTAAGTGTGTCAAGTGTCTGAGGCCGGATGTGAACTCAGGTCCTCCTGACTCCAGGGCCGGTGCTCTATTCACTGCGCCACCTCGCTGCCCCATAGCTAGTATGCATTTTAAGGTTTAAAAATGTTATCTTATTTTATCCTTACAATAATCCTGAGAGGTAGGAGCTATTATTATCCTCATTTTACAGATGAGGAAACAATCAGACAGAGATTAAGTGACTTGCCCAAGGTCATACAGCTAGTAAGTATCTGAGGCTGCATTTGAACTCAGCGTTTCCTGACTTGACGTCCAGTGCTCTGTCCGTGGCATCACCTCACTGCCTATTCCGGGTATAAAATCAGGATTTTCACATCATGAACTTGCTTCAAGTGGGGTGTAAGGGGAAGAGCCCCGGCCGACAAGTCAGGGGACTTGAGCTTGATCGATCACTCATCGTGTGACTTTAGGCAAATCCTTTCCCTTCTCCGGGCCTCAGCTTTCCACTCTGTTAAATAGGGAGGTTCACCTAGATGACCCCTGAGGTGCCTCACAGCTCTAGACTTGACAACCCTGGGGTATACCTGGCAAGTAGGAAGGCTAGACTTCTTAGGTTCAACTCTCAGCTCTGATACTGGCTCTGTGACCCTTGGACAAGTCACAACCTTGCTGAGCCTCAGTTTCTGTACCTGTAAGATGGGGATAATAGTAGCACCTACTTCACGGGATTCTTGTAACAGTCAAAAGCAAACATTGAAGTTCTCCTCTTTGAGGAAGAGTCCCTTCCCCTGTTAATGTCCTTCCCTTGTGCTGGAAATCTTGCCATTAGCACACCATTTCTTTGGCCCTTTACAGAATCCCCTCCTAAAATTAAATAATCTTTAAGTTGTGAACAACCATGATCTCATTTGTACCTACAACAACCTGGGGAGGCAAGTATGTGTCTTATTATGCCTATTTTCTGTTAGGGAAACTGAGGCTCAGAGAGATTAAATGATTTGCCTACGGTTGGTTACACAGCTTGTAAGCATCAGAGCTAGGACTTAAGCCTTAAGCCTATCTCCTCCAGACCCTTCTATCCTGCCTCTTCTAGGTTCCTTATTGTTTAGTCTTCTTTCTTTCACTGCTTTAAGAAAAGCTAATAATAAAGCATCCAAACATAAGAAAAGATAAAATAGGAGATGACTATTTGCATCACAGCGGCGGCTAGGTGGTGTAGTGGATAGAATGCCAAAGCCTAGAGTCAGGAAGCCCTGAATTCAAATTCAGCCTCAGACGCTTATTAACGTGTGACCCTGGGCAAATCGCTTAACTCTGTTTGCCTCAGTTTCCTCATCTGGAAAATGAGCTGAGGAAGGAAATGGTGAACTACTCCAGTGTCTTTACCAAGAAGACCCCAAAAAGGGGCGCCAGGAGTCGGGCACAACTGAAATGACTGAACAACGATCTGCACTACGATATAATACAGCATAAGGAGGACTGGGGATGATGCCACACAAAGATGGGTTGAAGGAAGCTGGGCTGTTTGGCGTGAGGAAGAGGTCTTGGAGAGGTCCAATGGGTGAAGGATCAGATGTGCTCTGCTCGGCCTTGGAGGGCACACCTAGCAGCACTAGGTAGAAGATGGAAGGGGGAAAATTCAAGTTTGATGCCATGAAAAAAATCTCCTTCCAGGGCAGCTAGGTGGTGCAGTGAGTAGAGCACCGGCCCTGGAGTCAGGAGGACCTGAGTTCAAATCCGACCTCAGACACATGTACTAGCTGTGTTACCTTGGGCAAGTCACTTAACCCCATTTGCCCTGCCTCCCCACCTCCAAAAAAAACATCTCCTTCTACTTCGAGCTACGCCCAAGTGCAATGGGCCTCCCAAATGAGCAGTGTGGTCTCCCTCCATGGAGGTCTTCAAGCCAAAGCTGGATGACCATGTGTCATGGAGGGCACTCTTTTTCAGATGTGGGTTGGACCAGATGGTGTCCAGGGCCTCTTCGAACTCAGAGGTTCTGTGACTCTAACTAACATGCACCTCCCTCTCTTCTCTTCTCTCTTTACCCCTAATGCAGATATGATGAAGAGGAAAAGAAATGGGAAGGAGTCCTGAGGGAGATTCCCTACGCAGCCAGCGCCACCTTCCTGCCTGTCCGGCTCAATGTTCTGAGGTTGACAAAGATGTGATCGTCATGGAGGTCAGCCCTGGAGCCCCAGTGGGCTGGTGCTCTCCTCCCCCCACCCCAGTAGGGGACATTGGAGTTCATTTTCTAGGTGTTACATGTTTCCTTGAGGATGTGAAGAGTGGTATCATGGGAAGATCATTGGCCTTGGAGCCAGGAGAGACCTAGCTTCAAATCTAGGCTCTTCTACTTAATTGCCATGTGATCTTGGGTTGAGAAGTCCTTCCACACCTTAGAGCCTCAGTTTCCTCACCTATAAAAATAAGGGTAATGATCCCTGTGCTGCCTTTGCTTTTAAAATGGGCAGGGTCATTTCTATTCTTGCGAGGCCTCTCCACCCCACCCCACCCCACCTGGGCTAGAAGGTCCAGCAGAAGAGGACAGGGACCAGACCAGGAGCAGCCGGACACAAGAGAGGCGGCCTTGAGCATGAGATGCGGAAGAGACAACGGAGGGACTCGGAGATTTCTCTTGCTCCCTCCCCCTTTGTGTCGGGACAAAGAAAGGAACAATCACAAAGAGCCTGCTGGCTGTCTCAACTGCCCAGGAAATCAATCCACTACCTTGGACTGAATGTCTATTGTGTGACGGTCCCTTGTGCTTTACACTGCCTGCGCCTTTGTTGAAGAGCCCTGGACTAGGGTGGCAGGAGTGGGGAAGCAGAAGACCTGGGTTCCAGTCTAGACTCTGTCCTTGGCTCGTTGTGTCACCTTGGGCAAGTGACTTAATCTCTCTGGGTTTCAGGGTCCTCATTTGTAAATTAAGAAGAGCAAGATTTTCATTGCCCAAACCCCGTCCCAGGAGAGGCTGTGATTTGGTGGGGTGGTGGGTGTGGGGGGAGTATATACTGAAAATATGTATGTACACAGACCTGGAAAACGAATAAAGTTCTGGAACAATAAGATTCTGAAATCTTAAGGGTCTATAATTGATTCCAAGATTCCATAGTTTTCTTAGCTGATGACTCCATCAGGCTAATGGGCTTCCTGTTTAGGGACACTCCTCCCCACCCTCTCTACCCCCCAAACAGAGGCATCCCCTGGGGCAAACACAGAGGACTGTCTAAGAGGACAGAGATGGCAGAGAATTAAGGAACTATGTGTATATAGGGAGGGAGTGGAGGGTAAGGGAGGGGGTGAGGGGTTAGAGAGGGAATGGGGGTAAGGGAGGGGGTGAGGGGTCAGGGAAGGAGTAGGGGTTAAGGGGGAATTGGCCCCAGGTGGGTCAGGGAGGAGCTCACCTGGGTTACAGCCGAGAGGGGAGGAAATGTCTGGTAGGTGCCTGTTTTGGCTAATTATTCTTACTGGATCCTAAGCTCACTTGTTTGTGCACAGAAAACTGTATTAAAAGTTGTGATATTTGTGCCAAGAGCTTTGGATTTGGAGTCCAGAGAACTGAATTCAAACCCTGTCTCTGATATATCCTTTCCAAGAGACCCTGGGCAAGCAAACAAAATGCCTTCTGTAGCCTGCAGAACTCACAGGTTACGACGAAGAAAGGACAATAGAAAAGTGAGTTATTAGTGCTTCAGTTATTAAATTCTTGTGCCTGGTGCAATACTTTCCTCGTAGTAACTGTGAGGTCTGCAGGTTATACAAGACCTTTTGTTTGCTTTACTCAATGGGAAAATTATTTGACTCCCTCTCTGCATAGAGAAACTGAGACCTCCCCCAAAGGGAAAGGGACTTGTTCAAGGTCACACAATGAGTCAATAGCAAAGGGGAGACTAAAACCCAGGCCTCCTGCCTCTTAGGGCCCTTCAGCCAACCCTCAGAAATCCGTGAAAGGTTTCCCTGTCCCCAGAGTCCAGGGCAGAGTCTCTCACTAGGGAGCAAGGGGCAGGATTTCTGAAAGACTCCTGGAGATTAGAGCTGCATGGCTTTGAATGTTGTTGGTAGTGACTTCATGATCTAGGAACCAGGTGACATATGATCTGACTTCACATTCTACCTCAGACACATCCTAGCTGTGAGACCCTGGGCAAGTCACTTAACTTCTGTTTGCCCTAGTTTCCTCAACTGTCAAAATGGGAATGATAGCACCTGCTTCCCAGAGTTATTGTGAGGCTCAAACGAGACCATATTTGTAAAAAGCACTTACCACAGTGCCTGGTACACAGTAGGTGATATATAAGTGCTTACTCCCTTTCATTTATTCTCCCATCTCTCAGCCTCAGTTTCCTCTTTTGAAAAATGAGGCTAATCATAGACTGACCTCATAAGACTGTTGTGAGAATCCAGTGAGAAAACCTAGGGAAAGTGGTTTTGTGCCACATAAATCTAAGTGATGGTGATGATCATAATGCCTCCTTCCCCTCGAGGACAAACCTCTGATTTCTCTATGATCTTGGGCCTTAGCTTTAATTGATTGTTTTATTTGGAACTTAAACACCAATAAAGGAGCCTTTCCTTATATGCAGCAGGACTTAAAAAGAGCATTCTATATGAAACTGGGAATCTCTATACCATACGGTTTGCTTCTTGAAAAGAAGAATAAAATAAATTCTTTAGGTTACTTTCAAAACCATCCTACTTGTCTATGTTTCCTTTTGTGTTTTTGTGGTTTTTTGGAGGCAATTGGAGTTGACTTGCCCAGGGTCACACAGCTAGTAAGAGTCAAGTGTCTTAGGTCATATTTGAACTCAGGTCCTCCTGACTCCGGGGCCATGCTCTATCCACTGTGACACTTAACTGCTCCTCTGCTTCCTTTGGGAATGTCCCTCTGTTCTCTTTTGTGCATTTAAAAGAAAATGTTACAATGGTTGGGTCTCAATTTTTAAGATCTTCATACAATCAAGCATATTGGATTTGAAATCAGAGGAACTGGGTTCAAATCCTGCCTCATCTATATATTGTTTGGCCCTGGTCAAGTCATTTCTCTGAGCCTCCGTTTCCTGATTCCCAAAACCAGGCAGAGAAGTTGAACTGGATAATCTCTAAGGTCCTTTCTAGCTCTAAACCTATGGTCCCATAATTTAGAATGAGAAGGAAATAATAGTCCCTCATTTCCTGACTCCAGAATCAGGAGCTTTCCCTTCTACTCCTCGATGCTAAGTTTGGCTGACTTGGGGAACAAGGCATGGTTTCAAATGTGGACTCCAGATTCAGGAGCTTTCCCTTCTACTCCTCGATGCTAAGTTTGGCTGACTTGGGGAACAAGGCATGGTTTTTAAATAAGGAAAGTAGGAGGGGTGTATGAGCCCAAAATGGGGAGAGTTGATAAAGCTGGGTAGAAGATGAGAGCAAATGCTCCAGAGACTGTCTATCACCCAGGCATGACAAATGGGCACATGCCCTCTTGGTATAAACAAGTTATTCGTCATCAGATCTCTAGCACTTGGACTTAGGGCTATGACTTCATCAGGCGGGTGGGACAGACTGTATAGAGCCACACAGGCAGACTCATAATATGTTGGGATTAGAGGAGATCTCAGATGCCACTCCATACCTGAAAAAGGCTGCCTTTCCTAGTTGACCTGGCAAGTGGTCATCCAGCTATCTCTTCTAGACATCCCAAGGATCATGGATCCCTAGCTGGAAGGGGACTAGGTTCAATCATTCAACCACGTCTGAACCCACCTAACTGAATGATTGTCTAGTTCACATCTCCCCATCTTCTTCATCAAAATAGCACATGACTTTATAAGATATTTTACTAAAATCTAGGTAGGTTACCTCTACAGCAATGCCCTAACTTAGTAACGCTATCCAGAAAGGAAATAAGGTTCATTTGGCATAACCTTTTCTTGATGGAGTCATGCTGACTCTCAGATCATCTTTTCTTGATGTTCATTCACTAACCATCCCTTTAACAACTTCTAGAATTTGACCAGGTATCAGTCAAGTTACCTGGCACACACACATGCACACACACACACATGCACATGCACACGCACATGCACACGCACACGCACACAATTTGCAGGTTTCTTTTCTCTTCCCTTTTTTTTTGAAAACCAGAACATTTGCCCTTCTCAATCCCTGCAGTCCCTCTCTCATTCTTGTTTTTTCTTTTAATTTTTTTATATTAATTTTTTTAAACTGAATCCTAAATTCTCTCCTTCCCTCCAGTCCCTCCCCTGCATTAAGAAAGCAAGTGATAAGATATCAGTTATGCGCGTGAAGTCATGAAAAACACATTCCCTTATTAGCCATGATGAAAAAAGCAAGAAAAATAAATTTTTAAAAGTATACTGCAATTGGCACTCAGAGTTTGCCAGTTCTCTCTCAAGAGATGGACAGTATTTTTCATTATGAGTCCTTTGGAATTGTCTTAGTTTATTGTATTGTTGAGAATAGCTAAATATTTCACAGTTGTTCATCATTATAACATTGCTGTTACTGTGTACGATGATCTCCTGGTTCTGTTCACTTCCCTTTGCATCAGTTTCCATTAGGTCTTCCCAGGGTTTTTTTTAAAGCATCCTGTTTATTTTTTCTTATGGAATAATAGTATTTCATAACAATCATATATCACAACTTGTTCAGCCATTCCCCATTTGATGGGCAATCCCTCAATTTCTTTGCCACCACAAAAAAGCTGCTATATTTTTGTATATATAGGTTCTTTTCCTTTTTCTTTGATCTCTTTAGACTACAGACCTAGTAGTGGTATTGCTGGGTTAAGGGGCATGCATAGTTTTATCATCCTTTGGGCGTAGTTCCAAATTGCTCTCCAGAATGGTCAGACCAGTTCACAGTTCCAACAACACATCAGTGTACCTGCTTTCCCTCTTCCTCTCCAGTATTTGTCATTTTCCCTTTTTTGTCACATCACCCAATCTGATAGGTATGAGGTAGTACCTCAGAGATTTTTTAATTTGCATTTCTCTAATTAATAGTGATTAGAGCATCTTTAGCTTTGATTTCTCCTCCTCCTCCTCCCCTTCCTTCTCCTCCTCTTTCTTCTCCTCCTCCTCCTTCTCCTCCTCCTCCTCCTTCTTCTTCTTCTTCTTCTTCTTCTTCTTCTTCTTCTTCTTCTTCTTCTTCTTCTTCTTCTTCTTCTTCTTCTTCTTCTTCTTCTTCTTCTTCTTCTTCTTCTTCTTCTTCTTCTTCTTCATATGCTTTGACCTTCACTCATTCTTTAAAATTGTTCAAAGATCAGACAGTGAGTGGCTCATCAATCAAATCTCTCATTCCCGCCCTCCCCTTCCCCCCCCCCAATCCTTTTAGTTTCTAGGATGAACTTCATCTAGACCAGGTGACTTGAAGTCCTCAAAGGCAGCTAGGACCTCCCTTGCTATTTGCCTACTTATCTTCCCTATCAGCTCTCTGTTAGCCACTTTTATTTAGTCTTTCCCAGTCCAAAGACCATTATTCTTAGTTGAGAAAACAGAAGCAGGATAAGAGCTGAGCAGCTCCATCATCCACCAGTTGTCATGGCACCAGGCACCTCCAGCAGGAATGCCGTCTCTTCTCTGAGCCTCCTCTCTCCCCAAGTATGACTAGAAAAACCTGCCAAACCCTTTTCTGTATCTGCCGTCACAACTCCAGGATGCCTGGGGCCCGGCTTAGAATCTATCTCATGAACTCTTTTGTGCAGGTGATCTCCAGCATTGTCTCATATTTCTGTCTCTGCATACTTCCTCCAAATGTCTCTATTATTTGAGGCAGAGGTACAGTGGAAAGAACACTGGACGTGAAGTCAGAGGACCTGCATTCGAATCCTGTTCTGCTAATTGTGACTTGCCCATGTGATTTTGGGCAAGTCACTCAACTTCTCTGGGCCTCAGTTTCCTCATCTGTAAAATGAAGGATTTGGAATCTAAAGTCCTTTTCAGCTCTAAATCTGCGATCCTAATAACAGCGGCTGGTATTTACATAGAGCCTACTATGCGCCAGGCACCACACTGAGCACTTTACAAACATCTCATTTGATCCTCACAACAATCCTGAGAGATAAATGCTATTATTATCCCATTTTATAGATGGAGAGATTGGGGCGAGCAGGGACAGGATCACACAGTAAATGTCCAAGGCTAGATTTGAACTCCAGGCCTTGTGCTCTATCCACTGCTCCACCAGCTGCCTCCTGTGATCCTATCCTTCCCCTTCTGGTCTCTAAATTTCCTCACACAAGCATATCCTCATATAACCAGCTGCCCTGCCCCCTTTTTTAATCTGTCCTGGCTTTTTAGATTGGGTTACACTCTTCCAGGGCCATATTCCAGTGATGAGTCCGAGGCCTCCGATTCCCAGGGATGGAGAAGTCGGCCTCACCTCCTAGCATTAGGATGCCTAGCTAGTTACCCTAGGCACAGTGTCTTGCCCAGTCCTTCTAGGGACCGGTGCCATGTTTTTAAGGGGAGGTCATTGGGGGTCAGTGCTCAGTCTGGGAACAGAGTGACATCTACTGGTTCCTCTTGGGATGGAAGCCCTGTTCTAACCACTGAACTTAATGTAGAAAGCAACAATAACCATAACAGCTCAGTTATACCTGCTTCGTGATGAACAAAATGCTTTACATAACATTGTCTTGCTTGAGTCTCACAGGGTAGATGATGCATAGATTATTATGGCTATTCTTACCAGTGGAGAAACTGAGGCCCAGAAAGGGGAAGTCCACATAGCACTCCAGTGACACAGCAAGATTCAAACCCTGGTCTTTCGACTGCAAGTCCAGAGCTCTTTCTGTGCCATCATGGCTTCTACCGTACCATACCACACATTTTGGGTGGTCTGGGTGAGGTCACAAGATCATCCGAGGATGGAATTGCTGGTGGAGACCCCAGCAGATGGGCAGGTTCACTATTCATTCTGTACCCCATTCACTCCCCAGCCTAGGAGATTAGTGACCAATTCTATGCCAGTCAACAAACATTTACTAAACTCTTACTATGGGCCAGGCACTATGCTAAGTGCTGAGGTTGCAAGAATAGGGGGGTAGGGTGGGGAATTCCATGGTCTTTGCCTTTAAGAAACTCATAGTCTAATGAGTCCTTCCAGGCCTATTCCCTCCAGGAAGCCTAGCTTTAGCAGCCCTAGACCACAGCTTAATCAATTTTCAATACACTTCTTTGCAATCCCAGGCAGAATAATCTATGTGCTCCTGCCCTGTGCCAGGAGAGAAAAAAATGCCACACATTAAGTCTGCTACTTGTGCTAATAGAATATAAGTGCATCTGTCTAACCATATTCAAAGAAGAGACTGAAGCTGGCATGGGGGAAGGAAGGCGATGTGGGGTCCCACCTCCTCCAAGAAGCTATACCTAATGGTCTCAACTTGACTTAGTTCTTCCCTTTTGTAAACTCCTCAAGTCAAGATAGAAATGTGTCTGTCCAAGCCACCTTAATCCTGGGTAACACACAGTTCTGTATCATTCTCTGAATGTTCCCTCAAGGGGTCTTTTCTCCCCAAACAGTCTGTGTGCTGAGGGCATGGCTCCAGCTTCCTTCTGTCTGCCCTATCTTCTTTCCTTCCAGAGTTGAGCTGTGCACTGGAATGCATATCTAGGGAGTCATAAGATCCCATGAGATCATAGATTTAGATCTGGAAGGCACCTTAAAGTCTACTGAGTCCAACCTCCTCATTTTACAGATGAGGAAACTGAGGCACATAAAAGTTAAGTAACTTGCTCCCTAGAGGCCTACATGGTTCTAGAGACAGCAGTAGAGGGAGGTTGACCTGGAAGGATTCTTTGGTGTAATGATACAAAAACCCTGAATCTTACGGGGCTCTCTGAGAGTCACAGGGAACATTTGTGGCAGATCATCCACATTCTGCACACTAAGCATTTTTTCTCTTCCAGTCTAACACCCTTACCCTGCCATTTTCTGTAAACCTCCATATCCTATGCTTGCATTCCTTATTTGGTTCTCCCTGTCCATGGCTTCAGAGATCGGAAACCATCTAAATATGCCTGAGTTCTTAAAGGCCTGCTCCCTCCCTACAAAACCCATATCATTTGGCTCCCTCTATGAGCTTTCCTGGTGTGACTTTGATTGCAACCCAAGCATTGACTAGGAGAGAGACCAAGAATTTGGCCAAATTGGGTACAATTCAAAAGCAATCTCTGTATAGGACCATTGCTGATCCCCTTCCTCCTATGAAGAGCATCATGCTGGAAACTGACTCCTCCAGTTGTATCTTCCACTTTGGCAACTAAAACACAGTATCACAATCACTTTGCCCGAAATCTTCTTCTGTTGCCTCTGCTCCCTATGTTCCTGGCCCTGGGAGTTTTGTTTTAGTATGAGTTAAAAACTCCATAATAAAACACATATATACTATTGGTCTATCTGGAGCTTTTGCGAAACCATCTCTAAATCCCGTAACATCTGGTAAGGCCTAAGACACTGGGCCAAGCCAATAGAGAGCTCTATGAGATCAAACCAGCAGCAGAAAGATGGAAAGGACAGAACAATGAAGGAGTCCCCAGACCAAATTTCCTGAATCCAGTGGAAGTGCTCCCCGATCAAGTAGGAGTTCAATCAAAGAGCGGCAGAAAAACAACCTCAATGAGGAGGAGAAAAGCTACACCTTGTCCTTAACTGCACTGTGAGTTCTGCAGACTGTGCAGGCCCAGGGAAGGGAGGGGGTTCTCTGTAGCAGTGTCAAACTCAAATAGAAACAGGGTCGACAAATCCATACCTAAGGATCTTTGCCTGTGCATATTGACCTAGAAAACCACATATTGACATTATCTATGTCCCACTGGATTCTGGTTCTAGATACACTGAAGTGTTTGAAATTTCTGCTTTAGAGATCTTGCAAGAAAGAGGGATCGACTTAGTATTACTGTTAGTTTAGAGAGCTTTATAGACCCCAGGGGTGGAGGTTGGCAGTAGAAGCTCAAAGAGAAAGAAGGAGAATTGTCATGGTTGTTTATGGGCTTGGGTATAAATCCTTTAGGCAGTTGGTAGCTCGGTGGAGAGAGCTCTGGGCCTGGAGTCAGGAAGCACTGAGTTCAAATCTGGCCTCAGACATTTACTAATTGTGTGACCCTGGGTAAGTCACTTAACCCGTTTGCTCTAATCTGCTGTTTGTCCTTTGTTCTCGAACAGGACCATGACATCAGGGAGATAATGACATGACTTGCAGTTGACTTTGATTTAAGTGAGGGAGTGTGCAAGGTCAGCAGCCTCACTGTCTCCTCTGGAGTCATCTGGGTCCAGTGGCCTGATATTCATCAGGTGGCTGGAGATGGCCCAGGATACAGTAGGGGACTTTGGCCTTTTCAAGCTAAAGTCTTTAACTGGTCTCAGTTACCTAATCTATTGGACAAGGAAATGGTCAGCCACTCTAGTATCTTTGCCAAGAAAACCCCATGGGTGGTATTGGTATGCTATGGGGTCACAAAGAGCTTGATGCAACAAATGAATCCCTTACTTTTTTTGTCAAGTTAAATAAAATCTGTCCTATATTCAATGATTTCTCAGGAGCTTAGGGGCTTCTCCCATTACCTTTTCTGTAGAGACCTAGACACAAGCCAAATTCTGCAGATAAAATGAGCCAAATACAGATGTTCTTATGGAAATCCTGGGTAAGCACGTGAACTTATAGAAATTTTTACTGAAAATCCTGAAAGACTCAACCTTGTCCATGAAAATACAAAACTTTGCTTCTGGGTCACGATATGTATATGTGCATATGTATGTGTGTATATGTATATGATATGTATATATGCATGTATATATATACATACATATCTGTGTATATATACACATATCAATGACCCAAGAGAAAAGTTTTGAATTATATATTTTAAAATATACATTAATATAATTAATAATTAGGTATGTAATATAGTAATAAATTTTAAGTGATTCCTAAAAGAAGAAATAGATTTTGTATCTGTGTGTGGTAGTCTATGCAAGGGAATGGAGAAGAAAATAAATAGGCATATAACTCCTACTATGTGCCAAGCACTTTACAAATAGTTAGGTACTGTTATCTTCATTTTACAGTGGAGGGAATTGAAGCAAATAGAGGGTGAGTTACTTGGCCACTTACAGAAAGTAAGTATCTGAGGTTGGATCTAAACTCAGGCCTTCTTGACTCCAAGCCCAGAACTCTAATCACGGGGCCACCTAGTTACTTCTATGAGCTCTAGTGCTTTTAGGAATTACTGGGAAAGCAAATATTTGATAGAAGAGAGAAGTAAGGGGGAGGAGAGTGGGGTCTCACAGAAACAAAATAACCCACCAAATAGTCCTTGAAAGCATGTGGTAGGAAACCCTTCTGAGGAAAGGAGAAAGAAGCTTGGGGTTTCACACTTGCAGCACATAGCCACCCTGTTTCACCACAAATAGGTTTATTTTCCACCTTAGCTGAAAGAGGAAAGGAAGGGGAAGGAGAGGAAAGGGAGGGAGAGGAAGGAGAAAGAGGGGAAAGGAAAGGAGGATGCAAAGAAGGAAGAAGAGGTTAAAAATAATGAATCTGAGAAGGCACACTTGAGCTTTTCATACTACCATACAATCCTAAGGAGTTTTTGAAGTTACCTAAAGCAAATCACAGCCTGATGGATGTATCCCTATATAAACTCTAATAAGCAGCCATCTAACCCCTATTCTATTTGAGAACAGCTACATACAAGGGATCTGTGGTACTGGAGAAAGAAGCAGTGGGGCTGGCTACAGAGAGATTTTTTTTTAAAGGAAGGTAGAAAGAATACTGGTGAATGATAAGGTTCTAGGAGCTGGGTATGAGGCCAGGGATTTTTGAAACAAGATAGTGAATTAGTGAAGGCTCTAAGCATCTAACTCTCTCCGAAACCATTAAGGGAAAAGTACTAGGAATCAAGTAACTTATGTTAAGGATTTGAAAGATAGATTCCAAATTGTACCTTAGAAATAGCATTCAATGAAAGCTTGCTCCATATATATTCTCTTCAAATACAGTGTTTAGAGATATCATTTTAATTCAGATATTTCAATAATTTAATTTTAAAAAAATAATGAGTGAAAAGACCATAGTTCTAACCAGGATCTCAACTCTAAGGCATAGATTTTTAATTCAAAATATGCCTGAACACCACTACTTCATTATAGCCTTCTTAGCAGAAAAATTACTTGAGGAGTGGGGAATGCCTTTTAAAAGCTGAGTCAATAAACAAGTTATAAAGTGACATCAGATGATTTAGGTCTTAATAGAGGCAATAGAGGGGTGAAGGCTAATGCCTTGTTGGTAGAGTTGTGAACTGATCCAATCATTCTGGAGAGCAATTTGGAACTATATCCAAAGGGCTACAAAACCGTGCATACCCTCTGATCCTGCAATACCACTAGTAGATCTGTATCCCAAAGAGATTAAAAAAAAGTAACAGAAAAGGACCTGTATATACAAAAATATTTATAGCAGCTCTTTTAGTGGTGGCAAAGAATTGGAAAATGAGGGATTGCTCATCAAATGGGGAATGGCTGAACAAGTTGGGGTATACGATTGTGAGGGGATATTATTATGCTAAAAGAAATGATGAACAGGATGCTTTTCAAAAAACCTGAGAAGACTTACATGAACTGATGCAAAGTGAAAAAAGAACCGCAAGAACATTGTACATGATAATAGTGATAACATAATGACGATCAACCGTGAATGACTTAGCTATTCTCAGCAACACAATGATCCAAGATAATTATGAAGGGCTTATGATGGAAAATGCTATCCACCTCCAGAGAAAGAACTGATGGAGTTTGAATGTAGATTGCAGCATACTGGTTTTTTTAATCTTCTTTATTATTCTAGGTTTGGGTTTGTTGTTGTTGCTGCTGGGTTTTGGTCTGCCTTTTCTTTTACAACATTGCCAACCTGGAAATATTTTGCATGACTATATACATATATATATGTAGAATATACATATATACATACATATATGTAGAATCTATATCAAATTGCTTGCCTTCTTAATGAGGGGGGGTGGAAGGAAGGGAGGGAGAGGATTTGAAATTCAAAATTTAAAAAAAAGAATATTAAAAAGTTTTTGTTTACATGTAACTAAAGAAAAAAATTTTAAAATAAATGTTATGAAAAAATAGAGAGGTGTAAAGGAAAGAACACTGGCCTTAGGGTCTAAGCCATGGATGTGTCTCACCAAAAATGTCCCACCATTTAAGAGACGTACAATAATGAGGTCAGCAGATCACAGGACTACAGAATTTTAGTGAGTCAGTCAATAAGCATTTATTAAGCCCTTACTGTGGGCATTTCAGAGGCCATCTAATCCAAGGCCACTCACACTTGTCTTTGTATTCCCAGGGCCAAGCACCACCATCCTTGGTACATAGTAGAGGTTTAATAAATGTTTGCTGAATTGAATCGAATGACCTGGTACAAAAGCTATAGGCCTTTGCATAATGGATCTAAGAATAGTGAAGACATGGACCTAGGGATGGCAGATACACATTGACTGGAGATCATGGAATGCCACTGACCAAATGTGACCTTGTTACAGTTAGGGCCAAATGCACCAGCTGCCAGCTGCCAGAATACAGGATTTGCCTTGGACTCCTGGTATGGCAATCCCTTACCATTCCCCCACCCCCAGGAGCTCTTCCTGTTACTTGGTGACAGATTAAATATATGGAAATTCTTCTGTCCTGAGTTGGGGTGGGGGTGTAGATTTGCTCTGATTGGAACAGGAAAGAGGCATATTTAAACTGGATACAAGGAAAAGTCTCTTGACAGGTAGAACAATCCCAAAGAGGAATAAGCTACCTCAGAAAGCCACAGATTCCCCCTCACTGGAGATATTCCAGTGAAGACTCGCTGACTGATTCTTGGGGATGTTGCATGCAAAGCACTCTCTTGTTCAGGCAGGAGTTGGGTTAGATGACCTCTGATCTTCCAATGCCAAGATTCTGTAATTAGAAGGAAGACCCACCAAGCTGTTGTAGCAAAAATTTTTATTCCGTCTCAAAGGCTTTGCCTCCTTTGTGGCCTAGAACCCAGGGAGTCAGGGCAGTGCTGGGGGAGGGAGGGCGGGAGCAAAGGGGCTGCTCAGGCTGCTTGGAGGGTCTTGGGGGAAGGCTAGGGGTGGTGATAGTACAGGTTCCTCTCTTCTGCCTCCTCCTCCACCTCTTTTTCCTCCTCTTCCTCTTCTTTTTCTTCTTCCTTTTCCTCCCTATGCAGCCTTCTCTTTGGCAGCTTCCTTCTCTTCCGCTAGGGCCTGGAGTCTCTCTCTTTCTTTAATGAGTTGCACACCACAGTAGGTGACAAACAGGATGACCAAGGTGCTTTGGGGGAATCCTAGAAAAGTGGCGTGAGGTGTTGGTGCTGTGGCTTAGATAAGATCATGCCTTTCTCCTCCACCCTAGCCTCACACACTGTTTAAGGCCACAGATTTCCTCTACTTCCCCAGCGTGATCTCCCCAGCCCCCTACTACACAAAGCTTGACCCTCCCCTCTCTAAAGATCTCAGAGCATATATATATATATATATATATATATATATATATATATATATATGTATATGTGCATGTGCATGTGCATGTGTATGTGTATATGTGTGTGTATGTGTGTATATAGTATTTAGAGCTGGATGAGCATTTAAGATGGTGAATATCAGAGCCAGGAGGCCCCTTAGGATATAGAATATAGATTGTCAGAGCTAGGAGGGACCCTAGGACATGCATGGATCATCAGAGCTGGACATTAGAGAGTGTCTTGATTTTATGGGGAAGGAAACTAAAGCTCATAGAGAGTTATTGACCTTCACAAAGTCACCTAACTGGTTAGTGACTTGAGTTAAAGTGAAATTTGTGCCTCAGATTCCTTCTCCCATCCCACCCCTAACTGGCCAGTCTTCGCCACTTGGGCTGCCCGCCTCTCCTGCTCTCATCTTTGCCCTCCCCTTCTGTCCTCCCTGCAGGTCTCCAGTGCCCCCAAACAAACCTGTGAGCACTAGGCGTCTGATCACTAACTCCATGAACTCCAGGCTGTTCAGAGACATGAGGTTGTACACGATGATGCACCAGAAGTTTGCAGCCCCAAAGAGAGCCCGAGCTCTCCGAGACATCTGCTCCGACATGGAGGCCTGTCCAGCCCAGGAAAACAGAGGGAAGACAGGGAGAGGGAGGGGAAGGGGGGACAGGGAGGAGAGAGGGGATAGAAGGAGGAGGGTGGGAAGGGGGAGGGGGAGGAGGAGGAGTTAGGAAGGGGTCAGGGAAGAACAGAACTTTAGGCTTTGGGGGCCTCAAACACACAGCCCCCTCTATCCAGGGAATAGGGCCAGGGATTAATAGAGAAGCAGGGATAATTTCCCCTTTCCTGCCCCTGCTCTCATTTTAGAAGTGTTGCTGCAGGCAGGAAGCCTGGCTGGCCACTTCCACTTCCTAGATGTGTGTCCTTAGACAATTCCCTTCTGTGAACCTCAGTTCTGTAAAATGGGGGCGATAATACTTGCAATGCACGCCTACAGTACTTTTTAAACCCCAAAGGGTTATAGAAATGGGAGCTGTAATATTATTAATGAGCTATTGTGATTATGAATAATAGTATCACAGACTCCTAGATCTGACAGACCATCCATCCAACCCTCTCATCTTACACATGAGGAAACTGAGGCCCGGTGGGGTAAAGTCACTGGCCATCCAAGGTCACAATGAAGGTCAGTATCAAAGACAGGGCAGAAGCCAGGTCTTAGGCCTCGCAGCTCAGGGCTCTTGCCAGGGCATCACATTGAACACCAATTAGACAAAGTGAGCGAGCTGTGTGTAGTTTCTTGCATTTCTTCTGGCCCTCGCCCCTACTATGTTCAGTAGAAAATTTAGGAAACATGGGGTTATGATCTAGAGTTGGGAGGGAGCATGTAAGGGGAGCTGGGGAGCAAGGGGCTCCCCAGGCTCTGCTTAACATCTTCTGCCATCTTGACATCTTCCTGGCCCTCCCCTCTCCCCTGGCCTTGTCCACCCCAGCTCACCTCTGCTTGGGCCACTGGTCCCCACTCAGCAAGCTTCTGTACCCAGAGCTCAAAGTTGAGACCAAAACAGTTCAGGGCAGACCACAAGTAGACAATATCAGACGGCCCTAGCCACAAGGTGGTGATGGCAAAGGTGGACAGCGTGGCCCCCAGCTCTGGACCCACGGACTGGTGCTCCCCACCAACAGCGTCATAGACATATCTGCAGGGAGAGTGTTAGACAGGAGAGGGTTAACTCCACAGGAGATCTAGAGAGGATTAACTGTAAGGGAGATTGGGAGAGCATGAATCACTGGGACAGAAGAATTTAGAGAGGTGGGGCAGGTCACAGGTCTCAGATCAGCTGCCACCCTACTTGTCCAGTTATGTCCCAAAGATGTTGCCAGTTTCCAGAACGTGTAGAAGTGCTACTCTTGAATGCTCCACCCAGGGAAGCCCCACCCCTGGAAACAATCTGACTCTAATGGTCCTCTTTCTCCTTCCTTCATCTCCTACATTTTTAAAATTATAGTTTTTTTTCAAGGAATGAAAATTGACTTTCCCTCTTAACCTTCCTCCCTCAACCAATGTCGAAAAAAGAAAAGAAAAAAAGAATCCCTTGTAACACATACACATAGTTAAGCATAACAAACTGGTCCTACCCCAACCTGACACTGTTCCATTCAACTCCCTATTCGGCTCAGGGGTTCCCCCCACCCCCCGCCCCCGCCACCCAGAGGACAGCACCTATGAGTAGGAGACACTCACTTGCACAGCCAGTCATTGATCCCACGGTCAAAGTGCCTAGGATGTGGAGAAGAAATATTGGTGGAAGAAGGACGTGGGTATTACGGAGCCCCAGGGAGGTATGGGTATCTCAGAGAGCCCCAAGGGGACATGGATGTACCTCAGTGAGTTTTGAGGGCACAAGGGTATCTCTGGGAGCCCTGAGGGGAGAAGGGAGATTCTGGATACTCTGAAGGGACTGGAGCATCTCAGAGGGGTCAGAGCACAGGGGTTTCTCAGGAAGAAATCAGGTAGTAAAGGAATCTCAGGAGACAGAGATATCTCAGGGAGTGCTGAAGGGACAGAGATAGACAACGAATTCCGGGGAGACCAGAATGTCTCAGGAAGCCCTGAACGGGCAATTATATCTCAGAGAGCTCTAAGGGTATAAACCACATGTGGCCTTCTAGGTCCTCGAGTGTGGCCTTTTGACTGAGTCCAAGTTTTACAGGACAAATCCTTTTATTAAGGGGGTTTAGTCTGTGAAGTTTGGATTAAGTAAAAGGCCACACTTGAGAACCTAGAGGACCACATGTGGCCTTGAGGCCGCAGATTCCCCACCCCTGAAGGGGTTTCTCAAGGAGACTCAGGGGACACAGGGGTATCTCAGGGAGCTCTGAGAATAAAGGGGTGCCTTTGGAATGCCCAAAGGGACAGAAGCATTTCAGGGAGGTATGAGAGAACAGTTATGTCAGAGAGCCCTAGTATAGGGGTCCTGAGAGAGCCCTGAGGTGACAGGGGTGCTTCGGGGGCATCTGAGGGCAAAGGGGTATTTCAGAGCATCCTAGGGAGGACAGGAAATTTCCAGGGAGCCCTGAGGCAGACTCCATGTTCTGGGTGAAGATTAAAGAAAAGGAGAAATGGAGGTGATGTTCTGGTAGCATGGTATGGGCCATTTGGATAGAAGATGGAAATAGATGAGAAGTTTAAGAAGGGCTCACATTCCTCAAATCACGCCTCACATAGGAGGCATGATGCAGCAGTGTTAAGTGACTTCCACCATCTACACATTGGCAGGAGATCACTCTCAGCCAGAAACAGAGCAGCTAAAAATTTCTGGATTTGACTTGATGCTAATTTTATCCTTCCCATGGTAGAGAAGTAATAGGAGAAGTGGCTATCCTGGATCTGAGCATGACCAACAAAGAAGTAGAAATGACAGGGACATTGGAGGTGAAGTAATTCCTCGATCTTAGAATCAATGACAGAGAAGAGGTGTTGCGGGCATAATCTGGCAGGTCTATGAGGAGCCGTACAGGATAGTGGCAAACAGGTTGGATTTGGAGTCAGGAGCACCTAAATTCAAGCCCTGCTTCTTATGTTTACTTGCTGTGTGACTATGGGTGAATCACTTAACCCCTCTGAGCCTCGGCTTTCTGATCTGTGAAATGGAGGACATCGTGTCAGTCGTTTATCTCACAGGGTTTTTGGGGAGCGTTAAATTCAATAATGTAGAAAAAATGTTTTGAACCTTGAAGCGCTCGTTAATACGCAGGCTAGAGTTTTGGAAAGCGAAATTTAGAGAAGGGGTAAGTAGACTCCCGCTGACTAAAACTCTTCAGGGCAAATCATCTCAGGATGGGCGGGCATTTCTCAAAAATGAATTCTAAAGACATGAAGAGACATAATTACAGGGGAAAGGGTGGAGTTCTCTAAAGAGATCTATTAGAATGCACAGGACACTTAATGACCGCTTCAATTTTAAAAGGACATGTACTTACAAAGAAATATAGAATGGCTCTTTTGAGATAATGCAGAATGATGAGCAGAATGAGAACACTGTACAGTTAAAGGAAAAAAGGATGGAGAGGGGAGGGGAGAGGAGGGGAGGGCAGGGGAGAGGGGAAGGGAGAGGGGAGGGGAGAGGGGAGGGGAGGAGAGGAGAGGGGAGGGGAGGAGAGGGGAGGGGAGGAAAAGAGGGGAGGAGAGGGGAGGAGAAGAGGGGAGGAGAGGAGAGGGGAGGGGAGGAGAGGGGAGGGGAGGAAAAGAGGGGAGGAGAGGGGAGGAGAAGAGGGGAGGAGAGGAGAGGGGAGGAGAGGGGAGGAAAAAAGAAAGTAAATAGGGTGGGGGGGGCAGGCCTTTGGTCAGGAACGAAGGGAATAACCAGGGAAAATTTTTTTCTTTGTATGTTTGTTAGTTCATTTTGTAGTGCTTTGTTAAAGGCTAAGTATTTGGGAGTAATGTCTTACCCCTTGTTTTGTATGTTTATTTCTTGCTGATGGTTGTTAGGCATATTATATATCAAATATGTGTATGTGATATTTTCATTAAAGATGGGCACAGAAAATGGAAGCAAGGACAGGGAATGAGGAATGAATACAGTAAGTGCCTTATTGGCCTGTAAGAAAAGGATTTAAGTGCCAAAGCTTACAGTAAACTGAGGCTGGCTTGTAATAATAAGGATAACAGAAAAGGCTTTATTAGCCATTTGGGGGAGGGGGGAAGGAAGACCAAAGAGAGATGATAGAAGTAGTGGACTCTTGTTTTGCTCCTTTTTTCTCTGCCAAGAATAATACTCTTTGGAGTAGAAAGGATAGAAGAAAGATGAATAATAGGAAGTTAAAAAACCCAAGACATGGAAGGGGATGGTAGGAAACCATCCAGGTCATCTTGATGACTTTAATTATGGGCCCAGACAAACTACACTCCATGGAGAAAAGAACTGGAAGGTGTGATTGCTGAGCTACTCTCAGTGATCTTTGAAAAATCACAGAGCATTTGGTGTGTTGGTTGGTTGCACTGAATCACTCTTTTTCTCTTTCTTTTAAAATCTTTGTCACAAGGGATGGCTTATTGGGTATGTTTGGAAACAAATGGGATGTAAAAATAAAGGGTATCAAGAAAGATAAGATAAAATTTTAAAAAGAAAGTTCATAGAGAATGGGAGAGCTACCATAGACTGGAGAAGGAAAAATATCATCTTGATTTTCGAAAAAGGGAAGAGAGTTGAGTCTGTTAATTATGGCCCAGTAAAAGCCTGATTAGTTTCAATTTCTGGTAAAATTCTAGAATACCCTAACAAAATTCAGTGCTTGCCAAAGGTATTTGTCATGACCACAGAGTATATTCCATTCAGCATTCTCTAAAGATGAAATAGAATTAATATAGATAAAATAGAATGCAAGGATTCTCTATAGATGGTGAAGTCATCGAGATGCTTCTATTTGAGATGACATTGTGCCAACTGCACGAAGCCCTCGAATGCTGCAGAGACTGTTCAATGATTTCCACATCCACACTGTAGAATCAAGTCTAATCATTCATACTGCCAAGATCAAGTGGATGAGAAATGCCTAATGTCCAGACTTGGATAGGCAGTTGAATGGACAATCCATGTTCCTCGGCAACACATACCTCAAACAAGATGCAGCAGACAGATATAGAGTTGGGCCCAGAATTGAAAAAGAGAGAAGGGTAGATTATCTTTGGGAAATTTCATATAGCACTTTCAAAAATTTCAAGTTATCTTTGAAACAAAAAAAATTAAATGTCATCTAAAATGCCAATATTCTTCCAATGATGCCAAGTGGCTGCCAAATAAGGGATACCATAATCCCTAAAGAATCAGAATTGTGAGTGACCTGGAGGGCAATGGAAAGATACATGGTAGGCCTAACCCCTAGAGGTCTTTAAGCAAAAGCTGGATGAGTAAGCCCCTGTAGAGGGGATTCTGTAGAGTAATCCTGTTGAACACTTCTTGCTTGGGTCCAGGATGGACCAGATACCCTCTAAGGTCCTGTCCACCTTAGAGATTCATAGGAATAGGGGACTCTCAGGGAGACAGAAGAGTCTCCAGGTATTCTGAAAAGAAAGGGGAATTTTAGGGAGCTCTTGGAGGGAGAGGGGACAGGAGAATATCAGAGTCCTGAGGGGACAGGGATGTCTCCAGTGTCCCATGGCAGTGGTAGTAGTGGGGAGGGAACAGACTTACGTTTCTGCAAAGACATAGAGGGCTGTGATGCACTTAGGTGCGTGGGGCGGGTCCAGATGATCCAGTCGGGCCACAGTGTTCACGACGCCAAACATCACAGCTGCTTTCACCCAGTCATACACCAGATTGGAGTAGGCCAGGCCCGCTGCGGGCCAACAAGGATCTTCATCACCTACTCTAGCCTGGGAGGTCATTGCATCTACCACCCCACATCCACCCAGACCCTCCCCCTCAACCACCCTCTATAGAACCCAAAAAGGGAGCCCTCCTGTCACCTCATGACCTGTCCATCCTCTTTACCCTAGATTTGTGACCCTTACTCCCATTTTCACCTGGAGGGTCCAGTTCTCCAAGGGAGCCATTGAGAAAATCTCTAAAACTTTTCAAAACAAAAATGATCTTTTAGTCCTGTGAATTGAATGACTGACTGACCTGCTCTAGTCCCCATCATTTGACCCTTGGCATCCTGTGGGAGCTGGACCTTGCCCCCTCCTCCTCATGTTTCTCTCCAAAATACCAGGGGATATTTTAAAGTGACTTAAGGTCCTTGGCTCATCAAGTGGTCTTAGTGGTTGCTTTGTTTGTCTGCCGAGCCTTAGGGTCCGACTCCATCAAGAAGTAGAATCTTAGGGCAGGAGTGAGGCCCAACAGCATCACGGAAGGGAGTTGGGGTTGGAAGGGATTATCTAGTTCAAATCATGTCTGAGCATGAGTCCCAAAAGTGGCAATATGGCCTCCATCTGAAGCCCTGCAGGGACAGGGGTTCACCACCTCAGTCCATCTGTAGACAGCTCTGAGTATTAGTTTATATGGTTATGAAACTAAAATCTGCCCCTCTTCATTCACCCAGGAAACTTCACTTAAGTACTTTCACTTAAGTACTGCTTCACTTAAGTACCTACTGTGCACAGATCACTTTGCTGGATGCTGGGACTGATACCAAATTTAGCTAAGACCTGGCCCCTGACCTACTGGAGCTCAGCTCTGCTCTTTCAGTGCCCAACAGGATCCAGTAGGCTAAGTTTTCCATGTTACAGCCCTTCAAATCCTTAAAGACAGGTACCGAATACTCTCTGAGTTTTCTCTTCTCCTGACAAAACAGGCCTGGTCCTTTCTGATATCCTTTGTATGACCTGGTCTCTGGGCCCCTCACCATCATGGTCTCTCTGGACTTGTTCTAGCTTGTATCTTTCCTAAAAGGTAGCACCCGCAACTTGGACAGAGTAGCCCTGATGAAGTCCGTCAAGGAAAGGGGGGGATTATTACCTCCCCTGTTCTGGACTCTTGGAGTAAAAGTCAGGAGACTTGGGTCTCCCATGTATCCTTGGGAAAATCATATGCCTTCTCTGGACTTGAGTTTCTTTGTTTTGTTTTTTTCTGGACTTGGAGCCAAGGAACCTGGGTTTGAATTCTGTTCCTATACCTATCAGCTGTATGATGCTGGAAAATACCTCCATCACTCTGGGCCTCAGTTTCCTCACCTGTAAAAAGCGGGTGATGCCTCCTGTACTTCCCACCTCCTAGGGTTGTTTTGAACAAAGTGCTTCATAAACTCTAAAGCGCCCCAGAAACGAGAGCTGTTATTGTTGGGAGGATGCTGCTGAGGCTGAGGGAGTGAGGAGACAGTGGCACAAAGGTGCTCTTTGTTTGAGGATGAATAGGGCTAAATCTTATCTGGGCAAGAGGAGAGGAGATGGCGTCACTCCTGGCTCGGGAGGATGAGGGGGGTTGGGAAAGGAAATGGTCAGAAGCCAAGGTTATCCCGAGATGTGAAGGAGTAAGTGGCCTGAGGGAACAGTCTGAATTTTGGCTCTGTGAGCCATTAGATCTGAACTCTCCAGGGCCTCCTCCCTGAACAGAATAAAGAGCTGCCTCCACTTTGGGCTCCCTGCATCCTAACCCTTTTCCTGTCTACCTGACTCTCTCGCCAGGGAACAGTTGAAGTCAGGAGATCCCTTTTTCTTGGAAGGGGGTATCTCTGATCCCCCATCCTCCTTCCCCCCACCCTATCCCACCCCTCCTGGTAATTAAGGTTATATCATGTCCTCAAGACCTTGACGGTGTCAAGAGAATCAGAGAACCACAGAAGCATTTCTGTAACAAGGGACCTCAGAGATCAAATACAATGGCCTCATTTTACAGATTACGGACAGGGGAAGAGACTTGCCCAAGGTCACACAAGAAGTCATAGTCAGGACTTGAACCCAGGTCTCCATGATTCCTTTGTACCAGTGTTTCAGGTCTAGACTCTTGGTTTAGCCCAGACTGCTCAATTTGGCATTCAAGGCCCTTCAGAGTCTGGCCCCAACCCACCTTTTCTGTCTCCTTTCCCCTTCACAACCCTTCCCATTTAGCTTGGCCTATTACTGGTTTGATATACAGTGTGATTGTGTGCAATTCCCTGAAGTTTGCTGTTCGTGTTCTCCTATTAGAGAAGGCCCACCTGGAGCACGCTCCCTCTTCCGTCCTCTTTCGCCTGTCTGCTCTGAGCTGTTAGGGCTTGAACCTTATCTGTGCCAGCCACAGAGGACACTGCCACTCTGGTTTCTCATAGTTCCAGGGCTGTGCCCTCATGATCTGTCCCTATCTCTTCAAGCAGCCTGTAAGCCTCCTGAGGGCAAGGCTTGGACCTGTTGCTCTGTCCCTGTTTAGCCTAGTCAAGGCTTGGGCACACAGGGCAGAGCTGACCTCAGACCTCATAGACCCTTCCATGGCTCTCCATTGCCACAGGCAAGAATACAAAGCCCTTTGCCTGGCATTTAGGGCCATTCATAGCTTTCTTTTAGGTTTTATCTCCTGATAACTTCTCTCCTTCATATGTTAGGTTCCAGTTGGAGTAGATGAGGAGATATTTCCCAGTCTTATCTTGTCTTTTCCAATCTCCATGCACTGTTATTGACCATCCCCTAGAGCTGGAACACACATCTCCTCATCTTTGGGTGTTGACATTCTCCCCTTCCTCCAAAGGTCATCTCAGGTGTCACCTCCTCCATTAAACCTTCCTTCACTACTCCCCCTCTTCCTACTAAGCTGAAAGAGATCTCTACCCCTCAAATTTTGTCCTTGACTATTTTATCTAGGTCTCTCTCTTTTTTTTTACCCATCACATTCTTGCTTGAATTATGGTTATCAGTGTGTGTGTGTGTACGTATATATGTGTATATATCATTACAGTATAAGCTCCCTGAGGGCAGGAACTATGTTTTATATCTTTGTATCGCCAGTACCGAACACAGAGCCTTACAATTCAATTCCATTCAAATTCAAGAAATATTCTGTTAAGTGCCTATTAGGCACTACACAGGCTTTCACAAAAGTGAACCAGTCCCTGCCCTCAGGGAGCTTCTGTTCTACTGGAAGGATACAAGTACCCAGATACATAAATGCAAAATATAGACCAAGTAATTTCAAGAGGCAAAAAGTACTAGGTGGGCACTTCATAGCAGTTTTGTGAGTTGAATTGATTAGCCCCACTCTCTAAAAGAATTCTGGAGGATGCTTTTGCCTACTTCTGATTGAGCCTCAGCTCTCTGGCACACCTTCCTCTCTCTCTCTCTCTCTCTCTCTCTCTCTCTCTCTCTCTCTCTCTCACACACACACACACACACACACACCACACACACCACACACACATTTTTCTATGTGTATATATATATACACACACATACATATACACAAGAAACATAAAGCACACAGAGATACACACAAACATATATACAGAGGCACATAAAACACATTTATAGACACAGATACATACAAATAGCAACATATGCACATAAATGTATACATATAGACCCATAAAAACACAGACTCACAAACACATATGTGTGTGCACAGGTACACATAAACACACACACAGTTATACAGATACATACAAACACATAGACATATTGCCCACTCTTCCAAGATGGACATGTCCTACCCCAAAGTCTCACATCTACTCAGGTCACTGGAGGTGGGCGGCCTGCCACAGGCTCAGGGTTCCCCAGCACCCACAAATGCTTTTTCTAAGACGCTTTCATTTGAGAAAATCAGCCTAGGCCCTGGAGGAGGGGGAGTCACAGGTGTGGGGGAAAGACCCCTGGTCCCTGCCAGATCCCACATCTAGTCCTCACCCACCTAGGGCCCAGTCTGAGAGCCGGCTGGTGAACTTGAGGTCGTTAGGAATGGTAAGGATGTAGAAGAAATGAAAGAATACGTCCACAGCCACAATGGAGGCCAGGCTGAGTCCGGCCTGGGTACGGATCTGCCACATTTCCCACTCCCTTCGAACAGGCTCCAGCTGGCTCACCTGGGGGTGGGGGGGAGGAGGAGATGTTTACCTGGCTCTGGCCTCACTCCCCTAGAGTCACAGTCCTGCCCTTAAGGATATCCCCACCCTCAGCCCAAGTTGGGGGGTGGGGCGGAAATGGAGCCCTGCCCTCAAGGGAGCTCATGGGGTTTTGGGGGGATGGGAGAACATGAGTTCCCCCCACCTAGTTCCCTTACCTGGGCATGGAACTTGTCAAAGGTCATGATGGGTCCAAAGAAGAAGAAAGGGAGATAGAAGTTGTATTTGAGCAGGTCCAGGAAGGAGTAATTGCCTTCTGGTCGAGCACAGTTCTCCAGGGCAAAGCTCATACATCGGAAAATCGTGAAGCCACTGCCCCCGTAAAACAGCACATCTTGAAGATCAAAAGTGCCCGTTACAAACCCGCTCTGGATGAGAAAGAACAGTAACCTCGCTCACTGGCGGCACCTCGGCATCTTCCCCCTCCCCTCCCTGCATCCTGCTCATCCTTTGGGGCCCAGCTTAAAGCCCAAGGCCTGCAGGAAGCCCACCCAGATCACCCCATGGATCACCTCGCTGATCAGATCTGTAAAGCGCTGAGCACAGTTCTGGGTACGCAGCACGTGCTCCTACATAAATCCTGATCCCCCACTGCCCTCACTTCCTCCCTCCCAGCCTATGCAGGCTCACTCATGCGTTCATTTATTCAGATCTTTAGTAAAGGTCCTTTCATGTCTGGACCGAAGAGCCACAGCACTAAGTGGCAATGAAGGAAAGGGAACCTGGGGCCTGCCTTCTGGAAGCTCACTGCTCAGGAGAGGCAGGGAAGGAACAGACCCTGCCCTAGGGGAGCTCAAAGTCTAGGGGAGAGGAGACTTGCAAAGAGGGAGGAGTGTGAAGACAAGGGAGGAGGGTGTGGAGCCGAGGCTCAATTCAGAGCCCCTGCTCTGAGGGCTGGATGGAAGAGGTCGGGGAGGGAGGGAGGGATCGTGTAGGCTGGGCAGGCTTCATAGGGACAAGAGGAGGAGGAGGAGGAGGGAGGTTGAGCAGACCTGGAAGCACAGGAACATTTTCAGAGGCATTGAGGAGAAGGCAAGGCACAAATCTCAGCTCTGCTGCTTACTACCTGTGTGACCTTGGGCCAGTGACTTACCCTTTCTGGGATTCAGTTCCCTCCTTTGTAAAATGAGAGGTTTGGACTAGAGTCTATCTGCGTTCCCTTCCAACTCTAAGGCCTGAGACTCTTCCTTGGCTACCCACGGCCCCTCTTTTCTCCTCCCCTCCCTGACCTTGCCCCCATCTCAGGCGCACCTGCCATGAATTGGCTGGCTCCAGCTTGAAAGAAGCCAGACTGGCGAGCCCCAGGGTAAAGCAAAGCCACCGCTGTTTGAGCAAGGAAATGGTGTACAGACCCACGCAATGGGCCAACAGGAGCAGCATATAGGAGGAGCCCATGGTCCCCAGCACAGCTAGGGCCCCGTACACTGCGTACATCCATGAGCGGAACTGTGGGAAGAGAAAGAAAGAGAGGAGTAGACCCAGTGGGGGTAGAGGCGGTCAGGACGTGGAGGTGCCTTGAGGGAGCTGGGCTAGCTCTAGGCTGGGAGTCAGGAGACCCGAGTCCCACCTATTTAGGAAAATGTCCTGTGTGACCCTAGGTAAGTCATTTCTCCTTCCTGGGCTTGAGTTTCAACGCCTGTAAAATGGATTTAGGCTGGATGATCTCTAAGGGTTCATTCAGTTCTGACATTCTATGATCTAAGTCCCTTCTAGCTCTGACATTCTGCTCAGTTCAATTCCACAAGTATTCACTAAATGCCTGTCAACTAGACACAACACTAGGCACTCAGGGGATACAGAGATAAAAACAAAATAGTTCCTGCCCTCAAGGAGTTTATATTTCAATGGTTCTAAGTTTGGGGAAGGACTTCCTGCCAGAGCCTGGGGCACGTGAAGCCATAAGGGGGACATATATAGGACAGACAAGGGGACAGATTAGGTGATATCTGCTTTGGGGGGGAATCCTGACTCACCTGTGGGGCGATCATGGAGCAGATCTTGGCAAAGAGCACGTGCCCTGAGAGGGCAAAAATGATGATGTTACGGAAGGAGGTGAACCACATCACCCACTCGAAATCTGCTACATCCTGGTGGAGGGAGAGAAGACCGAATAGTGTCTAGGTGGTAGAGTGGATAGAGTGTGGGGCTGGGAGTCGGGAAGACTCATTTTCATGAATTTAAATACAACTTCAGACACTTGCTAGCTATGTGACCCTGGGCAAGTCACTTAGCCCTGTTTGCCTCAGTTTCCTCATCTGTAAAATGAGCTGGAGAAGGAAATGGCAAACCACTTCAGTATGTTTGCCAAGAAAACCCCAAATGGGGTCACAAAGAGTCAGACACAACTGAAACACCAACAACAGCAACCAAGGAAGTAGAGAGGTCCCAGAACTCTCCCTTCAGGCTGGCAGGGCTGGGCTTGATGCCCCCAGCACATAGAATGTACTCATCTATATTTTTCTTTGGAGTCCGAATAGGAGGGCATTTGCTTCCTTTTGTGTGGGGTAGATTTCCATCTCTGGTGGGGCAAAGAGGATTAGTCTAAGATTGCTTAAACAAGTAGGGTAGCCCATGGGTAGGGACCAGGACATTTTCTCACTTGCCCTACTCCTAAACATTTCCCCTAAGGCTTGGAATTCCACCATCAGTACTTTAGCTCTTAGCACAGAGCCTGGTACATATTGAGTACGAAATATATGCCTGTAGATTGAGGGCTCCTTTATGTCTTGGGTTAAGGCAGTGGTTCCCAGGTTACAGATGGGGGCCCCTGGGAGTTGTGGGATCTGTCACAAATGGTTCATAAATCCACATGTAAACCAAGTTTCACTCACTGACAGAAGATGCAAATGAGTGAGTGCAAGGAACAAGTAGACAGACCCAGAGGGTGGAGTATGTCTCACAGGGTAGTATTTTCATGTGCATATAGATGTTACTGTGATTAATAACCTAGCGATTCACTTCAAAATGTTTCTGAATTCATCTCTGCTTTTTGTTAATCAACAGAACACTAAGAGTTCAAGCACCAGCCCAGGGGGTGAGGAGTGGGTGCTCAGGGAGATTGTTCAAAGTTAAAACGTGGTCTTCGTACTCAAAAGGGTGGGGAACAACTGGGTGCAAAGTCAGATCCCCCAGCTCTGACACTTGCTGGCTGTGAGAGCTGGCGTGAGTCAGTGAACTGTTCTGGGCTTCAGTTTCTTCCCTTAGTAAGTGAGGGATTTGGACCAGAGAATCTCTATAGTTTCTTCTGGCCCTAAATTCTATGATTTCTGTTAAAATCCAGATTCTCTTCAAAGAAGAGATCGAGTAGGACATCTGAGCCCTGGTGATTTGATTGGCAGAGAGAAGGGACCTTGAGGGGAAGAACCAGAGGATGGGTGAACTTCAGCTGGAAGTGTGGTCTCTCTGGGGGACAGCAGGCTTGGGCAAGGGAGTGGGTGCAAGATGAGGCCACCGGGCCCGGCTGGTGGCAGCCATAGCATAGAAAAGGGGACTGCATCAGAGGCTCATACGTAGCAAGAAGGAGCAAGGTGATAAAGTAGGGTCGCCTAATTTCTGCCTGGTCATCTCAGCAGTATTTTCTTCCCTCTCTCAGACCTCCCTGTGAAATAGGAAATCCTGTTGGCCCCTGGGAAGGAAAGATGGGGAGGGTGCACCTACCATCTTTCGTCCAATGTAATGCCAGCCAGGCTTCACTGACTCCCTGAAGGCCTTCCTGTTCATGTTTTCTGAAAAGAGATGTAGGAGTCACTGTCATTGACTTACTACGGTTGGAGAGAGGTTCCTTGGGTGACATCACTGCCTTCTCTGAGGGCCAAGGCTGGAGCCCTTTCATGGGGAGAGAGAGAGGGAGTGTGTCCCTATAAATGCCTGGGGTGCATCTATGGGCCTTTCTATCTTTGCTTATTTCTGTGAAGAAACAGAGTCCTCAGAGTCAGGACTCCTAGGGGTCACTGACACGTGCTGACTGTGTGACCCTGGGAGGGTCATTTAACTTCTCAGTATGCCAAGCCACTCTCTAAGAGTAAGTAATCAAACCACAGGCCTGGCCCCTTCCCTGACTGTCTGCATCTGTGTATATTATAGATTCTCAGGAGCTAAGAGGACCTCAGAGATCCTTCCTTGTCCAACCTATCGCTGAATAGGAAACCCCTCTATACATCTAGACTGTCCCTAACATGTGATCCTCTGGCCTTTGCTTTGAGACCTCTGGGGATGGGGAACTCACCACCTCCTAAGGCAGCCTATGCATCTGGGTGTATTTCTGTATGGAGGATGATCTGTGAGCAGAGGGGTGTATTTATGTATACATGTCAGTCTCTAAGTACATGTGATGATGATGATGATAGTTAACATTTACATAGCACCTACTATGTGTTAGGGGGCAGCAAAGGTGGCGCCATAGTGCACAGAGTGCAGGGCCAGGAGTCAGGAAAACTCATTTTCATGAGTTCAAATCCAACCTCAGACACTTACTAGCCGTGTGACCCTGGGTAGGTCACTTAACCTTGCTTGCCTCAGTTTCCTCATCTGTAAAGTGAGCTGGAAAAGGAAATGGCAAAGAACTCCAGTATCTTCACCAAGAAAACCCCCAAAGGCGTCACAAAGAGTCAGACACAACTGAAAATGAGTAAACAGCAATAGCAAATGTGCCAAGCATTGTGCTAAACACTTTAAATTATTGTCTCATTTGATTCTCACAACCACCCTGGAAAGTAGGTGCTATCATCCCTATTTTACAGGTGAGGAAACTGAGGCAGACAGAAGCTAAGGGACTTGCACAGGATCACACAGCTAGGAAGTATCTGAGGCTGGATTTGAACTCAGGTCCTCCTGGCTCCAAGCCTGACTCTCTTTCCACTGTGCCACCTACTGACGTCTGTGAGTGTGCCTGGGTGAAGAGCTGTGTGCACCCCCAGCCCTCTCTGCACCGTCCAGGTCCAGCTCTGGAAGGGATTCAGGTGGGCTTTCCTCCCCTAGGAAACAAGATCTACAATATTGCCTCCCCACACCTCAACCCCTGATGCTGGGGCATCCCTCTCTCTCTCCCCCTACTGCCCCCACCTCCATCTCCCATGTCATCCCACCCTCCTCCTCCTTCTCCTCTTCCTCCTCCTCCTTCTCCTTTTTCTCCTCCTCTTCCTCCTCCTCCTCCTCTTCCTCTTCCTCCTCTTTTTGCTCTTCCTCCTTCTCCTCTTCTTCCTCCTTCTCCTCTTCTTCCTCCTCCTCTTTTTTCTCCTCCTCTTCCTCCTCCTCCTCTTCCTCCTTCTCTTCTTCCTTCTCCTCTTCCTTCTCTTCCTCCTCCTCTTCCTCCTTCTCTTCCTCTTCTCCCTCTTCCTTCTCCTCCTCCTCTTCTCCTCTTCCTCTTCCTCCTCTTTTTGCTCTTCCTCCTCTTCTTCTCCTCTTCCTCTTCCTCCTCTTTTTGCTCTTCCTCCTCCTCCTCTTCCTCCTCCTCCTCCTTTTTCTTTTCCTCTTCCTCCTCCTCCTTGTCCTCTTCCTTCTCCTCTCCCTCCTCCTTCTCCTCTTTTTCCTCCTCCTCTTCCTCCTCCTCTTTCTCTTCCTCTTCCTCCTCCTTCTCTCCCTCTTCCTCCTCCTTTTCCTCTTTTCCTCCTCCTTTTCCTCTTCCTTCTCCTCTTTCTCTTCCTCCTCCTTCTCTTTCTCCTCCTCTGTCTCCTCTTCCCCCTCCCCCTCCTCCTAATCCTAATTCTAATGTTTTCTCCTACAACTACCCATGAGGGAAGGTGTACCCATCTGATTATCTATCTTATGTGGATGGGGTAACAGAGATTCAGAAGTGTTGTGCCCTAGGTTACACAGACAGTAAATGGCAGAAGCAGAAGAAGGAACATACTGGTGTAAACATTAGCTTCAGTCTCCACGGGGCTCTAGGGTTTATAAAGCACTTTCTTAACAACAGGCCATGAGAAAGTGGTACCGAGTTTGTCAGGCCTGTTTTATGGCTGAAGACACTGAGGCCTTGAGAGGAGTGATTTGCCCAAGATCACACAGCTAGAGGGCACTGGGATGGAGATTTGAAACCAGGGCTTCTGATTCAGAATGTGAAGGAATGAGGACCTCTCTCTCTCCACCTACATCCACCCTTACACCTCCCCTCCCTGCCCACCTCCCCAAAACCCCCCAAAGATGACAAAGAAGTCCTTTTTTTCAACCAACGGGCTTACCTCGAGATGCCTCAAAGAGCCCATTGCCAGCATAGCCCAGGGCACCCACAAGAACCAGGACATAGATGGCCAGCTCAGGAGGGGGCAGCGAAGTCTTGATGCCCATCCTTAAGGAAGGGGACCAGTGGGGCCCTGGAGTTGGAGGAAAGGACCTGACCAGGTTAGCTGCTCTTTTGTGTCTAGAGCCCAAGCAAGGCTGTACTAATGCAGTCCGGTCAGTGCCCCACCCACGCCTTGTCCTGTCCTTTTCAGTCCATCAACCTCTCCTGGGGAAATTTGATGCTCTACCCTGGGAATCCTGGGAGCCACACAGCCCCTGTCTTCAGGGAATCCCTGATCTGAGATGGGGAACCACAGACCCCTCCTCAAGCAAGCTCCTTCCCCCCTGTGAAGGTGACACCCAGCCCTGCCCTTCTGGGAGCCTCTGGACTAAGGAGGTCGAAAGAATAACACTTCTTGCATGGAGTCAGTCTCGCTAAAAGAATATTAATGCGAATTCTTCACTTACTATTTTTTCAAGCTACTTTCTCATTGGTAATGTCCTCGGTTTCTTATTGTACTTGCACAGTAACCCTACGAAGGAGGCAGAGCAGAACTAATGACCCTATTTCACAAATGAGGAAACTGAGGCCCAGAGAAGCTCAAGGTGGCACAATGAGTGAGGATGAGAACCCAGATCTCTAGATTCCCAGTCAGGGGCTCTGGGTCGCCCCCTCTGGGCCCCCAAACACCCATACCCTCACCCTTCTTTCCCCATGAACTTCCCCTGCCTCCCAGGGCCCAGGTAACATCCCCTCTCTGTTTCCTGGCCCGGGGAGAGGGTCCTTACCTTGCCTGGGTCCGGCTCTCCCAGGAGCCCTAGAGCAGGCTGGGGGGGTGAGCAAGGCCCGGCCCCTCCTGCTGCCTCCCTTGCAGGAGCCTGGTTCTCTGGGCCAGCCTGCTCCGGTTACTGCCCGGGCTCTGCCACCACGGCCCAGGGCTCAGGTTCCTGAAAAGGGAGGGAGGCGGAGTGAGGCCAGCTTATCTCCCTCCCTCCTTCTCAGGGGCCTTGCCAGGCTGGGCACACTGAAGAAACAGCCCCTTTCCCTTTCCCATCTACACCTTGGGGCCGAGGACCCCAAAAGGGCCTTTAGACATCATCTAGTCCTGCCCCCTTGTTTTACTGATGTTTAGAAAGGTCTGGCAGGTAACTTACCCAAGGTCACATAGTTAATAAGTCATCAGATTAGGACTCGAACCCAAGTCTTTTGATTCCAAGTCAAGTGTTATTTCTACCACAACACAGTATAGTACTATCCTATAATATATATTAATACATATGATATTACTATAGTAAATGCTCATTTTATAAATCAGAGAACAGACTTTGAGGTTAAATGACTTTGTGCCTCTCCCTCCCCCCAAAAAGGAGGGGTTCAATTCCAGTTTCTACAAGCAATTATTAAAGGAGCATGCAGTCTTAGGCATGTGGAAGTTCCCCACTTTACTCCTGGGCTACAGGGGCAATTGGGGTAAGAGCTATGCTTGTTGGGGCTCCCAGGGGATCAGGATCACATAATTGGGAGCTGGAAAGAACCTTAGATAATCTAGTCCAACCCTCTTATTTTAGAGATGGGGAAACTGAGGTATCCGATAGGGGAAGGGATCCCAAGGCAAGCCAGAGTTCTTTCCCCTACAGCTACCCATCTTCTTGCTGAATCCCCATCCCCCTTGCTGAGCCCAACTCCCCAGCCCCACGCCTCACTGAGCCCCCACCCTCACTGAGCCTCTATCTCCTCACTGAGCCTCTATCTCCTCACTGAGTCTTCATCCCCAGCAATGAGCCACATTCCCTTATCGAGTTGGGAGTTTTCTCACTTAGCTCCCATCACCTCACTTAACCCATCTCCACTCATGCCCTTCACTGAACCTCCATCCTCCTCCATGATCCCCTCTCACAAAGCAGATTTCAGCTTTATATAAAGAAAAATACTTAGAGCTGGAATGCACTGCTTCTGCAGGTGGTGAGTTCCCCATCCCCGTAGGTCCTCAGTCAGAAACTGGACAATCCGACCCCTTGCTGGGGATGTTGAGGAGATGGCTTGCTGCTCGGTTGCACTAGACACTCTGGGATGTCTCTTCCAATTTCTGATACAGTGACAGAACCTTGGAGAAAGTCTATCTTACCTCCCTCAATTTACACATGAAGAAACTGAGGCCCAACAAAGGGGAAGGGGCTTGTCTAGGAGAGTCATTCAGTGAGTTACTGGCTGAGCTAGGACTTGAACCATGAATCTCACGATGTGAGGCTATGGCTTCTTCCACGGAGGTAACTGCATCCCTCTGTTATACTGGCTGAGGCTCTCTACAGCCAAGGCCCAATGGGGTGGTTGTGGATTATTGGATGGTTTGGGTTATTTGTGCCACCCCCCACCCAGCATGGCTTCCTGAGAGCTCCCTCCCCTCATCCACCTCATCGCTGCCTTCAGGTTCTGCCCTTTTCTAATAGCATACTTTGTGAGGGTCCTGGGTTTCTTCCTTCCTCCTTCCTCTCCTCCTTTATCTATTTCCTTCCCTTCTCTTCCTTCCCTCCTGCCCTCTGTTTGTATCTTCCTTTCCCTTTCCCCCTCCCTCCATCTAAACCTTTTCTGTCTGCTCTCTCTCTGTCTCTATCTCTGTCTCTCTCTCCTCCCATTTCCTCCTTCCCTCTACTTGTCTGTCTCCTTTCCTCTTTCCCCTTTTTTCCTCCCTCTCCCTCTCCGATCTAGCCTTCCCTGTCTGTCCTTCCATCCCTTCCTGCCTGCCTTTTCTCCTATTTGTCTCCCTCTATACCACTTTCCCTCCTTCACTCTCTCCCTAGCTGCCTTGGGCTCCTTGGAACCCAGCTGCTTCATGGGGGATGGAGCCCAGTTCTACAATGACTCCAAGTGGGTCCCTGACAGGACTTTCCCGGGACAGGGACTGAAAGGTCCGAGGTAAGGCTCCCGAGACTGCTGAGCTGGGCCCTCCCTGGGTAGAACTCTAGGCACCAGCAAGCACATTTCCAAGTAGCTCCTTCCTTGCAGGATGAGATCAGTGGGGAGGCCAGCGTGGCTATGACTACAACGACAAAATCCCTGCCCTTTGCTAGTAGAAGAGCACTGAATTCCACTGTGGGAGGACATGGGTTTGAATCTCCACTCTGCTGTTGACTTACTGGGTGACCTTAGAAAACTCCTTTCTCTGTTTCCTCACCTGTAAAATGGACGTAAACACACACATACTTCTTCCTCTACGTGGTTGTTTAGGAGGCAGTCATGAGTCTGATCTGCTCCTACAGAACCAGGTTTCCATCCCCCTCTCTACCCCTCACCCCCCCTCAGCATTACACTGTTTCTCCTTCATGTTTTATTTAGGAAAATCCACCAGAGAAATGTCTCTAACCCCATTTTGCAGAGGAAGAGATTGGAGCCCAGAGAGGTAGAAGGACTTCCTCAGTCACACAGCAAGTCATATAGTCCAGGGCTCCCAGCTCCTCAGTCCCCGACCAGCTCTCACACCACTGTAAGGGGAATGCGGTAAAATCTACAAACAGTAATAGCTTAAACCTGAACCAAGACTCTGGGGACACCCTGCAAAATGGAAAGGCGCCTGGACTTTGCCACTTACTAGCTCTGTGACCTTGGGTGAGTCACTTCCCCTTCTCTGGGCCTCAGTCTCATTATCTGAAAAATGAGGGCCTTGAACTAGGTGATCTCTAAGGTCTCTTTCAATTCTCAAGCCCCTCGGCCCCTCCCCATTGACCAGAGGAGGTCCTAGGGACTCTGGGGGATAATGCTAACGGAGTAAGTGACTGAAATTGGAACTGAGGAGTAAGGCGAGAGAAATAGCTTTGTCAGCTGCCTCCCACACGTCCCTTTCCAATTTTAGCTTCCTAAAGGCCCCAGGCAGCCTCGGCATTCCTGCAAGGGTCTTGGGAAGTGTGTGTGCATGGGCATGTGTAGGGGTCACCATTGATAATGCCCCCTCCCCCGCTGCTCTGGCCCTCATCCAGATTGATTGTAGGGACCGAAGTGAGGCTGGAGAAAGGGGGGGATGTGGATGTTCCATCCTGGGGACCTGGGCACCGGACCCAAGACACTTTGCTGACCGTCCCACCCCCTGCCTTAGCTGCCCCGTCCTCGCAGCCTCCCACCCTCCTACTTCTGCCCCAGACTTGGTTGCATTAGAGATAGAAAGCATATTGTGGGATGGGGGAAGGGGATGTGCACTGGGGGTTCTAGTTTGTTTCTCCTGAGTCTCCCTCCCAGCCTGCAGGTCCCTGACACCCAAAGAGCAAGAAGGGCTTCTAGTCTGGCAAGGGCATGCATCCACTTGGCACTGACCTTGAGAAAGCTGCTGGTGCCCCCTTGGCATGGTCCCCAGAGAGCGTCCCAGGGAGCCACAAGTGGGGTGAGGGGAAAGGGAGGGGAGCAAGCAGTGCTGAGCCCAGGGGATGGGGGGAGGGAGTTGGCACCTGGGTGTCCGTCTGTTCCTCTGTCCCTCTGTCCAGTTGTGGGTTCAGTAGGGCTGGGCTGAGCCCCTGGGAGGGGAGCGTACGTAGACACTAGGGGTAACTGTGTCTGTCTGTCCAGCAGTGGGTCCAGTAGGGCTCTGGGGGCCCTAGGCAAGGGGTGTGTCTGGCCCCTGGGTCTCCCCCTCCCTCCCAGCCCAAACAGGAGGCTGAGCTGAGCTGTGAGTGGTGCCCAGGCTGCAGAGAACTGGTGTTCACCCAGCTCAGCTCTGCAGAGAGGGGGTTGGTTAGGAAGCTGCCAGTCACAGCCAGGCTGCAGGAGGGACCAGGGCAGAGCCTCAGGGATTTTTCAGAGGGGTGGGGAACGTGGGCATGGGGTAGGAAGGAGACTGCAGGTTCTGGGTGAGAAGGCTTTAGCGGAGTTATAGCATAGAATTTAGAACTGGAAAGGACCAAGATCATGTAACCCAAACTCCTCATTTCACAAAGAACCAAAAAGGAGAGTGGTGACTTACCCAAGGTCACACAAGTAAGTAGAATGTAACAGACTAGAGAAACAAACTCTGGTCCTCTGACTCACAGCTGGGGGTTCATTGAGTTTGAGACCCTTCCCTAGGTCTGCTCTGACTTTGATGAGTCAGGATGGACTCATCATGACCTTCCCCTCAACCTATCCATTCCACTGGTCAGTGCCCTGGCTCCTGCCTTTCCTCCCTCCTCACTCCCAATAAAGGGGCCAGGTCTTCCAAGGACCTTGGCCTGAAATGACCTCTCCTTTCTGTACTGCAGCTTCACTTCCTCCAGGAAGCCTTCCAGGACCAACCCCACTGTGCAATCATAAAATATTGGTTCTAAAAGGAAACTTAGGGAGCATCCAATATGACCCTTTAATTTTGTTATTTTAGAGAAGACAAATGGGAAATGACTTGTGTAAGGTCACAGAACAAGGCAGAGTTTGTTCTTGGACTGTGATCTATGGCCTCCCAGGCCAGTGTTGCCTGTACTCTATTGTCCCCCACCTCAGTTCCCTTCCTCAAGGTGAAATGTCCCTTGTCCTGCTTCTCCCCTAATAGCCTAAATGTTCCCTAAGAGTTTTCCCATCTGACTAAGCTCCCCTTAGGGAGTGAGGAAAGACTTACTGCCCTTCCCAGCCTCTGTTCTGTGTCAAATTAGTTAGCCAAGTGTTGGGAGCCCCAACTTGGGCCTCAGTGGTTCAAAGATTGAATAATATAATAGAAAAAGCTCTGGATTTGGCATCAAAGAATGTGGATCTGAATCTGGCTCTGTTATCTGGGGCAAGTCATTTTCTTTCTTTGGGCCTCAGTTTCAGTATCTTTAAAATGTCGACAAGAGTATCTGGCATACTCTTCTCCATTCAGGACAGGTATAGATGGGGTGAAGGTCACCCCTACACCTTGAGGTCTAGGGAAGTGAGCAGAGGGAGTGTCTTGGTACAGGAGCATGGTGCCAGGGATCTGTTGGGAGTACTAGGAACGTTACCCTGGAGAAGACCTGGGTAGGGGTAGGGGAGAGAGATGACTGCTAGATTCAAGTATCTGAAAGGATGAAGTTTATTTTGCAAGACTTCAGAAGACAATGGGAAAAGCAGCAGGTTCAGAGCATCCATGGCTGCTTGTTACCGCCGTGTGAATGGAGCAAAGCTCTTCGCTGTAAATTTAGAAAATAGCCCTCAACCTTGAAGGTTAGCTCTGGGATCCTCTGGTCCTGTGATCCTATGAACCAGGACCAGTGGATAGAAATTCCAGGGAGGCAGGCTTCTGTGACTATGAGGAAACACTTCTTTAACCATGAAAGCTGACCTGGAAGTCTTCAAGCAGACATTGAAAGAGCACGTGTCGGGCATGTTTTTGAAGAGATTCTGCCTCAGTTACATCCTGAGGGCTCTTCCAGATCTGAAGTTCCATGATTCTATGTGACAGCTAACAACTAGGTGGAAAGAGAGGAGACAGAAAAGCTGCAAGTACAGATGCAGAATGCTAGGAGGACAGGACCATTTAACACAGGGGCATACAACTTCCCAGCACCTCAAAAACCCTTGAAGGTATAGCCTAGTGCTATAGCAGATGCTCATAGGTGCAATGTCATTCAGAAAAGCCTAAATAAAAAGAGGTCTCTGGAAACATAGATCTAGATATCCTTCCTTTCTTCTCTCTTTCCTTATCTTCTCTCCTCCTCCTCTTCTTCTTCCTCTTCTCCTCTTTCTACTCCTCCTGTTTCTTCTCCTCTTCTTTCTTTTTTGTTGTCATCTTCTCCTTCTTAATCATTATCTCCTCCTTTTTGCTTCTCCTCCTCCTCCTTCCTCTTCTTCCTCTTCTCTCTCTCTCTCTGTGTCTCTTTCTATCTCTGTCTCTCTCTGTCTCTCTCTCTGTCTCTGTCTCTCTCTGTCTCTCTCTCTCTGTCTCCTTCCCCCTAGGTAAAGGTGATATACTGGACCTGGAATTAGGAGGGCTTGGGTTTGAATCCCACCTGATATACTGGGCAAATCACTTGATCTCCCTGTGATTCAATTTCCTCATCTGCAAAGTAAGGAAGGAGTAGAACTCAACAACCTCCAAGATCTCTTAGAACCCAAGACCTGCGGGAACACAAATCTTAGATTCAGAGCTAAAAAGGGCTTTAGAGGTTTTTGAATCTGACTTTGCAGATGAAGGAGAGAGACAGAGAGAGAGAGAGAGAGAGAGAGAGAGAGAGAGAGAGAGAGAGAGAGAGAGAGAACTATTTAGGACAGAGAGAGCAATCAACAAGCATATATTGAGTACTATGTGCCAGGCATCAGGGAATACAAAGACCAAACACAATCCCTGCCTACATTCTTTTGGGATAAAGAACCTGAGAGAAAGGGGAGGTGAGTAGTAGAATAGGTGAGAAAGGACCTTTCATGAAATTTCTTTTAGCTTTCCTCCAGTAATTCCTAGCACAATGCTTTCCAAACAGTAGATTCCCAGTAGCATTGATTGATGGTGACTGTAACAGAATCCTGGTGGAGAGGACCTGGGAAGCTCTAACTCCGAGGCCTCTGTCCCGGTTTCTTCTGGATGCCTGGCTGGCAGCTAACTTGGGTGCTGGCATCCATTCTAGGGGTGAAGAGTCATTCTCTCATCCACTGGTATTTCAGTTCTTCATGAATTCCCCTCCTCTTCTTGCCCCTCACTCCTTCTATAGCTCCTTACAGAGATCCTGCAATCCTGTTAATTAAGATTTGGCAGAACTCTGTGAACTCCATAGAGGCCAGGCCCCATTACCTACTTCCTGCATCATTGAGCTCCAATTTATAAACCTGGGAACATAAACTGAACATTTATTCTACATGATGTCAGTGCCTTGATGTGCCCTGACATCAGCCATGTGAGCTGCTGTAAATGTCTCCAGCTTTTAGGCTTTTTATGGTGTATCTACCTGGATATAATGGAGTGGGTGAGCTGGCCTCACAAAAGTTCATCTCCGGAATATTTTATGGAAATTACAGAGTCATTTATTAAGTGCTTTCTGGCCTTAGAAAAGTTCATCTCCAGGAATATATTCTGGAAATTACACATTATTAATTTAACAAGTATTTATTAAGTGTTTACTGGGCGTATAGCATTGTGCTCAGGGCTGGGAGAGACATGAAATTTAGATTTGAAATATAACCCCTGCCCTTATGGAACTCACTGTCTTGTATGGATGTAAGACATCAAGAGATAACTTTAATGTCCAAAATAACATGAGAAGTACATTAAAGAGGTGTGGAGAGATAAGGGAGGTTTCAAGGGGAAGGTCATTACCAATAGGAGAAGACGAGGAAGTCTTCCTGGAGGTGGCATTTGGGTTCGATAGGAACTCACCAAGGGAAGAAGAGGGAAGACAGCTGGCCTAGAAACCAATGGCATGAGATAGAGGGATAAAGTATTTACTATGTGCCCAAGACTAAGAGGAGTCCACGTGCCAGTAATTGTTCATTATTCCCTGAGTGATAAAAGGGAAGGAAAATCTTCTAAAACTGATTATCAGTGGGGTAGATTCAGCAAGGAGGAAGTCAGGCCTTGGGTTTTTTGTGATGGAAGGTGTTTAGATCTATTGAGGACATACGGATTCCTGGTTCTAAGCGGAGTGACCAGATTGTTTTGATTAAGAAGGAGAAGATGACAACAAAAGAGAAAGAGAAAAAGAAACAGGAGGAGGAGGAGTAGAAAGAGAAGAAGAAGAAGAGGAAGAAGAGGAGGAGGAGAAGGAAGAGAGAAGAAAAGGAAAGAGAGAAGAAAGGAAGGATATCTAGATCTACTACGTCTCCGGAGACCTCTTTATATTTAGGCTTTAGGCTTTAGGTGTTATTTTCCCCTGAGATGAACCTTGATTCAGAAAGTGTAGGGAGATAATGTGCTAGAGTCTTTCCACTGGAGCAATTCCAATCTCCAGGAAACAATTAATATCTCTAAAAGATGCTATATCTAAATGACATACATAGATCTAAGCCATCACTAGTCTGGGAAAAAAGGATTGAAGGCTGCAAGCAGATCTGGAGTTTGGAAACTGATAGAGTTTAGGGTACGTCTTTAACAGGGAAGTGAGAGATGTAGCTCACATTCAGGTGACAGGAGTCATGTATAGTTTGGCTAAAGGGTGGAAAGCATAGAGAGGAGTGATATGATACAATGTGGGGAAAGTCAGGTAGCATTAGATTGGGGGAGTCTGGAGTGCAAAGCAAAGTTTGAGTTTTACGTTGTCAGCAACAGGGAACCACCAAAGGTGTGAGGAAAAAAATTGTCCTGGCAATAGTGTGAATGACAGATTGGTGGGAGCAGGAGCGGAGGTGAGAGGACGTGTATTACAGCTATCGCGATAGCCCAGGTAGCTAGGTAATGAAGCCCTGCACCAAGAAGGTGGTACTGGGAACAGAGAGGAGAGATGCAAAAGATGAACAGCTAGAATGGACAGGGCTTGATCAGATCATAGCCTCAAGGCTACGAGTGTGAGAATTATGTTTCCTTGACGAAGAACTCCTTTGTATTAGAAGATGCACTCAGCTTCATGGTTGCTCCATGTCACATGGTGCTCTGGGTAAGATATCTCATCCCCTTTCCTGCTACTTCATTGGAGCAGCAGAATGATAGCAGGAGAAGGAAGGAGAGGAGCCTCCAGCCCAAGCCCAAAGATCCGACGAGAGAGTGAAGAGAGGGGAGGAGGGAAGGAAAGGGATGAGAGTAAGAGACGGAAGGAGACTCCAGAAAAGCAAGAAGGGAAGGAGGAACCAACCCTCCCATCTCTAGCCTGTGCCACACACTTCTAGGACTCCATGATGATGGAGCTGGCAGAGAGCTAGCCCGTATAGTTGAATGAACACAGGATTGGGGGCTAGGTTTGGATTCCAGCTTCGCTATTTCCTACATGCCGCTGAGCAAATCATTTCCTCTTGTGCCTGTTTCTTCTCTTGTAAAATAAAATGACTGGACTAGGTGATCTATCCTATGATCCTGTGAGGCACGGTAACCCTGGGCAAGTCATTCATCTGTGAGATGGGGTTAATAATAACTGTACGACCTAATTCATGAGGTTGTCGTAAAGAAAGTGCTTCAACATTAAAATTCTACAAAACAATTATTATCTAGAGGCATCAGTGTTTGTAACTATAAAGGCAAACTACAGAGGCAGCTAGGTGGCTCAGCAATTACAATCCTGGGCCTTGAAGTCAGGAAGACCTGAGTTCAAATCCAGCCTCAGGCACTTACAAGCTGTGTGACTCTGGGCAAGTCACTTAACCTCTGTTATCCTTAATCCACTGGAGATGGAAATTGCAAAGTACTCCAGGAATTTTGCCAAGAAAACCCCACGGACAGTAAGGTCCACTGGGGTCATGAAGAGTTAGACATGACTGGAAAAAAGCAATCACTGTTTATATTCCACCCCACCCCCGCTTCCAAAACCAGACAGGAGTGATAATGGCTAAGTTTTCCATATTGTGGGCTCTGTGTGTGTGTTGGGTGGGACTCAATATTATTGTAGCGATAATCTGGGCATTTCTGGGATTGATGGATTGCTCCTGGAAGTACTTTCTAAGATGGTGGAGAGGGTGGGGATATGTGACTGGCTGAGCGATGGGTGTAGAATCCCAAAAGCCCACTGGTGATTAGGGGCCTACCTAACTGATCAGAGCGACAAAGGAGGAGCCTGGAATTATAGAATGGCTCAACGAGAATGATCTGATGTGTCCAGATTAGTCAGTCTCAAACCCGAAGGGAGGATCTGGGGGGACCATGAGGGATCTGGACTATGACGTGGGGCTCCCATACTAGAAAAGGTAAATCATGGACTGAACTCATTCTGAGGAAGTCTGATTTGATGAAATAACTTAGAAAGTTCAGGCACCCACCATTTGGGGAATGGCTGAACAAGTTGTGACATATGAATGTAATGGAGTACTATTGTGCTATAAGAAATGATGAGCAGGCAGATTTCCAAAAAAAACCTGGACTTACATGAACCGATGCGGAGTGAAGTGAGCAGAACCAGGAGAACATTGTACGCAGTAACACTATGATAATCAACTACGATAGACTTAGCTCTTCTTAGCAATACAATACAATTCCAAAAGACTCGTGATGGAAAATGCTATCCACACCCAGAGAAAGAACTATGGAATCTGAATGCAGATCAAAGTAGACCATTTTCACTTTCTTTGGGTTTTGTGTGTGTGTGGTTTTTTTCCTTTTGGTCTATATCTTCTTTCACAACATGACTAATGTGGTAATATGTTTTACATGATTTCAGAAGTATAACCTACATCAGATTGCTTGCTGTCTTGGGGAGGAGGAAAGGAAGAAAAAAATTGGAATTCAAAATCTTATAAAAAATGAATGTTGAAAATTTTCTTTATGTGTAATCTAAAAGATAAAAATTCTATTTACATTGTCAAAAAGTTCAAGCAACATACAGTCTGGGAAGATAACTTATCTTTTATATTCACTTTTAGTGACCTTATCTTTGCGGGTTATTTCTGAATTTGCATTTTTTCTTATAAACCAATCCCAGGAAAACCCCACTCATAATCTAGAGTACATAGGAGAAAGAGACAAGAAGGAAAAGATAGAAGGGATGGTAGATATAGTACCTAATTATGATGCCAATGGCAGAAAAAGGGCAGGTAATAGAAGACTGGGTGCTGCCAATTTCTGAGTCAAAGGAGCCAGGCTAACTCAGAAGCCAGAAAAGTTTAGAACCTGGAGTTGGAGTTCAGAGTTCAGTGAAAGTTTAGAAATTAGTGAAAGGTGAAAGTCTCAGTTTCCCTACCCTGTCAAAGGCTAACTGGTACAGCCCAGGCAAGAAGAAACCCAGGACCCCGTGGTTCCGAAATATTGTGTGAGACAGCTGATCTCACCACCTTTTCATCAATGCTCACACCATGCTGGCCTATGGGGCACAAAGGGGACATTAGCATTCAAACTAACCTTCTACCCCAGTTCACTGTCTCCCTTAAGTCACGCATAGCCAAAGCTTTCATGCTCCAACCTTAGCCAAGCCATGCACCAACTCAACTCTTTGATCTCGCTGTAAGGTACTAACCAAAACCACTGTCTTCACAATCACCATCTCTGTTCTCAAGCTTCCTAGTCAGTCTCTCACTTTCCAAAGGGACTGATTCAGGGCTGTCATTTTTAGAGTGTATGTGATGTGTGGAGATGGGGGTAAGTTTGGGGGTTTGGCTTAGACTAAATTATCTCAAAGTACCTTCCAACTCTAACCTGTGATTCTTAGCTAGAAATGTCTAAACAATTACTTACATAAATTCTGCTCTATTGAAAGACTTGTCAGAAGCTTCAACTGCTGGGAGGTGTTCCCACAAGTACTGGGGAAGACAGAAGCTGGTACTGAAGCTTGCCTGGGAAAATCTCTTGCCCAACTTTCACCACTGCAGGAGCAGTTTCAAAAGGCAATGGATGTGTGCAATTCCAAGAGGGGTGCTTAGGGATACCAGGAAATAGTCAGGGGGCTGATATATGCAACATGGGAATGGTTTGGAAGCTAGCCCAAGGGCTATGAGTGTGGCACTGGCACCCAAGGAAGGAAAGGCCGTAAGTAGGTGCTTGTTCCTTACATGGTGCTAATAAACATATTCCATGTTTAGTGTTTTGACAGGCTGGGTATGCTTAGTGACTTAAGCCAGATTCTGCTCTTCCAGCGTGGAGGCAATAAAACAAAGAAACAATTATTAAAGATCAACACCCAAACTTGCACCGAGTCCATCTGTCGGAGACCTTCCTTGGACTGATACCCAATAATTACTCATATAACATAGCTAAATCAGGATGCCTCACCCCAAAAGTAGGCAATGAAGTTAATTCTGTCAGACCTCATTGACAGGCCTTCAGATTAACTCTGTGTGTGTGTGTGTATGTGTGTGTGTGTGTGTGTGTGTGTGTGTATGTGTAGCCAATATTATTTATGGGTACTCTAATCCAGTCCTGTTACACAGGCTTGTCCAGTAGAGATCTTTGGGGCATCTGCTGAAAAGAAGGGAACAAAGATTTGGAATTCGCTTCATCTAGTGTTAGTATGTAAATGAGGACACCTTAACCTGTTTTTCTTCTAAATAGGTTAAACACCCTCCTGGCAATGTGGTTGAGATCATTATAGTCGCAGAGCCAGTCCTTCCCCAGCCCATCCCCCACAACAGACATGCTATGCCAAGGGAAACTCCCTGCCAGTTCACCACCGAGTCTTCCCCCATTACAAAAGCAGGTTTCCAGAGTTAGAATCAGTGTGCCTTTGGATTTGCTGATGAGATTGTGGACCAGTTTTCCCATTTCCCTAAAGGAAAGTTACCACTCTGGCACTGCCACGTCTAGGTTTTCTGTGGGAGCATCTGAATTTCCCAGTGCCAAGCATCTGCCCATTTTTAGTCTATGTTTGGACCTCATATAGCACATGTTCTGTGCTTCTCTACTATAGTTACATAATGTCATGTTTTATAGATATATCTGTGTTCATATCTTATGGGAGCTTAGAGACCATCTTCTCCAAAGGTTCTTAACCTGGGATCCACAGATCTCTATCAGATCCCCAAGGGGACCATGAACTTGAATGGGGGGAAAAAATCACAAGTTTATTTCAATATAATGGGTTTCCTCTGTAATCCTGTGTATTTTGTTTTGTGCATTTAAAAACATTAATATAAGAAAGGGTCCATAGGCTTTGCCAGCCTGCCAAAAGGGGTCCATGACACAGACAAAAAGGTCAAGAACCCTCAATCTAGTCCAACTCCCTTATTTTTTAGAGGAACCACCAAGGCCCAGAGTAGTTAAGTAACTTGCCTGACATCACGCAGCTAGGATTTGAACTAGTTCCTCTGACTTCCAATTCAGTGCTTTTTGCTTTATGAGCCCAATGAAGGCAGAGAGGGTCTTTGTCGAATCACAAAATTGGAAGGACTTCTGGTCACCTAGTCCAACCTACACTTAAACAAGAACTCCATCTACAAAGTCCAGTGACTGCTTGCAGTGTTCCAGTGATGGGGATCCTGTTCCTTCTAGAGGCTGATCATTCCACTTGAGCAGCTATCATCATTTACCTAAACTCTCTGTATACAAACCTCAGCAAGTGTTTAATGTCTGTTGACTACTGAATTAATGAATGAGAAAAGTAGCTTCTTCATGGTTGGCTTCTGGCTAAAGCTTTTCAGTAAAGTCACCAGGACCACCCTACTTACGGACTTCCAAAACCAAAGCTGAATTTAGTCTTCACTCAGTTTCATCCTGTTTTAATCTCCAGGCAATGACAGGGACAAGTCACTGCTGAAAAGAGGCCTTAACAACCCTTCCTAGCTGGAAAGGGGCCTTCTGAGGGCACCGCCATTCCACTCCCCAGCTCCCCAGTGCATTGGGTTGATACCAAAAGGCTAAAAGGGCAGGACTGCCTGGTGGGCTCTAGGGGCTAGCCCTGCTGAAGAGTCCTGCTTGGCTGCTGTTTCACCCTGAGCTTATGTGGCTACTCTAGAAGATCTCTGTTCTTTAGAGTGGGGTAGGAAGGGAAGTTGGGTAGTTGCAGGAATGAGGAAGAGAGAGAAGCAGGGACTGATCTGTCCTCATCTAGGACCTTTTGCCAAAGCCAGCAGTGTTACATAGGAGTACCCACTGTACCGGGCTTTCCCAACCTAGGGACTAGGAAAAGGGCCATAAGATCAAAGATTAGCTGGAAGGAGCCTCGAAAGTCATTTGGTCCAACTCCCTTCTTTTCAAAGAGGGTGGGGAGATGACCGAGGCAAGGTGACCAACTCAGATGTGTCACACACATAGTAGATGGCAGAGCTGGGATTCTGAACCTGAGCCCTCTGACTTGTAAGTGCAGCAGCCTTCCCACCATGACACACGGGGGTATTTAGGGACAGGAAGGGGGAAATCTCCAAAGCAGCAGTTCAGTGAGCAAAGTGAAAAGAATAAAAGATATGGACTCAGAAGACCTGGGATAAAGGCATAGGATTTAGAACTAGAAGAGACCTTAAAGATTAGTCCAACTTTTCTCCATTTTACACCTGAAGAAACTGAGGCCCAGAAAGAGGGAAGGGGAATTGCCCAAGGTCACGAGCCTAGTAAAGGGCAGAGCCCCAGTGGAAACCAGGTACTCTTGATTCAAAGTCCAATGCTCTTCTCTCCAAATGAATTGAATTATTGAATTATGCTTTTTCTTTTCCCAAAGGTGGTATTATAAAGTGGTAGGTTGGATGCAGTTTGTATCAGGTAGAAGGAGACATCTTAACGTTTATTGAAGCCTGTACTGGCTTCTCCCCTTCCTTTCCTCCAAGTTTGCTTCTAACACTCACCAGAAAGTCCATGGGCTCTCAACAAATGTTCCCTTCACCATCAAGGCCATTCTTCATCTCCAGAAGCTCTCATACCCCAGAAGCCTCTCTGAGCCTTTTGGCAAGTCCCTTTTCTTCTCTGGGCCTCCGATGTTTCTTTTGTAAAATGAGAGGGTGGGGGACTAGATGGTCCTTTAAAGATAGAACTTTATGGTTCCTTCCAACCTGAAATCCTATGATCCTGGCTCCCTGCTGTACCACCAGTGGAGACCAGCTATACTCCTTGTCAGTGGAGAGCCCAAAAGCATCACTGATTTTGGGTTTCTGTCCTCTGACCCTATACCTGTCTCAGTCTCCTGATACAGGGGTACGGTAGAAGAGATCATTACAGTGGGAAGGTCCAGTCCAAGACTATACTTTGTGATGAGATAATTCTCAGGGGCTCTCTCAGGATCAGAAGATCATAGGTCCTAGAACAAGGTGTAAGGGCTCTCAGATCATCTATTCCAGGGGTGGGGAACCTGCAGCCTCAAGGCCACATGTGGTCCTCTAGGTCCTCAAGGACCTCTAGATCCTTGATTGAACCCAAACTCCACAGAACAAATCCTACAGTCCCACCTCCTCATTTTACAGATAAGGAAACTGAGGCCCAAAGAAAGGATATTAAGGTATGATTTCCTTGCTTAGTTTTACAGCCCCAGCTCTCAGCACAGTGCCTAGCACATAGTAGTTACTTAATGTTTATTGATTGCTTGATATATTTACACATGTACTTAGTTTCAAAGTTGGGCCACAGAGTCTACTGCCCCTACATCCAGGGCTCTTTCTACTGTAGCCACACTGGGCATTTCACTAACTGGACAATGGCATTCAGAGTGGAGAGAACACTGGGTATGGAGTCAGCAGAATGCAGTGTGAATTCTGGCTCTGCCATTTACCACCCTTGTGCACTTAGACAAGCCATCTTCTTTCTCAGGATCCAAGTTGCTTCATCTGTAAAACGTGGGGGTTTCAAAGATCCCTTCCACTCTGAAGTTCCAGGTGCTACATTCTGATGGCCCTTAGAACCCAAAATCTTATGAAATGGTGACTATATGGGGAACTAAAGATCCTTCACCTACAGTTCAATTTAATTTAATAAACATTTATTAAAGGACTATTGTGGTTGGGGCCTCTATGAAACCCCACCAAGTGACACATGTACAGAGACAAATGACACAGTCCCTGCTCTCAAGAAGCTTACAGTTTACTGATGATGTGGGAGAATGCAACACATACGCAAACAATAGGATATAAAATAGTGATAGTAGCAGAGGAGAGAATGGGGCCGATTTCCCTGTGGAAATCTGAGGAAGAGATCATTTCCAGCTTGGGCAGTGATGGTGATTGCTGCGGGTGGAGAAGAGGGAATCCAAGTCATGTCAGGGGAGGCTTCATGGATGTGACATTTGAGACACGCCTTAAAGAAGAGAAAGTTTTCAAAAGGTAGAAATGAGGAGGAAGTGCCTTCCAGGGTTGGGGGGAGGGAGTAGCGTGAGTAAAGACATGGAGGTGGGAGAGGGCAGGATGAGACCAGGGAACAGCTAGCAGTCCAGTCTGAGTGGGATGTAGTGTATGAAGGGAAGGACTATGAAATAAGCCTGGAAAGGAAGCTGGGAGTCACATCAGGAAAGGCCTCCAAGGACCCGCCGAGAAGCTTCGTTGCCTGAGGACGACGGGCAGTCACCAAAGGGTTTTGAGCAGAAGAGTGATGGTCAAAACAGTCTGTTAGAAAGATTAGTTCTCCCATCATGATCACCTCAATTGAGAGGTTGTTTGGGGATTATCGAGCAGATTTCACATTCCGCCAACCCCTGCGTGGGTCATTACTCTGTTCTTACTGCCCCTGAGCCACCTTCCCAAAGGACTTACCTGCTGGGCCAAGGCCTTGTCTCTAGGCGCTGAGAAATGAAATTATTTGGAAGGGTGGGCTTGGGCTGAGTGTCTGCCTCATGGGTTTTCATTGGGAGCTTTGAGGCTATTTGGAATTAGTCAAAACAATAAAGAAATGTGCTACAAAAAAGAGCCTGAGATAGTGGAAAGCGCATTGGAAACTGAGTTAGAAGCCCTGACTAATCCTTCATGTATCTGCCAGAACATTCTTGCTGTTCTTGCCATATCACTACCCTGTCCAAAAGCTTTCAGTGCCCCCCTAGCATCGGGCAAACCATGAACCCCTTTGCCCAGCATTCGAGGTCTTCATCATCTGGTTCCAACTTACCTTTCCAGCATTACTTTATATTACAGCCCTGCACACACTCGATGCTCTAGCCAAATTGGACTGCTGGACTTCTAAGTTGTTTCCTGGTGCCATCGGGCCTTCTCCTGCCTCCACTGTTGCCATTTCTGGAATGCATTCTCTTCTCATGTTTGTTTATTGAACTCCCTCTCTTCCTTCTAATCTTTCCCTCTCACCAATCAGCCTTTCAAGTAAAAATGCCCTCTGGCTGGCATCTAATGTGCTCTGTATGGATTCTTCCTTTGGCCCTGGGTTCACATTTCTCCTAGTATCATATCTGTGTGCATGATGTATGCCATCTGTTAGGCTACGCTCCATGAAGGCAAAAGGCTATACTGGTTTTCATCTCTGTATCCTTAGTCTTGAGCACAGGGCCCTGTATACAGTAAGCACACAATGAATGCTTGTTGAATTTAATTGAAATGAAATGAATTCTAGTCCTAATGCTTATTAGTCACATGTCCTTGAGCAAGGAGGATCATCCTTCCCCTCCTGGATTAAAAGGAGATGATGGAAGTAAAAGCACTTTGTTGAAGACAGCATGGTGTGGGGAGTCAGGAGATCTGGGTTCAAATTTAACTCTATCACTTACTGGTTCTATGACCTTGGGGAAGTCCCTTTCCCTCCCTGCTGCTCACAGGAGATTGGACTCTATTATCTCTAAGGTCACTCTGCACTTTAAAATCCTATGAGCCCAACAGCCCATACTTGCTGCTGTTAGTGCAGCCTCTTGGGTTAGGTGATCTTGAATTTTATGCGTCCTGGAGTTTTAAGTAAGTGCTTCATGAGCTCTTCCCATTCTACGAAGAGATTCCAAAACTGCTTGGGTTGTCACAGTATCACCCTGAGGGATTAGGCCTTAACTGGCTTTGCCTTGGACTTACTCATTTTTAATGGCACCATCAGATAGAAAGGGGATGAAGACCAAGGCCCAATCCCCATGGCAAATCCTGTTCCTCCTCCATTTGCAATCCTCCAAGTGACACAAATGGACAAGCAAAACCTGAGGCTATGTGATTCTAGGGCAGGAAGATCCTGGCGTGTCCCGGCTGCCCAGAGGATGGAAGCCTGCCCTGTCCTGCTCTTATCTGTCCTGCTCTGCCTCCCCACTTCCTTTCCTAGGGTCCTGCCTGGAGGGCTGGCTGCTAGTTCTTTTCCATTTGTTGCTGTCGAAGGGCCTGTAGGAAGATCTGCTTCACTTGGCTCATGGTCTCATGGTACAGCCTGAAGTCTTCCTCCTTCACCTTCAGGATGTTGTTCATGGCAGCTTTCAAGGCTTCGTTCTCTTCGACCTGGATCAAAAGTCTAAACAGATACAAATGCAAAGCAAAACTTCACTTCTCAAACAAGGCACATCAGGAAGAGGATGGGCCTAGAAGCAGGAAAGTCAGCTCCGACACTTGGGGGAGGGGCATGGCTCTAGGTAAGGGACTTTTAAACTTAACCCTTCATCTGTAAATGGGGACAATGTGTGCACTTCTGCCTGACAGGGATGCTGTGAGGAAAGTGCTTTGTAAACTGGAAAGCACTCTAGAAATGTGAATTATCATTGTTTCTGTAGAGCTCCTCAGGGCTCTTTCAGGCACAGAGGCTTCTCAATGGTGGCTTGAAGGGAGGTAGGAATAGACGTATCTCTAGAATCTCCTCCTCCCACCCTTCTCCAAGTAGGACTTAGTTCCTGCCATCAGGGGAAGCAGGAGGTTGGGGATGGAGGCCAGCTGCTCTGCTCTCCTTAGAGAGAGGGGCAGCCAGGCTAGGATAGGAGCCATCTGCTCCCTTATATGTTCTTCGTCTAGGGGATGTGCTTTTCAGGGTTAAGTTAAACTCCTGATCACATTCATTAAGAGGGGGAGGACCACCCCCAACTCTATATCCAAGGCTTGACTTTCTTCCCACCAGATACTAGTTCCACAATGAATACACACATAGCAAATAGTGAAGAAACTCATTTATCTAAATTAACAGAAAAAGAGGTGCCAGGGAAGGCAAACCTAGGAGAGTATGCACCAAACAAGACCAAATGAAGGAGGTCTCCCAATGGGAGCGAAGTATCTCAGCTCAACCAGTGAGGAGAGAGCCCCATACCAATGAGTTATCCAGGTTTACAAAGCACTTCCCTGACAACCACGCTGTGAGATAAGAGGTATAACATCATCTCCATTTCACAGGGAAGGAAACTGATGTTCAGAGAAGAATGGGACCAAAGAGAACTAAAGGGAAAATAAAAGGACTAGAGGAAGCAGTCTGGGGTAGTGGACAGAGTGCTAACCCTAGAGACAGGAGACTTGAATTAGAAAACTAAGGCAAATAGGGTTGACTTGCCCAGAGTTACACAGCTGGTAAGTGTCAGAGGCTAGATTTGAACTCAGGAAGAGGATGGCATTCTATCCACTGCACCACCTAACTGCCTGGTTAGAAGGTGAATGATCAGGCCCAAAGAATAATCATTAAAGGGACAATGTCTACTGGAAGACATCCTTTGGTAGAACAGTTTATTCCCTGGTAGAATATCTAATCTTGTTCTTTACTTTTTTTTTTTAATCAAGGACTTGAATAAAGGCACAGATGTCATGCTTATAAAATGTGCAGATAACACAAAGCTGGAAAGGACAGCTACCAGATTCAAGAACTTCAGAATCTAGGCTAGAGCAAAGGGACAAATAATAAGATGAAATTTAACTGAGGCAAATGTAGAATCTTACATGTGGGTTCAAAAAATCAGCTTTGCGAAAACACCACCACTGGCAAGTTATGGCTAAATAACCATTTGTCTGAAAGAGATCTGGAGGTTTTAGTGGACTGCAAGCACAATATGGGCCAACAGCATAATACGGCAACCAAAAATGCTAATGTGATCTCAGGTACAGCATTCAGATAGAGGGAGACGACAGGCCTGTTGCTTTGGTCAGACTGCATCTGGAATATTGTCGTCAGTCCTCTGGGGGCCACATTTTAGAAAGGATATTAATAATCTGGAGAGTATCTGAAGGAATATAACTAGGACTATGAGACTTGAACCCATGATATGTGAGGATCAGGTACAGAAACAGCAGATGTTTATCCTAGAGAAAAAGAGAAGACTTAAGAGCGAAGATGATAGCTGGCTTGGAGTATTTGAAGGGATGCAATGTAGGGATTAGATTTGTTCTGGGTGACCCCAGAGGGTGGGAGCTATGGTGGAATTCAAGGGGCAGAAGTCACAGATAGGGAGATATAGGCTTGGGGAAGAACAATCTTGCTAACCATTAGATCTCTCCAAAAGTGGAATGGACTACCTTGGGAAAAACCTCCCTCACTAGAGACCTTCGAGCAAGGCCAGATGATCACTTTGGGGAAATCTTGTAGAGAATATCCTTGCTCAGACATAGGTTGGCCCAGATGGCCTCTGAAGCCCTCTGCCATCTCTGCCATGCTGTGATTCTGTGTTTGGACCCTTTGCCATGCTCCAGACACCACCACGTGCCAAGTGACAACTGCTGGAATTACAAATATAGCATCTGTTGGCTGGTCTTCCTTGGTTTGTTCAAATCCCAACAAATTGGTCCCTGAAGAACAGATACAACCTTCTACAGGAAAAAGTAAACAATACAAAATATAAGGGAAGCAAACAGAACAGATTACCTGGTGGTCAGCTCTTCTACCTGCGACTCCAGTGGCACCTCTGAGAGCTGACTCAAGGACAGGTCCCGTCTCTCACTCACATTCAGGTTATGTCTCACGTTATTAGCAGGCAGTCCTGTGTAAGCATATGAAAAGTAAATTCAGTGACCCACCCCTCCCACCCCCAAGGCTGATTCTTATGCTTAAGTTTCCAGAGATCTTTATGGATGCCCACCCTTTTCTCTCTGGGTCATCTGTTGAATTCCTACCAGGTCTTTTAATCTACTTAAATGTCACTTCCTCCAGGAAGTCTTCCCCAATCATCCCTGCTGGTTAAGAGGAATTGTGAGCAATTTTTAAAATACATTACAAAAACACAAGCCATTTGTAATATTGTATCTACATTTGTAGAAACCTCTGCTGAACTCTCCTGTTGGTAAAAGCTATTATGAGCAAAAAAAATTTAGAGCCCAAACTTCCTGTATTCCCTAATAATAGCTTCTATTCAGCAGCAGACTGTAATGAAAAAAAAAACACTGGACTCGGTGTCAGAAGACCTGCAGCTTTAGGCAAGTGCACTTTAGGCAAGGAGCCTCCGTTAACTCCTTTGTGAAACAGGGATGATAACACTTGTACTCAGAGCAGTAACTAGGAATTCTGATGCCTGAACAAGCACTCCAAAGCATGCTGAAGGCAAGTGGAACTGCAGGAAGGCAACTGCAGTTGGCATGGATGGGGGCACAGGCAGACGCCATCCTATGGTTCCAGACAGAAGTCTTGGGACACAACAAAGCTGCTGGGGAGGCTACCCACATGCCTCCCCCCAACCCCATCCCTCCTGTTGCACTAGAAGGCAAACCACCCGATAGCTTCTTATTTTAACTATTTATCCTTTTTTTTACACGGTTAAGAGAATTTTTATTTTAAGAAGATGGTATCTGTCAACTTTAACTACTTATTCTTGATGCTAAAAGTCAGTTGTCTCTTCACCTGCCATCCAAGAAGCCTGATGACCTGGGGGCTGGGGTGGGGTGGGGATGGTGACCCTTATGGCAAATAGAGGGATGCTTTGGGGGAATGGTTGGAAAGGGAGTTTGAAGCCTTCTCCCTCCAATTTTAGGATCAGATTATATAAAGCTATACTAAAGTCTACCTCCATTTTGACGAGCAGGAAACAGACGCCTGAGAAGCGAGTCCCACAGTCACAGAGAAAGGCAATTCTACTCTTGAAAACCATCCAATGACCCTAATAGGATCCACTAACAGGATCATCGTAAACCCCAAAGGAGTAAAGAGATTTGCCTCACTGGCCAGGAAATCTGGACCTCTTAAGTTGCTTAGATGGGACAGACTGAAGGTGAATGTTCCCCAAAGTTAAGTTACCTCCTAGGAGAGCACAGTAGATGTGATGGGTTATGGACTTATGTTTTAAGTCCTTGTTAATGTGTTAATATTATCAATCTTTTGTATTTTAAGCATCTCTTTTGTGATGGACGAAATAAATTGCCATCCTAAATCTGATATGTTTTGTACATTAAAGACTCTTTCTAGATGGGACCCTGTTACATTACTTTTAAGGAGACTATAGACACTATCCAGAGTGCTACTCTAGGGTGCCGAGTTGGAGAAAAGCCCAATCCTCTTCTTTGGGATTGTTTTGCTTCTAGGACGAATTTAGGATCCCTGTTACGTTCTGAGTAGGAGCTTTCCTTCTGGGTCACTGGTAACATCACAAATGTCAGCCATCATTATTATACTCAAAACCCTGGGCACAGAAGAATGTTTTTCTTATGTCTAGAGTTTGGAGTGTACTACATATATCCATATATATTTTTTAACTATCTGTCTACGTATCTATATATCTATTTATGTATCCGTCTCTCTGTCTATGTATCTATGTATCTTTCTGTACGTATCTATTTATGTATCTATGTATCTATCTATCCATATGAAGTCTTTAAGTGATCCAAATAGTCATGCCTTTGTTTATAAAACAGGGAAAGAAATATCAATAAAATCACACTATTCAAGTTAAGGGTCTTTCCTTCCTCGGACATCACAAGCACTTTGCCCCTCTTTAATGAACTCATCATGAATTACTGCGTATCAGAGCCTTTTGGATTGGTATCTTATCCCTCTAATAGACTGAATTTCCATGAGGGCAGAGACTTTTGCAGCAGAACTGAGTAAATGTTTGTTGAATTTTTTGAATCAAAACATTGTAGGTGGTGAGAGGAAGAGGAAATCAGCTCTGGATAGCTCAGGGAAAGTCGACTATCCCACAGAGATAGGTCAAGGAATAATAAGACTTAGAGCTGGAAGGAATCTTCAGATGTATCAAAACAAGGAATTGGAGGTAACTTAGATATTTTGCATGTGAGGACCCTGAAGTCAGGGAAGGGAAATGAGTTCTGCCACATCACACAAGTGGCAGAGGCAGTGACAGGGCCACTGTTCTTTTCTCTTCCTATGGCTCTAACTCTTCCTTCATGAAACTCAGAGCAAGATGGAGGATTACTGCAAGGGCTTGCTGCCCTGGCTCTCCCCCATGGCCCTGTTTGGCTCAGAGAAATCACACATTCCCTGATACAGCTGTGCCCAAAGTTGGAAAGGCATGTGGGGTGAAGGGATCAGGGAGAGAGCCAGGAAACAACATGAGACGTTCGTGTTCTCATCTCTCTCTCTCCGCCCCACCCTCTCCCCCTGCTGAGACAACTTTCCACCAAACTCTCCCAGCCTCCCAACCTACTGAGCTAGGTAACCTGACAAGCTCCCACCGGTCTAAGTCAATCCAATTCAGTTCCATTCAGTTCAGCTTAACTCAGTACAATCAAATAAACATTCATTAAGTGCCTACCATGTGTGAGGAACACACAAATGAAAAAAGACATTGTCCCTGCTCTGGCGTTAATGTTAAAATGTTATATAAATGTCAGATGTATCTGTGATCTCATCAGTGTACAAAGAGCCATTCTATTGGGGCAGATGGTAACCCTCATTTTGTATGATTTTTATCCACGTGCCCCTTGAAGTCTCCCAAAGGAGGCCTACCCAACATGTGAGGAGCCTCCCTTAGATCTCTCAACTCTGGAGAACATGGGCCGTCCATCAGCTGTCGCTTACCCTACCTACCTGAACAGCCCACCTCCATTGCTAGTCAAACATCTCTTCAATGATCTCTTCTACCTCACTGTTCTTGTGCAATTAATTCTTCCTTGGTCATATAAGATCCAGCCTTCTCACATCCCCCACCCTTCTGCAACAGCTCTCCTTGCGTTCCAGGTTACCCACAGATTTAATTCTTCAGAGACTATGTTATTCCATGACTCCAGCTCATAGTGCATCACTAGAAAAATGTTGGTGTTGCAAAGGTGGGCTCTCTTTGTTTCAGAGAGAAGCTTAGAGTCATTAAAAGATAACTGCATGGGGCAGCTAGGTGGCGCAGTGAGTAGAGCACCAGCCCTGGAGTCAGGAGGACCTGAGTTCAAATCCAGCCTCAGACACTTGACACACTTACTAGCTGTGTGACCTTGGGCAAGTCACTTAACCCCAATTGCTCTGCCTTTCACCCTCCAAAAAAAAAAAAAAAGCAACAAAAGATAACTGCATAATCACCCAAATGTGGTCCAACCTGGTTTCGTCCTATTCAGTTCTGGCTCTGGATAATTCTTCACCCACAGTGTCTGTCCAAGATGGCCCAGCTTTATGGACTGTCTGTCCAAACGAACATTAGAGTTTAGAAAGACAAGAGGCTTTCTTTGTCCACTTCGTTGGTTTCATGAGGATGGTTAGGCTGTACTTTTTAAAAAAGGATTATGGACTTTATTGAGTAGGCTCTTCAGCGTCCTGGGACTGACAAAATTAGCAGTGTTGCGCACAAACACCTGTACTCCACAGGATTGACGTGAGGATCTAACAGATGTAAAGTGCCATGCAAACCTTAAAGTGTTATACAAACATGATTATTTTTGTTATTATTATCATTATTATTATACCTCACTTGCTGTTAAGAATTAGAGGCTCACTAAAGCTATCTTTTAAGTGATCTTATATGATTTTAAGACATGCATGTGAGAAGCCTTGCTTGAAGAGAGTCTTTGTGGCAATATTTTGTTCTAGTGAACATATTTTGGGCAGGGTAATAAAAAAGCAATAAACACCATAGCACCTTGTATTCTGTGAGCATCTTCATCAATTCTGTGTCAGCACACACATGGTCTGCTAGAAAATATTACTTGTGGAAACCTCCCTGTCCCCCTCTCATGCCTTTACCATGGATGTCCCTGAGATGTGTGTAGATTATTCTCAGGACGATTTTCTAAAGATGGAAAGCAGATACATGGGCCAGTAGTCAATATTTTCTGAGTTGCTTTTCAAGAAGGAATAAGGTCTGTGACTTTTCTAATCCTTTCCTTTTTTAAATATCTTGAGAATTGATACCTGAACAGCCTCAAGAGTGTGTAGCCTCTAATACAAATCACCTATATGTATACCAGGCTTATTATCATAAACATGACAATGATACTTAGGGGACAAAGGGATGAGGAGCCAGGGTAAGGGTCAGAGAAGGCATTGTCAGGTAAGAGGAGGTCTGGGACAGAGCAGCATCATGAAAACCAATGGAAGAGTATCCAGGAAAACAAGGTGTGTGTGTGTATGTGTGTATGTGTGTGTGTGTATGTGTGTATGTGTGTGTGTGTATGTGTGTGTGTGTGGGTGTGTGTCTACAGTGTCAGATGGTACAGATAATTGAGAAAGATGAGGAATGATAAAGGGCCGATGAATTTGGCGACCAGGATGTCTTCTACTTGGCAATCAGGGTGACTAGAGAAGGTTGTTTCAGGAGAGACATAGGGATAGAAGTGGGACTGGAGGGGGCTGAGCAGTGAATGAGTGGGTGGGGAAGTGAGGGTGATAAGTATAGAACTTTGGCAGGAAACAGGGGGCTAGAGGCTGATCGTTTTTTGGGAGAAGAAAGGGAGAGGTCTTTTATCTGCCTTTTCATGTCCCCTCAGAGTGGCTATGACCACTGTTCAAAATCACATTCTTATAGATAGAGATATAAATATATAGCTATAGATATTATAAACAAAATACCACTCAACCTGCAAAAATCTTATAGAAAGAGTACTGGACTGGGTGTGTGGAGTCTCTGCTGCCAACTATGTATGTGTCTTTAGCCAAATCACATTTTCTAGTTGGGTCTCAGTTTTCCTTATATTTCAAATGTAAGAGAGAACAAGCATTTATTAATTGCCTACTATGTGCCAGACACTGTGCTAAGCACTTTCCAATGTCCACTTGACTAGAGTCAGACCAGTTGGATTCTAGTCTCAGCTCTGTCACTTAGGAAAATCATGTGATCTATCTGAGCCCCATCTTCCTCTGTGAATAGAATAATACTTGTACTACTCATCAAATATAAACGTCTCCTATCGTTGTTAATATTATTAAAGCATTTATCAGTGTGATCAATATGGTCCCCCTCCCCTCCCCACTGCCTTGGCATTCTATATTCTAACATCCCTTCCAAATCTGACAGGCTACAATTCTGCAGGAGTCACTGCTACCTATCAATATGGAAAGGATATGTCTTCCTTAATTAGTTTGGAAGGTTTTCATTTTCAGAAAGAATAAAGGGGGAAAGGAGAACAGATGGGACATTTGAAGGATGTCAGAGAATAAAGATACACTGAATGCCAGATAAGATGTGTGGGCCCTTCTAATCTCAAGACCAGCCAGAATGTCTGTGCTGCCCAGAGCCAAAGAGTGGCTTCATTTATGCAGAAGGAAGGGTGATCTTTTTTTCTTCCTTGCATATATATTGCAGGGCAGAGTTTTCAGGCCCTCACCATTTGCTAGATCTGCAAGAATTCTATCCACAGTCATCTGCCAGGATGCTCAGCATGGGGCAGGATGAAAACATTAGCATTCAAGCATGGGTAGCAATTAGAGCCGCTCTGTCGTCAGCTTCCCATTTTAGCAAGCCTGAAAAGAGCAGGAGGCTGTTATATGTGTCTCCATGGATTACCAGACCTGGACTGGCCGGTGCCTTCATCCTTCCTTGCCCAATATGATAAGGAATATTAAGGACCTACTATATGCAAGTCCCTGGGCTTGGCAGTAGGGGAACAAAGATGAAAACCAAGCACTCCTTGCCCTCAAGGGGTTCCATTTCACTGTTCCACCAAGTAGGCCCTTTTGACCCATTCTAGCCTGGGGTATTCACCCAGGTGGAAACAGACTCCTTCAGGTTGATTCTCCTGATGTTTATTGAGAGAGGTCTGGATTACTGATTTGGAAGGACTGTCTGGTGTAGCAAAGAAATGCATTGGTCTTGGAGTCAAGAGATCTGGTTTCCACTCCAACTCCAGCACTCACTATGTGACCTTGGAAAACTCACCTAGTCTCTCTGAGATTCAGTTTTCTTGTCCGCAAAAGAGGAATAATATTTCATGCATTGTAAGTATTGTGTGGCCTTTGTAAAGAAAGCACTTTGTGGATCAAAAATCATAGGATCACACTTATTCCCTATGTGAAATCACTGAACCTCAGTTTCCTTATCTGTAAAATGAGGGGGCTGGACTCGAGGGCCTCTAAGGTCCCTTCCAGTTATAAATGTATGATCCATTGATGAGCACCTAAGGCCAAGAGCCCTTGGAATAGCAGTACTCCCTCCCCTTCCCATACTGGTAGTCCTACTTCTAGCCCAGCTCCCACAGTCATCATTCAGGAAAGCAACCCTTGTGGAGATGAGACCTAGCAACTTCCTCTGCAGGTGCCAAAGCCCCCATCTCCTTGGGAACTAGAATTACTGAAGACTCAGGGAAAAAAAAAACATGTGTCACTAAACTCCATCATCAAATGGTTCAATGTCAGAAAGGCACACAGCTTTATTTGCGGAAATGGCATTAAAGAAAGTGTGTTCCCATCTGCTTTGTCACTGTCCATTGAGGACCATGGAGCCTTTGTTTCTGATTTTGTAGGCATCCCCTCTAATAGAACATGAGCTCCGTGAGGGCAGGCACCATCTTGCTTTTCTGTCTGCATCCCCACTGCTTAGCACAGTACTTTGCACAGACCAGGCACTTCATACAGGCTTTTTCATTCATCCTATGGTTGTCAAGTACCCGATGATTCCAATTGTCCACTAACATGATCTATAACCTCAGGGCAAAACTTTTGGACTCTCTGAGCCTCAGTGTCCTCATCTGTCAAATAAGGTCTGTGCTACTGAGTGCACTGAGCTGTTGCCCTCTGGAAAAATAAATAGCTGGGACTAAGAAATAGTTTAAATGGTGACAAGCACGGGCTAGAATTCTGGCACTCATAAGATAGAAAACACCCTTCACCCAGAAACTTGAAGTTCTGGCTTTGATGCAAGTCAGCACAGTGGATTTCCCCAAACAGAGATGTTCTCTTAGCCTGAGCCCCTACCTTAGTGGCTCTGTTATCCAGGCAGGAAATAAAGCCCTAACAAGCAGGTGGAATGAAGTATTAAAGACATCATGGGACAGGTGGAAGTGATGATGAAAGGTGGAAGAAACAGAGGTAAAAGATGAGACCATAATGATGGGAAGTCAACAATGAAAAGAGAGTTTGATGTACAGGAATTGAGTATTGATTGCCAGAGAATCACAGAATTTGGAAGGGACCTCAGACATAAGCCCTACCTGAGCATGGCTCTCCTGCACAGCATCCCTGGCAAGTGGTCATTCAGTTTACATGTGACCAGCGGTGAGGGACATCTATGAACTCCTGATGTGGCCCACTCTCTTTTGCCTCAAGTCCGTCCCAACTCTCATCTGTCCCCCTTTCAGGACCAAAAAGATTTTCCCAAAGCACTAGTCTGACCATGTCATATGCTCCCCCACCCCACACCCACCCCCATCCTCAGCAAACTCCAGTGGCTCCCTATCACCTCCAGGACTAACTATAACAATCCTCTTTAGCATTCAAAGTCTTGCCTCACCTAGACCCTCCCCCCAACCTTTCTAGTCTTCCCGTACTTTACCATCACATTCTGAAGCGAATAGTTCAAGTGACTTGCTCAAGGCCACAGCTACGAAATTGCTGTTCAATTACTATCATTTCAGTCGTGTCCCACTCTTTGTGACCCCACTTGGGGTTTTCTTGGCAAAGATACTAGAGTGGTTTGCCATTTCCTTCTCCAGTTAAGTGACTTGCCCAGGGTCACACAGCTAGTAAGTATCTGAGGCCAGATTTGAACTTGGGTCTTCCTGAGTCCAGGTCCAGCACTCTCTAAGAAAAATGAAATTGCTACGGGTAAGGCAGCTAGTGAATATTAGAACCAGGATTCAGACTCATGTCCTTTGACTCACATCCAATATGCTCCACGACACCAAAGATGATTTGTTGTATGAGTCCAAGAAAGACCAACGAGAGAGGAAACTTAGATCTGCAGATGGAAAACTGGGTTGAGGAGCAGAAGAACCTCCCCTCCCAGCTCCAGCCCCTCAGGGTGTGTGTGTGTGTGTGTGTGTGTGAGAGAGAGAGAGAGAGAGAGAGAGAGAGAGAGAGAGAGAGAGAGATTGCCCAATCTTGAGGCAGTATATAGGCTACCATTGATGAGACTGACAGCTCATGGACATGGTTGTAGCAATGACTCCATTGAGGCAACCTTGCATTAACTCTAGTTTGGGAACTTGGAAGGATCACAATTGAAGGTGGGGAAGCATTTACTTTATAAGATGCCTTGAAAGCACTATCTTTGCATGACTCAGTAACTACTCCCTCAACCAAGGCAGACCACTGCCTTCTAACCCTTGCACATAATAATAAGTGCTTAATAAATACTTGTTGACTGACTGACTTGTTGATGGGATGTTTTGCCATGGCCAAAAAAGTTACTAAACCAGTGGCTAACCCTCTTTTGAAGAGTCTATCCATCCTTAGGTAGGCTGGTCCTACCTAAAAGGTAAACGATTCCATCACTAAGTCTGTGTCCCCAGGCTTTTCTTGCTTGGAAGGACCTGTCAGAAATGGCTTTCAAGACCCCTGGATACCTCCTTGACATAAGACACTGCAGAAGGACTTGAGTGGAGGCCAGATGGGTGTAATAATCAATAAATGCAAGAGAACCCCAGGGTTTGTTATTACACAGAGTTGGCCATCTTCCTCCTCTTCCCCACCCTGGGCCCACACACACAAAAGGCAGCTGTTAAAACTGAAAGGCTGACCCAGCAATGTGGGGGACTAGTCATGCTCTCTACCAAAGTTTCAGCGATTCTGAAAGGTAAACCATGTCCTAGATAGGGAGGACTGTTGTAGCTCAATGGTTGGGATAGGAGAATGCAATTAAAAGAAGAAAGGCACTGTCATAGAGGGTGTAGAGCAGGGATACATTCATATGGCAACGTGGGCTGCGACAAATCCTTTGCCTTCTCTTGAACCTCAGTTTCCTCATCTATAAGATGTGGAGTTTGGACTAGAGCAGGACATCTTGGCTTCTTCTGGTGTGTTTCAGGCACCTTTGGCAGGTTAGTGAAGCCCATGGACCTCTTTGCAGAATGAGGTTTGTTTTTAACTTGAAATTGATGGAGATAATAAAGTTCAGTTAGAACAAGGGTTCTTAAGCTGGGTTCCATAGAAGCCCAGAATGTCCATGGATTGATTTGAAGGGGCTGTGAATTTCTAAAAAAATATTTTGATGACTCTAAATATAATTGGTGTCTTTTGTAAACCTATGTATTCTGTTCTATGTATTTAAAAATATGATTCTGAGAAGGGATTGTAGGTTTCACCAGACTTCGAGAGGGGTCTCACACACACACACACACACACACACACTCTCACTCACACACACATACACTCTCTCACACACATACTCTTTATACAGTTAACTCTGTAACTCTCTCTCTGTCTCTCTGTCTCTCTCTGTCTCTCTTTCTCTCTGTCTCTCTGTCTCTCTCTCTCTCTCTCTCTCTCTCTCACACACACACACACACACACACACACACACACACACACACACACGTTAAGAACTCCTAAGTTGGTTAGTAAAAACGAAGATATAATTTTGATCCCCCCAGTTCATGGGCTTCCTGGGATCTCCCCATGGCCCCTGACACTGGATAGCCTCTAAAGTCCCTCCAGTTCCGACATTCTGAGTTCTGGGTTCTAAAGTCCCTTCCAGCTTTAAATCTCATGACCCTAATCTGGGTCTACAAGACTTATTAGGAGAACAACAGAATCTCTGCTGGTGATTTATTAGCAAATCAATACTTTATTCTGAGTAACACCCTCTGTTTTAGGGCTTTATTAATTCATTAAATTAAACATAAAATGAGAAGTTCTTTCCAGGAATGTGAATAGTTTCATGGTATTAGGCATTTACAGGATTATAGTCCATAAGCCATAAAAGAGTCTGATCAAGGGGATAAAATGTTAACATCCTGCAGTGAATTCTTTTTTTACCCGTGTTGGTGAAGCTTTCATATTTATAGCAGCAGATTATCATATTTCAGTGGTAATAAATTACAGGGGGTCTAATTACTTCATCACCAGCGATAGCTTTTCATGGATGCTGACAGACCTTAAAATGTGATGTACCCTCTAATTCCTCTCTCCATTTCACCTTCGGCTAGGTGAAATTTCATACAGATCTTGGGGAGTGAGCAGGATTTTAAGGAATTCCATAAACCAGCTCTGAGCACTCGAGTTGGCAACATGGTATGGAAAGGGCATTGGACTGGCAGTCAAGGCCAGCTGGATTTGAATCCCAGCTGCACTACTCATTACCAATATAATCTTGACCAAATCTCTGAACCGCTATGGACCTCAGCTTCCTCATCTATAAAATGAGGGGGTACCTTCCAGATCTAAATGTCATGGTTTATGACACGAGTGTTCACCAGACCTCCTGGCTCAGCAGCACTAAATGAGAAGGGCCTCTAACAGGGGGAAGAGGAAACTTGTTGCCAGTCCTCATTCCTACATTTTACTGTTTCTGGGTGTTATAGTCCCACTGCCAGCATCCATTCCATACAGGAAAGGAAGCATGGTAAAGTGGAAATCTCTTCCTATCAACTGGTTCCATCTCAGATGCTTAAGAAGCCTTCACCTAACCTTATCATTCCTTAGCTTGTCATGCTTTTTTCCCCTTTTTATAACAAAAAAACTCTTAAAAAAACTCAACACTCCTTGCTTTCACTTCATAATCACTTCTAAATCTTGCTTCCAAGACACCACTTAGCTAAATCTGCTTTTTACATGGTGACAAAGAGACTTAACTGCTAAAACCCAATGACCGTTTCTGAGTCCTCATCATACTGTTTTTCTCTGAAACTTTTGGCCCTGGTAGGGCCAGAGCTAGAAATCAACTGGTCCTTTCCACCCCTTTTACAGATGAGGAAAATGTGGTCCAGACAAAGGGTACAATGACTTGTTCAGAGCCACCCTGATGAGGTGTTTGTGCTTGGACCCTAAATCCTAACAGCCTCTGCTTGGGTGCCTGTGCCTGAACCCCAAGTTCAAAATAAATCCAGTTCTCATAAACACATCTTGTTCCCAAAACATTTAACCCAGGCTATCTCTCTCTCTAGCTAAAGGGCAGCATGACCCAACTTATCCCTGCTTCTTCCTTGGTAAGCAACTATGCACAGCTATAGATGGAATTCCGGATGCTGACAACTGACTGTACACTGAGTCATAACCATATTTACTACTCACTGACCTTTCTAACATGTATCTTAGAGACAGTATTTTGTCTAACAAGACCCTAGATAAGAAACCACGTAAAGATTCTCCTTTAGCCCCGATCTAGAGTGAACTTAGTGACGTTTCACAGTAAAGACCACACCCCCCAGTAACCCTGCTGTGGGCTATTTCCCAGAGAATTCTGGATAATATGCCTGAGCAATAGGTACTAAATGTGCCTGTTCCTTTAAGAACTAACTACTCCTTGAACATGCCCTAAACCACTCCCTAATCCCACCCCCAAACACCTAACTGACACATCACCCCCCCTTAATGCCCTATTAGTTTCTATAAAGATTGCCCCTGCACCTTTTTATGGTTGCAGGTTCCCTAAGAACTCTTGCCCGCTGAAAAAGCGTAATAAATCCTACAAGTTGTGGCCAGAGCCAGGATTCAAACCTAGGTCCTCTGATTCTACACAGTGCTATTTTCACTGTACCACTAAGCGCTGGTGTACCTGGAGGGGAGAAGGAGCACCTAAATGGGGTGGGTCAGAGAATGACCCCACATCTTGCCTGCATCCCTGGGCTCCTACGGTATTTCTATCTCTAGTAATAAAATGTTGGTCAACAAAGGGTCTTTGCAATGCCCTCTCTTTGTTAATAAGGATATGACTTTAGTGACAGAAGTCTTCAGGGAGACGGGACCTCAAGAGAACATGTAGTCCAATTCTGTATCTGAACAGGAGTTTCCTCTATGACATCTCTGAGACGTGGTCACAGAGCCTCTACTGGGAGACTTTTAGGGACAAGAGGAGGACTCACCAGCTGCATGACCCTGGATAAGTCATTCTGTTTTTGTTCCCTCATCTGTCAAATGTGGATAACAAAATACTTGCTTTACCTACCTCTCAGAACTATTGTGAGGAAATACCTTAAAGTGCTATAGAAAGAAATGCAAGTTATTTTTATTATCTCTAGAGACAACCCCAGTTGTTCCAGCTGTGAAAAATAGAAAACCAAACCCCCAAAAAGCCTTTCTTATGGAAGGGAATTAATTTTTCAAGATTAACATTTTATAAGTAAATTATCACAGACTCTTAGAACCTTAGAGTTGGAAGGAAGCTCAGAGACCATCTCCTCCTGCTCATATCTGAACTGGAACAACCTTGCAATTCCGCCTGTGCTTAAAGACCTTTTCTGATGGGGACTTCATGATCTCCTGTGGCCAACCACCCCACCTGGGATCGCTCTAATTTTTAAGAAATTCTTCTGTCTCTCCCTACGGAACTCATACATAGGAAACAGACTTTACTGCAAGTAATAAGCTTTCTCCCATAGCCTGTCTCTAGCCGTGTGACTTCTCGGCTACTGACTCATGCTTCTTACCTGCTTTGGTCCGTGCTGCTAACTTCTGGGAAGCTGTAGATTTGCCTGTGTCCATTTTGGTTTTTTCCAGCTGCTGTTCCAAAACTACACATCTATGCCGCTCCTCCTGGAGCTTCTTGTCGGTCTCCAGAAGTTTGTTGTTCCCTTCATCAACCCTGACACACAAACAGAAGTGACCTAAATTTACTTTCTCAACCCTCCCTTGGAGAGTGTCCTCTCTCTTTCAGCTATGGCTCTAGCTTCTCTTAAGGCATTTCATTCTCTGAGGCTTCCTCACCAGGGCATCTCATTTGCTGGTTAATCATGCTCAAATTCTAAAATGATGTTCATCAGGATCCTCAGATCTGGAGCTGGAAGTGACTTTAGAGACCATCGGGTCTAGCCGCCTCATTTTATAGAAAAGGAACCTAAGGCTCACAGAAGGTAAGTCATAGACTTGGCCAAGGTTGCACAACTAGGAATTAGTCTTATTCCTCAATGTCAAGCACAGGGCTCTATGCATAGCAGGTGTCTGGACACAAACTTTTGGTGAAGCAGCTACAAAAGGTAACATTTTAAAAAAGCTTCTTTGAGTAAAATCTCTTACATCCCCATCTCCTTTCTCTAGTCCCCCTACCTACACCAAGATAATTCAGGTCCTCATTACACCCACCTTGGATGGTTGCAAAAATTTCCCTGCCTCCAACCTCTGTTTAACCTGGGATAGATTGCTTTTTCTTACCATCTTTCCTCCAGTACCAGGGTGGTACAGCTCCTACCTGCATTAGCAGTACCTATCATGTGTCTAGAGGTTCAGAAGAGATGATGGCATTTAACACTATAATACCCATAAACAGTAAATATAGGACTGAGAATTGGTAACCTTTCACTCTCCCCAGTTATCACAGTCTACCACAATTCCCTCTGCTTGCAGCTGCTAAGGCTATTCAGATTACTCACGAATGCTTCCCAAAATATCTAGGGAAAGGGGGGAAGGAGAGATGAACTTGCCTAGCAGCATTGCTCTAATCAGATTGGCACTTCTTTACTCAAGAAGCCTCCATTGCTCACTAAATAAAATCCAGTCTCCTTATCCTGGCATTCAAGGTTCTTTGCAATTTAGTAACACCCTGCTTTTACAGCCTTATCTCACATTACTCCCCATTACATCCTCCACTACTTGTGTTTCCTAGTATATGTCCTGCATGCCCTCTCTCAAAGCTCAATAAATCCAAAAACAAGAAGGAAATTATAGACATGAAGAAAATGTTGGAAAATTTCAATTTGTTAGCTCTATGGAGACTTCTGAATTGGTATGTCGGAGAATATACATATTTCTCAGATAAAAAGCTGATCACATGAAAAGGCACAAAGAACTCACGGGAGCTAACATTTAAAAAAAGAGAATTGAACTACTAAAACAAAAAGCTGATTCTTTTTTTAAAATGAAGAAAAGTTATAGATAATTAGCTAGTTTTGTAAAAGAGAGACGTCAAATAAAGTAAAAAATTAAAACACAGAATTCATAACAAATGGGGGAAATAAAGAAAACATCAGAAATTATGATACCAAATCATATGGCAACAAAACTGAAAACTTAAATGATATGGATGAACAGCTACAAAAATGTAAAATACTTTAATTAGCAAAACATGAAGATGATAACTTAAAAGCCAGCTAACTAAAAGTAAAACTGAACAATTCATAAGTGAACTCCTATGGAAGAAAAAAAATTTCTAGGACCAGATGGATTTAAAATTGTATTCTGTATAACAACTAAGTAACAACAATAAAAATTGTTATGCTATATAAACTTGTTTTCAAAAACAAAAACAAAACACAGACCTGATAATCTGCCAAACCTTTCTATGAGATAAAGCTAGTCCTGATTCTCAAATAAGGAAGAGATAAAACTGAGAAAGAGAGCTATAAATCAACAGTGCTACAATTTACTGCAACCATATAAATGAATACTACTTTCCATGGCAACAAAACTCAAGATGAAAATTTTGGCCACCATTGGTAGTAACTTATAAGACAAACACTCATCCTTTCTTTTAAGGAAAGATAAATTAATTCTATCCACCTCCAGAGAGAAAACAGATGAACTCAGAGCAGACTGAAGTATTTTTTTTTTACTTTTATTTTTCTTGCTTTTTTTGGGCAACATAGCTAATATAAAAATATGTTTTGCATGACTTCACATGTATAATGGGTAGCATATTATTTGCTTTCTCAATAGGTGGGGGAGGGGTTTGAGCAAGGGAGAGAATTTGGAACTGAAACTTCTTTTAAAAGAATGTAAAATAAATAAATAAATGGTTATTTAAAATAAAGGTAAACTACAAACAATTAAAGTTACATGTGCTATTGTTTGTCTTGGTCTGGCTGTTCTGGGATCCTTTTCCAGTGTCAGTGGTTCAAAGAAGATCCATGTTAGGTACCAGAAAATCTAGAGAACAGATATTTTGGTTTTGGACAAAACCAAAGTAAATATATAACACAACTGAGAGAAACTATTTACAGGGAGGTTGAGGCAGAATCATAACCTGGAGGGCATCTGCCATCAGGGTGGTCTAGCCAGCATATCTTCATGAGTGAGTTTGTGTATCTCCCTCTCATTTCTTTGTCTGCGATTCAGACTCTAAGGTTGTTAGTGCTGTGTTTTGGGACGACAGGGATCCTGTGTCATGGGTCTGTTGGTCTTGTTTTTCTGTGAGTAGTAGGAATTAGCCAGGGATATAGCCAGTCACAACAGGAATCAGCTTGACATATCTGGTCTTGGGCCCCAGTGACTCAGTGTGTACCTATGAAGCATCGGCTTGAGGTTTTCCCTCTTATTACAAACTGATAGTAGTACTAAGGAAGGGAAGGTGTCCTGGATACCCAGGCGGCTCCTCTACTCTACCTGTATGCTGAAGATTACCACATTTATCATTTGTCCTCTCTAGTCCAGGAGATCTTAACCTAGAGTCTGTCATTGATTTGAACTTGAATGGAAAAAAATTCCAACCTTCTTTCAATATAATTGGTTTCTTTTGTAAACCTATGTATTTTATTTTATTCATCTGAAAATATGGTTCTATTGTACACAGTAACAGCAACATTGTGAAATGATCAACTATGATTGACTTAGCTCTTCTCAGCAATACAACAATGCAAGACAATTCCAAAAGCGTCATGATGGAAAATGCTGTCCACATCCAGAGAAAGAACCAAAGGAGTCTGAATGTAGATAAAAGCATACTATTTTCACTTAATTTTTTTTGGTGTTTTTTCTTTTGTTCTGTTTTTTCTTTCACAACATGACTAATATAGAAATATGTTTTATATGATTGCACATATACAACCTATAGCAAATTGCTTACCATCTTAGGGAGGGGGGAGGGCAGGGGAAAGGGAGAAAATTTGGAACTTACGATCCTACAAAAAATAAATGTTAATCTCCACAATGAGGAAAAAAGTATTTTTTAAATTATTAATTTATTTATTTTTAGTTTTCAACATTCATTTCCACAAGATTTTGAGTTCCAAATTTAAAATATTATTTTTAAAAGGCCATGGTTCTGAGAAGGAGTCCATAGGCTTCACCAGAAGCTGCCAAAGGGGTCTATGACACAAAGACTGGTTAAGAACCCTTGTTCTAATCCTGTGTTTACCAATTATCTATGGGGTATTTATAGGTCATGCTGACACCTGAAACTATCCTGCACCCTGCCCTTTCCCACTTCTGTGTCTTTGCTCACTTTCCTCTATGCCTAGAATGCCATCTCCCCCTTTTTAAGCCATCCTTAACTATGATTTAAAGACTAACCTCAGGACACCCTCAGCTCACCTTTTCATGAAGGTGGGAGTTAGGTGTTACACCTTTGGCAAGTTTTTGGACTTTTTCAATATCTTGATCAGTTGTGCTGATTTTTTTTTCCTCTTTAAAAAATACTGTTTGTTGTATGGGATGACACTCAGACTGGGGGAGGTGTGGGAGGGATACTTCGAATAACTATGATGGTGTAAGACACTTAAGACATCAATAAAAACTTAATTAAATAAAAACAAAGACTAACTTCCATGCCCCTCCTTCAGGAAGCCTTCCCTCATCCCCCTGTTGGTGTGGTTTTCCTTCTAGGACCTCATATAGCACCTTTTCATACTTCTCTGATGCATATTATAGTTATTTATGGGTATATCTTTTCCCTCCCACTAAATTCGAAGCTTGATAAAGACACTGAGCATGTAAAAATCTAAAATTTGTGTCGTCTTCCAGTGCCTGGCACAGAAATCTGCACAACATTAATAAATATTTGTTTAATGAATGAATAGTATGTAGGGGTCGCAATCTCGACAGATGGAGACAACACCCCATATGGATGAAATCAACATTCTTTAGGAGTGTTGAGGATGAAGTTAATCAAACTTTCAAAGTCGCTCTACCAATTAACTCTCCATTTTTGTCAGTATCATTTCTCATGATGCCTTTAAATGGACCTTCAGCTCCAGAAAAAATGAATCTTGCCATGTATTACCCTGTCCCAACATAGACCCCATCTCTGTTCACACTATTCTTCCAACCAGAATGCCTTATGCCCCTCCTCTCATGCACGTCCTTTACTTCCTCCCAAACTCACCTCCTTCAGGAAGCTTTTCCTGATTGATCCTACTCCTGACTCTGATTAGTCCCTGGCTCTGCATTTTCCCCTCCATCACAACTATCACCAAAAGTATTTATTGGCAAATTATCTAGAGGAAGATAACAGGATGGTGAGGAGATTGTTTGAAAGGCCATCAATTATATTGATTCTACCCTTGTTCTGATCAGCCTCAGAAGACTGCACTAGGAATAAATACTAGGAGGAAGTTATCAAAGGCAGATTTTGGCTCAATAAGAGGTAAAACTTAATTAAGAATCAGAGCTATCCAAATAGGGAATGGGACATTTATGGGATGAGATCACCATCACTGGAAGTATCTGAAAAGAGGCTGGATGACCACTTGCTAGAGATGCTATAGAAAAGATTCCTGCTTTGGACAGAGAATGGAATACATGTTCCCTGAGGTCCCTTACAATTCCCAGGATCTTCGCTTTTATAACTCAGTTTGAGATTTGAATTTTACAAAAGTATCTCTAGTGTTTTTCTGTATATGTCCTCTCTCCTCAACTATACCTCAAGCTTCTTGAGAGCAAGAGCAGACTTCTAATTCCCTTCTATTCCCCAGAGTACCTGGAGCAGGGGTCTGCACTGAGGAGGGGCTCAGGCAGCATTCTGAACTGACAGTGAACACAGAACTGGTCGAGGGAGAGCACAAATCCATCCCTCAGTCAGCCCCAGTGACTTAAGCCACTTCTAACAGCAATGGCTGATGGAGAAGAAGTTGCCCTCTTTTATAAAGAGACATGCCAAGGACCCAGCCCCTTTCTGTCCTGTCCCTCCAGGGGGAGTGTGTGCCAGTCTCAGCATAGTGTATCAGAAAGAGTTCTGGTTTGGGAGCTGAGTTCTGAGTTCAAGTCCTGGCTAGTGGCATGACCACAGACAAGTCCCTCTAGAGGTATGAGCGTTAGTCTCTTCATCTCTACCTTTACACTATTTACCATCCCAGGGTTCGGGTGAGGGAAGTGCTTCATAAATGTTACAGCACAGAAGAAGCGGCAGCTATGATTAGTGTTGAAGTCCTTGAGGGAATGGGAGGAAAGGGCATGGAAGCCCCCAGATTTCCAGGACGGTTGGCAATAGCACTCACAAGGGCAAAGAAGGTCACGTGGGCCTTCCAAGAGAGCAGAGATTCTTGCTGGGGACGTGTTTGTCTTGTCTGCCTGAGGGAACAAAGTGAGCCAAAGGAGGGGCCTTGCCTGGTCAAGTCACAACAGGAATCTGCCTGCGATGAGACCTGGCCCTGGGCTCTGCCGGCTCAGCATATGCCAGGAGCCACTGGCCCGATCTCCTGAATGTAGGCTGACGACATTTTGTCATAACTTTTGTGTTTTGTGACTCACAAATTTTCCTTATAACAACTCTGGGAGGAGGAGAGTACAAGTGTAATTATCCACGTTTTACAGATGAGGAAACTGAGGCTTATAAAAGGAAACCGCCCTGCTTGTGGTCACCCAGGTAGCAAAGGTCTGAAGCAGGGTCTCTCCACTGCATCACACTGCCTTAAAAGCAACGCTAGCAGGATGCACGTTCCAGCAACTCCTGTGACCATTCAAGGCCAGAGTGGTGATGGGCTGGGAGTCCATCTTGTGAGGACAAGCCTAGCAAAATGCAGGGAGGCTTCTCATCATTCATTCATTCATTCAATAGACATTTTGTTAAGAGCCTACTATGTATGTGCCAGGCACTTTGCTTAGGCTCACCAAAGGACTGGCCATGAAACAATGACATTTTGTGACCCTAGCAAACAATGAAACAGCAAAGCAGGGCTGTGGTCTATGTCAGCGGAGGGAGAAGCCACATTGGACAAGTTAGACATCTTCCGAAGTACTGAAATATGATACCAATGATGACCACGAATGACATAAGACTCATGATGAAATCAGTTTCAAATGAAATCACATAAGAAAAAGTCTGAGAGGTCTTCTGCCTTCCTTAAGCAAAGGGGCCCAAGCTCCCAGGGACCATTGGGTCTTTCCCATGCTCCCATCTTTCCATTCTCCTGGGATCTATGGCAAGAGGAGCGGAGTCCAACTGAACTTTCTAGCCTGCCATGAAGACAGTGTAATGGAAAGGACAAAGCCCTGGACTTCAGGTCAGGAAACCTAGGTCTGAGTCTCAGCTTGGCTACTTACTAACAGTGTCACCAAAGTTTCTTATCTATAAAATGGAGATGATAATACTTGAACTACTTTGCTCACAGAATTGCTGGAGGAAAGTACTTTGAGCATCTAAAAATGCCAGTTTGTTACTATTCCACACAACATAATGGATGAAAATTGGATCTAGGGTATTTAATTAGCTCAATTAAGGCGGGGGGGGGGGGGCGGGAATTAAACAAAAAGAGAGGCAGGAATCCTGGGCAGACAGAAGAATGGGAGGTTACCTAGGATACTACTCCCTGTTCACTATCCCAATAAAACAAAAATATGCCCCCAAACTTAACAAATACAGCACTGACACAAAGAAAAGGGAAAGAATGTATCATATAACTAACTTACCAATTCTTACTATGAGAAATAACAGCCCCTTGTTGCTGACTTCCCCACCCCCAAACTGCCTTTTTCTCTCCCCTACCACATACACAGACTACAGCTTGGTTAGCCCCAAGTACCTAGTGATGTCCGTAGTTTTAGATACCAATTTTTGAAGTTAATCCTATGGCAGTATCCTAAGGGTTACCCTGCTCCCTGGGCATGAATCAAACCTGCCCTCAGGCTGAAAAGAAGGAAAGGGGGAAGCTGGAGAGGAGTGTGGATCTCGAGAGGAGAAGACTGCGGACAAGGGAAGAGTACAGAAATGCTATTGGTCATAACTTTTATTGAAGTTGGGGAGGGAGTAAACTTTCAGTGGAAGAAATGACAGAAAGATGGAGAAGAGACCCAATTGCAAAAGGCATCTCAGAGTTTCACCTTAGCAATCTTCTTGGCAACTTCTCTCCACCCCCTTCTCAGCCTAGGACACAAAGAAAGTCAGTTTCAAAGAAGAGGTAGAAGCCCAGAAAAGACCCGGAAAGATGGAGAATAGGTCCAACTACAATGACCTCTTAAATTTCCCTGAAGCAACATCCCAATGGATTGTCCTAACTCCTTGAGGACTGTACATCTTGTCCAAACCTGGTGATCTGTGAGAAGAGATACAAGCATCAGGGATATAGGAAGAGCCTGGATCTACAGAAGGAAAAGGATTAGAAGAAGCAAGTTTACTGCAGAAGCACCATAGAAAAATCAGCAGTGTCCCTGATAGACAGATAAAAGCTGACTGAGGAGAAGAGATGGATAAATGTTCAAAGGGAAAAGGCTATCTCAATTAACAGGAACTTCACAACAAAGGGAAATGAGTTAGAAATCTCCAGTGAAGGTGAAGCTATTATGACAAATACTACAAAGTCTCCTGCAACAACAGTGGAGCCAGCAATACCACTACTTGGCCTATGCCTCAAAGAGATCAAAGACAAAGGAAAGGGATTCATATGTACAAAAATATTTATAGGAAGTCTTTTTGTAGTGCAAAGAACTTGAAATTAAAATACAGCCCCTGTCAATTCGGGGGAAAAAACACGTATCTATCACATGTCTAAATATATAACAATATATTACTATAATGGAATACTATTTGATGAAAGGATCAAAGGGAAAGAAGAGAAACCTGGGAAGACTTACGTGAACTGATGCAGAGTGAAGTGAGTAGAATGAGAAGGATAATTTATACAAGAACAAGAACATTGTAAAGACAATGCTGAAGATAACTTTGAAAGACTGAAGGGTTCTGATCAACTTAATGACCAACCATAATTCCAAAGGACCAATGATGAAGCCCGCTACCAATATCCTAACAGAGAAGTGACAGACTTAGGGTACAAAAGAGAGACAAATATTTTTTAAGCATTGACAACATATTTTGCTTAACTATTCATATTTGTTATGAAGGTTTTGTTTTTCTTTTTTTCCTTCTAAATGGAGGAGGAAGGTGGAAGAGAGAGAAAATAGATTTTTGTTCATGAAAAAGGATGTTTTTAGTCAACAATGGAACAATTCCATAAACCTCCAGAATGGTTCAGAGAGCAGAGAACTAAATGGGAAAAAAAAATTTAAATGGACAGAAGTTAGAATTCATAAGAAAGAAATCAATAAGCCTTCTATAATAGGGGTCTGGTACATGTTGAGACCACCTGAGATAGTGTGTCTCCATGTGAAGGTTGCTAAGATGATTCTTCTGGAAGAATCATGATGACATGTAAGTAAAGTATCTTGGAGAGAAAAAGCATGAGTGAACATTCTGTAAGTGGCATCAGCTAATACAGAGAATGAAAAGTCATTCAAAAGGGCCTGTCAACTTTAGCCTACTGATTTTTGTCCCAGAACTCTTGGGAGAGCTTGGTAAAAGGAGGGAAGGAAGTCTAAAACCCTGTGTACATGAAAGGTCTAGAGGGCTCCTTGGCACACTATCATTTCAGAGTTAAGATGTAGCCATGGTAATATCTATGCCCCAAGGGAAGAAGGGTAGAGCTTCCCTTAGTAGCTAGTAGTTTCAGAGTCAAGGCTTTACAGCAAGCCCAGCATCAATGCCCTGAGAGCAAGGGGTGACATTTGGAAGTAACCTTTGAAACCCCAACCCAGTAATGAGCAGCTATGTCATATCGATGTGAACTTAGTGGAACTGATGCTATGTAGGAACTAAACTAAATTTTGAGCCAAGTCCCCCAGAGATGAAGGTGGTATAGGGAAGAGTATACCCCAAAAGGTGCTGAAAGGGGAGGGAATATATGCTTGTTCTTGTTATATCTTTGAAGTAAATATTCCTTTGTAAAAACTACTCAGTGTTAAGTGGTTAAATAGAACTGAAGAATTTCCATTGCCCATCTTTGCCTCTGTTAAGCATTTCCTACATTCATGGGAACAGATTCTATAGTATCCTAGCAATGGAAGCAAGTTTAAAAGGGGGTAGGAACAAGAGTTAAATGAAAACAACTTCTCTTGAAAAGGGTCATTACAAATGAGTATCATAGAAACAGAACAATGGATGAAATGGTAAGTAAAGACAGGATTAAGTTTAAGGAAGGGTAAAATCAGAGACAGACCAAGATAGAGACAGAAAGACAAGGAAGAGAAACAGAGACAGAAGTTTGAGGGAAGAGACTGGGATCCAACTAGTTTAAGGAAAACAAATCAAAGACACTAACTTAAAGGGGGGAAAATGCATACACAAACACACACACACACACATATTTACAATAAATCAAAAATCCCCAACTAAATAATAAAGTAGGAATTCTGAAAATTAAAGAAGAGATTAATAAAACAGAAAGCAAAAAGACCAAGTTAGTCTTTTGGGGGAAAAAAACCTAATAAAATAGAGTTGATTAACTTGATTTTTTTAAAAGGCAAGAAAATCAAATTGTCCATATCAAAAATTAAAAAGGAGAACACACAACTGAAGAGGAAATAAAGAAAAAAGGCACACAACCCAACTATCAGACAGCTATTACAGCACAAACCTAAAAATCACACCAGAATATATGGCAATTTAAAAAAATCCCACGTAAAACTAGAGTGAGTGACTTTTTCTACACCACAACTACACCTAAAAGAAGTCCACACGTAATATGAGCACCCCAGAAAAGCTAGTGCCAACACAGGTACACAAGATGGCAGCTCCCAGTGCAACCAAGACAGTCGCGCAAGGCTCTCTATCCTGAGGCAGGAAGAGCAGAAAACTCCCTGAGAAAGCCCCAGAGTGGTGAGAACCCAACAGCAGGAGACTTTGGAAGCAACCAGGAATGGCAATAACTAGTCCAAGTTAGAACTCAGACTAGAACACCCCAGGCCCAAGGGCTTTGGGGTTAATGGCACTCCGCTCTAACATGTCTGGCCTTGTCACAATGCCCCAATTAAGGAACTAAGTAGGGCTGGAGAAATAAACAAACACAAGAGTATAAGACCACTAAAAAAATTTATATCCAAAATCCAACCTAGAATGAGAAAGTAACTCCACAACAGTTGCAAGTAGAGACTGAAAGGGGAAAAAATAGATTTCCAATAACTACATGAATACCCACAAGAAATGAAGAGATAAAAATGAAATAAATTCTCTATAGAAAAGAACTGGAAGGAGAATAAAAACCTTAGGACAGAAAGTAGTTAACCTTACCCAAGTGATGGCCTCCCTGAAAACTAAAATAAGACAAAACAGAAATGAAGGATTCCATGAGATGGTAAGAAATATTAGTATAAAAAAGACTGAAAAAATAGAAACAAATGTAAAGCATCTGTTGCCAAAAGCAAATGACCAGGAAAACAGGCCAAGTAGAAATAATTTAACAATCATCAAACTACCTGAAAACTGAGATAAAAAACCTTCTGGATACTCTATTTCCAGAAATCATAAATGAAAACTGCCCAAATCTATTAGAACTAGAGGCTGGTAGGGAAGGGGAAGAATGTTGCCAAGATGGCAGATTAAAGGCGGCAAGCCAACTGAACTCTCCCAATATTCCCTTCCAAACAGTTTTAAAATAACACATCAAATTAAATTTTGGAATAGCAGAGTCAAGAAAAGGTCAGGGTGAGACACCTTTCTAGCCTAAGAAAACTTAGGAGGTTAGCAGGAGAGATCTGTGACAATGGGGTAGAGGCCTGCATGGAGTGTATACATGAGGTGGCATTAACAGTACAGCAGCAGCAGCAGCTTTGAGAATGCTTAGCCCAGGGACATTCTGGGTCACAGTTCCAGGGCAGAGAGGAGTGCTTGTGGTCAGTTATAAGATTTCAGGGGCCCTGGTCACAGTTTCAGAACAGAAAGGAGTGCTAACACTTATAGCTGGAGAGTAATCAAGGGCTTTTCCTGGGTAAAGACCAGAGTGTAGACAAGGAAAATAATGACCACACCTCTCCCCAGATCAGAGCACCTTGGAACACCAAAAACTTGCAGACCTCTCAAACCAGCTTTGAAAACAGCAGCATGAAAAAGTCTAAAGCTTAGGACACTGCTTCTCCACACCCAGGCGAACAGACTCCACCTTTAACATAATGTTCAACGTCAAGAAATTTACTGGAAAATTAGTAAACAGAAAAAAAAATAACTTGACCATAAAAAGTTACTATGGTGGCAGGGAAGACCAAGACACAAACACAGAAGAATACAACAACATGAAAACAGCTACAACCAAAGCCTCAAAGAAAAATTTTAATCAGACCCAAGCCCAATAAGAATTCTTGGAAGAGTTAAAGAAATAAGAGTTATAGAGGAAAAATTGGGAAAAGAAATGAGAGTGATGCAAGAAAATTATGGAATGAGAATTAACAGCTTGGTAAAAGAGGCACAAAAAAATACTAAAGAAAATAACACCTTAAAAAAAAAAGAATTGGCCTAATGGTAAAAGAGGCACACACTGAAGAAAAGAACTTCTTAAAAATCAGAATTAGCTAAATGGAAAAAGAAATACAAAAACTCACCGAAGAAAATAATTCCTTAAAAATTAGAATTGGGCAAGTAGAAGCTAATAACTCCATGCAGCATCAAGAAACAATAAAACAAAGTCAAAAGAATGAAAAAATAGAAGAAAATGTGAAATATCTCATTGGAAAAACAACTGACCTGGAAAATAGATCAATAGAGACAATCTAAGAATCATTGAACTACCTGAAAGCCATGATCAAAAAAAGGTTCTAGATATATTTCTAAAAATTATAAAGGAAAACTGCCCTGATATATTAGGTCCAGAGGGTAAAACAGAAATCAAAAGAATTTCCTGATCGTCTCCTGAAAGAGACCCGCAAATGAAAACTCCCAGTAATATTTTAGCCAAATTCCAGAACTCCCAGGTCAAGGAGAAAATATTACAAACAGGCAGAAAGAAACAATTCAAATATCATAGAGCCACAGTTAGGATCACAGAAGATTTAGCAGCTTCCATGTTAAAGAAGAGGAAAGCTTGGAATATAATATTCCAGAAGGCAAAGGAGCTAGGATTACAACTAAGAATAATCTGTCCAGCAAAACTAAGCATAATCCTTCAGGGGGAAAAACGGATATTTAATGAAATAAGAGGACTTTCAAGCATTCCTGACAAAAAAAAATAGAGCTAAATAGAAAATTTGACATTTCAAACAGAAAACTCATGAAAAGCATAAAAAAGTAAACATGAAAGAGTAATCATAAGGGACTCAATAAAGTTAAACTGTTTACATTCCTATATGGAAAGGTAATACATGTAACTCCCAAGAAATTTATCCTCATTAGGGCATTTAGGAGTCTTTGTAGATAACAGGCATGAGTACGAGTCAATTATGTTGAGATGACCTCAAAAAAAAAAATGAAAGAATGAGAAAGAGGGATGCACTGGGAGAAGAGGAAAGGAAGAGGTAGAATAGGGAAAATTTTCTCACATAAAAGAGGCATGCAAGGAATAGCTTTTACAGTGGAAGGATAAAGGGGGTGAGTGGAGGGCAATGCTTGAATCTCTTATTGTAATTAGTTCAAAGAGAAAAGAATACATGTATACACTCCTCTGGGTATGGCAATCTGGTTCAATAGAGAAATAGGAGAAAAAGGGGATGAGACATGGGGAGAAGGCAAGATGAAAGAGAGGGGAGAGGAAGGCAAGAGAGAGAGAGAGAGAAGGAGGAGGAGGAAGAGAAGGATAAACATAAGAAAATATGATCAAGGTAAATGTACAGTTAGTAATCATAAATATGACTGTGAGTGGGATGAGCTTACCCATAAAATGGAAGGAGATAGCCAAACGGATAAGAAACCAAGAAAATCTAACAATATGTTTTATACAAGAGACACACTTGAAATAGAAAAAGCTACACAGAGTTTAAAAAAATGTGGGGGGGGGCGGGGCTGGAGCATAATCTATTATGCTTCAGCAGAGGTAAAAAAAAAAGTCAGGGGTAGTAACCATGATCTCAGACAAAGCAAAACAAAAATAGACCTAATTAAAAGAAATAATCAAGGGAAACTACATTTTGCTAAAAGGTACAATGAAGTAATATCAAAAATTTTTACAGTAAGTTTCTCTGATAAAGGCCTCATTTCTCAAATATATACTGAGTATAGAACTGAGTCAAATTTATAAAAAATAAAATAAAAGGAGCCGTTTCCCAACTGGTAAATGGTCAAAAGACATGAACAAAGCTATCTATAGTCATGTGAAAAATAAATGCTCAAAACCAGTATTGATTAGAGAAATGCAAATTAAAACAATTTTGAGGGACCACCTCATACCTATCAGAAATGACAAATACTAGAGGGGTTGAGGAAAAATAGGTATACTAATAAACCATTGGTGGAGTTATGACCTAGTCCAATCATTCTAGAGAACAATTTGGAACTATGCCCAAAGGACTATGCAGACCCTTTGAGCCAGCAATACCATTACTAAGTCTATATCCCAAAGAGATCAAAGAAAAAGAAAAACAACCTATATGTACAAAAATATTTATAGCAGCTTTTTTTGTAGTGGTAAAGAACTGGAAATTGAGAGGATGTTCATCAACTGGGGAAGGGCAAAATGAAAATAAAAAGAAACCACCAATCACTTCCTGAAACCCCCAAAATGAAGAATGTCTTAGCCAAAATCCAGAGCTTCCAGGTCAAAGAAAAAATACAGCAAATATCCAGGGAAAAAAAATGAGTTCAAGTATCAAAGAACTACAGTCAGGTTTGCATACAATATAGCAGCTTCTAAATAAATGAAAGGAGGTCTTAGAATACATATTCCAAAAGATACAGGTTTACAATCAAGAGTAACATCCCACAAAGCTAAGCATAGCCCTACAGGGACCTTTAATGGAAAAAAAGCACCTTTAAAACATTCATGATAAAAAGATCAGAACTAAGTAAGAGCTGTGAAATGCAAACACAAGAGTACAGGGAAACCCAGAGAGTTAAACATATTTGGGCAATTGAAAGGGGATATATGATGATGAAAAACGAATATTCTAATAGAAGTGTCTTTTCAAAATCTCAATGTCATCAAAAGGCATTAAGGGAGTTAGTTAACAGAAAAGCAGACCTAGTGGTGGAAACATTCTGTTCTGAAAGTTTTAAGAGGGAAAAGAAAAGATAGGTAAAAGGAGGAAGAAGAAAATGGCTTCTACTATTTCTCATCATTGAGGCATGTGAGGGGAGTATGCAAACAGAGAAAGGGGTGAGGAAAATGAGCATCAGATGAACCTCATTCTTGTCTGAACCATACAAAATAGGGTTGAACACTGAACATCACATTCTTACATGTTCACATGTACACACTCACAGTTTGGTATAAAAACTACATCAAATTCAACAGGGCAAAAAAAAAACAGGGATGGAAGGGGAGATTAAGAAAGGAAAATATGAGAGAGGGAATTATGTTGGTTTCCTAGGCTACCCTTTCTCCCCTCAGGAATCTAGGTGTAAACCCTGAGAGGGTGGGAGGTGGCTTTCCAGGATCTAGCTCATGAGCTCCCACTACTACATTTATCCTAATATTAATTAATATCAATTAGCTAGCAAAATTTAATTAGCTTTTAGAAATAAGTATTTATTAAGATGGAATTAATACAAAACAAATTTAAAAACTAAATTAAAACAACTCTAAGGTACTACCTCACATCTATTAGATTGGCTAATGTGGCATAAAAGGAAAATGACAAATGTTGGAGGGGATGTGGGAAAATTGGGATGTTAATGCACTTTTGGTGGAGTTGTGAAATGATCCAACCATTCTGGTTAAACCAAGGCACACTCTCCTACAAGTACATACAGAGCCCAGGAGATCACCAGCTCAAGCTTAGATTACATGTGGCAAAGGGTGAAAAACAAAGCTCTTAGAAGTCCCTTTGCTGGAAGTCCTTTCCTCCCCTTCATAGGGCCTTCAGAAAATTCCCCTTAGGCATGGTTTAGCTTTCTGCTGGGTCCCTTGTAAAATCCCAAAGCCACCTTTACTCAGCGTGGCTAGAGTTTCCTCACCTCTCAATGCAGACACTACTATCAGCTGTTCTAGAGATGCTGCTAGGATCTGATGGAAGGTCCAAAACCCTATAGAACTTTTGAAGTTTGTTGTCTTCCTCGGTTCAAGGAGATAAGCTCTTCTCCTCTCCCTCAGTGACTCCCTTTCAGGGGACTGATTTGAAAGCTCAAGTTCCAAAATGAGCCTTCTACACAAGTTTTTAAAATTAGCCTTTTATACAAGTCCCATAGAGTGTGATTAAATCTCTTTAGTCAATCTCACTATGTGTCCTATGTAGCACTTTAACTCCATTTTATCTAATGCATTTTATGCCTTCTAAATTCATCAAGCACCTCTACCACCTAGCTTATTAGCCTGTGGCTGACCGATTGATTCAATAGTGGTGTCCAGGCCTTGTTCACACTTAGTTCATATTTCTGATTGACTAACTGAATCAAGACTAATTGAATCTGGGCCCTTGGTAATTGTCGAGGTAGGAATGTGGAACAACCCTTGCTACAAAAATAAGAAAAGAAAAAAGAGAAGGTTATATGTGCAGTCACGCAAAATATTTTTTAAAATACATATTAGCCGAGGTCCTGGGGGCGGAGCCAAGATGGCGGCTGGTAAGCAGGGACTAGAGTGAGCTTCGTACGGAGTCCCTCCAAAAACCTATAAAAAAAATGGCTCTGAACCAATTCTAGAACGGCAGAACCCACAGAACAGCAGAGGGAAGCAGGGCTCCAGCCCAGGACAGCCTGGATGGTCTCTGGGTGAGATCTATTCCACACGGAGCTGGGAGCTGGGAGCTGGGAGCTGGGTGCTGGGAACGGAGTGGAGCAGAGCCCAGCCTGAGCGGCGTGGAAAAACCAAACTTGGAGTCGGGCGGATGGGGCCCCTAGCACCCTGAATATGTGAGCTGCGGAAGTTACCAGACCCCTCGACCCACAAACACCAAAGACTGCGGAGAAGGTTAGTGGGAAAAGCTGCGGGAGTGGAAGGAGTTCCCGGTTTGGCTTCCAGCCCCGGGGGCAGCGGAGGTGGGGCAGCTACAGTTGCTGCTGCTTCTGGCCCCAGGCTCACCTGGTGGGAGGAATTAAGTGGCGGATCAGAGCAGGAGTGCAAAAGCCTGCTGAAGATCTAAGCCCAGCCCGGGCTGGGGGTTCTTGGGGAAGGAGTAGTGCGGGTCTGACAGAGCTGGCACCTCCCCCCCAGATGTGGAACATAGAACTCGTTAGTCTACAAGCAGTCATACCCCACTGAAAAACTCAAGGGTCAAGTTAGTTGGTTGGGAATATGGCCAGGCAGCAAAAATGCGCCCAGATTCAGTCTCAGACTTTGGATTCTTTCTTTGGTGACAAAGAAGACCAAAGCATACAGCCTAAAGAAGACAACAACGTCATAGAGCCTACAACAAAAGCCTCCAAGAAAAACATGAACTGGCCCCAGGCCATAGAAGAACTCAAAAAGGATTTGGAAAAGCAAGTTAGAGAAGCAGAGGAAAAATTGGGAAGAGAAATGAGAAGGATGCGAGAAAACCATGAAAAACAAGTCAATGACTTGCTAAAGGAGATCCCAAAAAAATACTGAAAAATACACTGAAGAAAACAACACCTTAAAAAACAGACTAACTCAAATGGCAAAAGAGCTCCAAAAAGCCAATGAGGAGAAGAATGCCTTGAAAGGCAGAATTAGCCAAATGGAAAAGGAGGTCCAAAAGACCACTGAAGAAAATACTACTTTAAAAATTAGATTGGAGCAAGTGGAAGCTAGTGACTTTATGAGAAATCAGGATATTATAAAACAGAACCAAAGGAATGAAAAAATGGAAGACAATGTGAAATATCTCCTTGGAAAAACCACTGACCTGGAAAATAGATCCAGGAGAGATAATTTAAAAATTATTGGACTACCTGAAAGCCATGATCAAAAAAAGAGCCTAGATACCATCTTTCAAGAAACTATCAAGGAGAACTGCCCTGATATTCTAGAGCCACAGGGCAAAATAGAAATTGAAAGAATCCATCGATCGCCTCCTCAAATAGATCCCAAAAAGAAATCTCCTAGGAATATTGTCGCCAAATTCCAGAGCTCCCAGATCAAGGAGAAAATACTGCAAGCAGCCAGAAAGAAACAATTTGAGTATTGTGGAAACCCAATCAGAATAACCCAAGATCTGGCAGCTTCTACATTAAGAGATCGAAGGGCTTGGAATGCGATATTCCGGAGGTCAATGGAGCTAGGATTAAAACCTAGAATCACCTATCCAGCAAAACTGAGTATCATGTTCCAAGGCAAAATATGGATTTTCAATAAAATAGAGGACTTTCAAGCTTTCTCAGTGAAAAGACCAGAACTGAATAGAAAATTTGACTTTCAAACACAAGAATCAAGAGAAGCATGAAAAGGTAATCAAGAAACGGAAATTGCAAGGGACTTACTAAAGTTGAACTGTTTTGTTTACATTCCTACATGGAAAGATGATGTGTATGATTCATGAGACCTCAGTATTAGGGTAGTTGAAGGGAATATGCATATATATATATATGTATATGTATATATGTATATATGTTTATGTATATATAAGTGAATGTGTATGTATGTATATATCTATGTGTATATGTATGTATGTGTATGTATGTGTATATATATATGTGTGTGTGTTTATATATATATATGTAAAAGAGAGAGAGCAGATACAGGGTGAGTTGAAGATGAAGGGAAGATATCTAAAAGAAATAAAATGAAATTAAGGGATGAGAGAGCAACATACTGAGAGAGGGAGATAGGGAGAGATAGAATGGGGTGGATTATCTCGCATAAAGGTGGCAAGAGGAAGCAGTTCTGTGGGAGGAGGGGAGAGGGCAGGTGAGGGGGGAATGAGTGAACCTTGCTCTCATCAGATTTGTCCTGAGGGGGAATACCATACATACTCAGTTGGGTATCTTACCTCACAGGAAAGAAGAGGGAGGAAGATAAAAATAAATAAATAAACAAACAAACAAACAAATAAATAAATAAATAGATAAATAAAAGGGGGGGGATGATGGAGGGGAGGGCAGATGGGGGTGGAGGTAATCAAAACAAACACTTTGGAAAGGGGACAGAGTCAAGGGAGAAAATTCAATAAAGCGGGATGGGTTGGGAAGGAGCAAAATGTAGTTAGCCTTTCACAACATGAGTATTGTGGAAGGGTTATACATAATGATACATGTGTGGCCTAGGTTGAATTGCTCGACTTCTTAGGGAGGGTGGGTGGGAAGGGAAGAGGGGAGAGAATTTGGAACTCAAAGTTTTAAAATCAGATGTTCAAAAAAAAAAAGTTTTTGCATGCAACTAAAAAATAAGATACACAGGCAATGGGGCGTAGAAATTTATCTTGCCCTACAAGAAAGGAAGGGAAAAGGGGATGAGAGGGGAGGGGAGTCATAGAGGGGAGGGCTGACTGCGGAACAGGGCAACCAGAATATATGCCATCTTGGAGTGGGGGGAGGGTAGAAATGGGGAGAAAATTTGTAATTCAAACTGTTGTGAAAATCAATGCTGAAAACCAAATATGTTAAATAAATAAATTTAAATTTAAAAAAATACATATTAGCCATGTTGCAAAAGAGAACAGAGACCAGAAAAACCTCAAAAATGAGAAAAATAAAGTAAAAAAAAAGTATGATTCAATCTGCATTCATACTCAGTCAGTTCTTTCTCTGGAGGTAGACAGTGTTTTTTATCATAAGTCCTTCAGAATTGTCTTGTATCATTGTATTGTTGGCAACAGCTAAGGCATTCACAATTGCTGTTACTGTGCACAATGATCTCCTGGCTCTGCTCATTTCATTTTGCATCAGTTCATATAAGCCTTCCCAGGCTTTTTCTGAAACCATCCTGTTTGTCATTTCTTATAGCACAATAGTATTCCATCACAAACATATACCACAACTTGTTTGGCCAAACCCCAATTGATGGGCATCCCTTCAGTTTCCAATTCCTTTTCACCACAAAAAAGTTGCTATTAATATATTTGTATATATAGGAACTTTTCCTATTGCTCTGATCTCTTTCGGATACAGACCTAGGGATGGTATTGCTGGATCAAAGGGTAGGCACAGTTTTATAGCCCTTTGGGCATAGTTCCAAATTGTTTTCCAGAATGTTTGGATCAGTTCACAACTCCACCAAGAGTGCATTAGTGTCCCAATTTTCCCACATCCCCTCCAACATTTTTGCCTTTGCCTTTTATGTCATATTAGTCAATCTCATAGGTGTAAGGTGGTACCTCAGAGTTTTTTAAATTTGCATTTTTCTAATCAATGGTGCCAGGTAGCACAGTGGATAGATGCTGGGCCTGAAATTAGGAAGACTTACCTTCATGAGTTCAGATCTGGCCCCAGACACTTACTAGCTGTGTGACCCTGGGCAAGTCACTTTACTCTGCCATTTGTAAAATCAGCTGAGGAAGGAAATGGCAAACCACTCTAGTATCTTTACATTGGGGTCACAAAGAGTCAGACATGATTGAAAATGACTGAACAACAAAAAAACAATAGTGATTTAGAGCATTTTTCTATATTATTATAGATAGCTTTGGTTTCTTCTTCTGAAAACCACCTGTTTGACCATTTATCATTTGGAGAATAACTCCTATTCTTATATATTTGACTCAGTATATTTGAGAAATGAGGCCTTTACCAGAGAAACTTGCTATAAAATTTTTTCCCTAGTTTCCTGCTTCCCTTCTAACATTAGCTGCATTGGTTTTGTTAGTGCAAAACCTTTCTAATTTAATATAATCACATTTATCCATTTTATATCCTATAATGATATCTATCTCTTGTTTGGTCATAAAGTCTTCCTTTATCCATAGATCTGACAGCTAAAGTATTCCATGCCCGCCTAATTTGCTTATGATATCACCCTTTATTTCTAAATCATGTACTCATTTTGATCTTATCTTGATATACAGCACAAGATGTTGGTCTATATCTAGTTTCTGCCAAATTGCTTTCCAGTTTTTCCAGAAATTTTTATCAAATAGTGAATTCTTTCCTTCAAAGCTTGGATCTTTGTATTTGTTATATACTACATTATTATGGTCATTTAATACTATGAATTGTGTACCTAATCTATTCTGCTTGCTCAATATTTTAAAAATAACAATTCTACTTAAATTAATTTAAAAATTTTGTAACATACCAGTCAAATTACCATGGTAATACTTTATTGAAGTAGACAAGATAATAACTTCAGAGGAACAAGAGGTCTAGAATCTTAAGGCAGATAACAAAAAAAGTATAAATGAATGTGGTGAAGCATCACCAAAGCTTAAAGTATCAGTAGTCATCAGAATAACTTGGTATTCATCAAAAAATAGAAGAGCATATCAGTGGAACAGCTTATGTAAGCAAAAAAAACAGAAGCAACTGAAGCAAAACAGCAGTCCAGCTTTAACAAATCCAAGAACATAAATTCTTGGAAGCCAGGCTCTTTTTTTGACCAGAAATGCTGGGAAAACTGGAAAGGAGTTTGGTAGAAATTAGATTGAGACCAACACAGACTTAGATCTAGAGCTGGGGAGGGACAGTATAGGTCATCTAGTCCAATCATTTAATTTTATAGATAAGTAAACCACGTTCTGGAAAGTTTAGGTAACTTGACTGCCTTATACCATAAACCAGGCTAAGTTCAAAGTGGATACCATGCTGTAATTCATAAAAGGTGACATCACAAAAAAAAAATAGAAGAGAACAGCTACATCTATGGGCAGTGCAAGAATCCACAACCAATCATGGGACAAAGGAGATCATAAAAACAAAATAGAAAATTTCAGTTACATAAATTTTTAAAAGCTTTTGTAGAAGTAAAATCAATGAGGACAGAATATGTAGAGAAATTGTAGGATAGGAAAAAAATCTGTATCAAATATTACTGATGAAAGTGTAGAATCATTTTATATGACTGTTTATAACGGGTATAATAGTTCTTGCTTTCTCACTGCATAGGGGAGGCACAGAGATAGGAACAAGCAGTCAAAGTTTAGGTCAAAATATAGCACAAAAATGGCTTTTGAAAGGAGAATTATAAACTATAAACAACTATTTGAAAATATGGCCCCCAATCACTAAGAGCAATGCAAATTTTAAAATTTTTCAGGTTCTACTTCGCAATACAAATTGATAAAGATGGCAGGGAAAATCCAAACCCAGGGATAGTTGATGGTAGAAAGACTGTGGTAAGACAGGCATTGTTCCTACAGGTGTGAATTAGTTCAACGATTTTGGATATCAATTTGGAATTATGCAAGCAAATTAACTAAGAGGTGAGAAGCATTCTTCACCATTTGTCTCTTGGTATTGTTACTTGTCACCTCATTGATCAAAGTTATTAAGCCTTCAAAGTTATCTTTTACAACACTGTAGCCAATTCATAAATTGTTCTGCTGGTCCTATTCATATCACTCTGTATCAGTTCATACAAGACTTCTCAGGTTTCTCCAAATCAATAATTTCTTGCATCACAATAATATTCCATTATATACATAAACCATAATTTATTCAGTCATTTCCCAGTTAGTGAGCACTCATTTTGTTTCCAGTTTTTTGCTATGACAAAAAGTGCTGTTATAAGTATTTTTGCATATAAGGGGTCCTTTCCCTCGATCTTTCATTACTTTGGGGTATAAGCCTAGTAGTCATATCACTGCATCAAAGGGTATGCACAGTTTAGTAACTTTAGGCTACTGTTTTCCAGAATGGTTATATAATTTGGAAGGTCTTTTTCCAGAAGTGACTGTGTTGTAAAGACAAAAGAAAATAGAGACAGTGTAGGAGACAGTACAGGATCTGAGGTCAGACGGTCTAGACTCAAACCCAATTTCTGCTTCTTGCTAGCTATGTGACCTTGAGCAAGCCCCTCTTCCTCTCTGGGTCTCAGTTTACCCTGTGAGAAATGGGACGTTACCACTCTATGAGAAGTGATGCATAAGTGCTCATTTCACTCCCAACTCAACTCACTCTCCACCTCCTCATCAGCTGCACTCAAGTAACCTTTCCTGACATCCCCCAATTTCCTTCTCCCTTTTATGTGTTGTCTTCCACATTAGAAGGTTAGCTCCTTGAAGATAGGGACTGCCTTTTTTGCATGTTATTTGTATTTCCTCCTCCCCCTTAGCACTATGTCTGACACATAAAAGCACTTAATAAGCACTCTATCTGATGAAGAGAGAGAAGGATAAGGACAGTTTAAATGAAATAAGCAGAACCAGGAAAACCATATCCACAATAATTGCAGTATGTAAATGGAAACAACAACAACAAAACCATTGAAAATAAATTCTGGAAGATGGTGGCTGGAATGCAGGGACTTGCTTAAGCTCTCCCCCAAATCCCTCCAAACACCTGTAAAAAAATGGCTCTGAACAAATTCTAGAGCTGTGGAAGTCAAGGAATAACTGAGGGAAACAGGTCTCCAGCCCAGGAGGGCCTGGATGGTCACTGGGAAGGGTCTATCACACAGTGCTGGGAGCAGAGGGCAGCCCAGCATGGGCCGCTCTGGGACAGACCAGACCTGGAATCAGCCAGCTGGAACAGGCCTTGGGGCCATCAAACAGTGAGCTGTGGCAGTTACCAGACTTCTCAACCCACAAACACCAAAGAGCAGGTTAGGGGGAAACTGTGGGATTGAGTTCAGAGCGGTCCGGCCCGCCAGTTCTGGGGGTGGAGGAGGTGGTGCAGCGGTGGCAGTAGCAGCAGCAGGAAGCTCCTGAGGCTGCTTCCAGAGCTCTAGCGGCAGCTGCTTCCTGAGTCCCTGGCTCACATGGTGGGAGGAATATAGCAGCGGATCATAGCGGGAGTGCAAGGAGCACTTTGTGGGCACAAAGGCAGATTCTCTTGCTGTGCCCTGCTTGAATCTGTATTGCGATCCTGGTTGGTGGTTCTTGGGGAAGAAGGAGCGCTGCTGGGATAGAGCCTGGGGTGACGGTGGAGTAGAAGTAGCTCTGAAAACAGTAGTGCTTAGACCCTAAAACTTGGGACAAAGTACTCTCTACTCTACAAGCAGTCATATCCTGACAAAAAGCTCAAGGGTCAAGTAGTTGGTTGGGAACGTGAACAGGCAGAGAAAATGAACTCAGACTCAAACTCAAACTCTAGATTCCTTTTTTGGTGACAAAGGAAGATCAAAACATAAAGCCAGAAGAAGTCAACAAAGTCAAAGAGCCTACATCAAAAGCCTCCAAGAAAAATATGAATTGGGCTCAGGCCATGGAAGAGCTCAAAAAGGATTTGGAAAAGCAAGTTAGAGAAGTAGAGGAAAAATTGGGAAGAGAAATGAGAGTGATGCAAGAAAACCATGAAAAACAAGTCCAGGACTTGCTAAAGGAGACCCAAAAAAATACTGAAGAAAACAACACCTTAAAGAATAGACTAACCCAAATGGCAAAAGAGCTCCAAAAAGCCAATGAGGAGAAGAATGCCTTGAAAGGCAGAATTAGCCAAATGGAAAAGGAGGTCTAAAAGACCACTGAAGAAAATACTACCTTAAAAATTAGATTGGAGCAAGTGGAAGCTAGTGACTTGATGAGAAACCAAGATATTATCAAACAGAACCAAAGGAATAAAAAAATGGAAGACAATGTGAAATATCTCATTGGAAAAACCACTGCCCTAGAGAATAGATCCAGGAGAGACAACTTAAAAATTATTGGACTACCTGAAAGCCATGATCCAAAAAAGAGCCTAGATATCATCTTTCAAGAAATTATCAAGGAAAACTGCCCTGATATTCTAGAACCAGAGGGTAAAATAGAAATTGAAAGAATTCATTGATCATCTCTTGAAAAAGATCCCAAAAAGGAAACTCCTAGGAATACTGTCGCCAAATTCCAGAGTTTCCAGGTCAAGGAGAAAATACTGCAAGCAGCCAGAAAGAAACAATTTGAATGTTGTAGGAACACAATCAGGATAACACAAGATCTAGAAGCTTCTACATTAAGGGGTCGAAGGGCTTGGAATATGATATTCCAGAGGTGAAAGGAGCTAGGATTAAAACCAAGAATCACCTACCCAGCAAAACTGAGTATCATGTTCCAAGGCAAAATATGGACTTTCAATAAAATGGAGGACTTTCAAGCTTTCTCAGTGAAAAGAGCACGGCTGAATAGAAAACTTGACTTTCAAATACAAGAATCAACAGAAGCATGAAAAGGTAAATCAAGAAAGAGAATTTATAAGGGACTTACTAAAGTTGAACTGTTTTGTTTACATTCCTACATGGAAAGATGATGAGTGATTCATGAGACCTTCTCAGTATTAGGGTAGTTGAAGGGAATATGCATATATATATATGCATATATATGTTTATGTATATATATAAGTGAATGTGTATGTATGCATGTATCTATGTGTATATGTATGTATGTGTATGTATGTGTATATATATATATATGTAAAAGAAAGAGAGCAGACACAGGGTGAGTTGAGGATGAAGGGAAGATAGCTAAAAGAAATAAAATGAAATTAAGGGATGAGAGAGTAACTTACTGAGAGAGGGAGATAGGGAGAGATAGAATGGGGTGGATTATCTCCCATAAAGGTGGCAAGAGGAAGCAGTTCTAGGAGAGGAGGGGAGTGGGCAGGTGAGGGGGGAATGAGTGAACCTTGCTCTCATCAGATTTGGCCTGAGGGGGAATACCATACATACTCAGTTGGGTATCTTACCCCACAGGAAAGAAGAGGGAGGAAGATAAAAAAAAAATAAAAGGCAGGGGGATGATGGAGTGGAGGGCAGATGGGGGTGGAGATAATCAAAACAAACACTTTGGAAAGGGGACAGGGTCAAGGAAGAAAATTCAATAAAGCGGGATGGGTTGGGAAGGAGCAAAATGTAGTTAGCCTTCACACATGAATATTGTGGAAGGGTTATACATAATAATACATGTGTGGCCTAGGTTGAATTGCTCAACTTCTTAGGGAGGGTGGGTGGAAGGGAAGAGGGAAGGGAATTTGGAACTCAAAGTTTTAAAATCAGATGTTCAAAAACAAAAAAAACTTTTTGTATGCAACTAAAAAATAAGATACACAGGCAATGGGGCATAGAAATTTATCTTGCCCTACAAGAAAGGAAGGGAAAAGGGGATGAGAGGGGAGGGGGGTGATAGAGGGGAGGGCTGACTGGGGAACAGGGCAACCAGAATATACGCCATCTTGGAGTGGGGGGGGAGGGCAGAAATGGGGAGAAAATTTGTAATTCAAACTGTTGTGAAAATCAATGCTGAAAACCAAATATGTTAAATAAATAAATTGCATTTAAAAAAAAAAAGGGGGACAGGATAGGATGGAAGGAAATACAGTTAGCCTTTCACAGCATGAGCACTGTGAAAGTGTTTTACATAATGATTCATGTGTGATCTATGTTGAATTGCTTGCCTTCCTAGGGAGGGTGGGTGGGAAGGAAAGAGGGGAGAGAATTTGGAATTCAAAAGTTTTAAAAACAGATGCTTAAAAATTTTTTTTTAAAAAGTTGTTTTTTGCATGCAGCTTGGGAACAAGATGTATAGGGAATGGGGCATAGAAATCTACCCTGCCCTACAAGAAAGTAAGGGAAAGGGGGATGGGGGAGGGAGTGGGGTGAAAGAGGGGAGGGCTGACTGGGGAATGAGGCAATCAGAATATATGCCATCTTGGAATGGGGGGGGAGGGTAGAAATAGGGAGAAAATTTGTAACTCAAAATCTTGTGGAAATCAATGGGAAAACTATTAAATAAAAAATAAATAGAAAAAAAAGGAAAATAAATTCTGTGAAATTAAAGTGACCAAAATTGGCCCAAAGGAGACATAGGATAATGTTCCTCTTTTCTTTCTTTCCAGAGTTACGAGGGATTACACGTGTGGAACAATGTATGTGATATTGGACTGTGTCAACATTAGTTTTGCTAACTGTTTTATCATCTTGTTCTTTGTTTTAAGGGATTTCTCCCTGGGAGCGGTATTAGGGATGTATTAGGAAATTGAGGTGATATACAAACAAAGAATAACAAACACAGAAGAAGAGCTCATCTCATCCAAGCCCCTCATCTGAAGGAGGAGGAAACAGGCCTAGAAAGGGGCTTGTCGTGTGATGGCTGCAGTGGAGATGTGTGCTCCCTTTTTATGCCTCTGGTCCAAAGAATAGGAATGTGGATGGGACTAGAATCATTAAACTGAGGAAATTTCAAAGGTATGAGGTTGTGGAGGGGAATGGAGTGAAGAACAAGAGCAGGTGCCTTGGGAGTTGGGGGGAGGGGAATGGAGTGAAGAACAAGAGCAGGTACCTTGGGAGTTGGGGGGAGGGGAGGAGGCCGGCTCTTGGACAATATATAGTAAGGAGCCACCTTTATTCACTTTTCTATAACTTCATGCTACTTTCACACAATTAGTCACAAAGGCTGAGGCAGAAACCCAAGGGCTACCAGAGAATATGTTAAGTCAAATATCCTATGCCCACCAGTGACTACCAACAGCCAATTTGCTAGAGAAAATAGCTTCTAGTGCACTAAAGCCAATTGCCTGAACCTACTTTCAGAGAAGGTTCCTTTTGTATCCTGGCAGGAGATCACAGGCCTTCCCTGAAGCATTAGCTATGATTACCCTTATCACTGCTGTAGCTGGAATGGCTAAAAATGCTATTAATGGTCATAAAATTATATACTCCTTTCTTAAGTCCCGGCACAGCATTTAACTTCATAACCTCATGCTGGCAGTGAATCTCCACAGGTCGACTTTCTGTTGCATCAAGGACCACTTCATTTCATTAGTTCTAAATTCACTGCCCTTTAATTTCACTGAGCAGCCCTCTGACTCTTTTATTACGGGACAGTGGAAGAGAGGGAATAGCCAGAGTTCTCATTATGCCCTCCATAATTCTGATTATGCTAAACAGGCTCCTTTCTCTATTCTGATTTAATTTAAATGCTCTCAGTCTATGGTTTTTGTCGTATGATAAACCCCAATCTTTGTTATCACCACCCGCCTGACAGCTTCACCTTACTAGGTGAGGACAAAGATGCAAAACCTGGAGAAGCAATTGAATTCCATAGACAGTGATGGATATCATGCCTACTGTGTGCATGCCCTTGGGTTGCGTGAAAGGGCATATTCATTGACAAACTTCCCAGATATTTTCAGTCATGTAGTGGCCTATCCCTGAAAGGAGTTGTCACTTTGGGAGGATGCAGAAAAACCTTTTGACAGTGGTAAGGACTAGCAGGGTGTTTGTCAGTTAAAAGAGGAGATAGCTTTTGATTAACTGATACCTCCAGGTAGCATCAGAGACTTCTACTGAGGGGAGCTGACTCTACACACACACACACACACACACACACACACACACACACACACAGAGCCTCCAGCATCCTGACAACTAGAATATTGTGGCAGCTAGAGTAAGGGGACTCCGCAAGGTGACCTTGCCTATGGGTCCTGGCTGATTTTTCTGCTCTATGTTTCCTCTCCTGAGCAGATGACCAAGTATGAATCTTAAAATGGGCACAGCCAAACTTGCTTGCAACCTTGTGAATTTGAGAGGCTAATTGAATAAAGCTGGCAGGAAGCAATGGAAGTTACTTCGTTGGAGGAGATGACCACTGAGAAGAGGACGAGACCAAGATCCTGGTCTGGCTCGTGAGAGTATAGGGACACTTTGAGAGACAGTGCAGAGCTGAGGTGAAATGTAAAATACCTAATTGGTCTTGCCAAAGGCTTTATGTTCTAATGATATTTGAATATCAGACTCCTAGCGGATTTTAACAATAGCTATTAGTTACTGAGTTGTATTTGAAGTCATTCTGTTCATGAGTACTATGAGTCTTTCATATTTAGTATTACTTTTGTATATAGAAATTAAAATACCTGTTCCATACCTGATTTATATTGTACATTAGTGCCTTTTTACTCCCTATTTGAAGAGATCTGGGTACGAGTCATAGATGTAACCTTCAAATAACTATTGCTGGAACCCTGGGGTGGGGATTTAATAAGCCAGAGTGTGAAAAAACAGACCTACCTCCCCTTTCATTAGAGGCCAAATTTGATCAGACTACATGCCTAGGTCCAGAATAAGTGGTCTAGTACCTCAATCCTTTGGGTCCAACAGTGGTTTCTTTAACATTGTGAGACATAATCAATGCATTAGTTGTTTTTGCTTAACTATTTTGCTTTGTTTCTAGGGAGCGTTTAGTTCAAGGGTATTGGTGGTAAAGTATATCTAGAAATGACAGTGATATAAGAACAAAAGATGTAACTTAGCCTCATTTCCTTTTTAAGAAATGCAAATAAAGTTAGGTATGAAAGGGACAGTCCTTATAACAAAGGGAAACAAGGAAAGCTTCTGAATGAGATGGTCTTTAAGTTAGGTTTTAAAGGCTAGGTAAAAACCTAATAGTTGAAGAGAAGAAAGAGGATGTCTCAGGCACAGGGACAGTATACAATAAACACAGGCATAGGAAAGAGGGAGGTGAAGAGTCTTTTGAGGTTTGCACAAGGTCACTACAATGATAGGCATCCTTCCACCTGCTAACTGCAACAATCACACAAAATAGAATTTTTGTCCCTGTCACCTTCCTTGGTGACTCAAGCCCACACTAATCTCTCCCTTCCTTCTCCAACTCCTGGTGCACTTGTGTCTGCACTAACCAATGATCACTTTTATTTTGTTTTTTTTTATTTTGTTGTTCCTTAATTGCTCCCATAGTACTATTTAGCATTTTATTATATGCTGTCTTATTCTCTAATTGTTTTATTTGTGTGTATCTTTTCTCTCCAACTAGATTATATGCTCTTTATAGATAGGGACTAGATCTTCTCCAATCTCTCTGCCTCCTTCCACCCCCGCCAATTCCTAACACAGGGTTTAATTCAACAAACATTTAATTTAAGCACCTATAGATACATAGGGTCCACAATAGCTGTCATCAAGAAATATAATACACTAAAAGGGATATAAGATGTCCATCAATAAGGGCATGAGTCCTGGGTGGGGTGAGTAACCTGTTGCCTTGAGGCCACATGTGACCTTCTAGGTCCTTGGGTGTGGCCTTTTGACAGAGTCCAAGTTTTAACAGAACAAATCCTTTTATTGAGAGGATTTGTTCTGTACAGTTTAGATTCAATCAAAGAGCCACACTTGAGGACCTAGAGGGCCACATGTGGCCTCCAGATCGCAGGTTCCCCACCCCTGGTAGGACCTTAAAAAATGGAGGCACTTAATAAATGTTTGTTGAATTTCAAGAGCCAGTCAAAATGCTCTAAGAAAGTTCAGAGAGGAGGAGCAGGCCACTTTTAGGGGGAAATATGAGGGAAGTCTTTATGGAGGAGGTGACCCCTGAGATAGATCTTGAAGCAAACAGAAGGATTTCAATGGTTAGAAATAAGAAGGGAGAATGTGTTCCAGGCAGGGAAAACATCTATTTTCTTTTTTTTCTAGAAAGAATTTTATTGTAGGTGGAGCAGGCTAGTTGTATGTAGTTTAGAGAATTGCATTTTTGTTGGCAACATTCAAAGCGCCATAGTCTAGGGCAAGTTGGACACAGGCCTTCTTCTCTCCATCAGGCCAGATCAGTGTGTGGCCTTAGCCATGTTAATGTCATACAATTTCTTTACTGCCTGATTGATCTGATGTTTGGCTGTGTTGGCTTTCACACATCTACAATACCAGAGTGGTCTTGTCTTTAATCTTCTTCATAGCAAACTCAGTGGTCGAGGAAAAGCCAATGACGGCGGAGTGATACTCAAGCTTGTTTCTGCTAGGGATTCTTTCCCAAGGGTATCTGGTCTGTCTTCAAAGCCTAATGGCCTTGGATTACAAGAAGGTACAGAATGTTGTGATCATCTTTCAGTGGCTTTGTATAACCTTCAACACTGCCTTCTTGGCCTTCTACTTGGCTTCTGTCATAGATACAGGGGGTGCTTCTTTCTCCACCTTCAGTGCCATAAAGGATAAATGACTTGCCCATGTCTATGCAGCAAGTGAGTTTCAGAGCTGGGAAGTGAACCACATCTTCTTGACTCTAAGTAGAGCAGATGATCTGCCAAGTTAGGCTACTTTTAACCCATTTTGCGCCTCCCCTAGCACTTACCACAGTTCTCTGCACACAATGGCTGCTTAATAAATGTTAGATGAATGAATGTTACAACCATATCTCAACTATAAAATAACCCCAAGGAAAAAGGACAGAGATGTTCCAGTGAATTATATTGTATATATAACTATATATATATATACACATATTATATATAGTGAGTTATAGTATGTTATGTTATTCTAGCTGAGCCAAAAAGCTATGGAAGGCACCAGGGCAATGAGCTGAACAGACTAAAGACAAAGAGGAATGCTCCTGTTCTAGAAGCCACTGGGGCTGGTGACAGTTGGATCATCATGGCCAAGACCAGGAAAAACTCTTCACAAAACCTTACCTTTTCTGCAAGACAGCAACAAACTCTGAGAGCCGGTCCCTTTCCACCTCAGCAGACTGTAAAAGGGTTTTGAACTCCATTATCTGCCCCTGACTCCTTTTCAGCTCTGTAGAGTCCATCTCCAAAGGCCTACAAAAAGCATGAAGATCACAGAATCTTGGGGCTGGGAAATGCTTGCAGTCACTTAAGGAGAGACTGAGCTGTTTTAAGGTCACCCTAACAAAACCTCAGAACCACAGACAGAGATGGAAATGAGTGACTCCAGCCTCTTCAGTGTGCAGGCACTAGATTGGAGTCACAGATTCCAGAGGGACATCTGAGGCCAACTAGTCAATTTGTGCTCTCCGCAGATTGGTGACCAATGGTCTCTGTCCGAAGACCTCAGTGATGATTGACTTACTCGATCCCAAGGCAAATGGCTCTAAGGCAACAAAACCTGCCTCTCAGGTGCTTCTAGTTAATCTTTCTTCATTTGTCAAACATGCTGGTTTTGCTTATTTATTACCTTTACCATCTTGTGCAAGGCATTTCTCCTTCATAGGACTCAGTTTGGCTTTGGCTTTTCCTCACATCAATCATTAGATTGCATTGGAGCCGAAAGGAAGCGTTGTTCAACACCTTCATTGTTTTTTAGTATGAGACTGAGATCTGGAAAAGGGCCATTACTTGCCTAAAGTCATAACACAACATAGAAGAAGAACCAGGGCTAGAACCCAGATGACCTGAGTCTTAGCACAGCATTCTTGTTCTGTGCCATGTTACCTACTCATCTTGAAAACGAGGGGATTAGACAAGATGACCTGAAAAGTCCCATTTAGCTCTTCGACTTGTGATGCTATTTGACAGATGAGGCACCTGAGGGCCAGGGTAATTTGTCTAAGGTCACATAGCAAACCAGTGTCAGAGCCAGAACTAAAATTTACCACATCCTGTGGTAGACCTCACCAGACTACATAAAGAAGATGTCTTTGTGAGGATCTCTCTGAGCCAGACTTGAACTATCCTCAAGCCTTGGAGCTCCAGCTCCAGCTGAGCCCAGGCATGAAGCCAATCAGGAAAAAGGGCACCAAGGCCCATATTTTGGTGCTTGAATGGGTCCACTATTTCATCCGAGTGGGTACTTCCTCACCTCACGGAAATCCCATTCTTCCATGCCTTCCTATCCTGTACAATCCCTGTCTATATTTTTATGTAAATCCTTCATAGCTTTAACCAAAATGTTAGAAGTTTTCCCCTGGTTCCTTTAATATTTCAGAGACAGAAATGTAAGACTTGGGCTGTCTATCTGTTGCCTGTCATTGACACTATGACTGAACCCTTTTTCTGGTCTTAACACGTTCTTGCTGAAGCCTTTTATGTATGGGTCATCACTGGTAACATGTTGCAGCCTACTTGCACCCTTTTTCATAACTCTTCATGGTCATTTAGCATTTCTTCAATTTTTATCCTTCCTGAGATCACAGTCTTTCATGATTCAGACATACAATATCACCAAGAGAAGACTGGTGTTAGAGAGATGGACTGTGGTTTGTGATTTGGGATCACTGAAAGGCCTTGCAGTTTTCCTAATACAATCCAGTCTAATCTCCTACCATTCCACTATGGGCTCACCTCACTGTCTATCTTCAGGGTCTCTCCTAGTAAGACATCATGGATTAACCTGATGGGCCCCACCCTGAAGTTTGGTCAATATGGTTTTATCCATTTTGTTTTCTATTGTTGATGGCTAAATGACCTCTTTCTCATAGCTATGAATTTCCCTGAGGTGACTCGTAGCACTCTAGATCTCAAAAGCAATTAGTACAATCTCACCTGTGAATAATAGCATTTGGAGAACCTCATCATAAATAGGTCATCCCATTTATATTTTGACTTTACCCAGGACATCTTCCATGCTACTGGCACACACCCTCTCATCTGTTAAAGAGGGGGCTGGACTAGACCTTCTCTAAATCCTATCATTCTGTAATTCTCTATGGGCTCTGCTAAATTACCACACCAATTAAGAAAGCAAAAGTGTGAAGTATGTATTTGACAACAAATATGACAAATGGAAAAGACTGCTTATGACATTGCTTGCAATACTTCTGCTGGAGAACACTTAGAGAAGCATAAACATTTATGGGTAAAAACCAGTAGAATCAGCCAAGGGGGTGGTTTAAAGCTAAAATTAAATGTTATCACAAAATATGAGGCCAAACAGACAAGGTGGCTCAGTGGTTTGAAAACATTCGTTAATATGACATGAAAGTCCCAGGTGAGTGAACAATGTAGGATGCGCAACGGGGCTTTGTTTGGCAGGGAATAATAATTCAGCCCTTGAAGTGGATACAGAGAAATCCTCCCCTTTTGGCAGAATGGGATAGAGAAAAGAGCCCTGGACTAGAAGTCAGGAGACCTTGGTCCAAATACCAGCTCCGACATTTATTCGCTCTGTGATCTTAGTTAAGCTATTTCAGCTTCCTCGGTCTCCATTTTACTCATCTTTAAAATGAGGATAGAAACACTAACATCACCTACTCCACAGCACTGTTGCAAGGTTTATTAAGTAAATCTTAAAGCACCTATTGAAATGTCAACTGCTAAAGTGGACGGGAGGACCTTAGTTCAAATCCCTTTTCTGCCACTTTAGCCTTCCTGGGCCTCAGTTTCCTCATCTTCAAAATGGAGGTTCACAATCCCTGCATTGTCTGTCTCGATGGGGCTTTTGAGATGATGGATGGGAATACACTTGAGAAGCTGCAAAGCACAAGGTTAGTGGAAAGAATCATAGTCATCATGAGGACCTACCTTCGGGGTGACACGTTAGGGCTGGGGAGGGAGGGCTGAGTGATTGAAGATTCCACCAGAGTGTGCCCCAGGCTGCTCACCATCCTGCATGAAACAAGAAGGGTCTCTCAGCAGGACTGAACACACGCTCAGCCAGAAACTGGCTGAGCAGAAATCCAAGGAAGCCGCAGTGACAAGTCTGCTTCCATGGGGTATGAACCAACTTCTTGGCTATTGCTGGAACTCTCTCAGTATTTCTGTACCCACATCCAGAGCATCACCCCAAGATCATTAGCAGCAGGTAATCAGGGTTTTACACTCATTTGAGGTGGTTTCAGAACTCCTGATTACTCAAAGCTAGATGCAGCCATAATGGAAACAATATCACTTCCGTACTTCAAGGATCCATCATTTCCCAGTAGAGTGGTGTCCACTGCACCAACACTTCAAGACTGCTGGCTACGAAAAAAAAAAAAACCCAACACCTTCTGGCCAACCCTCTAAATAATGAGTCTCTCTGCACTTTTATAGGCTAATCTTCAGAGAAAAGACTTACAGTCCACTGCTGGCACCATATCCAAATTCTTTCTGGCTAGGTAGGACCTGACAAAGCTGTGCCCTGCTACCATAACCTTTGAGAACCCAAAGGCACCATCATATCATAGGCAGCCACCTTATGAAGAAATGAGCGAGGCATAACAATAGCACGGATAATAATTCAATGGATTCCCTGTTTCAAATTCTTAGAAGCAGAGGCACTTAAAAGTCAACCATGCAGCTATTATTAAAGTGAACTGTAATAGACACATTCCTAATGTAATAATGTCTGTGTTTAAATGGGTCCTTCCTACAAATGCAGAGATAATGTAATAAGAAGTAGCCATATATTGTATAAGAAATGCCGCAGTCATCTTAAAATGGCATTTGTGGTTTTGGATAGCTGGCAGGAAACAATATCCTTCTGAATAATTGATATTCATTGCAAATATCTCAATTGCATGCCTCTTACCGAGAAGCTCCAACCCTCCCAATGTGATCTCCAGCTGATGCAGGCGGTTTGAGTAGGTTAAAGTTTGGCTCCTCAATAAACTTGGAAGACAGTGAGCTGCCATCCATTAAATTGGAGTCCTCACTTAGATCTTTGTTCTGGAGATGCTGCAGTAAAAAAAAAAAAAAAAAAAAAAAAAGAACACAAGCATGGTTTGACAAAGCTTTGGAACCAGAGCATTCAAAAGCACAGAAATGAATTGGAGTATTCTTTATGAACCTTCTTTCAGATGCCTCAAAGAATGCTCCTGTGATCCCTCTACAAGGACATAATTAAAAGGAGTGGGAAAATAAAGATCTCTCTTATAAAAATGTTGATCTGTGACTTTATCCGTAATGGCAAAAAAAAAAAACCCAACCCATATGGAAAATACTTGGAGAAGGGTGGCTGAATGAATTGTGGTATTTAGAATCACGTTATTTAGAGATGGAAAAGGTTTTAAAAATTATCTAGTACAACATCTTTTTTTTTTTCCTGGAGTAGGAAACTGAGGCTTTGTGAGTCTCGGTGGGCTTGCCCAAAAGTCAGGCAGGCAACAGTACAAGCTGACATCACCACCCCTAAAATTGAGCTGTCTTCCCACCACCCCCAAAAGTAACGGACCATTATTGTACTATAATGACAAATATGAAGAATACAAAGAAATACGGGATGGCTTAAGAAGTTATGCAGAGCAAAGAAATGAGAACAAACAATATACACTCGACTGGATTATACTTATATTAAGTAGCTGACAAAATACAAAAAGAAAATGCACAGAAATAAAAGAAGTCAGAAAGGGTCATGGAAGCAAATAGGACATTTCTGTTATTATTTTGTTAAATTTAACATACGCATCAAAAAGTCATAAAGAAATAAAGAAGATTCCTTTCAGCGGGAGAGAAAAGTGAATTTGGCTTCATGAAAATGCCTCTTGCATAATAATGATATCTAATAATGCCTCCCTTCAAGCCAGTAAATCAGATGGCCTAACAGTGTTAGACACAGAAAGCTCCCAAAACAGATGTGCAGTTTCTACTTTGAGACATTCACTTTCAATCCTTAGACCCTCAGAAAATTACCATATCAGACTGATTCAGCTGGGGTTTATAAACTTGCAGGCACTGTGCCTAGCTCTTTAGTTTAGCCTTTTCTGCTCTGGAAATGATGATCCTTTTTAGAGATGAGCGTTGTATATTGATTTTATGTTCTGTCCCCTAGCCCTGGCCCCCGGCCTCCCCATCTCCTAAGTTTGATGCGTCTGTTACAAATTAAATAAGTACGCTGATGTGCCCAAGCGATCAGCCTTCCAGGATGGCCCAAGAGAGGCCTCCGCAGCAGGGGTTGGTGGTGGCAGCTTGGAGCCAGTCAGCCACGGTCCCCCAGACCAAGCTTCTCTAGAATTCTTCCCTTCTCTTCTTGATCAGGGCCCAAGAGAACTGAGGCCAGGAAGACAAATGCTAAAGATCACAATCAGCATCAATAGAAGAAGGGCAGCAACAAAACCTGCCTGCGCTGAGAAGCCTGATTTTCCTTTTCCACATTAAAATTGTCTAATCTTCCTAACATAGTGTGGCCTAATGGACAGAGAGCAGGCTTCAGAATCAGTAAAAACTGGGTTCGAGTCCTCCTGCTTCTGACACATCCTGGCTGTGTGACTGGGCAATTCGCTTCTCCTTGAAAGCCTTCCCAGGCAGCAGGAGTCAGTCTGCTTTGCTGAAGGGCACTTCCTCTTGCTTTTTTAGGACTCTTTATAACCCCTTTGGGGGTTTTCTTGGCAAAGATGTTGAAGGAGTTTGCCATTTCCTTCTCTAGCTCATTTTACAGATGAGGAAACTGAAGCAAACAGGATGAAGTGACTTGCCTAGGGTCACACAGCTAGTAAGTGTCTGAGGCTGGATTTGAACTCAGGTCTTCCTGACACCAGGCCTGGCACTCTATCCACTGCACCACCTAGCTGCCCTCGCTTCCTCATTAGGAGTTCTCTATGCCCTTGAAATCATAAATATAGCTCAACAACAACAAAAACAAAAAAATACAAAGACCATTGAACTTGGAAATTAGGTGACCTGGTTTAGAACCCTGGTGACACTTGTTATATGGCCTTGGGCAAGTGATTTGATCTCCTGAACTTCAGTTTCTTTGTCTTAAAATTGGGGTGACTACCTACCTTAGTATGGTTGTGAAGAAAATACTTTGTAAACTGTCCCTAGTCAACAACAAACATTTATTAAGCACCTACTATGTGCTAAGCACTTGGAAATACAAAAAAGGCAAAAGACGTCCTCACTGAGCTCACTGAGAACAACACGTAGACAACCACGTACACACAAGATCAAGAGAGGGTGGATGGAAGGCACAAGCATGATGGGGGCCAGGAAGTGAGATGAAACGAAAGGAAGAATGTGTATTGCCTGGGTGTCGACATGCATTGGGATGGACATTCCATAGAGCATGCCCATTGGGCTGAATATCTGAGACAATACAGGCAGACAAGGTGTTGGGCCCAGAGGTGAAAAGGAGGGAGGGAGTAGGCTGGATTGAATTTGGGAGATTGCAGAGCTCCTTCACTGATGCTTCCCCATGAAAGCAATTGCCCATCTTGATACTAACATTTGCCTGGTGTTACAATACAGCGGCAAATCATAGAACGCAAATGCCTCTGAAAAATAGAAACTGAGTATCACACAGAGTACAAGGAAGAGGTGGATGGTAGATACCATGTAACCAACGGGGGACTCCAAAGAAGAATGGGAAGGAGGGACATTATCAAAGAGCATACAAGGAGAATATAGTGAGATAAGGGTCAACGTTGGGGGGAAGATGACAGCCAGGGGTTCCACTGATACCCTTGAAATGTCAGGAGAAGGTGAGGAGGGCCTCCAGCAGCTTGGATGGCCTTCCCTGTGGCGATCTAAGAATAGAGGCAGATGATCCGGTATGGATGAGCTAGGGTCTGCATCATTGGAGAAAAGTTCCAAACCCACGTGATCACGGAGCTCTCTGAGCATGTCTACAAAACTCTGCAACTTACAAAGTGCTTCCTTTACAACAACAGCGTGGACCAGATAATATAGGTATTGATAAGAAAACAAACCCAGGAAGGAGACATGATTTGCTCTAGGTAGATTAATGATAAGTTAATAAGTGAGTCAGAACCTGAACCTTCTGACTCCAAGTACAGCACACCTTACTGCCTTGCTCAGCTTCCTGGAGCACCCATCCCAATGAAGAACTCCATAATGACTTACCCTGTCCTAGAATTGGCAGCTTTCTTCCTTCTCCCAGTCTGGCCCCACCACCAGCACCAGCAGCTTTGACTTTAAGGGCTCACAGGGGATAAGCGAAGATAAAATGGCGGAGGTTAAGCTGGACACACTAGCTCCTGGCTCTCCTACTCAACTGTTTTCTCCCATTGGCTGCCACCTAACTTTGCTGAGGGGAAAAGTCACTGGAATCCATAGGCACTATCCAGGAGTACACTGGAGCTAGCTCTTACTGGCTCTAGAGGGCCAATTGTTAAAATTTTGGTGTGAATATTTATAACTCAGAAATTGGTAAATGCTACAAGCCAGAACTTTATTGATTGTTTTGTCAATTTACAGATTTAATATAGCAATGGAGAAAATGTTAATAATACAGATTAAAATTTAAAGTGTCATCTGTACTTTTTCCCCCACAGAGAGCTGGTAGTTAAATACCTACCAGTACACCCCTGGCATTACCTGACACAACCCAGGAGCTCTGTCAGAAAGTCGCCACCAGTGACTTGGACTTGGACATTCAGCAAACATGAACTAGTGGTGAACACGACTGTAGGATTTGATGAAGTTAGTTCTTAGAAACTCTTCATTCCAGCTCTGACATTTCCTATCTGTGTAATGAGCTCATGGTCAGCAAGCCTCTTCACCTCTAAGAGGCAAAGCTACTTCATCTCTAAAATGGATCTAATACTGGTACTACCTATTTCCAAGGGCGGTTGGAAGCAAAATGCAGTATGAACCAAAAAGACCTAGGAAAGGTGGCCTGTTGTCAGTTATTGTTTAGGTATTTATGACTTTGGGTCTTTGTTGGGGCATGACCCAAATGACCCCCACCCCTCAAGGACAGCCTGATCTGGCAGGCCCTCCCAAGAGGGAAAGTTTTCAAAGAGAGGCCTAACAATGAACTCTCCTCAGCTGAAGACCAGCCTGACTAACCCAGGGGCTCATCACCAAACGTTGGCCATTAGGGGATAGTGCAAACCAAGAGCACCAGAGGGACAGTGCATTCCCACCAAGAGAATACTGGAGGTAGTATCCGAGGACCTGGCTGCTAATCATTACTGGGGTAGCCTGAAGTTTTCTGGCTCTCAGCTTCTTCATTCTATGAACTGAGGGAGTTGAACTAGACCAGGGGTGGGGAACCTGCAGCCTTGAAGCCACATATGGCCCTCTAGGTCCTCAAGTGCAGTCCTTTGACTGAATCCAAACTTCACAGAACAAATCCCCTTCGAATCCAAACTTCACAGAACAAATCCCTTTAATAAAAGAATTTGTGCTGTAAAACTTGGATTCAGTCAAACGGCCATACCCAAGGACCTAGAAGGCCACATGTGGTCTCAAGGCCACAGGCTCCCCACCCCTGACACTAGACCTTCTGAAAGATTCCTAATCAATTCAATTTAGTCCTACAAGTATTTTTTAAGCAGCCACAAGATGTAAGGCCCTAGACTGCTAGGTGTGGGGGACACAAATTTTCAAACAGCTCACATTCTACTGGAAGATAAATGCTCTAATCAGAGGAGTGGGAGTCGGGGGGAGAGAGAGAGAGCCAGCTCACACATTGTCAACCCTGTCAACCATGAGGATTAGGAAGAGCTACCTGGGATGGTGGCCCTTAACTGGAGGTGAGGAGGAACACCCTCTGCAAAGATGATGAGAGATGAATGCAAGTTGGCACATCTGGTTGGAATGCAGAGTGGTGTGAAATTAGTCTGAAAAAGGAAGCTGGATCCAAATTGTTTAGGGCTTTAAATGCCAAATTGAGGGGTTTGTACCTCAACTCAGAGGCAGTAGGGAGCCACAGAATGAGACCTGTGCTTTAGCTTTTGGAAGAGTATTCCCTGACCACTGTGTCCGGAAGGACTGGGCCGGAGTGGCTAGAAGCAGATCGATAAGAAAGCTATGATACTGGTCCAGGTGAAACCAGATGAGGGTCCGATGGACTGGTGGGATAGGGGTCCACGAGTGAAAAGAAGGGGACAGACCTGAAAGGATTATGGAGACTGGAGCAACAATACCTGTCAATTGCTCATCTGTGGAGGAGGAGGGAGAGTCAGGTACTGTGGATGTCTCTGAGATTGTATACCTGAGTTACTAGAAGAATTGCGGGACCCTCAACAGAAACAAGGAAGGCTGTGTAGGGGGTGAGTTTGGAGGGAAGAGAATGAATTAATTCTGTTTTGGACGTGTTGAGTTTGAGAGGCCTATGGCATACTCAGGTGGAGATGCTCCACAGGTAGTTGGTTATGCAAGGCTAAATCTCAGAAGACATCCATGGAAGGCTGGGAAGGAGGATGTATCCACACTGATGAAACCCTGGATCTTTTGAAAAGATTTATCTTATCTCCGCAATTAGATCATACACTTAAAAAATGTACACTCTAAGCAGAGGCAATAAAACAATATATGCAATACTACGGCAATGGAAATGGAAAGAACACACCAAAAAAACCAAAAGTGAACATAACAAAATTATAAAGTCCAAGCAGGACTTGAATGAAGAGAGAGGTGAAGACGCTAACCCAAGTCTTTGTGAATTTTCAGAATCTGTCAGGTGTGTTGATCAGGTGTGCTGATTTTGACTTCTTTTTCTTTCCCTTTTGGTCTTAAAAAAATATTTGTCATATGGGATGGCTCTCTGGGAGGGGGAGGGGGAGGAGGTGCTAGGGAAAACTATGTTGAAGTAAAACACAGAAGTCTTCTATAAAAACTTATTTTTTGAAAGAACTGTATGCTCTTTGAAGGCAAAGAACTTTCCTTTCACTTCTCTCTATCTGCTATATTGTCTGAGCCAGTAATCAACATATTATATCTATTCAGTCAATATTTTAAAAATTAATTCCTTATTGACTGGTGTGTGCCTAAAGCTCTTCTGCCATAGGATGGAAGCAGGGAGAGTGAAGAAAGAAGTTCAATGGGGGCAAAGGCAAAACATGAAAAATCACAAGCCACAGAACCCCATACCAGCCCCTAGCCACCCTTTTCTCTCACAACATCACCAAGGACAGCGAGGCCCCCATCTAGTATTGTGGCACATCCACAAAGGCCTGGCTTCCTGAATAGCCACATGGCCTGGAAAAAAATCTTATTATGTAGATAGACAGTCAGATTTACCAGCTCCTCATCCCACCTCTGTAGCAGGTATTTAGGAACCATGCATTATCTATGCCACTTTTATCATTCAATTCAATAGACTATGATTAAGCTTCCCACTATGTCCGTGGCCTTACAATCAGGGCTAAACATACAACAGTGAAAAATGGCACAGTCCCTGATCTCAAAGAGCTTAGAATGAATGAACAAATGAAAGGAAAAACATTTATTAAGCACTTACTATGTGCAAAGCCCTGTGCTAAGTGCTAGAAATAAAAATGGTATAATAATAAAACTAATTGAATGTGGCTACTGTAGCATGTACACAAGTTACTATGAAGCAACAACGCAATGAAGCAAAGGTGAAATCCCGACAAAGGAAAACTGAGGGGAGAAGAATCTAAACTGCTCTACGAGAAGCGCCCCCAAAGAAAACATCTCCAGCTCATACTCAAGACTGGGGTGATGTTTTTGTTAATACATATGGAGCCTCGGCCAGGAAGTCTCTCAGATGACCTTCTATTGTCCTTTATTCATGGTTTGTCAAGAGATGACATGGTATAGTAAGGGAGTGCCACATCTGGGGTTAAGGGACCTGGGTTCAAAACCTTACTTAACCCTGTGTGACTTTGGCCAGGACAGTCCACCTCTGTGGACCTCAGTGTTCTCATCTGTAAAATGAGGGTATATTTGATGACCTCCAATGCTCCTTGGAGCTCCTAACCAACTACATTCTGAGAAAATTTGAGATGGAGGCTCCAGACAAAGCGATCTAGGGAAGCTCTAAGAAAGGTAGTTTAGCCCATGGAGGCACACAGTACAATGATGACAAAGATAGACTTAACCCTCAAATCTCCTTGTTCCATGCACTTCCACTATGTAGCTATAATAATAAATAACAATAAACCACCATGGTGAATTATCACGTGCAAAAAGCTCTTAAGGACATGGCTTGCATTATACTCATACCTGAAGAGTGAGGCGACCAATTTCTTCTTCCAGCTCCTGGACCTTGGCCTCTCGTTCAGCCACCATCCTCCGAAGCTGGGCTATGATACAGCTGTTTTTTTGAGCCTCCATGGTCAGCTGTTGGCCCAAGTTCTGCTGAGCCTCCTTGGCCCTTTCATCCTGGTGGCTGAGTTTACTTAAGATATCTTGCAGCTGCTTTAGCTGGCTCTGAGGAAATTTTTAAAAAAAGTCATAGGAGATCATCATTCTGGGTGCTCCAGAATCACAGACTCTCAGAGCAAGAAGGGAACCTTGGGGTACATCTCAGCCAATGAGGACCTGAAGCAGGAATACATCCCTGACAAGCATTCGTTTACCATCTGCCTGAAGACTCACAGGAATGGGAAACACACGACCTTTCAAGGAAACCCCTTCCACTCTTGGACAGTTCTCATTGTTGGGAAACTTCTCCTCTCATGGAGCCAAAATAGGCTTTTCTGGATCTTCCCCATGTTACTGCTAGTCCCATCCTCTGGGGCCAAGCAGAATAAATCTAGATCCCTCCCCACACACTAGGCCTGGAAATGCCAGAAAAGAGCCATAACCCCTTCAACCTCTAACCCCAAATCTCATCTTTTCCAGGCTTCTTTTAAATAATATTTGAAAGACATCGTTTCTAGGCTTCTCATCATCATAGCTGCCTTCCTCTAGACACACTCCAGATTGTAATTGTCTTTCCTAAAATGTTGTACCCATACAATAATATGTCAGATGTGGCCTGAGCAGGGCAAAGGACAATGTGATTACCCCCTTTCTCACTCTGGATGCAGGGCTTCTACTCATGCAACCTAAGATTGCAGGAGCTTTGGGGCTGCCATGTTATACTGTTGACTTGTATTGAGCTTGCAGGCCACTAAAACCTCCTAGGCCTTTCTTCATATGAACCAGATGTGTCATATGACACACATAAGATACCAGATGTGTCAAGGCACATCTCCCTATCCTGTATTTCTGTAGATGAAGTTTTTGAACCCCACCCCCAAATTTTGGGTACCTGACATTATCTGTATCTTCATCTTCCTAATCTCAGTCCATCATTCCAGCCCAGTCTTCGTAGATTCTAATTCTATCATCCAGCGTATTAGCTAAACCTCCTACCTATGTGTAATCTGTAATTTTGATAAGCATGTCATCTATGCCTCCATTTAAGTCATTGATAAAAATGCTAAACAGAACTTGGATAAAAATAGAGTTCTGGAGCACACCTCCAGAGACCTCCCTTGAGTTACACTCATGGAGAAGCTCTTTATTGCACAGGGAAAACACAGGCAGGACATTAATCTTGGACCCAATTTTTTCTTCAGTTGTCTTCAACTTCCTTTGTTCCCTCTCCACTAAGCCCCCTTCTTCTCCAGAAGGAAGTTTGGTATTCTTTGGAGAACCAGGACTTGGGGCTGTAACTGCCTAGAAATAAGCACACATGACCCCTACTGCCAACTTGAGAAATCTCTCCCTACCTTCTGAATCATGAAAAACTTGGAAGAGACAGTCTATTCCACTCTCAGTTACTACCCCATCCCCAAAAAGCAGTCACCTTGCCCTTCATTGGCTAGATGCCCACTAAGGCATCCACTGACAATGGCTAAAAGCTGGTTCTCCAAAAGGCATTTTTAGATGGCTTTTAAGACAAAGGTCTTTTAGACCCAAAGGAATAAAGCTCTAGTACTGGAGTTTTCAACACCCTCAAAGGAGTGGGGGAATCTCATACTTAGCCAAGTTGACCCATGTACTACCTGGGGGATATTCCTGGATGAGAGGAGGACATATCTGAATACCAACAGTGAAGTTCCATCATGACAATCCCTTTCACAATTTATGCTAACTTCACTTCACCCAGGCACAAGGTCGAAGGTTAAATCTTCCTGAAGTTCCTTCAGGTAGCTTTCATTACTTTTCTCTTTCCCATCATAAGAGTCTTATGCATTTCCCCCCTTCATCTGAGCCTTCACTTAAGCTGTTTCCCCTGCTTAATATATCTTGTCCTTTCCCTTCTATTTATTCAAACTCTATCCAACTTCTCAGGCCCACTCAAAGCTTATCCATTCCATGATGTGAGTCCCAATTATTCTAGCCAGCCCCCACTGATCTTTCTTGCTCCAAAATATTTATTTCTTAGGAAACAGGAAGATTCTGAGATTGCAACTATTCCCCTACATCACCACATATCTTCAAAGCTCTAAACTGGAAGGGATTCAAAGAGGCATCTGGTCCAAACCCTGCCTGAAGCAGTAATCTCCCAGACAAAATCCCTTACAAATGTTTCCTTTGGCCCCCTAGCCACCTCTGGATGAATGGGAGCAGCAGAGAGCCCTCCCTCCCAGGATCAGGGCCTGTTTGCCCTTGGGGAGACTATGGGTCTGCAAGGCAGTCACAGAGCTGCTGAAGGTCATACCATTAAGGCATCTATGAGCTCATCATCATGTTTGCCCTTCTCAAGCAGGGTTGCAATTTGGCTCTTAAGCGTTTTGATCTCATTGGACAACACTTTGTTCCGGGATTTTATGCCATCACACTTTCGCTTTAGTTCTTCGTGATCTTTTTGGAGGGTATCTCGCTCACTTGTGAGTCTCTGAAATGAAATAAGACACAATTACATAAAATAATCCAATCGGTAATTCAACAAACATTTATTAAGCCCTGGGAATACAAAGAGAGTTCTGACATGGACCCTGTCCTCCAGGAGCTTATAGTCATAGGATGTAGAGCTGAAAAAGGATTTTTCAAACCATGTAGTCCAACCCCTTTCATTTTGCATCTAAGAAAACTGAGCCCCAGAGGAATGTTGCTACTTATCCATCTCTTCTTATAGGTTATTTCAGTCCTCTCCATTATGAGGTGAAAGGGAATGCTAAGATTCCTATAGGACTTTTAAGCAAATCACTTCAAACTCATTTTCCTTCACTGGCAATTTGCTATCTGGAGAGTGAGAGTATTGTGCGTATATCTAAATTTAGAGTTTAAGGATTAAAGTCTGAAAAGTACTAAAAGATTTTTTGATGAAATTAATTACGGAAATGCAAAATAGAACAACAATTTATTTCTTATTTCAGTGGCCAAAGGACATGTAATTTCACTGGTATGGGGGCCCCCTCCACCAATGCAGATCTCAACCCTTCCTATCCATTAGTTGATGGTTCTTCATGAGTTGATGGGACTGAAAAAATTCACTCCTTGGTGGCCCACCACATATCTGGTGATGAGCTCCTTTGCACTCAACAGCAAGCCATAGAAAGAGGGAGGGGAGGGATAGGCTTGGATCCCAGGAACTTGGAATGGGGAGACCAGTTAAAATTCTGCCTCAGATACCAGCTCTGGTACTGCAGGCAAGAAATTTCCTTTCTCTGAGACTCATTTTTCTCATTTGTAAAATATAGATGATATTTGTACCAACTGCCTCACAGAGTAGTGAATAAAGTGATTTTTAAACCTTAACGCATTACAGAGGGTGGGGGGCTATCATTCTCAGTTAGGCTATTCATCAGTTGGCCAACACGGAAGAGTCATGGGCCAACGTTTGAAGCCTTCCCAGCCTGAAGACTCTCCAGGGCTTGAGTCAGAGTCAGAGAATCAAGATCCCAACTCCTTAGCCTTCAGAGGGCTTGGAGGAGGAGATTAGGAGGGAAAAGTGGAACTGCCAACAAGAACAACAAAACTGAGAAGCTCACTTCCAGCAGGAAATTCAGGGAAAGCTGGAAGAAGTTTGGAGTGGCCCTCAAGGAGGGTGAGACATTGGCGTTTCTGCCACAGCCAAGTGACTGCCCTCAGCGCTCAGAGAGCATAGCCATCTCTCTCCTAGAACAAAAGACAGAGGGGGTTGAAAGAAAGCCTCTCTGCTCTCCAGGTTATCAGGAAAAACAGTCTTACTTTAAAAAATGGGAAAGGAGTCCCAGTGTTTAAACGAAGAAGAAAAGGGATATGAAGAGGCGATGACAGAAAGACAGAAGGATGTCCCACAGAGTAGAAAGGTAAGAAAACCACCGGACATTTAAGATTAAATAACACATAGCAGACTATTCCAGAAGAAGAGAGAGCTGAGTGCTCTGAGAAAGAAGCAAACTACTTCTCCTTTGAGGGATGATTATGTGGATACACAGGGGCATTTGGGTGAGAGACAATCCACTAAGGGTCAGAGGAAGAAAAGCTGGTTGGGAACTCCTTGCTAAGAGATATTTGAGTATTTGTTGAACAGATCAATAAAATAAGCATTTCTCAAGTGCCAAGGACTGTGTTACATACTCACAAAAGTGAAACAATCTTTGCTCTCCAAGAGTTTGCATTCTGACAAAGGCATGCTTTCTTGCCTAAGGATATAGACTAGAGTGACAGAGACTCTACTAAGACTTGGCAGATTGGATGCCAACTCACCACTGGTGGTGAACTGCTCAGGCATGAATGATATGACCAAGGGGACTCGAGAAAGCTATGGAGTCTTGTGCAACAAGCTGAAGACCTTGGGGGTAGCAAGTGGTGTTTTCAACAATACTCCTGACTCTGTGTGACCTTGGGCAAGTCACTTATATCCAATTGTCTTGCCTTCCCCCCTCCCAAAAACAAAAACAAAACAAAACAAAAAAACCACAATGCTACTGACTAAAGGCAACAAGTATTTATTAAACACTAACTATATACCAGAAATAAAACAGCAATAAAACCCATAGCCTCAGAGGTCTAGTCACAAATTTAGAACATATGGGTAACAAGTGACCCTAGTGCTCCTAATTCAAGAAGAAAAAATTAACCTTGTAGGTTAAGACTATCACTGAGTCTTAGTGTAATGAGACCCATGACCAGAATATGGCTCTAGAAGGATATACCTTATTCAAAAGGAAATAAAGAGAGTTAAAAGGATGTTGGGGAGTGTAACATTAACGAGGGTGCACTGGACCCAGATCCCACTGATTCTTGAAAGGTAATTATTAAATTTTCAGTGTGTATATTTATGCTTTGGAAATTAGGAAATGCTATAAATCAGGGTTTGATTTATTCTGTTGATTGTGTGCTTGAGAAAGTGATGGGGAAAAACAGCAATAATGCAGATTGTACTTAAAATGTGACTTATGTACTTTCTTATTCAGAGAGTAATTAACAATTTCTTGATTGCCTTAATGATAATTTTATTACAATAATAATTTTATTATTCAAGATACAGAGAAACAATTGAGGAGAACTTCTGTTTTAGATCTGGTTTTCACCAATTTAAGAACGATCTGGTACTGGAACAAAAACATCTTTGAGTTTGGGATAATGGGTAGGAAAGCCAGGAATATTTCTTATATATATATATATATATATATATATATACACACAAGATTTGGGGAAGCAATTTTTAAACGAGTTCAGAGAAAGAGTAGGTAGGATTCAACAGATTCAAATTCTACATGAGAACTCAGCTCCAGAGAAGTGAAATTCTAGAATGAAATTCTGAAGACTCAAAACAAAACCCAGGTACGATGGGGAAGAAAAGGAAGTTTTCTAAAGCTGCTTCTATATGTATATGCCGACTCATCATCAACTTAGATTTTTCAAAGATATCTACAGAAGATAAAAAAACAAGAGAAGGTAATACAGGATGGACACAAAAGGGTGGCATGGTTTATAACAGCATCAGGAATGCTAAAATTCAGAATGAGCTGAGTAAGGCAAGAAGAGCTAAGTGTAACACAAAGGGTTGGATCTGTGGGGTTTTTGTTTCATTTTTGAGCTTTACTGGGGAAGAGAGGAGGACCAAAGAAGTAACAGGACCGCTTCATGGAGTAGATGGGATGGTGAAGATAGCATTGAAAGAGAGGAGGTAGAACCTGTTTGGCTCTCACTAGATGTTCTTTCCCTGACAGGAAAGGACAAAACAAAAATGGTTGACAAAGAGTTGACAACCAAAACAATTTCAAAGAGATAGTAAAATAGCACCTGGGTCCCCTTGATGAGTTCAGTTCATCAGGCCCTACTGAGAAGGTTTACCTGGCAGATGTGACTACTGAGTCACAGCCAATGTCCATTGAAAGACTGAAGAGAAGAGGCACAACGGGATGAGGGGGAATATCCTGATTCTCAGAAAAATAAATAGAATCTGGAAAGCACAAACTAAAGAGCCTGACTTTTATTCCTCACAAAATCATAGATATAATTATTAATATTTAGTGAACCTCCAGAATCTCCATGAAGAGTTCATTCACTCCCCTCCTGACTTTCTGGATTTTGCCACCATGCCACAGCTGCTCTCTCACCCTAGAACCTCCCTCAGGGTCTGAGGCATCCACACCCTATAATATCCCTTCATCCTTGTGGCCTTCTCACCCTGAGATAGCTCTCTGACATGCCAGCCCCCTTTTCTTCTTTTGGTGAGTTCCCCCTAGGCCTCCCATTTTGGGGAGGGGCCCAGGCCTGTCACCCTTCATTCCCCTCCTGGCTCTGCTTCTTTCTGGACTTCCTACACCATACCCTGCCTTCTCCACCCCCTCCCCCCTTTAGCTTCTTTTTGTATTCTGTTTTCCCCCATTAGAATATAAGCTCCATGGGGATAAGGACAGTCTTTCTTTTTGCTTGTATTTGTATCCTTAGTGCTCTGCACAGTGCTAGGCATATAGTAAGCACTTAAATCCTTGTTGTCTGCCTGTCTGCCTCCTGGGTGAAGTCCACATGAACACATGTGAGCAAAGCAATATAGACTACATGGCCGAGTCATACAAATTTGTTTATAGAAATGGAGAGGTTTCTGACAGCAATCCAGGATCAGATCATTGCCACCAGAAATTATAGAAAGGTTATCATTAGGGAGCTCAAACTTCTTAACTGATGCAGATCATACAATGAAATGGTGAAAACCATGGAACACATCACAGCAGGTGACTCCCAGGTCACACGACCAACAAGATGGCAGACTAGGAATTTTCTTCAATCCTCATGATCTCTCAAACATCACCAAAATAGGAACTGTGAACAACAGATAAAAAACAATTTCAGCTGACTCCATGGCCACCAAGAGCTCTAAAGGGGCAAAAATTTGAAGAACTTAGAGCTGAGAAATCTCTAACCCCTAAGTCCTTTACTCTGCACCTGTTCCCTCACCACCTGCCACACTCTGTCGGGGCTATGAAAGCTGACCTTTGGGCTTGTAGCTGAACTCAACTCTACTCCACCCCTCCTCCCTATGCCAGAGAAAACCAAAAGGCAGAAGCTTGCTCTGTGATACAACAAAACTCAGAGAAGTGAGGAACAGAAGAACCTGGAGCAAGATTTATGTGAGTGGCTGTGTCACTACACCAATCCTGAGGGAAAGAACTGAATATCCAGCTGAGGCCAGTTCTGTTTGAGACTGAGGACACTGAAACATGAATTGTCCAGCATGGGGAAAGGCAAGACAGCTTTGAGGTCCATCACCATCCATAAGGAAGGAGTCGGAAAGTGAACAATAGGGAAATATAAGAAGAAAAAAGGCCTTAAAATCACCAGAGCTCTCAGGAGGAAGAAAACTCAATTAAAGACCTTGAGCATAAGTAGATAAACTAACAGGGAAGATATTAATAACAAAAGGGAATATGGCCTCCAGATCAGCTAAACGACTCCAGACATCTATGAATAAATTTTGCAAGACAAAGGAAAATGAAACAACACTCAACGAAGTGGAGAACTCTATGTATTCTCAAGAAAGCATGGAAACACAGCAGGATGTTTCTGAATGGCTTAAAAGAGAAATTAACAATTGTGAAAGCAGAACTTATGACATAAACAGCCAAAATAACTGGAAGAATAGAAAAACTTTATTCCATAGTGGCAGGTCTCATCATAGAAACAAAAGAGAGAATAACTGATTCAGGAATGTAAATGTACAGAATTAAAGGACAATCTTAGAGAAATATTTCACAGCAGGCTGAAAAAATATGGAATCTACCAGATACCTGGAAGAATGCTCTCAGTTGGCTAGAATTATACACCAGAAGGTCATTATTTTTTTAACAAAATAACAGATTATGAGTTCATATACTGTAAATTCAGATCTCAAAATATTAAGAATTCCACAAATAAACTGTACTGGAACTGAAACATTATTACAGATCAAACAACCACAATTACTTAGATATAACATTGATCCATAAAAAAAAAAATTCGAGAAAAACGTAGGTCGGTTTGGGTTTTTTTGGGTGGTAGGGGGACTAACATAATTTTTTTAAATGCCACATTAATTGATGGTTGACTTTATCTAGCAGCCTGGGACATCAACCTGAAGCTTCCTGGCTTCCAGACTTCTTTGTTCTTTCATTCTGCGGCATCTCTTCTTTTCGCTTTAGTTTTCTTCAGCTTCTGTGAAAACCTTAATGCAAAAGGTCTTTTTAGTCACCCCGATGGCAGTGTGCAGGCCAGAAGTAACAAGGGGGAATCATGTACTCGATCTCCAACCACGTCTGATATCTTTTCTCAAACATATCAAAGTTGAAGTTCTCGCATAACTGTCTTTGGTCAGTGGTCATACTGTTGTTGTTCAGTCGTTGCAGTTGTGTCCAACTCTTTACGACCCCAATTGAGGTTTTCTCGGTAAAGATACTGGAGTGGTTTGCCATTTCCTTCTCTGGCTCATTTTACAGATGAGGAAACTGAGGCAAACAGGGTTAAATGACTTGCCCAGGGTCACACAGCTAGTAAGTGTCTGAGGACACATTTGAACTCAGGTCTTCCTGACTCCAGGCCTGGTGCTCTTATCCACTGTGCCACCTAGCTAGCTGCCCCAATGTTCATAAGGAGGTTTCAACTGTGAGCCTTATTCTGATGGTGATTCTTATAGCAGGAGATCTGGCCTGTCAATGTAACTGGAACCTGGAAGGTATTGGTGTCTTTTCTAGGTTTGTTATTACCTTGTTTAGCAATGGCTCTCTCTTTATCTTCACCTTCTCTTTCTAATTGGCCAACACTACTGACCCTGTCAATTCCTGGAACATTTTGATAATCTTTCAATAACATGGGGGAAAGCAAGTCATCCATCTGGCCAGACTATGCTGCTTTCTCATTTGCCTATGCTCAGGTAGTTTGGAAGAAGCCATTCTTCAGCATATGCAGACGACCACTTGAACTCATCCCTTCAGTGTCATGGCCACCTGGCCCCTTACACCTGTCAGCCAAGACCAGGTGAGCCATGAGATGTCCAGATGGCTGCTGTAAGGACCCACCCAGAGCTCCATGTGGATACAACCATCTTAGCCCACGTGCCAGAAGGAGGTTTTGAATAGACACTGTCATACTGAAATTCATAATCTTTAGACCATGTAGAATACAAAATGTTTGAAGAAGTATAGAGTCCTAGTAGATGAAAGGTCTTTGATGAAGGTAGTATGGTATGGTGGAAAGAACCCTGACTCTCAACGCTCAAGGTTCCCATCCCCTCTGTAATGATGACTAGCTGCATGACCTTGGATAAATCTCTTAATCTCTCAGTTTTTTCAACTATAAAACAAAGGGGTTGGGTTAGATAGTCTCTGAGGTCCTTTCCAGCTCCGAGCTCTTGAATTCTACAATACTATTCTAAATTAAAACCATTATCAGAGCAGGATGACATACACGGTATCCCCATTATTGGGAGTTCTACTCAAGTTCTCCCACCCAGGCTTTCAATGAGTCTACAGAAGATTAACTCATGTCCCAAAATGGTAAAATTCAATTGGAAAAAGCAGTCATTTATTTCCATCTGTACAACAATGAACAGAACCTTTAACCATAAAAGAATCATAGCAGGAGAGCAACTTGTCCCGAGACTACTCCTATGTGAACCTTATTCAATTAAGATGAGATGAGATATTACTGCCACCACTATTAATAATGACATTCCTAATGGTGAGAACTGTCCAAAAGTGAAATGGGCTGGCTCCGGGTGAGTGAGGGGGTCTCTAAGCCCTCTTCTAGCTCTTAGGTTCTGTGATTCTTCCAGTTACTGTTTGATCTCATTGTATTTGGAGAAGTGGTAGAAGACCCTGAGGAGAGACAACTGCAGATTTGGGACTGGCTGGAGGTTTCTGGTCATGGAATACAGCTGCCCTCCTTACACAAAGTAGGCATTTGATGTTGGTTGAATTGTCTGTCCCATCTGCTCCTTCCTCTCCATTCCCATAGCTCTCATACTAGTTCAGGCCCCCACCTCCTCATGGCTGGACTTCAATAGCTTTCTAAATGTTCTCTCCACCCAATCCATTTCTATACAAAGACATCAAGCCAGCTTTCCTAAAATATTAATTTTATGTTGAGCTATGACTTAAAAATATCTAAAGGCCTCCTCCCTCTTCCGCCATTGCCTACATAATTCAGAGTCTGGCACAGGACATAGGCTTCAGAGTTGGAAGGCAATCTAATTCAACCCCCTTGCTGTTGTTGTTCAGTCTCCATGACTCCATTTGAGGTTTTCTTGGCAGAGATACTGGAGCAGTTTTCCATTTCCTTCTCCAGCTCATTTGACAGATGAGGAAACCAAGGCAAACAGGGTGAAGTGACTTGCCCAGGGTCACACAGACACCAGTGTCTGAGGCCAGATCTGAACTCAGGCAGAGGAGTCTTCCCGATTCCAAACTTAGCAATCTATACACTTTCCCACCTCACTGCACAACTCAACCCCTTTATTTGAGGACTGAGTCCTGAGGCTTGGTCCTGAGAGGAACATGGACTATAGAAATCTCTGATCCAGAAGGTGGCTTGAAGTCACGAACCTGAGAGTTTTTGAAAGTGGAACACACAACCTATGAGACAACAGACTAAGAGGAAGGAGCTGGCTTTATATGATTGAAGCAGCAGGAACAGCGAGACATCTCTGCTCCACTTAGGACTTAATAAGCCAAGCTGAAAAAAAAAATTAGTGGCACAAGGCTGGGGGTGGGGCAGGCGAAACTTAAATTAGAGCAGAGAAGCAAACCTCTGTCCAAATTTTAGAAATTTTCCTAACTTGGGGAAAGTGGGCGTCTGAGTTAGGGTAATTGTTCTAATAACTTTTTGTCCTATACAAATACCATGAGAGGGCAGAGAAAGGGACCAGGTGGGATCTGAAGGCCATCACATTGCCCCCAGGATAAAATCAAGGTAATTGTTGAAATAGGGTGTGGCTGATTAAATTTCTGGAGAAGACTGAGGTGAGGAGGAGAAGGTGATGACTGAAGATAAGATGGCATCCTCACCCACCCCCAAAGGGAAGACAGGTGAGACCTGAGAACTCAGCTTCACCCCTTCGAGAAGGGAGGAAGAAGCAGAAAGAGATCGAGAACCTTCCATAGTGCCACCCACTGATGTAACAGCACAGAACTAAAGTCCACGTAATGCAGGCTCGCTTTGCCAGGTCAGCATCTCTCATTCCAAAGCCAGGGAGGGCTCTTTCTGAGCCAGCTGTCACAGCCTAGCAGCCTCACATCCTGAGACCCCACTTCACCTTCTCTAATCAAGCTTATCTAGCGCTGCTCCAGCATCCTGCCCCTACAGCCTGGTTTTCTTCCTGGCTCCTGAGCACACCAGTCAGTCTCCACTCCAAGACTTTGATAACATTTTCCCGATAGCTTAAAAAAAAACTTTCTCCCCCCACCAAGCCAGGAGCCCTCCATACTTCTGAGGTCCAGCTTCATGCTTATGTTAATAGCCTCTACATTTTGACAGGATCGCCTCTTCTCTCAGCTCCTACTGGACTCCCATATACTGCCTTGGGTTGCTTCCTGTGCCTGGAGCATGCCTCTCCTCCCTCTGTGCTGAGTCATTTTCTACATAGCTGACAAAGCCCAATTCAAAGGGTACCATCTTCAAGAAGACCCGCAATTCCCTGGCCCCACCCCAACCGCTAACAACCTTGTTCTCCTGATCTCAGCCTTCTGTTTTGCACATCATGTAATTTGTACATTATGGATATCTGTGCTTATGTGTGGGCATAATGCCTTCTTGCTTATCTTGTCCCCCAAATGGATTGTGAGTTCATGTGGGCAGAGACTGGGGGTATCTAAATTTTGTAACTCCTCCAGCTCCTAGCATAATGCTTAGAAGCCAACCATAGACACTTAAGTGTTTGTCAAATGAATAAATTTCTACAGCAAATAAGATATGACTACTTGGAGCACCAGTCAGGTGTCAGAAACTAATCTAGACGCCAAAAACAAAATAAAACACTTTTTCCCCTTGGGAGGGAAATGTGACCAATACCTTGTCTTAGGCTAATGATCTCTTCAGATAAACCTCAGCTAAATCAACACGTACACCTCATATGGGGATGATTGGCAGAGGCCTTCTTTGGACTAGTGATTTCAAGTAGTTCTCTGTGTAGCCTTAGGACTCAGTCACATAAAACATACCTTCTAACCACTAAATAGCACTTGGGCCAAGTACGCTCTGAGTCTGGCAAACAGCTGCTGGTCAAGTGCGTGAGCACACATCTGGGAAGCAAGCACCTACTGCAGCAGGAGGAGAACTGGTTTCATTGGGCTTGGGTTGGACTTTGGGTTTGGATCCCAGCTCAGTCACTTATCTTGTGTGTGACCTAGTACAAGTAAGTGCCTTCCCCACTCTGGACTTCAGTTTCTTCCTCTGTAAAGTGAGGGATTCAACTAGATAATCTCTAAGGACCTTTCCAGCCCTAAATCTCCCCACCAAATAATTTGATTTATGTATAGTATAGTGTCACTTCTTGTTGTTAAGTTGTGCCTGACTCTGTGACCCCATTTGGGGTTCTCTTGGCAAAGATACTGGAGTGGTTTGCCATTTCCTTCTTCAGCTCATTTTACAGATGAGGAAACTGAGGCAAACAGGGTAAAGTGACTTGCCCAGGGTCACACAGCTAGTAAGTGTCTGAGGCCAGATTTGAACTCAAGAAGATAGTCTTCCTGACTTTAAGCCTGACACTATGCACTGCCACCTAGCTGCCCTATTATGTATTATAGTTATTGGTTTTTGTAGTTTATGCCTAAACTAGACTATTAGCTCCACGAGGGCAAGAACCAGGTCTTTTCTAAGATTTATGTTTCCTACAATACCCAGCACACAATGCTTTGTACATAAATAGGTATTTAATAAATGTTTCATTGATATTATTGTATTATAAAACCTTAAGCATCCTTAGTGCTAGCTTCCAGTGTCTCTGGAAGTATCTAGCTTAAATCCTTGGAATCCCAGCCACAGAAGCTCTTTTTTACCTCTAATGCATCTTTTTTTTCTTTCTCCAAGATACGGATCTTTAATAGGTTTTTCTCTTGGGCTGAAAATTTCTTTGTTTCTGAGTGGTTTGGCATCTCCTCCTCGTTATTAATGGACCGGTTCCGGATTGAACCTAATTGATTCTCAAGCTCTCGAATCTGTGAGAGAACATAAAAATAAAGTTCCACAGGTATAGGTCTGAGCCAAAAGGCCCTACCAGTGAGCACGTCAGTTTGACCCAATAAAAGAAAAATGGCATAATGTTCCACCAGGGTGCCTGTCAAATGTGCAAATTGAACAAGCTTGACCAAGAAAGGTAGGAACTAAAATTCACCAGTATCATTGACAAAGAAGAGTGGTAAATCCCATTCCCACCTCCTAAGTTTTCATATATGACTAGGAAAAGGGTTTTTTTTCTGTTACTCTGGTTATAGCTACTTCATATGTCTCTATAATATCATTTTAAATCTTTCAAAGGCACATTAGCTTGAAGCACAGCATTGATAAAATTCAAAGCCCACAGGAGAAGCTCTCAGGAGCCATATGCAGCCAGGCCACCCCAAGGTCAGAGAGGTCTGTCCTTGAACCCAAACTGCAGTGTGTGCAACTACTCACAAATGGCAGGGGTAAAGTAAAGAGGCCCAAGATCTGGGCACCAGTCCAAACTTTGTAATACGCTAACTGTGTGACCCTGGACAAGCAAGTCCTCTCTTTGCAGAGTGGGTTTCATCATCTATAACATGGGACAGATGAGCTAGAAGACCTCTGACTCCCTTCTGGCTAAGACATTCTACGATCTATGTCCTAAGGTCCCTTCCAGCTCTTACATTCTATGTTCTGTCTCTTCTACCTCTGACAGTTCTAAACTCTCTTCCAACCCTGAAATTCTATGTTCTCAGGTCTCTTCCAGCTCAGACATTCTCTGTACTAAGGTCCCTTCCAGCTCTGATACTCTGTGTTCTAAGTCTCTCCCACGTATGACATTCTATGTTCTAAGGTCCTTTCCAGCTCTGACATTCTATGTTCTGAGCTCCCTTCTGGCTCTGACATTCTATGTTCTGAGCTCCTTTCTGAGCTCCCTCTGACATTCTGTGTTCTAAATCTCATCCAGCTCAGATATTCTGTGTTCTAAGGTCTCTTTTAGCTCTGACAGTCTATGTTGTATCTATGTTATAAACTCCCTTCCAGGTCTAACGTTCTATGTTCTAAGTTCCCTTCTAACTAAGACATTATACACTCTACAGCCCCTACAGATCTATTCTCAAGAGACTGACAAAGAAAAACGAGCTATGCCCCAAAATAAAAAGATTGAATTTGTTGTATTGGGTAATTGAAACCAACCAACTACAGGAAATCTGGGCAAATTACTTAGAAAGACCCATTGTTACTATACATATATACACACACACACATATATATATACATATATAGTCCACTCTTTGGGCCCCTGTAGACATCCTGAGATAGAGAATTTGGCCTGAAGCTGTTAGCCATAATCATCCCTTCAAAGACTAAGGGAAATTAGCTTGGGTCCAAGAACTAAGGTCCTAGGATGGACACTAGAATGAGTCTTAAAGGAGAGCTGACCTGCCTGAGCAGAAGTACCTCAAATATGCCTAACATCCCTGCAACTAATCTGGCCCCAGGACTCCACCAAGCCCTGCCTGCATTGTGCCTACCCCTGCAAGAAACTGGGGATTGAATTAAGTTAGCCTTTGCTCCTGGGAGGCCCTCCTGCACGCAGAGGAACCCAAGGTTCCCCTCAGAAAGCCTGGGATGCTGGGCTGCAGGCTGCCTAAGCCAGGGGCCCATTGTCAACCATACTTCTGTACTGAGCCTTGTCAACCCCATACCTCAGATGCTCTAAACCTCTTTTCTCCAGCCTTCAAAAGTCTCTGGTCTATTGTGGGAAAACTGCCTTTTGGCCTATGCCCTTCTCCTGGAAATTATGTATTAATTTACATTTGTATATGTTTGCCCCAACAGAATGAAAGTCTGCTTCACTTTGTCTCTGTATCCCCACTGCCAATGGGCATATAGTTGACCCTCAGAAATACTTGTTGACTTAAATCGAATAGTATTTAGAGCTGGCAAGGACCTCAGAAGTCTTCTGGTCCAACCTTCTCATTTTACAGAGAAGGAAACTGCAGCTCAGAGAGAAGTGACTCGTCTGAGGGCACATCTGGAAGAGCCAGGACTTGAACCCAGGTCATTAGAGTCCAATTTCAGCATTCTCTCCTCTGCACAATGCAGCTTCTTTGGAAAGAAATGCTTGATTGTAACAACAAATTGGGATAACTAATCCTTAATAGGATTATGTGAATATCATCCACAGCACTACTCCATGAGTCTCTGATGTCCACTGCCTGGGGCTGGGAGGGCACTGGATTTGGAGTTGGTGGGCCCTAGGTTTTCAGCCCCAGTTCTGCTAGCTGGGTGACTATGGGCAAGGCCACTTCACTTTCTCACCTGAAATATTCCTGCCACCCACCTCGCAGGACCATTGTGAAAGAGGAGCTCAAAGTGCTATGGATGTGGAAGGAGGGCCCTACGACTGCCTTCTTCCCATGGCGGTGGTGAGGACTGGAGCACTTTGAGAGGTACAACACTGGGGAAATGGGGGTTATTCTACTCCTAACATTCTAGCTGGGACAATCAACCCGCTGGAAAAACAGGAACACTCTAATAAGCTTTTTAAAAAATTACCTACAAGTTACGAACAAGAGAACACAGAGCCATAACTCACCTTGCTCTGCAAAACGAGAATCTGCTGGGCCCGACCACGCCAAGTCCCAGGGGATGATAACAGCTGCTGAATGTTGACGTCCTCCCCAACTTCACTTGCTAAAACCTACAAATCAGGGCCCAGTGGAATTAGTGCCCATTGCTGCATGTGAACCCCAGCTGACCACCTTTCATATCACTGCTCCACTGGGTTCAGGGACAAGGCTAACAGAGTGTGAGGGTAGAGGAGATGGCTAACCACCTGATAGATACCCAGAATGCCTAGGCATTGCCCCATACCCAACTGCCAGGGCTCAGCACAAATAACCTTAAACCCCAGATAGAGAAGAAAGCTTTCTTTCCAACTCCAACTCATTTCCCCCAATACACGACAGATTAAACATAAACTTGGCCATGGCAAATGCTTGTGTTTCTTTCAACCTGTTTCCCATTTTGCCTCAACCTTGGCTAATTCTGGATAATTACAGGAAGTGCATTCCACATGGTGTATTTGCAAAGCTTTGGCCCCACATCCCCTCTGTCACAGAGTGTAGAATCAGGCAAAGACAAATGGATGGCCATTTCTAAGCAGAGGCAAATGAAGAGGGAACAGAACATGTCAATCTGGTATACTAGGGTGAAATTGTCGGGAGCTTTTGAGGGGGACCAAACAGCAACATCAATGAAGGTCTGTGCCCAGAGCTGACTTGAGGTTTCAAATCTGAAAAAGTATGCTTCGATTTATAAACTTGGCCTCTTTAATGCCTGTCGACTGAAACCAAGCCATGTATACAAAGCTTTTTCAGCTTGTTTCCACAATAGAAGACTGTTTCAGAAATCTTGGCTAATATAAAAAGCTCCAGCAGAGAGGAAAGACTCTAAAGAATTCTAGTTGCAATCACTATTTAAATGAAAATAAATAACAAACCAATTGGGACCTAATTCCAACTCTGCACACTTTCTTTAGAAATGAACCTTTTAGTGTAAGGGAAAATGCCCTGGATTTAGTCAGAGCATCGACTTTGCCACTTACTAGCCACGTGACCTCAGGCAAATCTGCCCTTCTCTGGGCCTCCGTTTCTCATTTCTGTAAAACTGAGATAAACATATGGGCTCACAGGGTTGTTATGAAGAAAGTACTTTGAAAACTGTGAAGTGTTGTAGAAATGAAGCTTTTATTATAATTATTGCTGTAGTTGCTGTTATCAAGTAAAAGAAACCCAAAAAAAGGTCAACAAAATAAATCAAATAGACCCAGTGACATATCCAAACCTCACATTTCTGGAGCAATTTACCATGCCAAAGGTGGTTTCCTACAACAAATTTGGACATTTATTTGACAACGATTAGCACATTCTAAGTATAAGAGACAACGGAACTTGGGGTAGGGGCAAAGAGGGTGAATGTGTGTTCAGTGCCTAAGAGACCATGAAGTTGTGGACTGGGGAGAGACACTAGATCCCTCAGGCATCAAACTGAATGAGTCAATAGAGACTGTGGAAAATAGGTCAGTGCATCTTGAGACATGCCCAGCAAGAACGGCCTGATTTCCACGTGACTGAATATTTTCTACTTCTAAATACAACCTATTGTTCTGGTCTCCCTTGAATCTTGCTCTCCTAGGAATTCAACTGAGCTTGGCTATAATACAGGAAAACAAAAAAAGAGCCGTCTCTGGTTTGCCCTTCTCAAGGCCAAGGTGAGGCCTATGACGACAAGAAGAAGCTCAGAGATACCTTTTGTGCAACTTTGAGTTCCTGTTTGATGGTCTGGATCTGGTTGCGAAATTCTGTGATCTTAAAGTTTGCTGACGTCAGCTTGTCTTGCAAAGTTTTCACCTCTGGATTTTCGGCCTTAAGGAAAAAAAAGAAATGGAGAAGGAATTTGTTTTCAAATTCAGCATGCTGAGCACCCAGGGGTAGCAGAAAAGAGGCCAGACAGGACTAATAAAGAAAAAAGTTTGCCTTAATAGGATCAGCACAAAATTTAGAGCTTCCTCTTGTCATGTGGTCCCACCTCCTCATTTTACAGATAAGCCAGCAGAAAGTGACTCATCCCATGGGACACAGGAAGAAGTACCACAGCTGGGTCTCAAAACCAGGTCCCTCTGGCTCCAAATCCAATGCCACTCTATACCACCTCTACCAGATTTTTTAATGTCCTAAAATTATAATAGACTTTCATTAGTAGCAGTAATAATGCTTTAAAAAAGAATTTTGAGTTAGAGGGGACCAAATTCAATCCCTTCATTTTAAAGACGATGAAATTGAGTCCTTGAGAACCCCAAACAACTTGGCACAGCTTGTAAGAGGGGTGGAGCCCAGGTATTAAAATTCCAAGTCCAGCACTCTTTTAACATCTATAGTATGGAAGTATGTGTGTGTATACACATACATACATACATATATAAATAGATATGTATGCATATATATATGGATTTCTGGGATGCCCTGAAACATACATATGTCCTAACATGTACGTGTATACATACATTTATGCAAACATAATATCACAAAACAAGCTGGAGAAGAAAATGGCAAACCACTTCAGTATCTTTGCCAAGAAAACCTCAAATAGGGTCATGAAGAGTCAAACAGCAAAAATATATAGATATGTACATCTGCACATGTGTGTAGACATATGTGCGGTGTGTGGGCACACATGCATACGTATTATAGACACACGTGTACGAACTATTCACATATGTACAGCCACATGTACGCACGTATATATTCCTCCTTCATTATTAGTGGAAAGGCAATACAATAACTGTAAAAGTGCTGGTCTTAGATTCAGAACATGTGGGTTTGAGTCCTGCTTCTACCACTTGGATCATAGGATTTAGAGCTGGAAGGAACCTTAGAGACCTAACTCAACTCTCTCACTTTTACAGAAACTGAGGCTAAAAAATGTTGAATGGCTTGGCCACATTCCCACAGGTGGTGAGTATCCAAGCTAGAGTCAAACTCAGATCCCCAGCATTTCCCCCACTGCACTCTATTTCCTTGTCTGTAAAATGAGGTTAGACTCAATCAGCAGTTCCAGCCTTTTCAAGAATGAAGACTGCTTTTTAACATAATTTTTTTTTTACAGACTTTGAAATAGTAGGAGTTGTACTATTGCTAGCCATTGATCTGAGAAAAAAAATGCATGACTGGGTATGGACCCTTTGCAAAAACTTCACGACCTTGGAAGACCATTGTATTGTCCCTAATGGTCTCTAAGATCTGTTCCAGTTCTAAAAGCCGATGATCCTACCTCACAGCACTGTTGGGAAGAAAGTGCTTTGCAAGGCTCCAACTGCTATAAAAATATGAGAATATGAGCTTCTGTTCTATATGTGAGGTATTATCCTATCCTATCCTATCCTATCCTATCCTATCCTATCCTATCCTATTATCCTTTCCAAACTAATTTCTTTTCATTGACAATGAAAAGAAAAAGGAAATTAATCCTCTAACATCAGACCCACATGCTAAAAAATTTCATTGTAGAGGTAATTTCCAAATCAGAAATACAAGTCCTCACTCCCTAGAGAATGGAAAATCTGGGTAGGACTTGGTTCTCTGGCAGTACTGAGGCTCTACAACCTAGGCCTCACCCTCCTTTTTCTGTCACTGCTTTTATATGTGATGAATAAGGAAGACTAATCAACTGATTATCTTTCCATTCATCTCTCCAGTGGTCTTAAGGGATAAGTTATATTAAATGGTTAAGTTTCCCAGAAAGCTGAGGATTTGCCCCTTCAACTACCATTTTTTGGAAATGCTCAATATTTTGAATGGAAATCTTTCTAAAAAGTGTAATGCATATTTCTGCCTTTTTAAATGGAGGGCATCGAACATGGATTAACCTTTTCGGGATGATGCAGGGTCACTATAACTTCAATACTCACAGACTACTGGTTTTAAAGCTAGAAGTGACTAGCACTTTACAACGGGGGAAAACGGTATTTTCCTAATCTTAACATTTTGGCATGCTATTTACTATGTAGCACAAAGTGCACAGAAGGAGGGGAAGGGGAAGGGAGATATGAAGAGGAAGCAAGATCAAGAAACAGTTAGTAATCCAGTTTGACTGAGAAGTCAAAAGTACAAATTCCCCTTCATGTTCACACTATTGTATGATGAGAAGGGAACACTGGATAAGAGAAATGCGCAGTTCAACGTCACTTTTCTGATAAGACATTAAATAGAGGTCTCTATGTAGCAGAGATACAGTAGACAATGCCTTGTGTAACACGATTACCCAAAGCCCTGAGTGGAGAATGAAAGTGGAAATTCAGTAAGTTTGGAACCTAGTTGGCCTCAGGAGGGAGTTCTCCATTCTTGAACATTTATCTGACTTTTCTAAGCCTCCAGAGTTCAGATCACTATTACTGATCCTAAATTTGATAATAGCGCTTCTCCTGAGGACTGTTCCGTTCCTTGGTCTGTGGAGATCTGATCAAAGCCTTGGATCAAACACTTATCAACGGAAAAATACACTTATGAACCAAGTCATTAAGGCTCTCTCCTCCAGCCCCCTGCTTTTCCCCACTTAGCAATGACCTGTGACAGCAGGGGGTTTTAATACTTAGCACTGCTGGGCCCAGAGAAAGGGAGTGTGGTAGAATGGACAGGGCTCTGGGTCTAGCATCAGAAGCAGAGCACTACTTTCCTATCCTGGTTCCAATATTTAGTATCTATCTATGTGAAATCGCATTATCTCTTTGATCCTCCAGATTGTTTTGGGGGTTGGTGTTTTTTTGTCTCTTTAATGAGGATATTATTTGTTCCACCCGCCTCATGGAATTATTATGGGGAAAGTACCTTGGAAGTCTTAAAATGCTATAGAAATAGGAGCTGTTTTATCATAGTAGGTGCTCCAACAAGGAAACTGAGTTTATGGACATGATAGAGTCTGCCTGGCCAAGGGGAGCCCCATCCCCGGAGCTTGCTGGGCTCACTCTGTCTGCTGAGCCCGCCCTGAGAAGGCAGCTGGGGAGTCTGCACCCAAAAAGTCATGCAATCGAAGGGCCAGGCTCCCCAGCCTAGAGAACATGCAGGGATTCTACATGTGCGGGATCATCTAAGAAGGAAAAGTAATGCTGCCTTCAGAACTGAACCTAGGATGATAAATGCTTTGTAGAAATTGCTTCCGTTATCTTTTTTTAAAAAATTATACTATGTTATGGAAATGCTTGTATTGTTCTATAAAAAAATAATTTTTTTAAAAAACCCACTTCATGTTTAAGCTCATTCTCCCTGGGAATGGATGAGGTGGTAGAGGGGAGAGTGCGCCCCTAGGTGTTAAGGGGTAACGTTTATGCTTCTATCCTTGTCCTGTCTTCTCAATAAATATCTCCTTGTAAAAGCAAGTTAATGTCAATCTTAATAGGTGACATTAAATGGGGTGCTAATCATTGGCAGCTGATATGGGAGAGAACACATCAGAGTCTAGGCTAGAAGAGAGTAGCCCTAGGGCCCTGAGTGGTAGATACGGCCTCGCTTCAGCTCTCACCTCATCAGTGAAAACGGGAGTTAAGCATCCTCAGAGCTACACACACACACACACACACACACACACACACACACACATATACATACACACATACATCTGTTTGTAACCTTTTGGGGATCTTTATTAAGCTAGTCAACAACTACGCATTAAAAATCTGCTATACGCTGAGCCCTACTCTGGGGAAGAGGGAAGGGAAGGTAATCAGCTCCATTCCAGGCACTGTGCTAAGCACTATACAAACAGTACCTCTTTTGATCCTCACAACAACCCTGAGGTGGGTACTGTAATTGTCTTCAGTTTACAGTTGAGGAAACTGAGGGAGACAGAAGGTAAGTGACTTGTCCAGGGTCACACAGCTAGGAAGCATCTGAGGCTGGATGTGAATTCCTGTCTTCCCGACTCCAGACCCAGCGCTCTGTCCACAGCACCACCAACTGCCTATACTGGATGCTGAGGAGGATACAGAGTTCAGATAAAATGGGGTTCTTTGCTCTCAGGGAGCTTGCAAGGTCGTCCATCTTCCCAGAGTCCCTGCCATGTGCCACGTCCTTGCTTACTCACTCTCTCGAAGGAAAGGGAGATTGGCTCACGTGCATGTAGAAACTGTATTTCTACCAACTTGGTCAAACATGTTGGTGGATACAGAGTTATGGATGAACTGCAGGGACATTCCCCTGAGCTTCTGACTCCTAAAAAAGGGCCCCAGTGGGGGAATGGATGATCAAGAGAAAAGCAGTTGGTTCTATCTGCCCCCCACCCTAGCTCCTGCTTCACCTCCCCCGCTCCCATGCATGTACTCCATGAGTCCAGCTGCTGTTGACTAGTCAGTTATGTGATTTAGGACAAGCCATTTCTTCTCTCTGTGCCTCAGTTTTTCATCTATGAACTGGAGGGGATGGACTAGATTATCTCAAAAGTCTTTTTCTTAATTCTACAATGACATGTGCCAGATCTCCACTCGGAATCCAATATTCTTTCCACTACATCACACAACCACTCCACTAGAAAAGCTAGTGGACTGAACTCTTTGAACATTTTACTGCGTACCCGGTCTTTCAGAACACTTATTTAGCATCCTTTCTGGGATTCTCCCCTCAGGTGCACTTGAACTGGCACTCAAACTCAAAGGCTGAGTCTTCAGAGGGTAGCTGCTAGCCCTAGATTCTAGAGTGTGCCCTGTGAGCACGCACAAGCCTCCACCGTGTGCTGCCCTTGGACAGTCAGCTGATCCACACAATTACCTTTCAAAGAAGGCATTTACTCAGGTGGCATGGTAAGATCAGCAGCCACAAAGCAAACTTAGGGTGTGTACTCCCACTAATGTAGCATCTAATGGAAGCACAGACACTAAGAGAACATTGGTAGTGAAGTGCACACACAGGAACACATGTGCACCAGGGTAACTTACAACTCCAACACTTCAAGATCTGAAAATCCTCTCTTTCTTTGTAGAGTCCTCACAGCTCTAACTCTTGGTTGCCAAGGCTAATTCTTTTGGGTGCACAGGTAGGTCCCTTCTCGGATGCCTCCTGGAAGTGGCTTCCTTCCTCCAGAAGTGGCCACTTTCTGTTCGTGTCTGTCTGCAGAGTGCTGATGCTTTCAGTAAGTTACTAGGTGTTTATAATGTGGAATCAGTTCCCTTCACTCAGTGGCCAAGACTCTATAATCCTCTCAGGCTGGTTAAGGAACTTCTTCACACCTTGTTGTAGTGTTGGAGGAAAATCCTTTAACCCCTCCTTCCCCCGGCTAATAATTTGCTGTCCTCAGAAAATCAACAGTGATGCTTTTTGGCAAAGTCCATGCAGTATGGTTCACAAACAATCCAGAACCTAGCATTCTTTCACCGGGATTAGTGGGCCTTGTAATCACACTCACTTCCCAATAGGTGCTTTTAACAAAGCAGACACCATTTTATGAAACATATCCTCTACCTCAGTGAGTACAAAGGCCTGCGCCACCCAAAAGACAGGAAGAAAAAGGAAAAAGGGAAATCAAACTTCCCCCTTCAAGGAGAAAGCTTGATCCCTATAAAGCTGCCAGAAAACATGAGGCTCTCTCCATAGGGATTAAGGTCCCCACGGCTGACTTGAAGTCATCTCCTCACCCTTTAGGTAAGAAACCAAATCATTTTGTCTTGGTGCTTGTGTAATAACACAGGCCTGCTGGACCCAGAAGGGGCTAAGGCACTCATCCTTTTCCCGCTCCCATTAAAGGATCTATACTGCTTTGGATTCACATTCACAGACCAAGTTTAATCCTGGGATAAAAATTCCTCTGGGTCCTTGCAATGCATAGGGTACCCACAATATTTCCTGGGATCCCCTTTCAACCCAAGAGAAATACCCAACTGAATGTCTAAATGCATCCGTCATGGAAAAAACTTTGCTATTTTAAAATTAAAATAAATTCAGAAAAGCCTCAAAGAAGTGTACAGCTCCCAAAAAGGGATTAAGCACTTGGGGTTGATTACTCAGGATTTCTAGGCCAGCAGGCAAATCTTACCCTATGAAAAAAGAGTCCATAAGAATCTCAGATAAACTGATATGGACTCATGGCATGATTAAAAAAAAACTGCCAGAAAAATGGAAAACAGCCTGGCAGAAATTAGGCTTAAATTAATACCTTTCACCATATTTTGTAACGCATTCTAAATGGCCACATGACCTTAATATTAAAGATTATACAATAAAAATTTAGAAGAGAGACAGATCGTATATCTTTTATAGCTATGAATAGGAGATTGATTCTTAACTGGACACCTTCTGCACAAATACAATCAATGTGAGAAGGGGAGCAACTGAATGGAAAAAAAACAACTTTATATCAGATTTCCATGTTAAAGATTGGGTATGCAAGAGACATAAACAATTAACAGATATATAAAACCAAAATTCATTCCCCAAGTGCCCTGTTAAGGATTTGGTATCCAAGAGACATAAACAATTAACAGATATATAAAACCAAAAGTTATTCCCCAAGAAATAAGTGGTCAAAATATGTGAACAGTTCTCCAAATAAGAATTTTCAAACTATTAACAACCCATACGAAAGAATGCTCTAAATCACTCATAATAAGAGAAATGCAAATTAAAACAACCTTGAAGTTTCACTTCACAGCCTGTAAATTGGCAAAGGGGGGAACAGTCAATACTGGAGGGGTTATGCAAAGATAGGCACGCTAGTACACTTCTGGTGGATCTGTGAATCAGTACAATCATTCTGGAAAGTAATTTGGAATTGTGCAAATGAAATGCCTAAAATGTCCATACTTTTTGACCCAGAGAGTCTACTACTAGGCTTAAATCCTAAGGAAGCTATTGCTAAGAAGAAAGTTCCTATATACACCAAAATATTTGTAGCAGTACTTTTTGTAATAGCAAAAAAAAAAAAATGGAAACCAAGTAGATGCCCATCAATTGGGAAATGGTTAAACAAATTGTAGTCCATGAATGTAATGGCATATTATTGTGTTATGAGAAATAACAAATATGATGACTACAGAGGAGCATGGAAAGATGTGAACTAATATAAAGTGAAGTAAGCAGGTCTGAGAGAACAATACTCACAATGATTATGACCTTGTAAACTGAAACAACACACACACACACACACACACACACACACACACAAAAGCAAAAAGTGAATTTGTAAAATTACAAAGAACATTCATGACTCAAAAAAAAAAGATATGAGAAGACACTCCCAACCCACCCCTTTGCAGATATGGGAAGTCTACGAGTATGATACATTGCACACATTTTCAGACTATTCCTATGTATTGATCAGTTTTGCTGATACTTTTTCTTCTTTTTTTCAGTTGTCTTTAAAAATATTATTTGTTAAGGAGTGGCTCTCCTAGAGGCAAAGGAAGAGGGACAATAAGGAATATACTGTCAATGTTAAAAAAAAGACATCAGTAAAACTTTATTTTAAAAAAATGAACATGAATAGCTTTTATGGTATGCTCTAGGCAAATTGCAAATTGTGCAGCTAGGGTGGTGTGATGGATGGAACACCAGGCCTGGATTCAGGAAGGCTCATCTTCATGAGTTCAAATCCAGCCTCAGACATTTACTAGCTATGTGACCCTGGGCAAGTCACTTAACTCTGTTTGCCTCAATTTCCTCATCTGTAAAATGAGCTGGAGAAGAAAATGGCAAACCACTCCAGTACCTTTGCCAAGAAAACCTCAAATAGGGAACATCTGGACATGACTGAAAAATAACTGAACATCGTCATCAGTATTTGAAGTCATCAAAATCCGTACTGTTCATATTAGTTCCCATATTCATAATGGGTAGAATAATAAGCAGATATTAATACTGAAGTGTAAAATCATCCAAATGTTATCTCAGAGACTGATCTGACTCATAAAGGAAGCACCCTGGAAACTGGGTGATACAATTAGAGCTTGAAACAAAAGGAAAAACATGCTAACTTTTCTCTAGAGGATCCCTGAAAATCCAATAAGGAAGGTCCCAGATGGAGAATCACTCCCGTGGGACCCTAGAAATGCAGAGGGCACCCAAATGTGCGCTGGATGAAGCCCCTACAGTGCTAACACCAAGGTGCGTTTCCATTCAATAGGCCAAATCCCCAGAAGGTGGCTACAATTCCTAGGTTCTAGAGCATCCCCTGAGTGTGTGTATTTAACACACCCAAAAGTAGACGCAGCTCTCAGCAAAACGATGTACTAGATTTACTAAGAAGGCATAATAAGAACAGTAACTATAACACATCCCCTCAGAATAACCCTGGGGTACACTCTTCTACTAGAGGCAGCTAGATGGCTGCTAGTGGGCCTGTCTATCAGTGGACAGAGCACTGGACCTGGAGTCGGGAAGATCTAAGCTCAAATCAGGCCTCAGACACTCACTAGCTATGAGACTCTAGGCAAGTCACTTAACCTCTGTTTGCCTTAATCACACTGAAGAAGAAAACAGCAAACCACTCTGATATCTTTGCCAAGAAAACCCCAAATGAGGGACAGCTAGATGGCACAGTGACTAGAGCACCAGCCCTGGAGTCAGGAGGACCTGAATTCGAATGCGGCCTCAGACACTTGACACACTTACTAGCTGTGTGACCTTGGGCAAGTCACTTAACCCCAATTGCCCTGCCTTCCCCCCTCCAAGAAAATCCCACGTGGGGTCATGAAGAATCAGACTTGACTGAACAACAGGAGACATTTTCACATTAAAATATGAATGATTACCAGTTCCATAACAATGGGGGGCCTCTAATGTAGTAGAAAGAGTCAGAGAACTTGTTTCAGGTATTTAAGACCCTTGTGACCCGGGTAACCGTGAACCCTAAAGTGAACTCTCCTAGCTTCCTTACCTGTAAACTGAGGCAGTGGGACAAGACAATAAAAATAACTCATGGTTTAGAGAAACCTTTAAGGAGCAGGAAGCAGAGTTTGTTTTTTTGGAACAATCCTCTCAGTAAGGCAGCACAAGTATCCTACCCCAATTTTATACAAGAGGAAACAAGCTCCAAGAGGCTATGACTTGTGCGTGATCATACAGTTAGTCAGTGTTGGCGCCAACTAGATGGTCCCTAAGGACCCTTAACATTCTAATATCTATATATTATGGGATTTATATTATAGCATTACATCCATATCTATATAATCTATAATATCTATAACCCTATGATTATACATCTGCTCAAATTCTCTTAGAGACTTCAGACCATAGATAATTATGAGACACAAGTTTTAAAGGCAATTACAAGGATAAATTGTTTCACCTAAATGAAGCAGACAACACAACAAAAAAATATAAATGAACAGACACAGAGTCTTCTTCAGGTCAAAAACATAATTCATACCAAGATTCCTTCTATTATCCTGGGGTTGAACTGCTTGGTGACTGAATCTCGGCCTCCTTGTGCCTGGATCTTTGCCAAAGCTGTCTGTAGCTGAAAAAGCAAATGATTTGACTTAATATTTGATTCTATTCTGACATTATCCAGCAGGAATAAAGCACGTTGATGCTGGGGTGGGGGGTAGGTTAGCTGGATGACAATTTAACATTTATATTTTTACTTTATGGTTTCAGAATATTTATAATTGTTACGTTATTATTTTTCATAAAACTACAATGAGAGAGGTTGGACAAGAACACCTACATTAAGAGTGCAGGAGAAGAGGAGACAGAAAAGGGGACAGAGGAGTGGTAAGAGAGAGGTAGATAGTGAGAGGTGAATGGCAAGGAAAACCAAGATGAAGAGTCGAAACTACTTGAAGCCAAACACACTCCACAACCTTCATTCAACAAACCTTTCTTAAGTGCCTACCATGGACAAAACACTACGTCGGTCATCAGGGGAGATACAAACGTAACTAAGACATGGTCCCTGCCTTTAAAGGCTTGGAGTCCAGCAGAGGCAATAAAATATGCACGCAGATAAACATAAAACAAATTAGAATATATCAAATGCATAGGAGGAGAAAGAAAGCATTGTTCAGATCAGATAAGGGATAGATTTCTTCCGACCAGGGGGAATAGCGAAGGCTTCATGGAGGAGGTGATGTTTGAGCTGGGTTTTAATGGGTGAGCAAATCGTTAACAGGTAGAGAATATTTCAGATGAAGGCCAGGTGAGAATTGTAAAAAAGACACGGAGTTATTAAAGCAATGGATGAATCTGGAGTAAACGACAGCGGTCTCACTGAAGCAAGGAGTATATGAAAAGAAGTAGCTTAAACGGTAAGTTGAAGCCGGAATGTGGAGAGCTTTAAATACCAAGTTATGGAGTTTGGACTTTATATTTGCTAAGCAAGAACAGTTTATGAGCTGGGGAATGGTGTGGTCTAATATATGAATCAGGAAAATGCTTCTAGCTGTGATGTGAGGTATGTTAGGGAGTGGGAAGAAAATGGAGACTCATAAAGATATTACTGCAAGAATCTAGACAAAAAAGAATGAGGGCTTTATCTAGAATGATGGCAGTGAAATAGGAAGGATGAGAACGGTTGAAAAAGACATTTTGTGAATGGAGCTCATACTGCCCCTATTTCCTTGGGATGCGTAAGGGAAAAAGTAAAGATGATGCTCTTCGTTGGGAGGACTTAGGGAGCTCCTCCAGTTGGTCCTAGTCACTGAGCCATGTCCAGGCTAGACTGACTGGTGACTGAGAGCCAGGGGACATGGCTGTTTGTCCAAGGAGTCCTCCTACCCCCACAGTTTATAAGAGCAAGCTCTAGGAATGGCTCGCCTCTTTCTTCTGCTCACTCTCTTCTTTGGATTTTCAGACTCAATTGAACACAGCAAACGGGGGTGGGAAGATATGATTTCTCCCTCCTATTGCCTAGGAGCAGAAGTGGATGACGAGTGGCCTCTGCTTGCCCAGGACAGCCTGTGGAGGGAATTCCTGGACCTCAGGTATTTGGTTGCCTTGCATTTCCTTTTCTGAGCTTAGAGCAAAGTTCCTGAGACTGGCTTTCCATGCAAGTTCCAGAGTTCCCAAGAGTTCTAGAGTTCCTGAGTTTGGGGGTTCAGGCACCAGCTTCCCAGAGGAAGAAGACTTCTTCAATAACATGCTTGGAGGAGAAAGAGGATCCTCGAGAGATAATTGATTTACAGCTGAAGGATTCATGCCCTACTCTGGGGAGAGGTGTCCAAGCAGGAGAGCTGGACTCTCACCATTGCAGGGTGGTGCTCACACAGTGGAGGGATGAAGTGAATGGAAAATATTTCTTTCGCAGTCCTCTATAGTGTCGTTACTGTCTGGCCAGGAAGAGGAAGGGAGCAGGTGAGAAGGCAGTCTAATGGGCCACTGAATTCCTTTATTTTTCTGTATTTGTTCATGGGCTCTTGGGAGTCGAGTCCTTAGCTGAGAAGCAGCTAGGTGGTGCAATGGATAGAGCACTAGGCCTGGGGTCAGGAAGATCTGAGTTCAAATTGGGCCTTAGACACTTGCCCAAGTGCAAAATGGGGATCAAATGAGATAATGTTTGTAAAGCATTTAGTTTGTAAAGCACTCGGTAGGTGCTTAATAAATACTTGTTTCCTTCCTCCTTTCTTTGCATCCTGTGCACTACTTTCTGTAACAGCTGAAGTAAGATTGTGCTATGTACAATACTCATATATTGAGTGCCTAGGAAGGAGTTGAGGCACCCTGTTACCCATATTACGGAAAAACCCAGGAGTCATACCTAAGTTTTATTCAGGTTTCCCCCAGAGTTTGTAGGGTTGGGGCATGAGCCAAAGACAGATAATGATCCTTCAGGTTATTCAGCCCCTAGGGTTGACCTTGGTCCATCTATGGGAACCTAAAGTCCCTTGGAGGGGAGGAGCCTGGTTCAGAGTTGACATAGGAAAGTTCTAAGACCAGAAGCCAGGCTGTAAGGGATGAAGAGTGGTAAGGAAGAAGAAGCTGGAAGGGCACACTATTTATTTAGGAAACGTGTTGGTGAAACGAAGATGGTCAGTAGCCCAAGGCAGCAGCAGCGGGGTGAAGAAAGGTGTTTTTGTTGCTTGTTTTAGGATGGGAAAACAGAGCATGTTTTCTGGCAGAGGAGAAGGAAGGAGCCAGCAGAGGGGAAGATATTTAAGATGTAAGGGAGAAAGAGAACGATTGATGAAGAGAGGTCCTGGAGGAGAAAAGAGGGGCAAAGGTCAAAGACACAGGTGCGGCAGTTAGCCTTGCCTTAATGTAAGCAACCTCCTCAGAAAGTGAAGGAGCGGAGAGGATGGCTAAGGACACACAAGTTTTGAGGTGTGGAAAGGGTTCCTGCTGGATGACCTCAGATCTCAGTCAAGTAGGAGGTAAGGTCTGTTGGGTTTGGAGGGGGAGAGCCTGAGGACAGAGGGAAAGATTTGGAAAAGGAATGAAGCAGAATGGGACGGCTCCTTAGAGTGAACTCCCATTTCCATGACACTTTGAGGTTTACAAAGCACATTACTCCAAATGTCCCCGAATGTGAAGAGTACAGGGATTGCTATTCACATTTTACAGCCGGGGAAGGTGAGACTCCCCCAGGTAAAGCAAGGCCCAAAGTCACAAAGCTAGTGTCAGAGCTGAGATTTTAACTCAGAGCCCAGCCCTCTTTCCTCTACACCTGGATTCTCCAGCATACTTAAGGACTGAAATCACATAGTGATACAGGGTAAGCAGCCACCTCATTTCTACTACTTCCCAGTCATGTGACCTTAGACAAGTTACTTGCCTTTCTAGGCCTCAGTTTTGTCCTCCAAAAAAATAAGCACTTTAGACTGAATGATCTCTAAGATCCCTTCCAGCTCTAATATCCTTCATCAGAAGTGTCCAAAATTACATCATATCTCAATCCTCTAAGCAGCACAGCTTATGAAACTGGTAGCACCAACCAGGCAAGAGAAATTTCTCTCCTGTATTAAATAACCAATTATTGGAGAGATTTAGTTTTTTTTTCCCTATTTCAAAGTCCAGTTTTTCAAGGACACCTCTGATCTTGCCCCAAAATTTACCCCACTTAATCCTTCTTATCTTGGTGGAATTGTTACCCCCACCCAACAAGAAAGACTTTAGAAAGAAAATCTAATCTGGGTGAAATCCAGCCCATTGTGCTCTAGTCTGAGTGATCAGTCATGTCCCCCAGCCCTCCATTAAAATAGGTCTGCCTCTCATTAAAATATTCATTTTTCTCATTAATTGTTAACCAATCAGAGTTTATTGCTGTCTGTCAGGAACACCCACTCTTCCAAGGGCATATAAACGTCAAGAAGACACCACGATAGGTCTTTGGCATTTGAGAGTGCTACTGACCCCTTTTATTAATTATCTGCTATCAATAATTAATAAAATGACTAATTACCCAGAAACTATGTCTCTCAAAACTTTTCATATAGCACACCAGGAACCTGTTTCAGAATAAACTCCAAGCAATGCTTAATGATTAAAAATTTTAAAAAAATTATCTTTTAGCCCCACCTTAATATCCTCTTCTGACATGTCCTTGAGGTGGGGAGGGGACTCTGGGCTCTCAAAAGTAATGCTAATAAAGCACAAGCTTTCACAGTTCCTACCAAGCTGGAAAGACTTCAAGTGTAGGTCCAGAAATAGACTGAATGTTGTCCAAGCATCAGCCCAGCTCATCACCAGAGGGTCAGCTGCCAAAGAGGAACTGCATCCACCCTACTAGCTCATGTAAATGTATAGCAGATCTAAGTCTATGGAGTTATGGAAGTAGATGATAATGGTGAGAGCTAGTGTTTAGATAACATTTTAGAGTTTAGAAAGCGCTCTGGAGACATCCTCATTTCACAGAACCAGTTTTTCAGAGCTATAAAGGACTTTCATGGCCATCCAGTCCTCAACATAGCCTACCCAACAAGTGATTTTTACTTTTACAGTTTTTACTTTGATATCCATCACCCCTTGAGGCTGCTCACCCCACTTTTGGACGTCTCTGAATGCTAGGAAGGTTTTCCAGACATCAGATCTAAAAAAGAACAACCCTAATCCCTCAGGCTTTTGAGTAGGTTATGACGCAGTCAAGCCTTCTCTCCTCTAGGCTAAATATTCCCATTTCTTTAGCTGATCCTCCTACAGCAGATTCCAAGGCTTTCATCATTCTGGTCACCCTCCTCTGCACTCCTTCCCAATGATCCTTCTAAAATGTGTGCCCAGAACAGCTTACAATACCCCAAATGTGGTCTGGCTGGGGCAGAGGACAGTGAAGTTATCTCCTCTCTCTGTGAAGGCCAAGATCCTATTTACTTGCTTTGTCTGTTATATCACTTTTTTTTTTTTTTTTGCCTCATGCAGCCTGAATCTCATAATGACCATGTGAAGTAGGTAATACAGGTTTCATCTTCCTTATTCCACAGCTGAGAAAAAACAGATACAGAGAAAGACCAAGTGATTTGCCCAAGGTCACATATCTAGAAAGTGGCAAGGCCAGACTGAAACCAAGACAGATAAACCTACCAGTTCAGAGCTATTTGACAGAAAAGCACTCACTTTAAAGCAGTGCACTCAAGCTAAAATTTAGTGTGCCTATGGAATTTTCTTACTACATCTATTGAGACAAGGAAATATGTTTGCAGGGAAGGCTGTAGAATTTGCCTGGAGGCTTGGTTTTTGTTTTTGTTTTAGAATAGCATGATGATTTTTCCCAAATGGTTCAGCTGCAGCTTGGCCTAAAGAGCCTCCCAAGGCTCCTTCCAGCCCAAGGACACGGTGATTTGGAGGTTAATAGCAATGCAGCTGAAAAGCATCAGATTGACATGAATCCTCCATTAAGCCACAGGTTAGGTCTATGAGCACAGCTTGAGGTGGGACCACCTAAAGAGAGCAAAGGTTTCTTTTTTATTTCTCCCACCAATATTCTTGCCAACAGTGAAGATTTTATAGGACAAGGGTGGTAGAGTGGTGTTGCCCTGGGCCCATAAAAAGCCATGTTCTTAAGTTATATCTTAGCTGTTTGAACCACAACCCCCATCTCTGGTCAAAGAGACCAGAGATCTGGTCTCCTTGCGGGGCTTCCACACTGTAGAGCAAAGAGTTCTGGACTGGGAATCAGGAGACAGTGTGGCGGAATTAGAGACAGAAACCCTGAGCTAGAATCCAAGCTCTGCTACTTATGATGTTTCGCAAAGCCTTTTCCACTTTCTGAACATCAGTTTCCCATGCTATAAAATGAGATGGGGCAGCTGGGCGGTGCAGTGGATAAAGCCCTGGGCTTGGAATCAGGAAGACTCATCTTCATGAATTTAAATCCAGCCTCAGACACTTCCTAGCTGTGTGACCGTGGGCAAGTTACCTGACCCAGGTTACCTCAGTTCCTTTTCTGTAAAATGAGCTGGAGAAGCAAATGCCAAACCACTTCAGTATCTATGCCAAGAAAACCCCAAATGCAGTCGCAAAGAGCTGGGCATAACTGAAAAATGACCCAACAACAACAAAAAGGAGATGGTTGGACTAGATGATCTCTGAGGTCCCTTCAAGCTGGTGTCCCAGCCACAGCCTCAGTGGTGCATTTAAGTCAGGACAGGGCACTGCAGACCCAGTCCACGGCCTTGCCAACACGTCAGATTATGCCAAGGCCTGACTGACTCTGGCAAATGAGCTAAAACTACTCCAGAGAGAACAGGATTCAAATTCTGTCTCTGATACTAATGGTGACCATGAGTTAAGTAACATTTAACTACAGTTTCCTCATTTATAAAATAGGGAAAGTAATATGATGTCAACTTCATAGGGTAGTTGTGAGGTTCAAGTGAAATAATGTATTACATCAAAGCATTACATCAAATTCAGCTTGCATTACAAGGCACCATGACGGCAGGGCTCTGCTCTTCTTCAGGGTGCCATGTTGTGTTTCCAGTGGCAGCCCAGAGTGGTCCATCTATGTGAGTGGCCTCGCCGTACCACTGTCCTCCCTTTGATGAGGCTTCATCAGCTCACTGCTCAGAGCTTTGCTGCTGACGGTCGTAGTCAGCCCAAACTCATAAAGCTCACCTTTAGGGGTTGCAACTCTAGCCATCCTGGCCTTGGAGAATTTTCCTTCTAAAACTCTGTGAATGCTTCCACCTGGATACACCCTTCTTTTATTTCTGGATCACCGTTTACCTCTCTGGTACTTCTCCTTGCTGATACCCTGCACTTGGATGATGGTACCTGAAGGGCTGGAATGCCAAATAGATAGGGTTCATGAGGTGTCAGATGGCCCATCTGTTTAAAAGCAGGCCGGGATAAAAGCAAACAAATCCTGTGCTGGCTGTGTTCAAATTCTATGATTTGCCAGAGAAACTGAGGCAACCGGGGTTAAGTTTCTTGCCCAAGGTCACACAATTAGTAAACGTCTGAGCCTGGATTTGAACCCGGCTCTTCATGACTCCAAGTGCAGAGCTCTATCCACTGCACCACCTAGCTGCCCATTTAATTCCTACCCATCCTTTGAAACACAATTCCAATGTCACTTCTTTTCAGAAGCTTTGCGGGGCCTGTTTTGTTTTTCTCATGGTGTCTCCAGCACCTAGCGCAGTGGCTAGAAAATAGCAGGTATTCAATAAAAGTTCGTTGTTGAGCCTGAAGCTTTTCCTGATTCTCTTCTACCCACTCTACCCCTTGCTAATAACCTTTGTCCTCAGACTTCACATAGCACTTTGTGACTTTCTAATGCAATTTCAGCTTGATATTATGTAGTTATCTATTTTGTCTCTCTACTAGACTATAAGCTACTTGAGGCAGGAATTACATTTGCTTTTTTTTTAATCTCCCCTAGCACTAAGAACAGAACTCAGCACACAGTCAGTGTTTAATAAATTTGTATCGTAGGCAGCTGAAGAAATCCAGAATCACAGAATTAAGCCCGAGCCCAAATGAACTCAAGAGAGTCCTGCTTGGCTCAGCTTATTATCCTTATGACTAAGGGAAGATGATCCACTTGGATGTGCCTTTGCTCATAATAAAAGAGGGTTTCACATTTGATTCTGAAGAGTGGATAACATGAAAAACCAAAAGGCATAGTAAAGCTAAATGGCAACTAAAGGAATTACACTTGCATTTTCTGAAGCAAATTAGCAATTAGAACGGCTGGCTTGCTATTCATCTTGTTTCACTGTTCCCTTCTGGTCCTCTCTGGTAGGCTCCCTTGGTGCCTGCAGAGAGAAAGGGCTCCCCCACTGACCGAGCTTGCTTAGAGCAAGCTGAAGAAAAGCAAAGGAAACTCAGGCAGAGAAAGTCCTCCAGCAACACCAGAATGATTTCAAGGTACTGAAATGATCAAAACACCTCACTTCTCTTTCCAGATCTCGGACTCGGTTGTTCAGTTGTTTCACTTTGGTTTTTTCGCTTTCTGTCTCAGCCGTCAAGTCTCGGTTCTTCTTAGACAGCTCCACGATCTTGGTAGCGATTACATCTCCGGTCAAACCAGCTGTCCCTGGATAAAATAAGAGAGCAATGACAAGGCCAATTAAAACGGAGCCCTGTCAGACACTGAGCCCCAGAGCCCTTCTCTGGCATTTCTCAGGCTGAGTCCTCTGTTGGGACTCTACAGCACACGTTAACCTCACAAAGTGAGCAGAGGTCAGAGCTCATCTGGTAATTCACAGCAATCCAAGAGTTACCATTTCTTAGGAGAAGAAGCATTCTTCCCCTAAGGACTCCATATATTAAGGAGGGCAAAGACTATTACCCTCACTTTATTGGGGAGGAAATTGAATCTTCAAGAAATGACTTGCACAGTTAAGTCTTGGAGCCCAGACTCAAGTACAGGTTCAAAGGTCCTTCTGGTTCTAAGACTTCTGCTCTTTCCACCGACTGACTGACTGGTTCGTGTCAATGAAACCTATGAGTGTTGCATCCTTTGAATGTAAATGTGGCTGCTTTGGGATCTTACAGACTCTAGCTCTAAAATATAGAAAGGTAATAGGTCAGAGAATTCAATGCTAGAAGATCCTAGTCCAACCCTTTCATTCTGGAGATGAGAAAATTGAAGTCCACGGAGTTGTTCTAGGTCACGCAGGTAGTTGGTAGTAGGTCTGTGATGTGATGTCAGCCTAGGTCCTGTGACCCCCACTTTAGGAACGACCTCAGCCATGCCTGCCTCCCCTCACTCATGCCTGTACTCTCCAGTCATCTTTTCCTCCTCTTCCTCCTCCTCCTCCTCCTCCCCTGCACTATTTTCCCTGAGTCATTCCAGGCTCCTATCTATGGGTATTGCCTCCCGTATTAGAATGTAAGCTACTTGGGGGTAAGAGCCTTCTAGCTTGCTTGTATTTGTATCCTTGGTGTTTAGCATAGTGCCTGACATATAACAAGTACTCAACAAATGCTATATCTATGTAGTTAATTGCTAGCAGGGCTGGGATGTGAGCCTAAGCCTGAGTACTCTTAATTCCTACGCCACAGCACCTGTGATATCAGAAATCAAAGTTTCAACTTTCAAAAGAAGCATAGCATAATGAATGGGGGAAAACTGAACTGGAACCAGAAGCCCAGAACTCTGGATTCGAATCCTCTGATTCTCACTCACTTCCTGTGAAACCTCAGACAACTCTCATACCATCGGTGATCCTCAGTTTCTTTACACACATAGTGTAAGAGTGTCGGCCTAGGGGATCTCCAAGGTCCCTTCTAATTCCTAGATTCTACCATTCTATCTTTAGTGAGCTCTCAAGATTTTGCAGGATTCTTTTCAGGTCGACTTTACAATTGCTGTACAGACTGAGAGTGCCACCTGGTGGAAGATGGTTACACTCAACCATAGCACAGATTTCATAGGCTTTAGAGCTGGAAGGAGCCTTATACATAATCTAGTCTAGTACATACCACCAGGGATACAAGAAATGTGTCAAGGAGGTATGGGGAATGTGAAGTAAATAAGAATATTATCCTGTTAAAATATTCCAAAAGCAGTATTGTTTAAAACAATGGACTGGAGAAAGAGCAGCAAGGAAGTGGGTAGAGGTGGGAAGAAGGGTTATACACAGCATCAAAAAGATTTGAAAGATAGTTGAAGGAATAATTCCTACTGACTAAAAGCAAAAGAATGAGGTTCAGAAATGAAAACTTTTTCCTTTGAGCTGAAAGAAAAAAATCAGTAACAACAATCCAGTGAAAAAGAAGCAAATAAGAAACCCCTAATTGGTTTCTAGTCAATGAACTTACACAGTTTGAGGTATGCTCTATTACTAAACATGCTCACACAGGTTTAGTTCTCTTTATAACAACTTGTCTCTGTGAATAAGGATTCTCAGTCCTGTTCTCAGTCAAATTCAAAGCAAGATACAAACAGGAAACCAAACATGATATGCAAAGATTGCCTTCAAAAATGATACCAAGAATAAAGCTATTGACAAGAAATAGAATTAAGGGTCTCATTAACTGTTCTAATAAATGTTTAATAACTTTATAATAGTAAAACATATTGCTATATACCAAATATAATTTTCTTTATGAAAATTAATCTTTTTTAATAATATCCTATGTGTAGGTGCATGGTAAACTCCAGAATTTATTTGCTTTTGTATTTAAAAAGGGGAGTACAGGTTTACTGAAAGCCAAGGAGTACAGGGACTGAAAAAAGATTGGGACCCCCTCATCTAGCCCAACCTCTTATTTTACATATTTTTATTTTATAAATATTGTACATATTTACATATTTTACACATGAGGAAACTGAGGCTCTTAGTGGCTTTCCCAAAGTGACATGGACACCAGGATTCCAGCCCAGGTCTCCTGAGTCCAGATGCAATATTCTTTCCACTATTTCCTCCTATTAATATATCTTGTTCCTTGCTAAGGTTAATATCCCCACATGTGTCCTTGATCCTTGCCCTTCTGACTTCCCTTTTCCTTATTTCTGTCCAGATACCTCTGTCCTTCCTATCACCTGGGTTTATAATCTCACCAAATGTTGTCTATTATACCTCCCCACCAACTCCCACATGGGTCTCTTCTCTCCATTCACAAGGTCACTACCCTAGTTCAGGCGCTCTTACCCTTCCTCGCCTGTCTGCTATTGTAGCCTCCTAATTGGTCTCTCTGCCTCAAGTCTCCGCCCTCTAGAATGTATCTTTCACAGCTGCCAAAGTGACAGTCACAAAGCAAAGATTTGACTGTGCCACTCCCCTGCTCAATAAGCTTCAGTGGCTCCCTGTTACCTGTTTGGCATTTGAAGCCCTTCACAGCTGACTCCAGCTGGGACCTGATCAAGCTTGTTAGATACTAATTCCCTCCACACACTCTACAATCTGATCTCGTTATTCTTTACCACTTAACATTCCATTTACAATCTCTGCACCTTTGCCCAGGCTGTTCCTCATGCCCTCCCTCTTCACCTTACTTCAAAGCTCAGGTCCAGTGCTTCCTCCTACACAAGGTCTTTCCTATTCCCCCTGCCAGCCGCAGGAGGCTTCTCTGCTGACACTACATGTCCTTCATCTATGTCTTTATGTGTATAGTGGGCCCAGGAAACATGCATGGGAACTGGCACACTGGGACCATGCCAGAGAATGTGCACCAGAACTCCCCTGGGAGCTTCTAGGAATTCCAGGAGAAAGAGAACACACAGCTCAGTGGCCTGACCGTTGTCCCTCTCTCCTCTTCCCAGCTGCAGATCATGTCAGAATTACTCACTCAAGCCTCTGCATGAGGAATGGAGCAAGGGGTTGCCTTTCTCTGGAAGCCTGGAGTGGTTAAAGAATATGCCCTGCCAGAGCAAGCCAGAGGCTAGATCTCAGAACCCCAACTTCCTCTTCTGCTTTGTGTTTCTTTGCCTGATGATAGGTGACAGAGCAGCAGCCCTGAGATGGACATTCCAGCCTGGAGGTCACCTTATGAATCTGAAAGGTCCAGAAGTCCTAGGTATCTTGAACGAAGCTGACTGATATCAGGGGGAGGGGCTCTGTCCCTGGCCAGGCTTGCCAGAAGACAGGGTAGGGGTGATTGTGGGTGGACAGTGTAGAGCTGAGGTGAAATGTGAAATGCCAATTAAATGGTCCCATAAAATGCTTTGTTTTCATGGCTTTAAGTCTCGCCCTCCTGGCATAGTATAACAATATAGAGGACACATTTATGCAAAGTATCCCATGCAAAGAACAAAGACAAGTAAGTGTGGCTGGATTCCAGAGTGTAGGAAGGGAGGTAATGTAAAATGAGACTGGAAATACAATTTTGGGCCAGATTGTGAAGGTCTTTAAAGTTGTTTTCTTTTTTTTTTTTAAGAAAATCTATTTATCCTAGAGACAACAGGGAGCTTTTGTACTTGATCAAGCAGGGGGGAGACATAGTCAGATTTGCAATTAAAGAAAATCAGTGTGGCAGCAGTGCATTAGATGGACTGGAGTGGAGAGAGACTTGAGGCAGGAAAACCAATTAAGGCTGTTGAATTAACCCAAGTGGGAAGTGATGAAAGGTGGTAGCTATGTGAGCAGAGAGAAGATGGAGGCCAGATGTGTAGTGGAGAAAAAAAAAACGGCAAGATTTGGCAACTGGACGGGTTAGATAAGACAGTCAGTCAAGGAGAATGTAGATAAATGGATAGAGAGACAGAGATAAATTGGTAGGTAAATAGATGACAGAGAGATATAGATGATAGGTAAGTAGACAGAACATAGATATAGATAGATGATAGATAGATAGATGGATAGATAGATAGATAGATAGATGGACAGACAAACTGACAGACAGACAGAAGCATTTATCATGTGCCAGACACTGTTCTAAGACTGGGGATACAAAAACAAGAAAACAAAGTGTTCTATACTCTTAAGGGGCTTACATTCTGGAAGGGAGAAGGAGAGGTCCCTATATGGGGACCTGGCAGCTGTGGTAGAGATGGAACAAACTGAAGGGTGAGCTAGAAGTGGGAAGTGAGTGATATGGCTGGGTCTTCTCATGATATGTCAGTTCCAAGCAGAGGCTCACCATTAACTGAGGGAGCATCAGTATGGATATCAGTCTCCTAGTATAAGGAGAGAAAGTGGGGAGAAGAGGAAGACGGTGAGCCAGCTGCTAGATACCTTGAGAAAGGAAGGGGAATTATGTGGGGGCCGCATACAACAGCTACCATGATCTCACCTGAATGGAAAAATGTAATCATGTCACCTTCCAGGAAGCTGCTACATGATGGGGATAAAGAGAGAGTTGAAAGTGGTAGAGTACGAGAGAAAGAGGCCCAGGAGGATGGGAAGCTTGTTCACTATGGAGAGAGAATTCCAGAGGGCAGGATTGGAATGGGAAATGGAATCGAATGGGAAAAGAAAGGTAGAGACTGGGTATAGTTTTCTCCTGTGTGGCTGCTGATTAACATAGGGATAGGGAGAGAAACAGGTCATGGAAAATTGTTGGGGATAATAGTGGTAAGTGGTAGCGGATGAATAACAAAGCTCACAGTCTCTGAGGGGTGTCAAGCCTTAGTCATTCTTTACCGTTCCTCCTGTTGGGGTGGGGGTGGGGGAGGTAAGGAGAGAAGGGCCATGCAACAAGCCATGTTCCCCCATAGGGAGAAGACACTGGTCTCCTTCAGCAGGCTGCTCCTCTTCCTCCTCCTCCCTGCAGGGCTGGGGAAAGAGTAGGAGGGAGGAGATGGGGTTTCCAGGGTGCTGGCAGAGGACCATTCATCCTTCACACCCGACTAGATCCAGCCTCTTGATGTACAGATCTGGTCATGTCCCTCACTCAAGGCCCTTCTGTTTTGATTTCTCTTCTATGTATTATGTGCTCCAGAAAAACTGAGCTGCTGGACCGCCTTGTGCTTTCCTGCCACCATACCTTTAAAAGCTCATGCACTCTAAGCTCTTCTCTGTGACAGGAGTGTTCTCCCTTCCCTCCTGCTTTTTGAATTTCTACATATTCTTTAAAGTCAAACTCAAACAGCCTCTCTTCCAGGAAGCCTTCTCTGATCCCCCATCACATATTCTCCTCCATCCTCGACTACTAGATTTCATACAGCATTTTTCTTAAGATTTTATACTACATTGATCTATACAGTGTTTATCCCACTTCTGGATTGTGAGTCCCATGAGTGTCTTAGCTACACTTTGTATCTCCTCCAGTAAGGAAAAGAGAACTCAATACATAGCAGACACTTAATGGAAAAAAAAACTGCCGGATTTAGTTATATTTGTAGCAATTAGGGTTCCCTTTGAATCATTCAAGACATTTGGGTAAAGAAAAGTAAATTTCTGCCTTCCATTCACTTACTGACTGACGAAAAACCAGCCAATCAAAGTACTGAGAATGTCCAGCAAAGGATGCCATTTATTATTTCGGTCACATTGCTCTTGCCAACAGAGTCTCAGTGCTGCCCAGCATCACCTCCAGCCTGTGGCTCCAAGCATCAGTCAGTGCAAAGCATTTGTCTGGGTTGATCCTAGTTATGATGAGAGGGAACAAGAGTGCTGCTAAGTGACAGATGTTGGTCTCAGCTTGCCTTCTGTACAGCCTGGTCCATGGGTTCCTTCCAGCTAAATACTGCATTGGTGGACAGAAGTTTTCTGAGCAGCCATCATATATTTAGAGAGACCTTTCAAGGGTTATTGTAATAGTAAGGTAATAATAACAATGTAGATGATAATTGTCAAAATGCCTATGTAGTTCTGTATCGCAAAGTATACAAGACTCTCCACATAGAAGGTAGAAGACAGTAAACCATTTATTCAGACACCAGAAGACCATATCCCACAAGCCATTTATCCAGTCAGTCCATTTCATCATAACAGCAAGGAACCCAAAACATTCAATACACAATATAACAACCTTGAGCCTGGCCATCCCAAAACCTCTCCAACCCCCTTCTGGGGTCTTCCCCAAACACAAACTCACAGTATAGCTAAGTTAGTTTGTTCAGTTCTAAAAATCACAAAGGTGGCCATTAGCAGCCATCTCTCTCTCTCTCTCTCTCTCTCTCTCTCTCTCTCTCGCTCTCTCTCCCTCTCTCAGCATTTTTTGTGACATAACTTCCTTTCCCTATCAGGAAGCTCCTCCCACCACATATGTCGTAGGCTTCCTGTGATGTAAGCAGGTCACATGGCCCATTAATGGGTGGGAAAGATCTTCAAATCCAAATTGCTACTACAGTTATTTTTACTGATTTAACAATAAGAGCTCTCAACTATATGGCACTTTAAGGTTTTCAGGTTTTTTTCACAATAACCCTGTGAGGGAGGTGGTACGAAGCAAGGACAATGAGGATCTGAAAAGTGACATGACTTACCCATAAGCACACAACTAGTGAGCATTAGAAGCAGGATTTTAATTCAGGTTGCTTGACTCCAGCAGCTGCAGCACACCACACCACATCCCATCACACTGCCTCCTTTACAAGGGGCCAAGTGTCAGGAAATACCCTAAATGAACAGCTCTTCACTCTGCCATCATGACTGCATTTACACATGCCAGCTCATTGCTACCTTCATTCAATTTGGTCATACTCTTCAAAAGAAATGTGGGATGCGCAAATTTACAGACATCTCCAATCCAAATATTCACGTGGACTACATGTGCCCAAATTGTGGTACAGCCTTCCAAGCTTGTACTGGCCTGATCAACCAGTTGGACTTACTGTGCCTTCACCCCAACATAATGATGTCATTTTGGCCCTCTTCAAGCACTGAAGGACAACAACCAACCATCATATCCTTACTTAGGTGAGCTGGGTTCAACTCACCTAAAAATCCACACACGACCAGCACTGCGATATGTTTTCTATTTCCAGATTTGTTTTGAGATCTTGGAGCATAAACCTTAAAATCCTAAACGTCTCTCACATGTAATGATTCCTCTATCATTTATATGAATGTCATGAAGGTGTCATTAATATCTATCAATACTTTGAAATCCTGAGAATGAAGACTCTTGTTTCAACAATCCGGCTAGCAGCTGTAGTGGGGGTGTAAGATCCACCAACAGCTAGCACCCAGAAAGCTGCCAAAGCACAGGTTCCTTTGATCTGCTTAACTAAGGAAAGCTACATGAAGGTGTTGACAAGCTTACTTTAATTCAGCATACAAATATCATTCACTTAGTTCAGGGGAAAAAGCCAGCACCTTGAACTTCAGAGCAAATTACAAAGTACAAATTACAAACATCAACAGACAGACCAAATACAGATTCATAGTTACCAACACCTAGGTTCAGCCCGGGAGCTCGGAACAAGGGCTGGCCCAGAGTCACGTGTGCCACCACTGCTGTAGGTAAGAGCTCCCAAGGAAAGAAGGCCAACCCCTGGTTTTATATCTTTTTCAGCATCAGGGGTGAGTCACACATGCGACTCACCCACGTGACCTAAAATCGTCACAAAGAGGCGACTTAAACCCACGTGGTCTAAGAGTCTCTGATGTCCCAAACCTATCACTCAAACTCATTTGTAAACTAGGCCCTCCCCTGAGTTAGCCCCACCTTGGGCCCCACCTTAGTTACCAATCCACACCCACATAGGTTTGGTTAACACCTAATAAGGGTTAGAGCCTGGGGTTTAGCACTTAGTAAGACTCAATGAAATACACTGAATTACTCAAAGCAAACAAAAGCCAAACTCTTCAAGGGCACTTGTTGAACTAAGTGCTAAGGAGCCCATTTTGCTTACCAACACAACTCTCTAAACCATATATTGCAATCATTACATGTTTTCCCTGGTTTACACTTGTCCATTCCTTCAGCCTACCTGGGTGACCACAGAAACTCCTTCCTTCTCCCTCCACCAATGGGGTTTCTCTTCTCTTCCCCCTCACAGAAACTCTGCTATTGGCTTCAGTACTAACCCTCTATTCTTGCTTCTCACCTTACCCTAGGTCTGTTCTAGGGCAAGGTCTAACTTTGTTTCCACTGATCTAAAAGGAATAGATTTCTACAATCTGGTCTAGCCAAAGAAGGGACCCATTGTGTCCTAAGAGGCTGGTGAAGCTATGAAGTACAGTAGGCAGAAACAGCTCTAAAGCCTATGAAGAAACTGAGAAAATGAGGCATATAAAGAGGGAAAGAGGAGAGGACAGCCATGGACCACGGAGCTTTCCTGCCTGGGCCACTCCTGCACACATTTTCCAGAATATTCAGGTTAGGAGGTCCTTTAGAATATAAAACACAGAACTTCATCCTTAGAGATCATCTCGTACAGATTTCTCATTCTGTAGATGAGGAAACTGAGGCTCAGGGAGGGGAAGCAATTTCTCTAAGGTCACACGGCAAGGAAAAGTAAGAAAACCAAGGCTAGGCAGTAGGTCTTCTGACTCAGAAACTAGCATTCTTTTCACTATACTATACTTCCTAACGCCCCTTCAGGGAGTCAGCTGAAAGGATTCACTGAGCAGCATTTGAAAAACTTCTTACCTGGTCTCTCTCTGGGTCTCAGTTTCCTCATCTGTAAAATGAAGGAGTTGGACTAAACCCCTTCCAGCACTAAGACCTTTTTTCCCTTATGGCTGCAATGCCAAGGAAACGCTGCGGCAAACTCGGCTTCCCCTGAGGAAGGGCACAACTTGCTGAGGTCAATGTTGACCATCCCCCTCCTCCACCCCAGCCTCCTATGGGCTCAGCCACATGCACAATGTCTTAGAGCCAGCCAGAGTTCCTCATCTCATATAACAGCCCTTCTCCATCACTTTTCTAGACTATAGGATTTACAATCTACTGTATACCTTTGCTGCCAAAGACAATCCCTGAAGCAGTGACAGCTCAAGTTATAACTTCCCCTGACATCCTTATTGAAGGGAAGTATCCCTCTTACTCTCCCTCTCCCTCCCTCCCTCTCTCTCTCTCTCTCTCACTCTCTCTCTCTCTCTCTCTCCCCCATACCCCAAAACACACATAACTATATGGTCTCCAGTAAAGAACCCTGGGCAGGGTATCAGGAGCTAGGGTCCTAATCCTGGCTCTACCACCACCACCAAGCTAGGTGATTCATGACACACATGATCTATGGACCTGCAGTATAGACTCATGGGGTCAGAGTCCATTAGTGCTAGAAAGAACCTTAGAGACAGACCATGGTAATACAACTTCTTCATCTCTCAGATGAGGAAACAGAGTCCCAGAGAAGTTAAGTGATTGTCCCAAGTTCTATAGCCCTACCTGTGAAAGCCCATCGGTCTTCTTCTATTTTCTTCTTGAGGTGCTTTATTTCAAAGTCCTTTTCCTTCACTAGTTTATACAGTCTTCCATTTTCATCTACAATTTCCCTGAGTTGTTCATGGAGTTGTTCAATCTCTTCTTCAAGCAACCTACAAGTTAAACCAGTCATTATTTCATTTGATGTTTCCTCCACTAAAATTCTCCTTCAACAAATCTCCATGATGTGAAAGGGACCCTGTGTTCTCAAAAGTTATCTCCTCCCAAACTGGAAAGACTCCAAATGGACTGTGTGTCTGTCATCTGAGGTCCAGCCTCATTAAACTCAGAAAAACCTCACCACTAGAGGGTTGGCCAGCAGGTAATAAATAAATGGTTTTAGTCATAACAACATTAGAGCAGCCAGAAGACATAGAGGGGGCATCTATACCACATCATTCAAGTGCTGAATGAATGCAATGAGACCTTGAGAGACATTTAGGAAAAATGACAAAGGTAGGGATCCCTTCTGCGGTTATAAATCTCAGCATATAAATCTGCTATTATATATCTCAGTATACCAAGAAAACAAAAAAGGACCTCCATTGAACTTTGTTTAGAAGCCAGAGTTCATTCATGTTTGTGTGTGGTTATATTCTGGGAACACTGAGGCAAAAAGGAAAGGGCAAAGGGCAAAAGAGAAAATGATAGAGGGTGAGCTTTAAAGAAGTCTCATAAACATACCATCACATTAAAACCAATCAGCTCCTGGGAAACTCACTAACATTGTGCTGAACATATTTCTTTAATGCAAAACACTCTCTTCTTTCCACAGAGGAAATCAAGTGAATAAACAAAATCATAATGAGCATTCATTTCAATTTGACTTTAAATGCTACGCAAATACATTTGTATAAAATTATGTAAACAGAGCACAGACCTTCAATCAAATGTACCAAATGCTAAAAGCAAATACTACACTGAAATCCATCTCTCATACTTAAAAAAATATATAAACATCATGATTTTGGAACTAATATCTTCCCTCATTTCTCTTATCCCCTGTTTCTTCCCCAACTCTATACTTCTGGTAGAAATTTGCTGGGCATGTGTGTCCGTTTACCTTTGGCTGAAGGTATCCTTGGCTGGCTGCCCACCCTCTCGAAGCAAGTTTAGCTCATTCTGGATTCCAAATGTCGCCTTTGGGTCATTTCCACCTCCTTTGAGGCTCATATGTTTTTCCCTTTTTTTCTCCAGCTGTCTTTGTAACCTCTTGTGCTGCTGTTCCTGTAGAGCCTTAAACTGAAGCCGTAAATTCTCATGCATCCCTTCTTCAGATTCCATTCCGTGCTAAAAACAACAACCACAACAGAAAGTTGATTAATAAGAGGATCAGAAAATTTAGATGATGCTTTCTGAAAACTTCCTTAATAGATTTTTAAAGATTTTATGTTATTTTTTTTTAGTTTAAAAAAATCTAGTTTCTCTTCATCCCACCTTCATCCACCCCAATGAAAAAAGAAAAAGAAAAGGAAGATAAAATCCTCTATACATAGCAAAGCAAAACAAATCTCTGAATTGGCCATGTCCAAAAAAGTATCTCATTCTGCACCCTAAGTCCATCATCTTCCTGTGGGGGGCATGTTTCATCATGCATACTCTGGAATTATGGTTGGTCATTGTGTTGATCAGAGTTCTTAAGTTTTTCAAAGTTGTCAATGTTGTAGGTGTATAACTTGTCCTCCTGGTTTTGCTCACTTCACTCTCTGTCACTTCATACAAATCTTTCCAGGTTTCTTTAAAACCATAGGCTAGGTGGTGCACTGGATAGAGTCTTGGGCCTGGAGTCAGAATAAACCCGAATTCAAATCCAGCCTCAGACACTTATTAGCTATGTGTCCTTGGGCAGGTCACGTAACCTCTGTTTGTCTCAATTTCCTCAACTATAAAACAAAGACTGTAATAGCACCTACCTCTCATAGCTATGAAATTCAAATGAGATAATAATGGTAAAGTGCTTAAGTAAAGCTATATAAATGCTAGATACAACTATTATTATTAAACCATCCCTTTTGTCATTTCTTGTAGCACAATAATATTCTATTATCCATATGTCATAATTTATTTAACTATTCCCCAGGGGAAGGACCTCCATCCCTTAGTTTCCAGTTGAGATGCTATAAATATTTTTGAATATGGAGGGGGCATATTTGGGGCATAAACTTAGCATTGGTATTTATAGCTAGGTCAACAGATGCGCACAATTTATTAACTTTTGGAGTACAGCTAGACCAATTCATGGCTCCACCAAGAGTGTGTAACCGTGCCTACTTTCCCATATAGCCTTCAACAATTGTAATTTTCTTTTTTATCAGCTTTGCCAGTCTGATGGCTAGGAAACAGAATCTCAGAGTTTCTTGAATGTACATTTCTCTAATTATTAGTGATTTGGGATGTTTATTCATATGGCTGTTGATGGCTTGGATTTCTTCTTTCGAAAACTGTCATTCCATATCCTTTGATCACTTATTGATTCAAAACTTTCTGAAAACCCCAACAAAATGATCACAAAAGTCCATCATATAGCACCTCATTAGAACAGATTTATTTACAATCAATCAGCAAGTATGTATTGAATGTTTAATATGAACTAGGCAAGAAGTGTTCTTGAGTAGAAAGAGCATTGGGTTAGACATCAGAAGACCTGGGTTCAAATCTCAGCCCTGTCTCTCATTGGGTCTGTCACCATGATCAAGTCACTCAGCCTTGCTAAACCTTAGTTCCTTATTTGTAAGACCAGGATAGTAATGCTATCTAGTCTCACTGGATTATCTTGAGAAAGTCCTTTGTAAACCTCATAGGAATTTGCTTTGTCCTGATTCTGTTGTGAGCCATTCATTCATTAATAGATACCTACCACATAGAGACTACACCATAAATTCGGCACAATCCCTGCTATTCTGATATTTGGAGTCTGGAAAAGAGGGAAGGCACAAGTGGAGCCCTTCCCAGTGTCCCCAATTAATCTCTTAAGGCCTCTTCTATTTCTCATGTTCTATGTTTAATTCAATTCACCAAACATTAAGCATTGACTTACTGTGCTCCACTCAAGAAGATGGGGAAGAGGTCTGAGATGTAGTTCAGATACGGCACAGTACCTGTGCAAGGCACGTTCAGAGAACAGAATGTTGTTCAGTTTGGCTGGCACATAGACTACATGGGGCAGAGTGCTAGGAGATAAGACTGGAAAGATAGGTTGGTGCCAGATTGTGGAAGGCCTTCAATGCCAGTTAAAGGAATTTAAACTTTATTAAGTAGGTAGTATGAGCAGCTAGATGGCACAGTGGGTAGAGCTCCAAGTCTGGAGTCGAGAAGACCTCCATTCAAATCCTGCCTCAGCCAGTCTCTGTGACCCTGGGCAAGTCACTTTATCCTATTTGCCTTATTAGTTTTCCTCATCTGTAAAATAAGTTGCAGAAGGCAATGGCAAACCATTTCAGTATCTTTGCCAAGAAATCCCAAATGGTATCATGAAGAGTTGGACAGGATTGAACCGACTGAACAACAACAAAGTAGGTAATGGGAAACAACTGAAGACGTATGAACAGAAGAATAGATCTTTGTGTGAGGAAGACTTATGTAAGATGAAGTGAAAGGAGGCAAAAGGGGAGGTGGGTCAAACCACACTCTCATGTGCATAATAAACATAGAGTATCTCTCTTACTAGAACATGGGAATCTTGGCATGCATTATGATTCTCCCTTGACTAGAATCATAGGATGTCAGAACTGACACAGAGGTCTGAAAGAGGCCCTTGAGTCTTGTGTAAGGTCACATAGCTACCAAGGGGCAGAATCAGAATTCAAGCCCAAATTTCTAACTGCACCCTCCATGCTTTTACATCTGTGTAACCCTGCCTCCAGAACATGGGAAGGTGCTAGAGACATCAGAAACCCTATTTCACTTTCTTTACATTGATCGCTTTTTCTTTCATTCGGTACTAAAAGTAAGTCCATTTATTTCTCCCAAGGCTATTGATAAAGTTTTTTTCCTGAGATAATGAACTATAACATTGATATAGAATAATTGGGGGGGGGGGAGCAGAGCCAAGATGGCGGCTGGAAAGCAGGGACTTGTGTGAGCTCTCCCCCAGGACCCTCCAAAAACCTATAAAAATGGCTCTGAATAAATTCTAGAACTACAGAACCCACAAAACAGCAGAGGGAAGCAGGGCTCCAGCCAAGGTCAGCTTGGATGGTGGCTGGGTATGTTCTATCGCACGGACCTGGGAGCGGAGGGGAGCAGAGCCCAGCGTGGTTCTGTGCCGGACCAACCAGACTGGGAGCCAGGCGGAACAGGCCCTAGCACCCTGAATCAGTGAGCTGTGGCAGTTACCAGACTTCTCAATCCACAAACACCAAAGACAACAGAGAAGGTTAGTGGGAAAAGCTGTGGGGACAGAGTGAAAGGAGTTCGTGGTTTGGCCACCACCCCGGAGGCAGCAGGGGAGGTGCAGCTACAGAACTACAGCTGCAGTTGCTTCTGGCCCCAGGCCCACCTGGTGGGAAGAATTAAGTGGCGGATCTGAGTAGGAGTGAAGAGCCTGCTGAAGATCTGAGTCGAGATCTGGGTTGGCAGTTCTTGGGAGAGGAGGAGCGCTGGTGTGACAGAGCTTGCTGTGTAGAAATAGCTCTGAAAACAAGAGCGCATCCCCTCAAGCTTGGGACAAAGTACTCTCTACTCCACAAGCAGTCATACCCCAACAAAAAGCTCAAGATTCAAGTAGTTGGCTGGGAACATGGCCAGGCAGTGAAAACGGACTCAGATTCAGACTCAGACTTTGGAATCTTTCTTTGGTGACAAAGAAGACCAAAACATACAGCCAGAAGAAGTCAACAAAGTCAAAGAGCCTACATCAAAAGCCTCCAAGAAAAACATGAACTGGTCTCAGGCCATGGAAGAGCTCAAAAAGGATTTGGAAAAGCAAGTTAGAGAAGCAGAGGAAAAATTGGGAAGAGAAATGAGAGTGATGCAAGAAAACCATGAAAAACAAGTCAATGACTTGCTAAAGGAGACCCAAAAAAATACTGAAGAAAACAACACCTTAAAAAATAGACTAACTCAAATGGCAAAAGAGCTCCAAAAAGCCAATGAGGAGAAGAATGCCTTGAAAGGCAGAATTAGCCAAATGGAAAAGGAGGTCCAAAAGACCACTGAAGAAAATACTACCTTCAAAATTAGACTGGAGCAAGTAGAAGCTAGTGACTTTATGAGAAATCGAGATATTATAAAACAGAACCAAAGGAATGAAAAAATGGAAGACAACGTGAAATATCTCACTGGAAAAACCACTGACCCGGAGAATAGATCCAGGAGAGATAATTTAAAAATTACTGGACTACCTGAAAACCAAGATCAAAAAAGGAGCCTAGATATCATCTTTCAAGAAATTATCAAGGAGAACTGCCCTGATATTCTAGAGCCACAGGGCAAAATAGAAATTGAAAGAATCCACAGATCACCTCCTGAAAAGGATCCCAAAAAGAAAACTCCTAGGAATATTGTCACCAAATTCCAGAGCTCCCAGATCAAGGAGAAAATACTGCAAGCAGCCAGAAAGAAACAATTTGAGTATTGTGGAAACACAATCAGAATAACCCAATATCCAGCAACTTCCACATTAAGGGATTGAAGGGCTTGGAATATGATATTCTGGAGGTCAATGAAGCTAGGATTAAAACCAAGAATCACCTACCCAACAAATATGACTATAATGCTCCAAGGCAAAATATGGACTTTCAATAAAATAGAGGACTTTCAAGCTTTCTCAGTGAAAAGACCAGAGCTGAATAGAAAATTTGACTTTAAGCACAAGAATCAAGAGAAGCATGAAAAGGTAAACAAGAAAGAGAAGTCATAAGGGACTTACTAAAGTTGAACTGTTTTGTTGACATTCCTACATGGAAAGATGATGTGTATAATTTATGAGACCTCAGTATTAGGGTAGCTGAAGGGAATACACACACACACACACACACACACACACACACACACACACACACATATGGACAGAGGGCACAGGGTGAGCTGAATATGAAGGGCTGATATCTAAAAAAAAATCAAATTAAGGGATGAGAGAGGAATATATTGAGAGAGGGAGAAAAGGAGAGATAGAAGGGGGTAAATTACCTCACATAAAAGTGGCAAGAAAAAGCAGTTCTGTTGGGAGGGAAGAGGGAGCAGGTGAGGGGGAATGAATGAATCTTGCTCTCATCATATTTGACCTGAGGAGGGAATAACATACACACTCAATTGGGTATCTTACCCCACAGGAAAGAAAGAGGAAGGAGATAAAAAGGGGAGATGATAGAAGGGAGGGCAGATAGGGGGAGGAGGTAATCAAAAGCAAACACTTTTGAAAAGGGACAGGGTCAAAGGAGAAAATTCAATAAAGGGGGATAGGGTAGGAAGGAGCAAAATATAGTTAGTCTTTCACAACATGAGTATTGTGGAAGGGTTTTGCATAATGATACACATGTGGCCTATGTTGAATTGCTTGCCTTCTTAGGGAGGGTGGGTGGGGAGGGAAGAGGGGAGAGAATTTGGATTTCAAAGTTTTAAAAGCAGATGTTCAAAAAAAAGTTTTTGCATGCAACTAGGAAATAAGATATACAGGCAATGGGGCATAAAATTCTATCTTGCCCTACAAGAAAGTAAGGGAAAAGGGGTTGGGGGGGGAGTGGGGTGACAGAAGGGAGGATTGACTGGGGAACTGGGCAATCAGAATATATGTCATCTTGGAGTGGGGGGAGGGTAGAAATGGGGAGAAAATCTGTAATTCAAACTTGGGAAAATTAATGCTGAAAATGAAAAATATTAAATAAATAAATAATGATTTTTAAAAATATATATATATATATAAAATAATTTTCATAAGATTTTGTTGGTGATGAGAAGCACCATTACATTAATGATCTTATGTCCTAGTAAAGTTAGGTTCAAATCTTGACACTGACACTTAGTAGCTGTGTGACCAAGGACAAGTCACTTATCCTTTCTAAACCTCACTTTCCTACTTCCTAAAAAACAGTTCAATACCTTTCCCACAGGGTTGTTTTAAGGAAATGATACAATGTATGCAAAATACTTTGTAAACTTTAAAGCGTTTATATAAATGCTTGGTACCATTAAGTTGAAGGTATATGAGAGTAGCTTTCTCCTTAATTAAGCAGCCTTATTTTGGCAACTGTTTCTCCATCCCCTGACTTTTGGAGAAGCCCAAATGTCTACATGGCCAATCCCAAATGTGCCCGTCCCAATTGGCCATTACTACTAAGTACCTGAAAATGTCTCCCCCAGAAGGCTTACAGCCCAGAGGGAATAAAAACAAAATCCGGAATATCTTACCTTGAAGTTTGCAGAGGTTTTTCTACCCCACAACTCTGCGAAGATGGAGGCAGCATGAGTATTACCGAGCCCACTATATGAAAAAGGAAACTGAATCTTCAAGAAGCGGAACAAGCTGCCAGTGAGTGACCAGCAGACCAGCAAGGGTCTGAGAGGCCTCCAGGCACATCTGCTGCCAGAGTCCTAGCCCTGAGCACTGTGGGCAGAGGAAAACAGCGTGCCCTGGCTGTAGAGCTGACTGACTGACCACTTCCTGGGAGCGGAGGAGGCCTGCACCTGGCTGGGCCTAATTTTCCTTCACTATAAAATGAGGCTAAGTCTCCTAAGGCTGTCATAAAGTGTTTTTACAATCTTTAATATGCTATAGAGAGAGTTTAAGCTAACAACAATAAATAACAAATCACAAAGGGGCATGTTATAATGTAAGATTCCTAAGAGCAGATGCAGAGAGAGAAAAGCAGAACTAGGAGAATACAGTTGATGACAGTGAAAATATAAAGGAAGCCAGACTGAGAAACTGTAATAATCCCAATCCTGGACAACAGATAATGATGTGATTGATACACACACACACACACACACACACACACACACACACACACACACAATATATATATATATATATATATACACATATGTATATATAATATATATTTTATATTATAATACACACATGAACATATATCGTGGCTCAGTGGAAAGAATGTTGAGTGCTGGATTTGAAATCAGAGGACTGAGCCTCAGTTTCTTCACCAGCAAAATGATGATGACCTCTCAAGTCCTTTCTGTCTCTAAGTCTATGATCCCATGACCTTTGAAGTCCCTTCTATCTGTAACCTTGTGCTTTTAAAATACTCTTGAGAGAGAGAGGTGAAGAGCTACCAGGGCAGAATGTTGCATGCATTATAAGACTCAGCCACTAAATCAATTGTTTTTTACATAACTGGGTTATTTTGTTTTTTTTTCTGTTACAAAGAAAGGTTCAATTCCAGGGTGGGGTTAGGAGCTATATCTAGATATGGGTGTGAGGTAAAAACAAAAGGCATCAAGAATTTTTTTTAAAGAATGAACTTGATATCAAATGTGTTCCTTATTACCTGTGTGGCCTTCGGCAGTCACTTCCTTCTCTGAGCCTCAGTTCCCCCAAGTGTAAAATATTGGTCTCTGAGGTTCCTTCCAGGTCTAAATCCTATGGTATCATAATCTTTCTTTGCCTTTGAAGGCCTGCACAGGCCTTACAACTTACCACTCACACTGGAAACAATCTCTCCCTCCTATGAGTTCCTCTTAGTCCCTGTGCCCCTTATATGTCACATCCAATCATATATGCGCTTTGACATCTTTCTTTTCTTCCAAACCAAATTGGCCAATGATTTTTAATTTTTTTCAAAATTTCAAAAAAAATTATTTTTTTCAAAAATATCACCTCTCTGCTGTTGTTTTGTACTGTTATTTAATTTTTTAATGCCTATAATATCCCCAATTCACCTGGAGGTTCCTTGAGGGCAGGGACCCTGAACTTCACAGGAGACAGCCAGGTGGTACCATGGGTAAGAGGACCCTGGATTTAGAGTTAGGAAGCCCAGAGTTCAAATTTGACCTCAGACATTAGCTTTGTGACCTTGGAAAAGTCCTTTAACTGTGTTTGCCTCAGTATCCTCATCTCTAAAATGGGGATAATAATAGCACCTACCTCCCAGGGTTGTGTGAGGATCAAATGAGATAATACCTATAAAGCACTTTGTAAACCTTAGACCACTTCAGAACTTGCCACTTCTATTATGAGATATATATCCCCTACAGAATCAATCTGTATAGTTACAGAGAGGTATTCCGTAAGCACAATTTTATTATTTGGTTATGGTACAATTTTTAGCTCTTCCTGAGTTCATCAAATATTTACATTTTTCCTAAGTGCTTGATATACTTGAAAAGATAAACAACTGTTGCTCCAATATCACCTTTTGTCAACATCCTGGCTAACACTGTAGTTAAGTGCTACTCAGATGAGTGAGCAACATCAGGAGTCATTTCAGCTGATTTATCGTGTTTAAACAAGAACAACTGAGTGACAATTAAAAGAGCACACAAACAAAATTAGAGCTGGGCAGATGAAAAGGTCAATAGAAGGTTGTTGCTACAGTACAGATTATAAAAGCAACGATATTCTTTCTTCCTCAGATCAGAATTGGCATCTGCCTTTCTAGTATGCATAGAAATCATTGCCACCACAGAACACAGTAAACACATCCATGTATGTTTATATAAGGTTTATGTATACTTCACTAATTCAGAGATCCATTTGTTCATCAGCATGGGTAAATTCCCTCCAGCAATGCCGATCGCTGCCTCTTCCAATCTTAGTCTTGGCTTACTGTGTCCAAAATGATTCATCCCCTGGCAGTCCTCAAAGGACAAGCACAAAGTCGGTTTACAAATTGGTCATTTAAAGCCTTATCAACTTGGTAGCATTTTCAGAAGCTTATAATCCAACTGGTCTGACCTTCAAAGACCCAGAATCACCTCCATACCTCAATAAGGCAGTTAAGAAGGACATGAGGGTGATAGGAGTTACAGCTGAAATGGACCTTATAGATCACCTGGCCTATCTCTCTTGTTTTATAGATGCAAAGATGGTTTATGAATGCAGATTAAAATATTTTTGGTTTTCCCTTCTTGCTGGCTCCTGTTTAGAATTGTCTATGTAAATGCTATACTGGCTCACTCTCTATGAAACTGATGGATCCAGTCACAACGAACTCTTACCCCAGCACTTATTACCTCACCACTCACTTGGCCCTTGTCTCTCTGATGCGTGCCCTACTGAAAATCACAAATTGGTGGTGAACCATCATTTGCAAAAAGCTGAACTCTTGACATCTGATATTTAATAGAGGATGACTTAATGGAAAATGTGACTATCCATTTCTTTAGGGTACTTTAAGACTTATCCCATACCCAATGCCTCCACTCAGTCTTCAACTCTTTATAACTTGGTTTTGATTCTCCCTACTCTATTGAAATTTTCTCAAAGGTCACCAAGGCCAAATGCAATATCTTTTATTTAGTCCTCATCACCTTTACTTCTCTCCTCCTATGTATTCTCTTCTCCTTTGATTTTAGAGACTCAGTATTCTCTTGGTTCTAACTCCTATATCTCTAACCACTCCTCTATCGCATTTGCTGTTCCTTATTCTTTTTCTAACCCCTTGAGTTGAGTGTTCCCCAAAGGTTTGTCTCTGGCCTCTTTCTCTCTCTACACTCTTTCCCCTGGAAGTTTTATTCACTCTCAAAGCTTCAACTATTTCCTCCATGCAAATGACTCCCAAACCTACATTTATAGTCCTGATCTCTTTCTTCTGAGCTTCAGACCTGCATCCTCCATATGAGAATTCCAGGTTGACAACTGACTCTCAGCATGTCCAAAACCAAGTTCATTATCTTTCCCCAAAAAACCTCCTCCTCCTGCCTTCATTATTTCTATCTGCAGCCCCATCATTTGCCCTTACCCTCTCTCCTGCATCGGTGACTTCTTTAGCATCTTGGACTCTTCCCCCTCCTTCAGCTCTCATATCCAGTCAGTGACAGAGTCCTGTGAATTTCAGCTCCTAAAATATCTCACATCTGTTCTCCATTGCCATTCCTCTAGTACAGACCCTCTTTCTCACCTTCCTGAATTCCATCCTCTCCTTTCTCCGATCAAAACTGTGTAGGAACAGTCTTTGTTGTGCCTAAGTTGAAGGGCATCGATGATGACACAGAGAAAGCATACAGATAGAGTCTTGAAGTCAGATTTTACCCCTAGAGGGCCTTAGGGAACTAGACTGTACATTGGAAAGGAGTCACTGATCTCCAAGGGTAGAGGAAGTTTCCTCAGGGGTGTTCCCTACACCAATGAAATCACAGGTTGGGCCAATAAAAATGAGTAAATTCAGTGATGTCACTTTTCACCTCAAAAAAAAAAAAAAACAAATCCACATGCAGAAAAAGAACTACGGACTCTGACTGCAGACCGAAGCACACTATTTGCTCTCTTTTTGTTTGTTTGTTTCTTCTTTCTCATGGTTCCTCTCATTGGTTCTAATGCTTCTCTACAACATGACTAATGTGAAAATATATCTAATATGAATGTATATGTGGAGCCTGTATCAGACTACATGCTGTTTTGGGATGGGAGGAGGGGAGGGAGGGTGAGAAAATTTGGAACTCAAAATCTTATGGAAGTGAATGTTAAAATTTTAAAATAAATAAATTTAAAAAAAAATAAGTAATTCCCTATTGCCTAAAGAGTCTAATACTGAAGCTCCTTAGCATATCATTTGTAGGCCCCACACCACCTGATGATGCTCTATCTTTCCAGCCTTATCTCACATTACAGCCTTCTATATACTGTAGGTTCTAATCAAACTGGACTATTCTCTAATCTCTAAACATGCTCTGCATTCATTCTCCTCCAAGAAATCACCTTCCCTCCCCAAGCAGGGCTTGTGAAAAAGTCAACTCAAAAGCTGCCTCCACCTGGAATGCTTCTCAGAAGCCCCATTGATAACAAACTTTCCCTTTGATTTAACATGTCATTTTGTTTGTTCTTCTCTTATGCACTTATTATATAATTATCTGTGTTGATGTTGCCCTACTAGTCTATAAACCAGGGGTGGGGAACCTGTGGCCTTAAGGCCACATGTGGCCCTCTATGTCCTCAAGTGCGGCCTTTTGGCTGAATCCAAACCTGGCAGAACAAATGTCCTTAATAAAAGGTATAGTATAAGTTTATAGTATAAGCTCTCTAAGGGCAAAGCTGTATCTTAACTAAACAATATCCCCCAATGTCTAGTACAGGGCTCTGTACGGAGTAGGTGCTTAATAAATGTGGAATTAATAAATAATTACAAATGGCTGGCAATTACGTAGCACTGTACAAAATGCCAAACCTCATAACAACCCTAAGAGGTAGACAGAATAGGTATACACATTTTATAGTTAGTAATAATATTTCATTTCTATAGAATTTTAAAGTTTACAGAGAATGTCTAGAAAAATAATCCTGTGAGATAGGCTACAAGTAACATCCCCACTTTACAGATGAACAAACTGAGCCTCAGAGAGTTTGCCCAAATTAAAACAAAGCTAGTATGTAGCAGCCCTAAGGTTTGAACCCAGGTCTCTTGACTTCAAATCCAAAGCCCTTCCCAATACACCATAGTTACTGACCTGAACACACAGCCCTACACATATTGAGTGTTCATTGATTCATCCACTGATACCTGTTTGTTGGAAACTGTTGGGGGTATCCCAGATTTAGGATATAGGAAGGGTCCCAGTTTGTGAGGAAGTCCTTGAAGGCCACATGGAAACAAGCTGTCAGATGTATGTCATGGGCCCAAATGTCAGATGCTATTTTTAGAGGCCACAGAGGGGAGGCAGGAGCAACCAGAATGAAAGATGTGAAATGGAAAAATGGTAGAGTTTGTTGACTCCAAAACTAAATACTCAGATGCAGTGATAAATTATTCCTATCATCCTGAAGAGGTGCCCCAAGGGATCTGGCAACAGCCTGTACTGTTCAGTATTTTGGTTAGTGAATTGGAGGAAGAAATGGATGGCAAATTTTCAGATGATGCAAAGTAAGGAGGGATCACTAACACATTAGATAACAGAATCCAAAAAGGCTAGAATGACAGATGGAATCTAATAGGATGAAACCTAAGAGTGATAAATATAATATAAATATAGTGATATATAAATTAAATTAAACATACTATATAGTGATAAATACAATAAATGCACTAGGGTTCAAACTATCAACTACACAAAGAGAGGACAGAAGGGAGATACCCAGACAGTAGTTTGTGAGAATAATAACTTGGGAGGTTAGGGTTAGGGATAGTACTTGCAACGTCAACATGAATCAACAATGTATTAAGCAGCCAAACCTACTAATATGATCTTGGACTTCATTAATGAAAATATAGTGTCCAGAGTGAGAGTAAGTGACAGTCTCACTCGTACTCTGTACTCATAAGACTGTATCTGTAGGACATTTGTCAGTTCAGGACTCCATATTTTAGGAAAATGACACACAAACTTTAGTGTGTCCAGAGAATCAGAAGATGGATCAAAGGATTTGGAAAAAGAGAAAATCTTAGAGATTGTTTAGTCCAGCCACCTCATTTTATAGGAACATAAGGAAATTAAGGTGAGCAGGACTTGGATGGTAAAGGAAAATGTTTCATGTAAAAAAACAAACAAAAATTTCCTAACAATGACAGTTTTCCCAAAATGCAGCTGTAAATTCGGAAGTAGCAAGCTCTCCATCACTGGAGATCTTCCGGATAGGATCAGCTGACTTTGTCCTGCATATTTTAGAGAGGAAATCTATTTTTAGGGTACAGGGTGGCTTAAGTGTCCTTTGAGGTCCCTTCCAGCTCTCAGTCTGTGTTGCGCATTTCTCTTAGGATTTGTGATGGGGTGGAGGAGTAGAGGAGTCTCTTGATGCACAGAATGACCTAGGGTGAAAACAGCACTAGGTGGTGGAGAGGGGAGGGAGAAAAAGGGGTCTGGGTATTGAAGCGGTAGTCTCTATGGCTGTGGCAACAAGTGCGAGTCCGTGAGAGGCTCACTTTTTTGTTGCCCCGAGCCCTGTATGCCTAGGATGATGCCCGTGTGAGCTAGCAGCCTGTCTGGGTGACCTAGGAGTAAGAGAAAGCAGTCCCTGAGAGTCAGGCAAGGTTTCAAGAACGGGTCTAGCCAGGACACTAGTTCCTCCGTCAGTCGGTCGGGGCGGGAGCTGTGTCCCCAGGTGTATGTTTGTCTGGCAGGTAGAGTCTGTTTGTATCTATGTTTGGGGAGGGGGAAGAAGGGGCCTGTTTCTTCGACCAGAGGGGTTCAAAGAGCTGGGCCTTCATTTTACAGCTAAGGAAACTGAGGCCCGGAGCAGTGGAGGGAGTCTCAGCTCTGGAGCAGGATTCAAACCGCGGTCCCATGACTCCAGGCTGGGCGCTCCCTGGGGAGCATCTCTGCAGCGCTGCAAGCGGGGACTCGTCCCGTCTGTCCACGCGTCTGTCCGTCTGCGAGACGGAAGCTCAGGGCGGGTCTGCGGGCTCGGCCCGCGCCTAGGCACTCACCCAAGCGAAGGGACCCAGGTCGGGGCCCGGGCTGGACCGGTTTCGCTCTGTCTTGGACTCTCTGAGTACCGAGGCGCCTCTGTAGTCACTCACCCAGGGATGCCGGGGACGCGCTGCCCCGAGCAACAGTCACCACGGCAACTGCGCCGCGCGCGTGACGTCATCACGCCCCTACGGAAGCCGAAACGGGAGGAGCGGAGGCCCGGGTCGGGTGGCCGCGTCCTTCGCGTTCCCTGCTCTAGGGAATAAAGAGGGGCTGAAGTGAGGAGCTGGGAACTTCAAGGCCTAGCCTGGGCTGCCTCCTGCCGGGAGCCTTCCCTGACTTCACCCCCACCCCGGATCTCTCGCGCAGGACGGGGCTTCTGCCTCTTTCCAGCACACAGCTTGTGGTGTAGACCCGGCTCTGCTGGGAGACCTTGAGCAAGTCACTTCGTCTTTCATGGCCCTTTAATCTGTAGAGTGGGGTGGGAAGGGTGTATGTGTGGAGGAAGGAATAAACATTCATTAAGCACCCACTGTGTGCGCTTAAACGCTTCCTAATTATTGCCCTCACAACAACCGTAGGGGATGGGGTGCTATTATTTTCCTCCTTTCACAGAGGAGGGAACCGAGGCCGACAAGAGGTTAAGGGTCACACGGCTAGGCAGTGTCTGAAGCCAGATTTGAACTCATGAAGAGCAGTCTTCCTGACTCCAAGCCCAGTGCTCTGTGCACTATGGCGCCACCTAGTGACAGGTCACTTAATTTTCTGGTTACCTGGACTGTAAAATAGGACCGATACTTAGCTGGGGAGCACCAAGGTCCTCATCCCCTCTCTGCAAGCCAGACTTCTTGGTGAAGGGAGACAGAGCTGACTGCCCCTTCTCCGTTGGATTATTGAAGACCATCCCCTCTGGCCCCGGAACAGGACCCCAAAGAGGCTAGAACCAGGAGCCGAAGTACCAATCAAGGGAAGGGGCTGGAGCAGCAAAGCAGCAAATGTAGTCAAGTGACACTGTGGCAGCCAGACAGTTACATGGAGCCCCACACTCAGTGCACTGTAGTTATCGGGACTACAGTCTCCAGGACCTGTGGGAGGAAGGGCTTCTCTTGACTTGTTCTTGAATGTGGGCCCTTTCTGTACCTTTTAATGCATTAATACGTTTGAAGCTTTCTTAGCCTTAAAAAAAGGTCGTGAGTAAGAAATCTCCTTTCTTGGAAGGAGATACTGTGCCCAGATCTAAATGGGTGGAGGCAGCAAACCAGCTAAGGGAGAGGTCCCATAAAATTATACAGGCCCTTCAGGTGGGAAGGAGCCGGTACGTCTAACACAAAGGTTCCATTCGGATATGGGGGGAGGAAATGGACTCGTCCAGAATGAGGGATTTATAGCTAGCTCTTCATTTAGAGATATATCCGTATAGATATAAAGATAGGTATTTAGGTGGGTAGTTCTGTGTTTTAGCATAGGCAGTAGTAATTGTATATTTTAAATATTTGCCATAGCAGCTGCCAAATCCTAATAGCTCCCTGGTGAGCTCCGAGGCAAACACGAGCTTTGTACAATTGGGTGTTTTGCAGGATGGTTGTGAATGATTTCTGTGGCAGTCTGGAAGATGCAAGCTCAAATTAGACCTCAGGCACTTCCATGCTGTGCGACCCTCGGCGAGTCACTTAACCCTGTTGGCCTCGGTTTCCTCATCTGTAAAATGAGTTGGAGAAGAAGATGACAAACCGCTCCAGCATCCTTGCCAAGAAAACTCCAAATGCAGTCGTGAAGAGCGGGACATGACTGAAACGACTGAACAACAACAACAAATGCATTATGATGAAGTTGCCGTTGGAAGGAATCCACCAATTGCTGCTTCCTTTTTGGAGGGGGAGGGGGTAAAATAGTGAAAAAAAAAAAAAGAGAAAGGACCAGGCACCAGCTGCCTTATGCAGCCATCCCGAAACTGAAGCCTTCCCAAAGGCTGAACATCAGCCTCATGTCCCAAAGGAATCCACTCAGGTGCAGTCATGACTGCAGGTTCAGGCTTGGTACCAAAAGTATATACCTGAAGGGGACCGGGTGCCACTTGGCTATGATTTTGGACAAGCTTCTGAGTGCACTCAAGAAGAGAATCCAGCTTGAGTCCGTGCTCAAATGTAGGAAAGTGATGAATCTCATTTTTAAAATTTCAGTGTGCCATCGAAATGGAATCTTTTAATCGTTAAAAGGAGCCCTAGACCTGGAGCCAGAGGAGCTGGGTTTGAATTTTTGCTGCTTCTGCCCGTGAAATCCTCATCAAGTCACCCCACCTGTGAGGGGCATGAAGGGATCTCAGAGGCCATATAGTCCAACCTATGTCTGAAGAAGAACTGCCCTCCCCTTGCCACAAACATACCTGATAAAGTGATCTAGCCTTTGTAGGAAACTCTCCAGAAAGGGGGAACCCAGTACCCCCTGTGGCAACACATTTCACTTTTGGACACCCATAATTATTAGAAAGGCTTTCCATATATCAAGCCTAAATTTTCCTCTTTGTAATGTCCATCCACTGCCTCTAGAGCAGGGGTGGGGAACCTGTGGCCTTGAGGCCACATGTGGCCTTCTAGGTTCTTGGTGCAGCCTTTTGAGTCCAAATGGATTCAGTCAAAGGGCTGCACTTGAGGGCCTCTATGTGGCCTCTGGGATGCAGATTCCCCACACCTGCTCTAGACCTTGGGGGTAGGGGTGGGGGGCCAAAATAAATAAATCTATTTCCTCCTTTATTTAACAGCCTTCAGATATAGGAGGCTTCTCTCCTCCAAGCTAAATACATTTCCAGTTGCCTCTGGTGATGTTTGAATGATCTCTGCCACCTTGGTCATACTCCAGCTTAGCAGTGTTTTTCTTAAAATACAGAAGCCAAAAATGAACCCAGTACTTCCAATGTGGTCTGACCAGGGCACAGGACAGCAGGGGTAGCTTCCCACTAGACCTATATACCAGGAAAATCCAGGAGTTGAACTAAATGGAATCTAAATTCTTTTCCAGCTTTAAATCCTATGAACCTATATAGCTTGGAGGAGGCCGAGCACAGGGTAATAGAAGAACTGGTTTAGTAGTCAGGAGATCTGAGTTGTAGTCCTGACTAACATTTCCCGTATGAGAAAGTTACTTCACCTCAGTTTCAGTTTCCTCATTTGTAATACGGGGATAAACTAGTCCACCCACCTCATGGGTATGTTAAGAAATCTTATAGGGTGATGGAAATCAGAGTTATATATTCCCTGTCCACCTTGAAGTTTTACCCATCCCACACAGCCTCACTCAGAGTTCATAGGATTTAGAGCCAGAAGAAAGCTCCAAGGTCATCTGTTACAATAATAATGGCTAGCATTTGTATAGCACTTTAAAGTTTGCAAAGCACTTTAGAAATATTTAATTCTTACAACAATTCTAGGAGATGGGCACTAGTATCATCTCCATTTTACAGATGGAAAAAGTGAGGCAGAGGGTTGTTAAGTGACTTGCCCAGGGTCATCAGCTAGTTAGTGGCTGAGGTGGGATTCGAACTCTGCTTTTTCCTAACTCCAGGTCCAGCACTGTGTCCGTTGCACCCCTCCCTTTGGTATATTTGCTGCTGAAGCAAGCACACTCCCTCCCTTTAAAGAGACCCAGAGGAATTCACCTAGCTGCCAGGTAACAGAACTGAAATTTGAACTCAGGTCCTCTGACTCCAGCAATAAAACCCTATCAAATAGAAGGCTCCAGTTTCCAAAATTAGCCAATAAGCTAATATTGACTAATCACAAATGCTATAGACAACCATTTATAACCACTTCCTCTCAATTTCAAGGTTAAATTGTTTTTTTACTGTTGCCTTTGTGTATATATTTCTAGCCTTTTCTTCAACGTGTTTAATAGTTAAAAGATTTTGTATCTCCTTGTCCAGGAACAGGGTTGGAACGTGTGAACAGTGCATTAGATTGTGAGCTCCTCGAGAAAAGCAGAATTATCATTGCCTTTCTTTGTATCTAGTGTTTAGCTGTTGTGAGGAAAACACTGTGCAAACTTTCAAGGCCCGTAGAATTGGGGGCTGTTACCTTGATGTGTATATCCCACAGCTAATCAAAGTGGGCTGAGAGGAAGCTGCTAAAAAGGGGACAGAGTGCATTGAAAGAGCTTTTATATCTTCCCTCGGATCTCTCGAACAGCCTCGGGTGCCTAAATAATGTTTAGTAGTTCCAAAACAAGAAAACTGGAAAACACCTAAGACTCAAAGCAAGTATTCACAGAAGTTAGAGATGGTCTCACCAGTTCTGAGTCAAATCTGTCTCTGACCACCAGGTGGCACTGCCGTCCACCAGCAGGAATGGGGACCATGCCCAGTCTTTGCATAGAAACTTGAAAATCTCCAGGTGTGAATGGAAATTTTATTCCTATTTGAATGCAGCAGCAGTCTGATGCCGGACATTAGCCCAGGGGGAGGAAAGTTCACAAAAAGCCCAGCCGGAAAAAAGTCTTTCCATTTAATTTGCATACGAACAAAGAACACTAGGTCTGGAGTCAGAGAAACAAATTGTGCCTTAGCTCTATGACTTATTATTCGCTGCATGACTTTGGACTAGTTGTTCAGCTTTTCTGGGCCTCAATTTCTTTATTTGTAAAATCAGAAAATTAGAGTAGGTGGTCAGACTGTGAGGCCCCTTCCATCTATAAATCCTGTGGTCCATAGTCTATAAATTCCATGGCCCCGTGCTTTTCTCTTACCGTGCTATCTTTTCCCTCACTGCCTCCCACATCATTCTCCAAATGGAATAACCATCAGGAAGTCTTTTCCAGTGTCCCCACCCCCACCCCAGCTGGTAGTACCTTCCCCAGGAAGGCTACCTTTCATCGAGATTTCTCTAACAGTTGTTTCACCTTGCAAGCTCCTTGAGGGAACTGACTAATTTTGCTTTTTCTTTGTATCCCCCAAGTCTTTTAGCACACCGTCTGGCATAGTAATTGCTTAATAAATGCTTGTTGATTGGTTGATTTGTAATTCAGGCTTTAAGTAGGACCCAATTACTCCGCTTTATGCAAATCTCCAATATTACCTTGAAGTCTTCTAGCATTTACTAATGAGCTGCACCAAGCAATTTAACATTTGATTATGTCCAAGAGACAAAAATATGACAGCTAGGTGGTGCAGTGCATAGAGCATCGGGCTCATCTTCCTGAGTTCAAATTTGGCCTCAACACTTACTTGTGTGACCCTGCCCTATCTGCTTCACTTCCCTCATCTAAAATGAGCTGAAGAAGGAAATGACAAACCATTCCAGTATCCTTGCCAAGAAAACCCCCCAAAAGAGGTTACAAATTCAGACATGATGAAAGAAAGAGAGAGAAAGAAAGAAAGAAAGAAAGAAAGAAAGAAAGAAAGAAAGAAAGAAAGAAAGAAAGAAAGAAAGAGGAAGGAAGGAAGGGAGGGTGGGAGGAAGAGAAAATAAGCACAAGATAAGAGAAAATGAATGCTAGACCTGAAATCAAGGAAATGTAGTTCACATCCCAGCTCCCATCCAGCTTTTCCTGGATGGGAGACTGAACTACAGTTTCCTCCTCTGTGAAATGGACATCATAATCTTGGCATTCCTGTCACCTGACTTTGTTGTGAAAAAGCCCTCTCTTAACCTCTCTCTGACCATGCCATTGCCTTACTCAAAAACCTTCAGAAGTTCCCAGTGCTTCTATGATAAAAGACAAATTCCCCTCCTTGGGTAAGAGGGAATTTGAGGACAACTTTATAGGGAAACAGGATGAACAAGAGACATTCTTAGTATACAGCTCTAGTAATGTCCCTTGATTCTAGGAAGAATTACTGTATTTCCCCATGTATAAGATGCACCTTAATTTTGGGGCCCAAAATTTGAAAAAAAAAATGTATTACATAAAGTTATTGAACTCAAGTTTTATTCATCTGCTCATAGCTTTCAGGCATCTTTTGGGCAAGTCTGGTGTGTGTATGTGTGCTTAGTCCATTCTGTTTCATGAACCTGAAGCACCCATTGTGTCCTCCTTTGAAATCAGTAACTTCTTTTTCATCAGCAGTTCTTCTTGCCTCATGCTGAACCATCTTTGTGGACACAAGAATTCTAATTGCCCTTTGGTCTTCAATCCATAGCTTCAATTCCCTCTCTAAATCAGGCCATTTTGCTGACTTGCCTCTCATGGCCTTCTTCTTCCAGGCCGTTTTCAGTAGGGTTTCTTCTTCCTGTAGCCAGTCTCGGATTATTTTCAGTTGGAGGAGGACCAAACTTACATTTGGCAGCACGATTTCCATTCACTTTTGCAAACTGGATCACTTTTAACTTGAATACAGCACTGTATGAAAATCTTTTCTGAGCCATTCCTGGGCAGAACGTGGCAAAACATAACCTAATATACCGGTAACAAATGGGAAACAATGAGCGCAAAGACAACAAGCGCAAAAAAGTGGGACATGCAAGTAAAAAAATCTATAACCATTGTATTAGACGCACCCAGTTTTGAGACCCCAAATTTTTCGGAAAAGTGTGTGTCTTATACATGGGGAAATACGGTAAGTGTGTACCACAGCTGTTAACCAGGTCATTACTAAACCTGCAACTGCCCACAGACTTCCTCTGACTCTCAAGGTCATATACCTAGGGATAGTCTGCCTATAAAGTACTGCTATCGGAATTTGACTCCCTAGCCTTCAGCTAGGGGGTTCTTAACCTTTTTTCTGTGTACCCCTCTATGTCAGTCTGTCAGATACTATGGACCCCTTCTTAGAATAATTTTGGGAGGAATAGAAATCAGCAAAAGAACCTAACATTAGTTTGGGCCCTGTTGAGTTTGAGGTTCTTACAATCCTCCATTGGGACATGATTACAAAATATTTATAAATATAAGTTGCTACCCAAAGTCTAAGTCAATAAGTCAACTAACCAATGTGTATAAATACCCAGTGTTTACTATGCATCTGTGGTAGCTGCTGGGGATACAAAGACATAAGTGAAATAGTCCCTACTCTCAAAAGGAGCTTATATTCTAGTGGGAGAGACAGTGTGAGTACATACAGGCAAATATATGCGAAATAAAAACAAGGTAATTTGATCGGTAGTGGGGAAGCGCCAGCAGTTAGGGAGATGAGGAAGGGTCTTGTAGAAGGCAGTACTGGGGTTAAGCTTGAAAGGAAATGAGGGCTTCTAAGAGGCAGAGGGTGAAGAATAAGCACATTCCAGGAATAGGATACAACTTTTTCAATGAGATAGAGACGGGAGATGTAATATAATGGGGGAAATAGAGAGAAGATCAATGCGGCTGGACTATAAGAATGTGTTTAGGGGAGTAATATGGAATTAAGTTGGAAAGTCAAAGCTACTTCGGGCATCTGTTTCCCTAAGCAAAACGGAAAATGGGAGTGGTTACTGCTGCCCAGAGTAGTTAATAAGGTGCCTTGGAATAACAAGGACTATTATGAAAAAAATGAGGGCTGATCTTCTGAACTTTCAAAGCTTAAAGTGGTAGGGAATGGGGTGGGGGTGGAGCTTGATGAGTATCTTCAAGTATTTAAGGACAGTGACAGGGAAGAGAGATTAGACATGTTCAATTTGACCCCTCCACTAGAAGCAATAAGGAAAAGTTGTAAAGAGACAAAATTAGGCTGGGTTTTGGGAGGAAAAAAACAACTTCCTAATCAATAGAGTTGTCCCCAAAGAGAACAGATTGCCTTAGGAGGTGGCTGGTTCTCTCTTATTGGAGGTCTTTAAGCAGAAGCTGGATGACCACGTGGGGATGTAGTAAGTGGGAATAATGTTCCTGGTTGGGGCTGAATCAAATTTTCAGGACTGTCATGTGGGCTTGAAGACCCTTCCAGCGCTGAAATTCTGTGATTCATTTTATTGAAATTTCTAAAACATTTAAATTGATCCCTTGGCAGTTTCACTTCTGTTGTAGGGATCTTAACTTGAAGAAACAGTGTATTATAGTACAAAGGGCAGCGGATTTGGTTTCAAAAAACCTGGGTTGAAAATCAGGCCGTGTCACTTACTAGACATGTAAAAAGAGAATCAGACAGAGCCACCTCTGTGGAAGGAGCCACAGACACAGAATCAGGCGATCTGGGTTCAAGTCCTGACTCTGACACTAAACAGTGCACCTTTGAGCTCTCCCTACCCTTCATCTCCTAATCCAGGGACCAAACTGAAGGGGTCTAATCTCTCTTCCATGTTACAATCCTTAAATACTTGATAGTTATCCCTCATGTTCCACCTCCCCACTTTCTACCCCTTTATACTTTGAGAGTTCGGAAGATCAACCCTCCCAAATGCTTTGGGCCTTAATTTTCTCCCCCGTAAAATAAGATGGTTGCATGATGACATCCCTTCCATTTCTATACTCCTAAATCTGACTCACCTGCCAAGAGTAAAAATTATCTAAAATAGAAAAATATGACCAACAGAAAGTAGAAGGTTTGAAATAAATCACTCTGAACGGCGTTTCAAAGTTCAATGAAAACTTCCAGTGATCAAATATTTACACGGAATAACATTTAAGAACTAGGTCATAGGGACCAGGGAGCTATAATAAGGAAAATGGATATACATTTGAGCTGCGGTTATAAGAACCTATCCTATGTACTAAGTGTGTTGTGCAAATAATACCTAAGCCTACCTGCAGAAGAGTTGGTTATTAATCAGCATCCAACCCACATACATGAGTGCCTTGGACTAAATGTCCTTCACTGAAGATAAGGGTTAGTCAGTCAACTCCCTGGTCAGTGTTTGGATAGAGAAAAGATCACTCAGAGTGGGCAATTCAGAACCAATGCAGAATAAGGTAAGCTGAACAGGAAAACAATATAAACAATATAAGCAAAAAAGAGCAATTTAAAAAACCCCACCCTGAACACTGTATAATTATAATGACCAGGCCCAAGCCCAGAGAAGGGTCGAGAAACTGCACTCCAGGCCACTGCATTCTTTGCTTGGATGATAAATGGAGGATTTTGGTTGTGGGATTTGCTGTCAGACTTAATTGGTATATTAATTATTTTTATTCAATAGCTTTTCTTCCTGGCTCTGTTACAAGGTATGGGACAGGGGGAGTAGACATGGGGAATATAGCCAAAACCGAAAGAAAGAAAGAGGGAAAGAAAAAAAGAAGATGCTGATAAAACAAAAGCTAGTAATAAAATTAAGACATTACTGGGATGCTTTGGCTTTGTGTGCTTAGGCTTCCCTGGTAACCACCGTTCATAGGAGGGTAGATTTAATGCCAGAAGACCCCTTAGAGATCACTTAGGCTAGAGGCAGTTACTTGGTGTGGCGTAGTGGATAGAGGTCTGGGTCTAGACTCAGGAAGACCTTGAATTCAAATCCAGTCTCAGACACTAGCTGTGTGATCCTGGGAAAGTCACTTAACCTCTATTTGCCTCAGTTTCCTCATCTGTAAAATTGGGATAATAATAGCACCTACCTCCCAGGGTTGTTGTGAGGATCAAATGAGATGATACTTGTGAAGCACTTAACACAGTGCCTGGCACAAATTTGTTAAATATGTTCCTGCGAAGGATGGAGAATTGTGGCTAGTATCACCTCATAAAAGGAGTGTAGAGAAAAATTAGTGTGCAGAAAGCTTGGTGTGAGACTCAATTAAGCCATGTCATCTCCAAAGCATTTAAAGATGAAACTGAAAGAAGGGTAATGGACACTTTTTAAATTATTCAAATAAATCTGTGAATCCATTAGTTTGGAAACTTACACTAACAAAACAGACCCCCAATGCCAGCCCCTCTCATGAAAGTCTTGTCTTTATCCTCCTGTAAACTGACCACAGGGGCATCCACTCAATGTCCTAGAGGCTTTCCTTACTTTCTCCTGGCATTGCAGGAGTATGAGTGGATTACATCCTTGCTACTTGATCAGCCCATCTTCTCTTCCTACCATACAATTCTTTGATGACAAATTTTACTACTGATCCACAAAGTTACTCATTTGTTATATGTTGCAACCTGGTCACACCCACCATGTATCTTTCCATTGTCCTCTATGATATTTATTTTTAATCCTTTAGAGATTATTGCATTCTATGTCTCACAGCCCTTTAGCAAAACTAGTAGAATACTGGCATTAAAAAGATGAGCCTTTGTTTTCGTGGAAAGCAGGGGATCACTAAAAGAGCTTTGAAATTTCCTGAAGGCAATCGGGCCCACTCTCCACCTCTTACTCAACTCCAGGTCCCACTTGTAGCCCATCTGGTCTGTCTGTCGAAGAGGAACATATTGGACAAGTTCTATATAGTCTGTTCATTAAAAGCATGTCATAATCTGGCTAACATTTTTTGTCCACTTGGTATTTCCTGGGTAGATTTCCCAGGCCAAGATCTTTTCAGTGGTTACAGCTCTCTTCTAGGAAACTACGCAGTGTTCTGGGGTTTGATGCAACCAGCATAACATTTAGCATAAATAGGAGCATCTGGAGGACCTCACCATCCAGGGAAGCTCTCTTCAACTTGGATTCTGCCCTGAATCTCTTTCATCACAGTAGTGAATACCCTCAGTAAGAATGTATCTCCCTGTTTTATGGTCCATCTGATATTTTTATCTTTCAAGGAATCTTGAATAATTTTGGTATATGGATAGGAGATACCTTGTTGGAAAAGGTTTGAAGAAAATACGTTCTACTAAAAGTAGCAGGATATAAAATAAATCCACATAAATCATCAGCATTCTTATATATCACAAACAAAACTCCACAAGAAGAGATAGTGAAAGATACCCCATTTAAAATAACTCTAGAGGCAGCTATGTGGCACAGTGAGTAGAGCACCAGCCCTGGAGTTAGCAGGACCTGAGTTCAAATCCAGCCTCAGACTCTTGACACACTTACTAGCTGTGTGACCTTGGGCAAGTCACTTAACCCCAATTGCCCTGCCTTCCCCCCTCCAAAAAAAAAATAAAATAATTTAAAAAATAAAATGAAATAAAATAACTCTAGACAGCATAAAATACCTAGGAGTATCCCTGCCAAAATAAACCCAGTAACTACATAAACAAAATTATTAAAAAAAACTTTTTATACAAATAAAATCAGATTTAAAATAATTGGAGAAATGTTGTGTTCATGGGTAGGCAGGATAAAAATCAAATGCTTTTTAAAAATAATCCAATATTAAAACTCAAAAGTTTGTGGAAGTGAATGCTGTAAACTAAAAATAAACAAATAAATTTTAAAAACAAAAAATAATTATGTATACACATATATATTAGGATCTTACACCTTTCTATAAATTGCAAAATGGTAAAGATATGATCTACTCCTAAATACTGCTTGCAAAAGCCTGCTTGTTACCTAATACTTCCATCAAGGATGCACTTGATTCATGTATAACTAACTCAAAAATAAAGATTTTGTATATGTGGGAAAATAGAAGGAGTTTGGTCAGTAGTTTTTTCGGTCACCATTTTTTAGTATTAAAGAGATCTGATTGGCTTTGAAAATCTCTCTAAAGTTTTCACTTAAGGATTAACAAGTCATACCTTCCATATCCCAGTGATTCTGAACCCCTACAGATCATCATCCAAACCCATCCCCCACTATCTGATTCCTTATTCCCATTCCTCTCAATACACATTCACTGCCCCTCCTCCTGCCCCCCCAACCAAATGCTAACCACCCTTTCCACAGTATCCTTGGAATGTCTTTTTCTTTTCCACTGCTTCCATCTTCTGGCTGTCCCTGACCTGTTTCCCTCCTCATGACACAGCCTCTGTGGCCACCCTTTGCAGCACTGGTTGGACTTTCACTCATTCCCTTCAATTCACTGTGGGTCAAGGTGGGGGAGTTGGAATACTCCTTGCTCCCCACTGCAACTTCCAAGTTCTCCCCCTACCTTTATCACTGGGTAAATGTCTCCTCCTTTGAGGTCCATACAATCCACATCGACCAACCAATCAAAATACTGGTAGCTGTTGTCTAGAGAGCTTTCTAACATTGCCCTTTCTTCCTCAGTGAGTTAGATACATGGTTCACAATCTTTCCTCTCCAAGTACTGCCCTCATGCTAGTGGACTTCAACATATATTGACTCTCCCTCAAACTCCTTACCCTTCCAATTCATCAACCTATTCATTTCCCAGGACATACTACACCCCCACCTTAGTCACACCTCAAAATGGTCATACTCCTGATCTTGTCATCACTCACACAAATGCACCACCTCCATGTTCATGAACTCTGAAATTTCTTTATCTGATCACAATCTATTTATTGGCTTCCTTCCTCTTCCTCTACCTTTCAACATCAAACCCAGCTCTTCAAACTCACCATGACCTCCACTCCCTCGACCTCCTCAGTTCTCTCCCATGCCATCCCCCCTGCACTAACCACTCTCCTCTTTTTCCTTTGTTGACCCATTGGTGAACTGGTTTAACTCTGAACTGTACCCTTCTCAAGTCCCTTGGCCCCTTATTATGTTGCTGATTGTGCCCTGCCAACCCTCAGCCCAGGATCACTCCATATGCAGAATTTGCACCACAGGGCTTGGTCCTGGGCCCTCTAATCTTCTACCTCATTATTTCACTTGCTGATCTCATCAGCTCCCATGGATTCAACTGTCATCTCTATGCTAATGACTCTCAAATCTACTTATCCAGCCCAAGCTTTTCTGTTGACCTCAGCTCTCTTCTAACACCAACTACTCATTAGATATCTCCAACTGTATGTCCAGTAAACATTTTAAACTCAACATCTCCAAAACTGAACTCTTTCCCTCCAAATCCTCCATTGTTCCAAAATTCCTTATACCATCAAGAGCACCACCATCCTCTCAATCACCCAGATTCCCAACCCAGGGAACTCCTATTTCGCCCCCACCCCTCAGTATATGCAATCTGTTGCCAAACATTTATTAATTTTACCTTTGCAACATCTCAAAATACACCTTCTTCTCTCCTCTGATATTGCCACCACCCTGGTGCAGACCCTCATCACCTCATGCTTAGTACCTTGCTGCTTAGCCTGCTTGCCACAAGTCTCTCCCCACTCCAGCGCATCCATCCTCTATTCAACCACCAAAGTGATTCTCCTAACTTACAGGTCTAACCATGTCAACTCCTATTGGATAAACTCCAGTGGCTCCTTATCACATCCAGAATTAAATTTAAAAACCCCTCTATTTGGCATTTGAAACCCTCTATAGCCTAGTACACCTCCCACCCCTTTCCAGTCTTAAACCTTACACACCCCCACCTTTTTTTTTTCTTAAGGACTATGCCTTGAACTCAAATCACTCCGGCTTTCATTGATTGGTCAACAGTAGGTCCTAGGCCAAGCCCCACTTAGTAGTTATTGTTTGGGCCTAGATTGGCTCAGTGAATGTAAATAGCAATTGTTTCTGTTTTGGTCAGAAATCCTGAGTATCTTTCCCTCTCAGATTGATTTTTTTCTTTTTGGTCTAGGTAAAGAGCCCATTCTCCACCTCATTTCTTACCTAGCCTTAATCACTGAAAGGGAGTTGCCTCAAACTGAGACCTGTTAAAGACCTTAGCTTAAAAAAAGATCGTCTCCCACTGCATCCAGAGCCATCTCCAGTTGTCCTGATCTTTATCTTGCCACTGGACCAGATGGCTCTGGAGGACAAAGTGAGGCTGGTGACTTTGCACAGCCCTACATCACTTAAATCCAATTCACTTAACATGTCATCACTCCAAGAACTAAAGACAAACAACTCACCTCACCTACTCTTTGATGTAGTGACAGTGGCCTCCTTGCTGTTTCTTGAACAAGACATCCCATCTTTCAAGTCCAGCATTTTAAAAGGCTATCTCCTATGCCTGGAATGCACCCCTCATATCCACCTCCTGGTTTCAAGTACTAGCTAAAATCCCACCTTGTAGATTTTGTGGCTGTGCATTGTTAATTATCGTGCCCTCTTGTTCTTACTAAAGTCATTTGTATGTTGGCTATTAGATTATGAGCTCCTTGAAGGCAAGGACTATTGCTCCCTTTTCTTGGGATCCCCCAGGGTTTTCCACAATGCCTGACATATTTGTTCAGTCATGTCCAGCTCCTCATGAGTTAGTGGACCATAGCACACCAATACTGTCCAAGGGTTCTTGGCAAGCATAATGGGAGTAGTTTGCCACTTCCTTCTCCAGTGTATTGAGGCAGAGGTTAAGTGACTTACCAAGGTCACACAGCTGAGGCAGATTTGAGCACAGATCTTCCTGACTTTGGCCCACCATTCTAGCCACTGCGCCATCTACCTGCCTCACCCAACACAAGACAAATGTTTATTGACTTCTTGCTTCCTCTGTATACTCAGTCCAATTGGATGCTTTCTCCATATCTGTAGTGCCATTTTTATCTCCCCTCAACCACATCTGGGACTGTTGAGATCCAAGGGTGGTTGTCCCACCATCCTTGATGTTTTAGTAAATTTTAGAGCTATTAACCATTTTTTCCTTCACGTATCTTTGGGACAACTTTGCTTGGTTGGATCCCTTGCCAAGTTTTCTTTAAATTGTTTCTATCCCCCATTTTATGACATGAGAGTGGCTTATAATCATCCATCCTTCTGCTTGAAGAGTCCAAAGGTGCTTTCTGAGCTCTCTGGCTCTTATGACAAATGGAGATACTCATGCTGAACCTTTGCCAGGCAACCTGGGCTCAAATCCCCTTGACATTTAATAGCTGTGATGTTGGGCAAGACCTTTCACTTCTACTTACCTCAGTTCCTTATCTATAAAATGAGAGGGTTGAACTAGACCAGGGCTGTCCAACCTTAGGTGTTTATTGAAACAATAGACAATATATTTTGATTTACTCTTTTAGTCAGAGCTCTGCAGTAGCTCAGCTTCCTTTACTAAATTTTTATGCTTGTAGGCAGGCTGCATTTTGGACAGCCCTAAACTAGATGGACCCTGAGGTCCCTTCCAGCTGTTATTCAGTTTTCAGTCATGTCTGACTTGGGGAGTTTTCTCAGCAAAGACATTGGAGTAGTTTGCCATTTCCTTCTCCAGCTCATTTTACAAACTGGGATGAACAGGGTGACTTGCTGAGGGTCACACACCTACTGTCTGAGGCCACCTAGCTGTCATATCTTCCATCATTTAATTTCTGCATAAAACTGTAATGACCTACCCGGTCTCAATATCAGTTGTTGCCCATTTCCCACTTTTTTTTTTTGCTCATTACTTGTTTCAATAGTTCAAGTTGTTCCAGTCACACGCCATATTTTTCTCGTTGCATGTATTGACTCTGGTCTCTGCCCTATCACATGGTCTACCCCTAGACATCCGACTCACTCACATTACTAACAAACACTCTATTTCTTTTTTATTTGGTGCGTGCCCTCTCTAGCACTTTCTCAGTTCTCAAGGTGTGCGATTTCTGAGCCATGCTTTTTTACCATCTTCACCTTTTGATTTGAAGTCACTGAAATCAGAATCGAACTGAGAGGATCTCTTATAGAACTTTACTACCTCATCTTCAGCAAACGTTGAAACATAAGCATGTTTCTGTACTATTTTAATTTCCATAAGCTATTTTTGTAGCCTATCATGATCATCCCAATAAGACTGTCCTTGAGGGCAAGGACCATTTGATTCATCTATGTGCCTTGCACATGGTTGGCACCTCATAAATGTCTGTTCAACTAACACAAATTTCGAACACTGCACAGCCACAAAATCAGAGTCTTCTGATTTTTTACTATTTTAAGCTGAACATTAATCCTAGCCTTACAGCAGAAAAAAAATACACTATTTCCTTTCTGGGAACATACATTGTTTGTACACTATTTGGGGCAAGGTGGTTCCATTCTATCAACTTGAAATAAAGTACAAGACATGTGATGTATTCATTTTATTTAATAAATGTTATTACCGTACCATGTTATTACCATGGAATGTAAGTTTATCTTAAACATTAGAATTCCACAAGTGTAACAAAGCATTACTTAAATATGTCAACATTTGTGTAAGGAGAATGCTTACATTAGTCTGCCCGTGTAATAAACCATCAAATCTAAAGGATAGTAGTATCTTTTTCAGCTGGACATGACTCTAGAGAAAACACAATACTGCACACATTTTAAAAGTTCTCTATCTTTACTGCTTAACAAGCACTTCAAATACATATAAAACAGGTGGCATTTAAAAAACAATTTCAATATGGTAGCAGCAAAAATATAATTAAGTGATAACGGTTCTGTTATTCTAATCTTTTACTAACTTTATAATAAATACTACTGTGTTAAGTAGCCTGGTTAACAACTGTTCAAGGCTCATCTTAAAATACAAACAAGTTGTCTATGGTGAAGATAGGGAATAAAACTCTTGCTACAATATTTTCTTTTGAGTTTTCCTTACAGATGTTCTTTTGGCCCTAGTCAAAGCCAGGCAGCCCTTGACACTGATGTTTCCACCATTCTACACAATGAGGAAGTTAAGTGCTTCCTGAATTGTGTTACAGCAGCTTCCCATATTATATCCCAAATTATGCCCCATCTTAAAGTAACAGGAGCTATGAGTCTTGGCCCTCTAATTTTTTAGTCGTTAATTGTTGAGATTTGAGGAATATGAATATAATTTATCACCCGAGTAAGCTTCAATGACCAGTTCCTTTTGTACTAACTTAGCTCCCCTAATTAACTCTTGGGTACCAATCAGTATACTTTGAATCACCTGGGAAAGTAAACTTCCATGAAAAAAATCCAATCTTCAAAATTTCATGATTGGTTGTGTCTTGACATATGCTGCTTTTTAGAACCACATATCCCTAAATGATTTATTTTTAAACATAAACAAATAACCTCAATGTGAGGTATCTAGCTCTAAAACATCAGCATGAAGACAGCATCTTTCCTCCTAAGGCTTGGGTTTTGGTTTTGCCCAGTATTCCCGATACATGGAGTACAACATACCTAAAGAAAAAGACAGAGCAGTCAGCTTTTCAGTGTGGTTTTCTTTTCCTGTTTTTTTTTTCTTTATTTATTTAATATTTTTAGTTTTCAGCATTGATTTTCACAGGAGTTTGAATTACAAATTTTCTCCCCACTTCTACCCTCCCCCTCACTCTAAGATGGCCTATATTCTGATTGCCCCGTTCCCCAGTCAGCCCTTCCTTCTGTCACTCCACTCCCCCCCACCCCCTTTTCCCTTTTCAGTGTGGTTTTCTATATGAAATAAACCAAGACACTTTTAAAATTGGCCATGACAGGCAACACCACTAAGAAAAGTTTACACAAGGAATCAAGACACTGAGCACCGCTTTCATCTTCCTCTATTATCTTAAGGATTATAAATTAAATGCTTTTCATAATTCCCTAACTAGTCCATGAGGTTACATCTAGATCATAAGGATAAAATCATTTGTTGACTCTCAAAGCAGCATAGACAAATCATAAATCTTCACCTCTACAAGAGATTTAAAATGAGGAAACTGAGACCAGAGAAGTGACTGATCCTAGGCTGCATAATATGTATCAGAGACAGGAATCAAACAATCCAGGTATCCTGACTCCAAGTACAGGACTTTTTGTAAAGAAGCATATCCATCTATTTATCAAGTGACAAAAGATGCCTCTCTCATCTAATTCTTAATCCCTCCCTCCTACCATACACTCATATAAAATGCTAACGATATTTATCCCATCCCACAAATACTATCATTGCTGGCAAAGCATTTCCAATACATTAAATATATGGAATTTCACCCACATGGATGATCCCTGTCAATGGAGCTTGCAGGCCTTCTCCACCTCAACACTATTTTCTTCAGCTGCTGCAGCCAAAAAAATCTCATCATCTGATAACCAATCCTATGTTTATTATCTTCACCAAACTTAGAGAGGCTGGTCCTCAGAAAAAAGACCCCACTCTATGGCTGAGCTGGTACATAAAGCTTTTCCAGGTTAATCAAAGCTTTTGTTTCATGGGCACAGCCTTTGAGAAGCCAAGGTCACTTCTATGCCAAAAGGAGGTTCATCAGAAGTACTTATAGATGTTTGCTCAGCCTCTTGCTCAGTATAATATCACTAAGGGAAAGGACTGTTTTTTCCCCTCTCCTTCCTGTTTAATGCCTCACTGCTCCTAGTATAGCAGTGAAATCTGTTAGGAGACCAAGTACTTAATTCAGCAATTCAGGCATGACGTAATAAAAGCCTACACTAGGGCAGTAGCAGTGAGACTAAAAAGAATAAAGGGCAGTAATTTAACAATGTAATTTTCATTAACTCGAAGATGTCATTACTATACAGATACCACAATGAGGAAAAATATTCCTTTACCATTTTAAAGTGGCTTAAAGATTACTTTGTAAACCCAAGACTGGAGACTCCTCAAAGACTATTAAGAGCATGAGATTTAGAGCTGGAATATCATAGTTAATCCCCTTCATTTTATAAACGAGAAAACTGAAGCTCAAACATGGTTAACTGACATCCAAAACTCTATACATAGTAACAATCATGAATGTAAACCAAAAATTACTGTATTGTGTTAAAATTTAACAGTAGTTCCCAAAGTGGGTGATACCCAAGGGGGCGGCAGTAGCCTCTGGGTGCAACTGTACACTTAATCTGAGACTTCTTTTTCTTTCCTAGTTTGTAAGATTTCCAGGAGGTGCCAAGTAATTTTTTTTTTAAAGGGGGTGGTAGGCCAAATAAATTTGGGGACTTGTGTTAAATGATCAATTGATTAAAAGTCAATTAGTTTTTGGATGCAAAAGATACTAACAAATAACTGCAGGAATCTTTCTAAATATTATTTACCTCATTCTGTTTTTTTTTTTAAGATATGCATTAATAATGAATGGAGAATGAAATGTTTGCTATGGAGGACCTACCAACAGTCATTGCTCCTACTACAAAACCTTGGGCTCCCACACGCATGTGAATCAGGTGGACAGACATTTTAGTATCCCCTCTGCTCTTCAGTTTGTATAATCCATACGCAACAATAGCTGCAAAGCCTGCTATTCCTGAAAGGCAAAGAGTCAACAGGTAATATGCAAGCCAAATGCATAAAGAAAAAAAAAGAGTGTCAGATCTCTAAACAAACAACTCTCTTCTGTATTTCACCCAATGGATTAGGGCTATCTATGTTTGTGTCTTATAATGCTACTAGACCATGAGTTCCATGAGGGAAGGATTTGCCTAAATTTTGTATTTTGCCTATCATGGTAATGGTGCTCTGCACTGCATACAACAGGTGCTAGCTGGATGAATCAACTAACATAACTATAATATGCGGTGCCACTTACAGACACAGTCAAGTCCCTCTGCTCCTTAAAAAAGCTTTTATTGTCCCTGCTATCCCCTCAACCTATTACCCTTTATCTTCTCTCTTAGCCAAATTCTATAAAGTCACCTACATTGACAGCCTCCATCTCATCAATTCTCACAAGTCAAATTTCAGACTCAAGCACTAACTAACTAAACATGTCCCCTTCTAGTTACCCACAAGTTCTGACCTGCCAAGGCCAAGGGCCTTTCCTCAGTCCTCACTCTACCTGATCTCTTTCTGTAACTTTTAGAACAGTCCACTGCCCACCCCCGCCCCAGCCAAGATCTGCTGCAAGAGGAGGTGATGCACAATCTGGAGCTGAAGGGGCTAGGGTTGAGTCCTGGTTTGGCCACTCACTGACTGTGTGACCCTGGACAAGTCACTCACCTTTCTGGGCCTCAGGGCTCCCTCATTTTGAAGGGATGGTCTAGTAGGCCTGTAAGGCTGCTTCCAGCCCCAAATCTATGACACTGTGATCCTTCATTGGCTTCCATGACACAGTTCTCTCTTGGTTTTCCTCCTATGAATCCAATCATTCCTTCTCAGCCATCTTTTCTGAAGCAACAACTTGTTTTCCACTCAGTAAGCGTGAGCATTTCCCAAAGCTCTGTTCTGGCTCGTCCCCTTTCTTTATACTTCCTCCCTATCTGACCTCATCAGCACCTCTGAATTACCTTCATTAAGTTATCATCTTCACATAGTTATAAGCTGGCAGAGACCTCAGGGGTCATCTAGTCAAACTCCCTCCATTGTATAGATGAAGACCTGAGGCCTAGCGAGGTTAAGTAAATTCCTTGAAGTCACACAGGTAGTAATCAATGGAGAAATCTGAACTCAGGATCTCTGAATCTAGAGCCAGTCATCTTTCCCACCAAACCATGCTGCCTGTGTGCAAAGGAATCCCAGATCCAGAGCCAATCCTAAACTTTCTCCACAACTCCAGGTTCAGATCACCAAATACATGCTAGACATCTCAAACCAAACATGGCTGAAATAACTCATTTTCCCCACCAAACTTATCCCAACTCCAACTTATTCCCCTTGATGGCACTATTTTTCCATCAACCCAGATTTACAACCTTTAAGTAACACCTGACTCTTCCCTCTCCCTCACATTGCTACCAATTGCAATCCACTACCAGTCCATGGATTATCACCACCATCTATCTTTTGTGAGATTGGGTCTCCCTATCTTGCCCAGGCTGGAAGCACGACAGCCACCCCCAGGCCTGATCTCCCTGCTGGTCAGCATAAAAGCTTTGGCCTGCTGTTTTCCAACCTGGACCAAAAATCCTAGTACCCACCCCACAGCCCATCTCAGGGGCTCATCATATCAGTGTCAAACTTAATGCAGACACCTGATTACCTTTAGCTCTATTTCAACTCAGAACTACCAAACTCAAAAAGAGCCACCAGCTCAGCCTCTACAAGCAGGAGGGATTACAGGCCTATGTTACCACATCTGGCCAATAAAATCATTTTAAAGATTAAGGAATAGAAATGTAAAATCATAATTAAAGTCTTAAATATACTTTGGGTAATTTTCAGAACAGAAAGAATCTTAAAAGGGAATATGTGTGTTAGGCTCCCTAAACTGAATTGGTGAATAAACAATGATCAAAACTGATGTTTTGTACATTATCTAGGTTACATCTTATAAACAAATGCCTTAGCAAAATCTCCTTAAAGAGATTTCCTATAATTTTTAATCAGTTCCCTGTATATTTTAGAGATGAGGCCTTTAACAGAGACACTGGTTGTAAAGATTTTCTCCCAATTTTCTGCTTCCCTCCTAATCTTTGTTGCATTGGCTTTTTTTATACAAAAACATTTCAATTTAACATAATCAAAATTATCCATTTGCATTTTGTAATGCTATCTCTTGTGTTGGAAAAGATTTCCAAGTTCCTGGATTTCAGAAAAAAAAAACTAAAAGGAACTTTTAGAGACATAATAGATGAGAAAAGTGGCACCCAGTTAAGCCCAGCGACCCACCCAAAGTCATGCAGCAAAGCTGGGACTAAAATCCAAGGCTTCTCTCCTGATGCAAACCCTGTCTGCAGTCTTTCCACTATATCATCCTGCTTTCCTGATGTTACTGGAGTAAAAGGGAACGTAACAAAATTCTGGCACCTAAGAATTCTAGTCATGAAATCTGTACAACTACTTATTATTCTCATTGCATTTCAAACAGCCAAATGATACCTAAAAAGATATGTATCTAGGAATTGCATGAACAGAACTGATGTTTCAATGGATACCATTTTACTGAGAAATTGTTTTGTCACAGGCAGGCTTACCAATTGGGACAAATGGTGCCTCTTTAGCTTTTCGAGCAAGTTTTGATCCCGAAGTCTCATCATAAGTGGAGAGGGAAACATCATTGTCTGTTGACATTGTAGCTGGTTGAAAAGCCTTCCTAAAAGAGATTTTGAAAGAGACTTTACATTTCAAAAAGTACCTTAAGATACAAAAGGTTAAGGGTATATTCCAAAGTGTCCCTAATTTTGATCTTTCATTAATTTTTTCTAAACTCTTCTTGAACCACATTTGTCTAAATGTCAGGCTAAAATTCCTAATACTTAAAGTTCAGTTTTCAGTACCTCATTAAAAATATTCAAACTTTTTTTCTTATATATTAAAAAAAGGCCAATGACAAAGTTCACTGTCCTTGAACCAAAGACTTGGAAACTAAACTACACCTATCATTCAAACATTCAACATGCTGCAGAAACAGTGCTTGTTAGGAGTATTAGAAATTTGCTTCCTTCAAAGAATCAAAATTAAACAGCTGCTAAGGAAAAAAAAGCCTTTCAGAGAATTATCTACTCAAAGAAAGGTTTGTTTCCAAATAAAGATTAGCAAAATATACTAAAACTGAAGGGGCAGAGAGTTAACGTTAAAAAAAAAAGTGGGTTTTCAGCACGCCAAACACAAGTCAAACGTGCCCTACCTGAAATTTTTAGTTAATTTTAAGACTTAATTAGCTCACATCCACAGACTGGTAGGCCAGTAGGACCTGACCATCTGTTGGATGCCACTATTGTATAACTGAGTGCCTCCAGACTTGGTGCTAGTGTAGCAGATTACTAATTGGAAAAAATGACTGAAGCCTGCACACACATTTCTGTGCGTGGCCCAGTCTGAAAAAAAGTTAAAAATCTTTTGAATGAAGTGAAATCCTACCAGGAGCATTCTATCTTTTCCTCAAGTTTGAGGGCCTTTGAAAAAATGATGACAACCTGAACTTAACCTCCACTTCAACCCAATCACCCCCAAAATCTTTTCAACACTTATCCGTACCACTTTACTCCATTCAGTTGCTACCCTCTTTCTGCTCAATTCCTCTACCTGGTACCACCCTGCCTCATTTCTCCCTTTTCTTAGATGCCCCCACCCTCTGTACCATTTCTCAACTCCTTTCTAGCCTTCTTCCTCTCTCTTCCATGGTCTGCTAGAACTCATGACTTCACCTTTCTCAACCTGCTCTTGCAGATCCCCATGCCCTAAGTCTCCTAGTCATTTAGCCTCATCCTACCTTTCAGGGCAGAGAGGAACAAAGCCAACGAGGTGAAATGCTACTCAGGATGCTGAACTGTGCAAGGATAAGAACTAGTTCACTCAACACCCAGGTGCTAAATATAAATAGCCTTTGCACCGAATTCCATCCCCAGACAAGAAAGAAAATGTCTGGGTCCTGGAGCTGCTTGCTATTCAAATGCACAGAACAAGAGAACATATAGGACAAGAACAAGAAGTGGCTAATTCCTGGAGAAAGCACAGCATACAGGAAGACTAACACAAATATCCTAAAAATAGTGCTTTTATATTTGCCAATGGATGCTCTTTCCCCAAGGATATAATTCAACTTCCTCAGCTTGGAATTCAAGGTCCTCCACAATATGATCCTACCATTACTCACCGCTCCTTCTGCCCTCAGATTCACAAAAGCCTAGAGTTAGCTAAGACCATATATGCCATCTACCTTTAAATCCCTGGCTTCCCAAAAAAGGAAGCTAAGGCCTGAGAAGTTGTAACTTGCCTGAAGTTACACAATACATATGAGCATTACTCACTTTGTCAACTTATTCTTATTCTACCTTGTGTTTACCAGGTGAAGGAACCTGAGCCAAGGTGGTGGCTGTGTAAGTAGAAGGAAAAGAATAATGAAAGATGTGAAGATAGAAACGTTGAAATTGAGTCAACTGACTGGATACAAGGCATAAGAGTGAGGTGAGGATATCAAGATTTTGACTAGACAGCAGTGCTTTCAACAATTACGAAAATGAGTGGGTTTGAGAAAAGATGATTAAGTTCTGTTTTAGACATGCTGAGTTTGAGATGCCTAGGAGGAGGATGCCTCTCAGAGGAGAAGCCAGGACACTCTCACACTCCCTCCCCCCCCATATAGATGTATACTCAATACAGAGAATTATCTGTATGAAATGATAACTAAACTCTTGGATACTGATGAGAAAGAGCCCAGGAGAGAACTTTTGGAATTAACTATGGTGAATGCGTGGGGCATAAAGAACCATCTTTGTGAACCTCAACATGTACTTCTCTAGGTTTCAATTTTCTTATCTGCAAGGGGTTGTTGGACTAGATCAGTGCTGTTAAACTCAAACAGAATTACATATGGATCCCTGTGGCCACATATTTGACAGAAAACCACATATGAACATTTCTATTGTTCTATTATATTTTTGTTTGTTAAATATTTTCCAATTACTTTAATCTGTTCCAACTGTGCAGGTGGGCTTCCTATGGACTAGATGATCTCTAAGGTTCCCTTCCTGCTCTAAATCCTACATTCCTACATCAAACCTCTCATTTTAGAAATGAGGAAACTGTGACCCAAAGATAAATTTATTTGCCCGATGTTAATTAGCAGAGCAGGAACCAGAATTCAAGTTTCCAAACTTCTATAGTTCAGTATTCTTTAAAACCACAAGGCAAAATAATTGATTTCCCGATGTAGGTACAAAAAAAATTTCAAAACATGCAACTTTACTTTAAATTTTCACCCGTGAGAACATACATAATAAAGTGAGTGATAGTACTACCCCTTCCCTACCTCACACACCCATGAACCAAAAAAGGATATCAGGGATAGAAAATGGAGGCCAGTTTTTCTTGCCTAGATGTAAATATTCCCAGGGCAGCTAGGTGGCAACAACTCTGGAGTCAGGAGGACCTGAGTTCAAGTTGGACCTCTCCTCCACCCACTGGGCACGTCACTTGACCCTGTTTGCATCAGTTCTTCACCTGTAAAACGAGCTGGAGAAAGAAATGGCAAACCACTCCAGTGTTTCTGCCAAGAAAACTCCAAATAGGGCCACAGAAAGAGTCCAACACGACTAAATAAGATCTTTTATTTTTGTCTTCTAATCCATCCATTGGGGAAAAAATAACCACTTGGATCACCTATTCCTGAACTGAAGGAAGGAAGTGGGGTAGACACTTAGAACCAAAGAAAAAGGTTTTGGAATGGCTGGGTCTAGAAGCAATCTTTAACAGGCCCCAACTACAACAGTAGGCCAGCCATTAAAGGAACAGAAGATGGCAGGCCCATCCCTCCAACGTCTAGGCTGCAATAGTTCTCAGCTCACATCTTTTAAGTAACACTGTCCCCTATCTACTAATCTTCCAAACATTCTGTTTAGGGTCACAATGTAGCAAGCCAGTAGCGAGCATTTAGTAAATGCCTGCTGTTTAAGTGACGGATTATCTTCGCCAGCTCTAAGATGCCACCATCATGGCCGGAGTTGGGAGCTGCCCAAAGGGCATCATCAGAATTAAAAGACTCCTAGAAACCAACAGCAACTGAATGAGACCCGAGAACTAAAGAAACACTGCTGAACCATGCTGGTCCCTCACATTTCAGAGGAAACCACGAGGGGGAGGATTTGTATTCAGTCACGGATGGAGCAGAAGCGGAGGTCTGGGTGCCTGTCTATACAAGAGGAAGAGATGGACGAAATAAAGGAGGAGAGTAGAGACACATGCCAAAGAAAAAGAAGGGGGGAGATTTTTCCATTCGCACTGGTCCCTCAGGCCTATCCATGACCTTGCCTCCCTTTCCTTAGGTCCTGTGACCTTGGTCCAACTTTCCGACCTGCTTGTCGGGGCCCTCTCAGTTTCCTGCCATCCTCGGCGAGTCTCCCACGGTTCCCCCTTCCCCCCCCCGCCAAAAAAACCTCAGCCCTCCCCTTGCTCAGGGCCTACTGGGCCCAGGCCAATAAGAGACCCTCCCCCAGCCAGAGGCCCACAGCACAGGTCCTGGCATCCCCCAGCAGCCAGAATCCCCCCTCCTCCGGACCGCCCAGATAACCACGGCCGCTCGCCGACCCCCCCGCCCTCACCCAGGCTCCGCCTCTGCGCTCGCTAGCCCCGTAATCATCTGTATCCCAGCCATACGCCCCCCTCCCCCCACCCAGGCCCTACCTCCCGCGGCCCTCCTCCCTCAGCTCCGGGCCCCGCAGGCCCTTCAACAGCCCGGCCCTGCTCTCCTCTCCCCTCCCCCCACCCCCAGCGCGCCGTCACGCGCCCCTTCCCTCTGTCTCCCTAAGCTCCGTCAGTCGCGGCTCAGGCTCCTTCCCGGGGGAGGGGGGGGGCGGTCTCTCTTCCACCCAGCCCGCCCGCACACCTCCGGTGCCTACAAACCCCCACTCACAAAACAAGAAGCAGCAACAACACCTTCCACAGGCAGACACCTGCTTCTGCTTTGCCACCACCCTTCGCGGTCTACTTCATACAGACCCCACGCGTACTGGAGGAGGCTCAACATGAGGGGGCGGGGCATCCGGTCTGCGCTCCCTCCCCCGGAATCCCCGCCCCCAGGACTGCGGAGCTGAAGCAGCCAATAGGGAAGGGCGGGGCGGGGCTGGAGGATGCCGGCAGGGTGGGAAGCTCGCCGGCCGAGCGCAGGCGCAGTGGAGGTTCGTCTCCCCCCCTCCTTATCCGCGAGCTCCGAGCCACGGAGCCGAGCGCCCGCCCCAAGCGACTAATCTCCGTCTCGCGCCTCTTGGGCCGAACCCGGAAACAAGACACTTTTAGGGGGAAAGGCCGGCTGTGAAGGTCACCTGTGGTGCCTCGGACTGTCCCAGCTACGTCATTCGTCACACGCCCTGTTCCCCGCGCTTGGGCGGGGACACCATGTCCACGGGCAGTCACGTACTCACCCCGTGGGTGGAGGGAGGAGCCCGGCCCCGAAGGTAAAACCTGCAGCTTGTCATCCCTGCTTTACCGGGCGGGAAATTGAGGCCCTGCCGGGAGAAGAGATCCCCAGAGGTCACAGCTGCGTCTAGAGGCTCTTCTGGCTCCAGCGGGTAGAACGCACTAAGCCCTGAGTTCAAATCGTCCCTCAGACCCTAGCTGGGTGAGCCTGAGCCAATCCCTCAAGCCTACGGAGGAGGGTTCATTCGCCTCATCATAAGGTGGGCATGATAATAGTACCCACTTCCCAGGCTTGTTATGAGAGTCAGCCGAGGTGAGACGCATACTGGTAAAGCTTAAAGTTATTGCTAATTTTTATTATTATTAGGGCGGCTAGGGGGATAGAATGCTCGTCCTGGAGTCAGAAGGACCTGGGTTCAAATTCGGCCTCAACCGCTATACGTGTGACCCTAGGCAAGTCACTTCACCCTGTTTGCCTCAGTTTCCTCATCTGTAAAAATGAGCTGGAGAAAGAAATGGCAAACCACTCCAGCATCTTTGCCAAGAAAACCCCAAAAAGGGTCAGGGAGAGTCGGATGTGACTGAAACGACTCAATAACAAAAATTCTCATTATTCCAGCCCCACTAAGCTCTCCCTCCCCTACAGCTGTCTACCATTCCACAAAGAAAGTCTCCCTCCAGGAGACCCAGGGGCCCACAGAGAACCGACTCCAGACTTTTAACCCCCTTCCAGACACACATTTGGCTCCTTTGCAGCCCCATTCCTGCAGCGGCCCAGAGTCGGGCACAGCTGCTCCTTGGGGTCATTTGTAATGCCCTTTCTGTCCCCTGAGTATTTTCAGTCCAAGTCCCCTGCTGCAACAGTCGGCAGTTTGCACTTTCCCTCTCTTCTGGCTCTCAGATATTTTAAGGGCTTCGATGCTAAAAGCTTCCTTTAAAATAACAAACTAAAAAAGGAAAGTTACAAAGTTGAAACAAATCATAAAACTGTTGAAATAAATATTCAGGAAGATTAATGTCCCGTCCTGCTCTAGATTTTCTAAGTTGTTAAACTTTATAAGATGATAGATCTACAGCTGGAAGGGACCTCAGGGGTCATCTAGTCCAGTAGTATGCAAAAGTGGGAAGGAGCACTAATGTGTTTGTACAGAAGAATCCCTGCAGACCCTAGTTTGACTTAGTTTTAAAATGTAATGTCATCTTTGTCTTATTGTATCTTTAATTATTTTGTTAAATATATCCCAATTAACATTTTAAACTGCCTTGTTTGATACCTCTGATCTACAGGGTGTTCCCAAAGTCTGGACCCATAGGTAAAAATGCGTATCTTCAAGAAATGAGATGAATGAAATTTTTATTTAATTGGAATATTAACAAATAACATCTTCAGTATGATTTCCATCATTTGTGATGCAAAGATTGATGTACTTTTGCAAGATTCATGTGAACTCGATGCAATAACTCCACGTTGCCGTCAATTGCCTGTGTGTCCAGACTTTAGGAATACCCTGTAGTTTAATTAACCCCTCATATCCTCATGAGTTTCCTCAGAGGCCCAGAAGGATTAAGAGCCTTTGCCAGGGTCAGACTTCTCTGGATTTGGTCTGTTCCCACTGTACTTCGCTGCCTTTTAATACTTAAAATACTGAGGAAGACCTGACTTCTTTGCTCTTTTCACTGACTCAACTTTTGGTCCTTACTTCAAAATCAGCCTTATGAAGGAATGAAAAATATACATAAACCAGAGCTTTACTTAGCATACTTTTTCCATCCTAAATTGACCATCATTTAGAGATTGGTTTAAGGGTAGAGGATTAAGGTTTAAGGAATGTTTAGACTGTAGAAGCCTGGGGGGAATTCCATAATCCCTGTCTCTTGGTGTTTGAAGCACTGTCATAATGAAAAGGGGTGATTTATTCCCAGAGGGCAGCCATAGAGTTGTGGGAGAAAGTTAGAAGGACTCCAAATAAAATTGAACTTCCTAACAATGAGAGCTGACCAAAGGTGGAATGGGCAGCCTGTGGAAATCACACCCCAGCGCTGGAGGACTTTAAACAGGTTCCATGATCACATAAAGAAACTACAGAGATTATTTCTGCTCAGGACTAGAGGCCTCTGAGATCTCTTCTGGCAATGACATTCTAGTCTTCATTTTAACCACAGAATGGTATTTGGCAGACAGTATTTACAAGGCTCTTGGCCCCAGTTCCTTTTTCTCACCTCAGTTCTATCTGGATTGGCTACCCATTGGCTACTGGCAGGGTTCCCACACCCTTCTTGAACCTGTTGTCTACTCCTTTTTTTAAGATTTGGGACCTTAGACCATTTCCTTTGAATGGCATTCATGAATAATAAAGCATTTATTATGTGCCGAGAGCAGCTAGGTGGCACAGTAGATAGAGTGCTGGGCCTGGAGTCAGGAAAGGTCATCTTCCTGCGTTCGAATCTGGCCGCAGACACTAGCTGTGTGACCCTGGGCAAGTCACTTAACTCTGCCTCAGTTTCCTCATCTGTAAAATGAGCCGGAGAAGGAAATGGCAAACCACGTCAGCATCTTTACCAAGAAAACCCTAAATGGAGTCATGAGGAATCAGACACGACTGAAACGACTGAACAACACTGTCAAATGCTGCTAAGGGTTAGGGATGCAAACAGAAAAGATGACATCGTTCTGGCTTTCAAGGAGCTCACGTTCTAATTAGATGAAGAAAACATATTAACCCTTATATAAACAGTGCCCTAAGGGCTAAGTTGCCTTTTCCCTGGTTTGTCCTCTAACTTGGAGACTCCTTAAATTCTCTTGATACAAAGGTGCCCTAAGGGATGAGTTTCTCTCTCCCTGGCGCCCTAAAGTCTCCTCCCCTTATCTTGAGTTAGCACGTAATTTCCCCTTATCCTGGACCATGGAATTCCTTGTCTTACCCCTTCACCATGGGTCATAAAGGTGTCCCTTATCTTGTGTCAATTGTTATCCTCTACCTGTGTCCTTATCTTATCCTGTCCCTAAATCTCCAACCCCCATAAGAAACCCTAAAATCATCCTACATATAGCTTTTTGGTCTATGTAAGTCTGGTTCCTTCCCTACATCAGTGCCTTTGTTTAGCTCCTTGCTAAATCTCAGGCCCGCTGCATTTGCGTCAATAAAGCTCCCAATGGCTACAGAGAAGTTCTAAGTGAATTCTTTCACATTTGATGAACCGGCTCTCCCAACTCTGACCTCATCACTTACCATGTGCCAAACACCATGCTAAAGGCTGAAAATCCTGTTAAAAGTGAATTTGGGGGAAGAACATAATCAATTCTGTCTTGTTCTGTATCAGCCATTTTACTGCATGTGACCCTCACGAACCATCAAACCAGCTGCAGTGGCTGCTTTCCTCATCTTCTTGGTACAAAAAGACTTAGTTGCTGAAGGTAGAAGATTCCAGTCCTTGGAATGCCCTCCTCTGTTTTTTGACCTGATGGTTCTCTTTGATTTAGTGAAACTAGCTGTACTAAAAAGATAACTCCCTTATCTATTTCCCATAGTAAGTGAAGACTCATTTTTCTTATTTTTTGTTTCATTTAACATATAAAAATTGTTTGCTGAATTGTGAAAATTCCTCGTGAACTGGTGATAAAGAATGCCACATTCTGTCTCCTGATTCCTTCTTACTTTTCAGCTTTAGCTAGTCAAATTGATAAGAAAATCCCTACAACATAAAGACAGAAAAAATGAGACAGTCCTGGAGTTCATACTCTAATTGGGCAACATATATAAGAGAGTTCTGTTATGAAGTATAGGCACAGAAGGCAGGGCCCAAGGAGCATGAGGGTGCATCAGGCCTTCAACCTACCTCAACACCCAGCTGTACTCCTTCTGGACTTCGCCACCATGTCCAGGTACCTTCTTTCCCCCCCATCCCCCTCCTATCCTTTTTCAGCTTCCATTTGCTTTTCACCTTCCTTTTGTGTGTTGTCTTCCTTCGTTAGATTGTAAGCTCCTTGAGGGCAGGGACTGTCTTTTTTGTATTTGTATCCTCAGTTCTTGGGATATAGTAGGCACTCAATAAATGGGGGTGGGAAAGGGAGACAATTTAGATTAGAAAATTAAATAAAATTTTAAAAAATATTTCTTTAAGGGAAATTTCACTTCTTTCTTCCTTGGTTTTTTCTCCTGGTTTGTTTATTTTTTTTTTAATTTCTCTTCTATAACCAGTCAGTGCTTGGGTAAATATATAGCACAAGCACCGAAGATTAGGAGGACCAACCACCATAAACTAAGAAAATGAAAGTAGATGAGATAGGGAATGGCTCAAAAATGAGAAATAAAGAGTTAATTCAATGAAGTTATCTCCAGGAAACTTAAGCATGAACAGAAGTGTCTTAAGAACAACAAGAAGAGGGCAGCTAGGTGGTGCAGTAGCTAGAGCACCAGTCCTGGAGTCAGGAGGACCTGAGTTCAAATGTGACCTCTGACTCTTCATATTTACTAGCTTTGTGAACCCGGGTAAATTCGTTGACCCCAGTTGCCTCCAAAAGAAAAAGAAAGAAAGACAAGGAGAGGTCTAGCTTGGAGACAGATGGAAACCTGGTAAGAAGCATATAATTAAAAGATGAAAAAAAGAGTGGTGTGAGAAAAACTGGGGAGTGAAAGTGTATTGACTAATGCTGTTGAACCTTAACTCATGGTAAAGCACCAACATTTTCATAGCACCTAGAAAGAAATAGAAAGTTTCCGAGACCCTCACAGGGGTATTATTGTGAGTAACACTGACTTTATGGAAAGAAACAGGCACTCAGGTGGCTTCCTCAGTCCAACTCCTTTATATTATAGACGGAGAAATGGAGACCCACAGATTTGTGTTTCACACCGATAATTAGTTGGAGATCCAGGATTCAAACCAAGTATTTGGATGCTCAATCCAAAACTCCTTTATAGCATACTTCCTCTACCTTAAATCTTAGGTAAAATTTCTACTTATTTACCTCAATAATTGAAAGAATTTTAGCATAATAGGTGCAAGTACTCCCTCAACTAATAAAAATTGCAACCAGTCCATGTCATAATACAGTAGTAGATGGTCTTCACTAGATGCCATGGGTAGAAAAATAATAGACTACCTCTATATAGACCACTCTCTACTGATGATCTCATCACTTAGCTAGGCCAATGCTCCGCCCGTATTTGACTCCCCATCTTGGTCAGACCTGCCAAAGTTTGCACTCTTCTGGTATAGCCTTCGAGAACCAAGGGCAAGCTCTAGGCCATGAGGAAGTATTGAAGGAGGTTACATATAGGTAAAATTTCAAAGTGAAGTTAAACCAGCACATGGGATATTTCAAAAGATCCGTGATTTCTTCAATATAAATGCTCCCTACATTGATATAAATCAATACAGTGCCAAGGTTTGTAATTTTGGCATTATCCTAGACTCTCACTCAACATATCCAATCAGTCGTCAGATCTTGCTGTTTCTCTTTTCACAACATCTTTCAAACTTGAGCCCTGTGTCCCCTCGCGTAGCTACCACCTTAGTTTAGGCCCTTCTCACCTAGATTATTCCAGCAGTCTTCTAATTGCTCTCTCTGCCTCAGATCTCTCTCTACTCTCAGCCTATCCTGCACACTTCTGCCAATTTCATTAAATCCCTATCTGACCAAGTGACCCCACAATTCAACCAACTCTAGCAGTTTCCTGTTGCCTCTGGGATAAAATTTAAACTTCTCGGTTTAATTTTTAAAGTTCTGCATAACCTGGCTCTAACCCTTTTTTCCAGCATCAGAGGATGTTATTACCACTCCAACACTCTGTGATCCAGCCAAACTGGCTGGCTCTCTGTTCCTCAGACATGATGTCTGTGCTGGTCATCTCCTATACCTGAAACATACTACTTCTTACCTCTTCCTCACAGAGTCTCTCTGCATGTAAAATGCAGATTAGATACCATCATTCCTAGGACACCTTTCCTGATTCCCCCCAACTGTGAGAGCCCTCTCTTCCAAACCACTTTGTATTCAACTACATTGGATATGTTTGTATTTATTAACTTTATGCTTTTTTTTTTAGCATAAACTTATCTCTCCCATTAGAATGTAAACTCACTGAAAGGAGGGATTGTTTCATTCTCTATATTTGTATTCTAGGTGCCTGGCACAGTTCCTAGCACATAGTAGGTACTTAATAAATGCTTGTTGCTTGATTTATTGATTCAGAGATGGTTACTGGAGGGAAAAAAAACCAAACCACAAAATGCCCTTCTTGATAACTCATTGGTAATAAGTCCCTCCACATTGAGCTAGGTTGGTCCTCGGATGACAGACGTTTGACAGACATCTATTATCAGGCTTGTACTTGAAGGCTTTCCAGCTCAGTAGGACCTATAAGACTCTAAAGGCACAGTCTCCAAGAACTACAGACCACATTCACGGCATGACGATACACCAGAGGGTGACTTAAGGGGCTGTTAATCTGTACTGTTACTAGAAACCTAAATTCAAGAATATGGTCCAAATGTAATCATCTTCGGTCTCCTCCATACCTTTTGTTTGTTTTTTGCTGTTGGCAATCGGTGGTTAAGTGACTTGCTCAGGGTCACACAGCTATTAAGTGTCTGATTCCATATTTGGACTCAGGTCCTCCTGATTTTAGGGCCAGCGCTCTATCCATTGAGCCACCTAGCTGCCCGGGCCCCATACCTTTTAAAATGCAGAAATTCAACTCTTAGCTACAGTTTCAAAGAATGAGTGAAGGACTTAATGCCAACACACTGGCCAGATTGTGCCAACCTTTGTTTTTTTTATTCTATCAAGCTCTGAAACAAGAAAAGATCATGGAGTTGGGCTGTGGTGAGAGGCTTCTCAGTTCCCATAGCCTGACTAATGACCTCAGTGCTGATCTGGGAAACTCAGATTGGCTTCAAGAATTCAGCCAAGTTACCATTTGTTGTTTTTTTTGTTGTTTTTTTTTTAACCCAGGCCCAGTGATTTGATCAAAGGTTGTTTCCAATAATCCAAGTCTGTGTCATCTTCATTTCTTTTCTGTTTGGCTCTCTCTCTCTTGCCATTTAGTACTTGGAATGTTACCAGGATGGTGGTGAAGAATGTGGCCTCTTGTTGTTTGTCCTTCGTTCTGGAAGAGGACCATGACATCAGGGAGGTGGTGCCATGACATGCAGGTGAATTGGATTTAAGTGAGGGAGGGCTGTGCAAAGTCACCAGCCTCACTTTCTCCTCCAGAGTCAGCAGGTCCAGTGTTAAGATATAGATCAGGAAGACTGGAGATGGCCCTGGATGCAGTGGGAGGCCTTGGCCTTTTTAAGCTGAGATCTTTAACAGGTCTCAGTTAAGGCAACTCTCTTTCAGTGATTAAGGCTAGGTAAGATATAAGGCAGAGAATAGCCTCCTTTACCTAGTTAAAAAAAAAAATATTTCTGGAAAGAGAAGGCCCTCAGGGTTTCTGGCCAAAACAGAAACAACTGCTATTTACATTCACTCAGAGCCAATCAGGGTCCAAACGATGGCCAAATGGGGCTTGGCCTGGCACCTATTGTTGGCCAGTCAATGAGAGCCAGAGTGATTGGAGTTTTAAGCATGGTCCTTAAGAAAAAAAATCTAGCCAGTAATAGAATTAGCTGGTTCAGGGGACTTTTTTTTTTTTATAGATGGATTGATTTATTAGGCTGAGTCTAACAAAGCAGATTCATGAAAAAGCCTCCAAAATTTACGTAAGAAAAGTTGCCAGGGCAAAATGCCTGCCAAGTTTTTACCAAGTTGCACAGCTCAATGAGTTCCAGTTCAATTCTATAATCATTAGGCAGAAATTAGATTTCAAGTGCATACCTCCGTGGGACAAGATATCCCCTGGTGCCCCACCCCTTTCTAACTTCTTTTTGGGGTTGTCCCCCACCCCCATTAGATTATAAGCTGTTTGAGTACAGGGACTTTCTTTTTTCTTTTCATATCTGTGTTCCCAATGCTTAGCATGATGTCTGGCACATAGTAGGTGCTTAATAAATGTTTATTTAACTGAATTAAATTGAACTCACTATGAAAATACAAGGACACATATGAATGAATGAAGTATTAATTAAACACTGCATTCCAAACATTGCACTATGTGCTGTGGTTACAAATACTGAAACAGTCTGTTCTCAAGGAGCTTCCATTCTAATAGGGGGAGACCACATGCATGGGGCAGTGGTGGTCAAGGAGGAGTGCTTTGGCCTGGAGAGTTTCAGGGATAATGAGTGGTGTCACTGACATACCCCTCTCCAGGGACAATGGTGAGTGATTTGATGATGGTTCCAGAACTGGAGAGGGCAAAGAGTACATGTTGTAAGGTAGTTGGTGGGGTTATTGAAAAGATGACTAAGGAGTAGAGTGAGGCATAGCTGGGACCTGCCCGAAATAGGGCATTAGATGAGGCAGTCAGTCACCAGTCTGGATGGCATCCAGGGCAGAAGCTGCAGAGATGGAAAAGCGAAGATTGGAGAGGCTGCAGAGATGAATACTGCATGACCAATGTTTTACTCTCAGGGAGCTCTGGAGGCTGAAGGTATAAAACAAAGTTATGTGGCTTAGAGCCCTGGAGTTGGAGTCAGAGAGAATCTGGGTTCAGATCTTTGCTCTGCCACTGTGTAACTTGGGCAAGTGACTTAACCTCTCTGGGCTTTAGTTTCTTCATCTGTAAAATAAAACAGACTAAAAAAAACTGCTCTAAGGTCTAGCTCTAGGCTTATGATCTTACGTACTATGATATAAGAGGGTGTGGAATAAACACAAAGAAGAACTATAGGCAAAATCAAGTCAGTGAGCATTTACTAAGTGCCTACTGTGTGCCTGGCACTGTGTTAAGCCTTAGGGATACAAGGAAAGGTGAAAAAGAGTCCCTGTCCTCAGGGAGCTCACTGTCTAATGAAGCAGACAACATGTAAACAATTATGTACAAATTGTAGTATGTACATATGTACTAGACAGAAGAGCATGGTGGGAGTGGGAGGGAGAAGGTGTAAGAAGACTGGAAAGGTAGGAAAGGGTCAGGTTATACAAAATTTTAAACAAAGGATTTTATATTTTAACTTGGAGGTCACAGTAATATATTCAGTTGTGGGGAGGGGGGAGGTGTGTGGAGAAGGGAGTAACATGATCAGATAGGCTGGTGCTTTTGAAATATCACTGTGATAGCCAAATGGAAGACAGGTTGGATTGGGGAGAGATTGGAGGCAGGAAAGCCAACCAGAAACCTGGTGCTGTAGTACAAGCATGAGGTAATGAAAGTATATCAGGGTGGTGGCAATGTCAGATGAAAGAAGGGGGCATTTACTAGAAGGTAGAAACAATGCAACTTTACAGCTGATTAGATATGGGGGCTGAGAGAGAGTCAGGAGTTAGGGATGGTACCCAGATTGGGAGCCTGGTGTTTGGTAAGAGAGTGGTGTCCTTGTCAGAGGGAAGGATGTAGGGGAAAAGACAATGAGTTCGGTTTGGGGCATGTGGAGTTTAAAATATCCATAGGACATCCAGTTTGACGTGTCCAAAAGGTAGTTAGAGATGTGAAAGTGGAAGAAGAGAGGATACTCAGTTACGGAAGAGGGAGAACTTGGAAGTGGCAATGGGGAGCAAGGAATATTCCAAACCCCATCTTGACCAATGAACAGAGAAGAGTGAGTGAAGATGCCCCCAGTACTGGAAAGGGTGGCCAGAAAGACTGTGTTATCAGGGGAGATCCAAGTTTCAGGAAGAACTAGTAGATGGAAGAAGTGGGAGAGGAATAGATTTAAGACCAACAGGAAGTTAGTTGCCTATGAACAGGCATTCCAGAACACTTATGATGTGCAAAGAACAGTGCTAAGTGCTTGGGATACAGATAGAAAGTCAAAGTTCAAGGAATTCGCATTCTAATAGAAGTTTCAGCTTCGTGTCAGATAGAAAGGTCCCATGGAAAGAGTACAGCAGCCAAGCAGATGGCAGTGCATCTTTTTAAATGTAATTTCGTGGGGGCAGCTAGGTGATGCAGTGAGTAGAGCACCAGCCCTGGAGTCAGGAGGACCTGAGTTCAAATGGGACCTCAGACACTTGACGCATGTACTAGCTGTGTGACCTTGGGCGAGTCACTTAACCCCAATTGCCCTGCCCCCCCCCAAATAAATAAATGTCATTTCCACTAATAAAATCCTCCTCCTGATGTTGAATCACTGGCAGTGCCAAAGCCTTTTCTGGTGCAGATACTACAATATCTGAAGAAGCAATAACCTGGTCAAACCAGGGGTTAATTCCCAAAATTATGCCTATTAGGACTAGGCTAGAAGTAGGACCGTGGTCTGATAGGTTTTGCTATTTCTGGAGCTCTTGAACTTAGCTGCCCATTGGTGGCAATTGGCCAGAAGCTGATATTAATGATGGTGAGAATATTGGCCCCCTTCTCCACAGAGATTGCTCCCCTCAGGGATACTGGTTTGGAATTAGGAATAGTGGGTTAGAAGGTCCTGCTTTTCTTGGAGCTCTTGAGATCAGGTCCTAGCCTGACTCCATTAGGATTTGAAAGAAGGTGATGATCAAGGGAGCGATGGGGATTTGATTCACCTGACATGTTGTTTGCTGTGGGTTGTTCAGTGTGCCTTGCTGCTTCAACTAGGCTGGTTTGCCTGTCCTTTAGGTGACAGTCGTGGGAATGTCTAGACCCTTGCCCACAGTGGTTTCTCCCCTCCTTGATGGCTGTTATATGTAGAGATCATATTAGATGTTTTTAATATTTTGGTTGATACTCCATTTCATTTTCTAGACTAAATTGGAACACAACCAGCAAGAGATGAACATGAAAGCCCCTGAGCCAAGCCAGGAAGCAGCAAAGAGACAGATGAAGTAGGGGTTTACTGGGAAGGGGAAGCTGCCCATTAAAAAGTAGCTCTCTCATGATGGGGCATTCTTTCAATCTCTTGGGATAAGCACACCCATCAATGAGAATCCAATGGCTGTGGGCAAAAGCTAGGAGGCCAGATTAAAAGTAAAGAGATTTTATTAGTGCTAATAAAGACTGCTTGGGCTAGGAGCAGCTTCAGATCGGATTATTATGTCTTTTTAGGTTTGCTTAGGGCACACAGCCAAACATGGAAATAGGGAAAATGTGTTAACCTTGGGCATCTCAGGAGTTGCCAAAGATGAGTTTTGTTGTAGTGGATGTTTTCTCTGTAGTTAATCTTATCAGAATTCCCTATATTGGCATGAAATCTCTAAAGATAGTGGAGGCCTCCTTTAAGGTAGAATCTGTCAGGCTTATTCTGTCATCGCCAATAAGAAGGAGAAATAATAGAACTTGAGGTTTTGTTTCTATCTAAACAACTCTGTAGTTCTATTTCCGTGTTCTCAAAGGTTACTTTTCTAAGGAGCAGTTATTTTCCCAAACTAACCCTGCTTGGGTTTACTTCCTCAATACTCAAAATGTGCCAGAAATTTACTGAAGTGGCCTAGAATGGTAGCTCAAGAAAAGTTCAGTCAATGGCTGATTCACATCCAGCTAATTAAATTCACTCACTGGGTAATTAACATATGTAGCATATGTGATTATGGTAGCACTGAGTCACAAAAAAAGTAACATGTATTCTAGAATTTTGCCAGATATCAGTCAAGCTCACTGGCCTATAGTTTTCTTTTCCTTTTTTGAAAATCAGGACAAGGTTTTCCTTTCTCCAGTCGTATAGAACCTCTCTTGCTCACCAAGACCCTTTCCTTTTAAAAAAAAAGAATTTTTATTGCTATGTTTTATTTTTACATTGCCGAGATTTCACCCTCTTTCTCCTTTCCAGAGAGCTATCCTAATAAGAAAGACTGTTTTGTTAAAAGGGGAAGGTGGGGGAGAAGGAAAAAAAAATCCATAAAACTTATCAGTACAAAGAAAAGATCTGACATTATTTACAATATGCTACATGCATGGATGCCACCACCACCACCATTGCAAGGGAGTTCTGGGAGGTGCCTTCTCAAAGCTCTTCTTTGGTGGCATGTTCGTTCATTACAATCACACAGCATTCCATTTGGATTGTCTTGGTTGTTCTTTTCATTTACTTTGTTGTTGTCATTATGTCTGTGGTTTACCTTGCTCTGCTTACTTTACACCGAATCAGTTCATGTACATCTTTCCATGTTTCTGTGCACCCATCACATTCATTGGTTGTTATAGCACAATAATATTCCATTATATTCATGTACCATTATTTGTTTAGCCATTCCCCAGTTGATAAGCATCTACCTACTTTGTTTCCAGTTCTTTGCCACCCCCAAAAAAGTATTTTAATGTATATGGAACCCTGCATTTTTGCCACTGAACTCCTTGGGGTATATGTATAACAGTGGGGGAAGGGAAGGGAATAAGCATTTATATAGTGCCTACTCTGTTGTCAGGCACTGTGTTAGGTGCTTTTAACAAATATAATCTCTTTGGATCCTTGCAACAATCCTACAAGGTAGGTGATATCATCTCCATTTTACAGTTGAGGAAACTGAGGCAGATAGAGGTTAAGTGACTTTCCCAAGCTAATAAGCATCCAAAGCCAAATTTGAACTCAGTTCTTTCAGACTCTGAGCCCAGTTCTATTCACTTCCTGGCTGCTTCTGGAATCTTTGGGTCAAAGGGTATAGACATTGTAGCTACTTCATTTGCATAATTCTAAATTGCTTTCCAGGGTGGTTAAACTAATTTGCAGTTTTACCAACAATGCACTAGTATGCTTGTCCTTCCACACATTGACTATTCCCATCTTTTGCACCCTTCTCTCCCTTTTTTGAGCCATTTCCTCAATGTTAAGTAAAATTTCAAAGTTGTTTTGCTTTTCATTTCTTTTATCATTAGTCATTTGGAACATTCTTTCATATGGTTTTTTAAATATTGCGATTCTTCTTTTGGGAACTGTTTGTTCATATCTATGATCTTGCAACTATTGGCAGGCTGCTGGTGGCTCAGTGGATAGAGGACTGGACCTGGAGACGGGAAGACTTGAATTCACATATAACCTCAGACACTTGTTGTTCTTTGTCCTTCATTCTTGAAGAGGATCATAACATCAGGGAGGTGATGCCATGACATGTAAGTGAATTGGATTTAATTGTGCAAAGTCACCAGCCTCACTTTCTCTCCCAGAGCCATCTGGATCCAGTTACAAGATATAGATCAGGACGACTGAAGATGGCCCTGGATGTAGTGGGAGGCCTTGGCCTTTTTAAGCTAAGGTCTTTAACAGGTTTCAGTCTGACTGGGGCAACTCCCATTTAGTGATTAAGGATAGGTAAGAAGTGTAGTAGTATCTAGTAAAAAAAAAAAAAAAAGAAAGAAAAAATCAATCTGGGAGAGGAAGACCCTCAGGGTTTCTGACCAAAACAGAAGTAATTGCTTATTTACATTCACTCTGAGAAAATCAAGGCCCAAACAGTGACCGCTAAGTGGGACTTGGCCTGGGCTCAGCCTCAGACACTTTTTAGCTGTGTGACCCTAGGCAAGTCACGTAAGCTCTGTTTGCTAACAGGTTCCTCCACTGTAAAATGAGGATCATAATAGCACCTACCTCCCCAGGTTGTTTGTGAGGATCCAATGAAATAACATTTGTAAAAAGCTCTTAGCTCAGCACCTGGCACATAGCAGGCACTATATAAATGTTTATCCCCTCCCTTTCCCCCAGCACTGATGGTGGTTGAGCAATCACATCTGCCAGTTCTTTTAGGACCAGTGGGTGTTGGGTGACTGGCACACGTAAAAGGGAACTTGGTGTTCTCTTATTGTCATCTTACCTTGAGTATCAACTCCCTATTGGGCTCTTATTCTTTTCTTTCCTTGATGGAGAAAACAGAAGTAAAACATAAATTAGCACTCCGTTGTCATTTATCATTGTGACATCCATCTACAGCAGCAATACTTTCCCTTCTTTGGCCTTTCTCTTTCCTTAACATACCTAAAAGAAACCCTCTCTTCTTGTCCTTGGTTTTCCTCACTAGTCTCAGAAAATTTTAGAACCTTTTTTTAGCACACCTTGATGAGGTGCTTGGATGTTTGTGCTTGGACAGGAATTCCAAGATCACATTTCTCCCTAGCTTCAAAACACCATCCCTAACAGTTTTCTCCCTAGCCCAAGGACACTATGCCTAGTAATAACTCATGTGTAAGGCCCCAGTAAGACAAACTACCTTTTCCTACAATTACTTATGAGTGGCTGCAGTGAAAGAAACTATCTTTCCTCATCACAAGAACAAGCTGATCTCTGAAGAAATTCTCTTGTAAAAACAGGACTCTTGAAACCACAGAATTATCATGTATTGATTCCCAAAGTTATCATATTCAATCCAGAGGTCACACTGTGGACATCAACTCTCAAAGCTATCTTGCTACAGACGTGACAGACCAAAAACACACCCCTGAGAAACCCCTTCCCCTGGTTGCCAGTAGCGAATGATACCTGTGACCAAAGTTGTATGTTATCACCTAATTAGCATACCTAATTAGTAGATAACCCACTACTTTTTCTATATAAGCTTTAGCATCATTCCTGTTAAGTTTCAAATTCCTTAAGGAGCTCTACCTGCTCTAATAGTGTAATAATAAAGCCTTGCCACCTTAACTTGAAGAATGCTTAAGTCCGTGAATTCATTCCAGACGACCCTCTCCTATCCTTCGGTCCTTGAGGGGTGCCTGAAACTCCTCTCAGACCGCATCACACCCGATGCTTCTCTTACAGGAGCATGCTTTTTAAATTCATCTTCTATTACCCTCCCTTGCTTTCATCTTCTATACAAATCTTTTCTTAAAATCCAAGTTGGTTGTTGAGTTCTCTCTCTGAGCATTTACATTGATCTCTTTAAACAACTCATTTTTTTTCTTCCTCTCTGTTAGGATTGTTTCCTGGTGTCATCAGAATTTCATTCTGATTCATTTCCCATCCTTCCTGGAATGACCTACCTTATGAAATTTTAGTCTCAAGCCTCTCCTTCTTTTATTACTCATTTTTCCCCACCTCTAAACACTTCGAACTCTGTTCTCTTAAAATATAGGGTGTCAGGCTGCTTCATCTTTCTTCATCTTTTCTATTTCAAGCTCTAGGGGAGAGTCACCACTTCCCCTGCAAGATTCCCATCATTTCCACCCCAGTACCCGCTTCTTCCTATTGGTTAGAATCAATAAAGAATAGAATTCCCCATTGTTGATTCTTTCCCCATTAAAAAGATAAAATTATTATCAAAGCAAATTAGGAAGTTATTAGCTGATATACTTCTGGCAAGAAGAGAGCAAGAGGTCCAGCAGATGTCTGGATAATTGAATCACGTCTCTGCCAGGCTTCTGATCTACTTCCTAAATTCCACATTTATTTTCTTTTTCTTGCCAGGTGGTCTATAATCCACTGTTAAGTACCAAATTGTTTTTGTTCCTTCTTTCATCTTCAACAACATGCTCTCCATCATACTGCCCCTGTGCCTTCTCTCCTTTTCCCCCTTGACTTTGGTGAATAAGGATACTTCTTCAGATAAATTCAACATACATGCAACATACCCCACTTTTGTGAATCCTGTTTCCTTTGAATAGCTTGTATTCAAAGTCACATTCCAGTCTTGGGTGGGTCTCATCCTTCAGGACAAGAGACGTAAAGACCATCAGAGAGCTGCCTAATGATGATTGTGTCACAAAGTCAACAACTGTCTTTGACAATTCCTTAAGATTCTATTCTTCAGGGTGTGCCTGTGGCAGAGACTAAGGGCCGTTGGCTGTTAGAGATTGTGGGACATCAACAGAGTGGTGGGAATGAGCTTTGCATAGCAAAAAAACTGTTCCAGAGCTATAGATCCAGTCCTGGTACATTCTAATCAATAGTCAATAAATATTTACTAAGTGCCTTATTATGTGTGATTCTTATAGAATTTAACCTCCTCGAAATCCAGGACTGTTTCACTATTGTGTCCCCCTCGCACCCCCCCAATACCTAGCACAGTGTTTGGCACATACATAGTAGGTGCTTCATAAATGCTTGACTGATTGATGGTATTTGTAATCCCTGCTTGATATCTTGTAAAGACACTGTTACCAACCTATCACATTCTTGCTTTATGTCATTCATACTAAGCATTCTAGGTCCCCTTAGAGGCAGCAAGGTGGTTCGGTGAATAGAACACTGGGGTTGGGAGAACAGAGTTCAAAATCAGCCTCAGACACTTATTAGCTGTGACCCTAAGCAAGTCACAACTTTTGTCTGCCTCAATTTCCTCAACTGGAAAATGGGGATAATAATAGCACCTGTCTCCTAGGGTTGTTGTGAGGATCAGATGAAATACTATTTGTAAAGTGCTTATTAGCCTAGTGCCTGTCACATAGTAGGCACTTAATGCTTGTTTCTCTCTTCCTTCCTTCCTTCCTTCCTTCCTTCCTTCCTTCCTTCCTTCCTTCCTTCCTTCCTTCCTTCCTTCTGTCCTTTGTGTGCCCTCTTCACAAAATAATCCATGAAGTACCCAGAAAATGCCCAATTCAAGTAGATAGTATGAAACCAAACCTGACCACCGCTACAGTATCGCTGTGTTTCTGGGCTGGTATGAATGTTATATAGTGTGACTACTAGAACCCGGACATATGTGCATATTCTTTCTCAGGTCAGGCAGGGCTCAGTGGTTAGAGTGGATATGTCTAGCACCATGCATTCCCTAGAACTCACTCCTCTGCTGTTCCACCCTTTTCTGAACCAGCTCCTCCTTATCCTGCTGTACTCTCCATTCGTAGTCACTCTCTACTTATTCCTTCTGGTTCCAAATTGGCCCACTCCACCTAAATTTATTCCTTCTACTCTGGCCCATATCTTATGTCCCAAGCACTCAACACAAATGTTCTCTTAGCCTTGAAGCTTTTTGAGCTTACTCTACCACAACATAAGCTTACGCTTGTCATCTGCCACAGCTTGGCCAATTTCCAATCTCCAAGACAACTCATGCAAGCCCTAGGGCTGTTTCCTGATGTTCTAGATTCAGCTCAATAGACTTGGCTTACTGCTGAGATCCCCTTCAAAACCTCAGGCACATAGCTACCCCTTCCTTTCCTCTGACTTGTTCAATATGTCAACATCATCATCATGGGATCATAAATTTATAGCTGAAAGGAAACTTAGGGCTATTTAGTCAAATCTCACTTTGTGAATGAGGAAACAAGCTTATCATAATGAAAAACCAAAACAAAGACCAAAGGAGGACAAGTTAATAATTAAAAGTAAAATAATAGTTTTATAGGATTTCACACAGAGAGGAATATGGGGATCTGATAAACCCAGGTTGAATGAATTACCAAAAGGCCCAGTTATTACCCGATCTGTATTTGTAGGTTTCAATAAGTAAACAAACAGATAAATAGATAAATAATTCACAAAGTTCCTAACAGTTCACATTTCGGTTCAGTATAGGCAGATTCTTGAAGATTGTGATGTTGCCCAAAATGACAACCTCTGGGGAAAAAAAATTCTGAAGTCTTTTAAAGACAAAGTATAAGACAAAGAGGATAGAAAAGCCCCAACTGTCCCCTAGTCCCTTCATCCACCTGGAGCAATTAAATATATGGAATTTAACAGATTGAAGTAGGGGCATGGCTTTCCTAAATCTGGCCCCCCTGATTTCTACCCTGATTGATATACTGCGACAGGATGTAAACAGTTGACTTTTATTCCTCATCTGGTAAGAAGGGAAGATAGTCTGCTCAGAATGACCACAGATTGGCTAAGATTTGCAGCAGATTAAAAACACAATGGTAAAACCTATTTCAATAGACTAGTAACTTCATTAGTGTGGATACTTACTTGAGCACTGTTCTGTCTACCAAGAGAGGTGACAGATTCTTGATAGAAGAGAGTCTTTCTGAGTTGCTATGGCCAACCATCTCTACACTTACCTAAGCTGATTGTAGGGTTAGAAATGAAAGAGACTTTAGAAACCATATGGTCCAATACCTACATTTGACACATGAGGAAATTGAGGCCCAGAGAGGTTAAACAATTTGCCCAAGGTCACAGCTACTAAGTAGAGATGACCTGTCCATCTCCCCTATTTCCAATTGACTCTTCACTCTGGTACCGAGATTAGATTTGTAAAAAGACTACTCTGCTCATAACACCCTGCTTCAGTGGCTCCTCATGGTCTTTCAGAATAAAGTCAAAATACTTCATCTTCATAGTCAAGGCCCTCTACAATTTGGCCCTTACTTACCTGTCTTCAAATATTTGAAATGTTGTGTCCCGGGAGATTGGGTTAGACTTTTTCTGCTTGACTCCAGAGAGAAGGACTAGGAGAAGCAAGGAGAACAGTGTCCTCCATACAGGGCATGCTTCACATATATTAGTTTATTATTCCTGGTACTAGTCAAAGCTAGTAAAATGGCCTTTGAATAGCAAAACAACTGTCCTTCAAAACAAAAGCTCAGATATGTACATGGAAAATTCACCCAAAGTTAAAATATGTAATCTATGATTCACTTTTTCCTGCCATAGAAAATAATGATTTACAAAATAACCACTCTTATGGATCACTTTGCCCCTGCTGTGCCTAGAATTTGCTCACAGGAGACAAAATCTAAGAAAGGGTCCAGTGGTAACACTTTTGACCTCACGTATATATCTGTCCACAAATATCTGCAAAACATCAAAAATGAGCAAGATTAACTTGAGATCCTACTCAAAAGGAAGCATCCGATCTCATCATCTATGCTCCAGGCAACCAACTAGAATGACCCTTCACTGGCCCCTTCTTGTCATCTTTCCCTCTCCTTTCTCCAAGTTTTGCATATACTGTCCCCCAGTGTCTAGACAGGATGCCCCCACTTGTCCCCAGTGGCTTTATTCCTTCAAGGGAAGTTCAGATGCTATTTCCTCTGTGAACCAGGAAACTTGCTGTGCTGACTACAACTCCCTACTAGCTCACAGGGATTTCTCTCTCCCCAAATCTCTCATAGCCCTTTGTCTAGATCTCTAGCCTCTGCCCCTACCACGTTGTACCTTATATCCTAGCTATATGGGTACATATCATTTGGGTAGACTCTGTGTCATAGCTATCTCTGTATCTGTACTTCCCAGCATTAGGCCTCGTATACAGTAGATGCTTAATATATGTTTGTTTAATGGAATTGGATTAAATTCTATGATGCTAGTGTAATGATGCTTGCTTGGCTAGTAAACGGGCATTTGGAATTGTCAGTCATTTTATTCCTCATACCATTTTAGGAATTGACTACCCCAGGATTCAGTCCTCTCTTAGGATATGACTTTCTCCCTTTTTTTTTTCCTTTGGGAAGAACATTTTATTGCTAAGCATATCATTGAACAAAAATGCAAATAAGAAAAAAAGACAGGAGGAAAAGGAAAAAGAAAAAAGCAGTAACATCACAACAACATAAAAGAAATTCCTTAAGATTCTGTCCATAAAACAGGAATATATATGGTAGAAGCCCACATACAGGATGCACATTTCCAAAAAGTTGTACAAATAGAAACTTACACCAAAAAAGAACAGAACAGAGATTGTATTTACTCAAAAAGAAAAAAAAATCAAATGGAAAAGAAAGCAGGAAAATCATTTCACAAGACTCCAGGAACAACAATCTTACAGACATCGAGATATCATCAGCTGCATATAGGTTGGGCCATTTAAGTTGCTTAAAACTGTGCTTTCATGCATTTTTTAACCTTTCTTTAAAATTCTTAAATAAAAAAAATCCAAAAGAATCCCCAAACATTTACATCGAAAGGATCAGATAACCAGGAACACCTTTTTCCATATACATTAGGGAAGGCTATCTTCATTTTAGAATACTTTTTTTTTGTTGTTCCTGGGTATTTCGTCAAAGTCAAATATTCATGCAACTTATAAACACCAGCAAGAATAGATTTCTAAATCTAAACAGCTGATTGGTTTTCATCTGTACACAAAGAAAGTTTATATTTCTGATATTCAAGAGTCTTCATTTTGTTTTTGGACGTGACTTTCTCTTTCAACATTTCCATAGCCACCTCCTTTCTGGAGGAAGGCTTCCTTTCTACCAGGCCAGTCGGCAAAGGGATCATGGCACTGGTCTGGAAATCACCTTGCTAGTGCAGTGCCTGTTTTAAAAGCCTCTATTACAAAGGCTATTATTATTTCTTTGGCTTTAAAAACCAAATGGAATGTTGTGGAAAAGGATGATAATTTGAGAGAAACCAATAAGAATATTTTCCTGTTATGTATGGCTGGAAAGGACTGAGAGAAAGAGGATGGAATGACTTCTTTCTTGATGGAACTGTTTTTAATCTTTATCTTTGAAAATAAATGGAGAGAATTCTTTAAAAGAGATCTTGTGCTAAATAATGCTTGACTATGATTTAAAAAATGAATTCATCTGCTATTACAATAAGGGTTTGAAGTGACTATTGTGATCATTCTCAGTCAGAATATTGAAAATAATTATCTGTAACTGTTTCATTTATTCAATTATTAATAAATTATATATTTGGTAACTTTAATGTTTATTTAATCTTAAGAGATTAAGGGATTTAATATGTAGAAATGACTACTTTTTAAAAAGTTTTCTCCAGTTTATTAAACAAATAATACTTGACGAATTGATGGGGACTGAGGTTAGAGGAATGAAAGATATCAAAATTTTATTAATTAATATATAAATATAAGCCTTGAATTATCTTAGAGTTGGAGATAATAAGATTAAAGATGGGAAGGAGTCAGGTAGCAGGCCAAAGGGTGATCTATAAGCGAGGTTGGCAGACTCCATCCTCCAGGAGACCTAGGTTTGAATTCTGGCTGCCATACCTAGTAACTATGGGAATGTAAACTTATCATTTTATTTCCCAAATAGGCATAATGGCACTTGCTCTATTTATTTCATGTGGTTGTTGAAAGAAAAAACTGAGTATGCCTTAAAGACCTATCAGAATGGTGGCCAATGCTATTAATAAGCACTTCATCCATGTTTGTTTGTAGGTTGTTATGATTACAGGGAGTAAGGTATAGTAGAAAGATCATTGGAAGGAACAAAATAAGCAGAACCAAGAGAACAATTTATATGTTTCAGTTAACACTGAAACACTGAAAGACTTCTGAATTCTGATCAATGCAGTGACTGAACCAGAGGACTGTCAGGGAAACATACTTCCCTCCTTACAAGAGAGGAGTGGTGGACTGGGTTCAGAAGGAAGCATATGTTGTCAAATACGGTCAATATGTTGGTTTGTCTTGCTTAACTATATTTCTGTGTCACAGAGGAGGTCTCTATTGATTGTGTGTGTATATGAGGGGGTATATATTGAGAAGTGAGTGGTTTTTAAAAGGCACCAATAAGACATTTTTTTTTGAAGGGGAAAAAAGAATGCTGGATGGAAATGAAACGATTTGGGTTGAAGTGCCAGCTCTGTCACTACACTAACTAGTTGGTAGAAGGCATTTCTTCTCTCTGGGCGTCAGTTTCCTGCCTATAAAATGAAATGGTTGGACAGTGATTTCTGATGTTTCTTCCAGCCCTGCAAGGCTATGGCTCCATGAATTCAGTTTAAAGGAACTGAGCTACGTTTTATTTAGGTCACAGGCTTTTAGAGCTAGAAGGAAGCTTAGAGTTCATCTAATCAGATTCCTTTGTTTTACAGAGGTAGAAACTGAGGACAGGAGAAGGATAGTAGTTAACCAGGGTTCTTCCTCTGGATTACTCAGGCCCCACCTTATCTCCAGATGATGGTTTATTCTCTTTCTGACTGTGCAGGGAAAACAGCAGTTTGATACTGCTCAGCTCCAGGCAAATGGATTTCTGAAAGGCAGCTGTTTATCTTGCAAGACTAATGAATTGCAGCCTCATAAAAGAAGATGTCTAAATTAGACAGAAATTGCTAGGAGCCCTTGATAAGCCCTGATGGATGGACAGTTAGTTTCCTGCTCCAGCTGAAAGCCAGGTTTGTTCTGGGGAAAAATCAATTATATAAACAACTCACTTGATCATAATTGGGGCCACTGGATGAAGCTGTGCTTACATGCAGCAGTCAGCTGAGCCCAGTGTTTATAGGGGCGCAGCGGATAGAGCGCTGGGCCTGGAGTCAGGAAGATCTGAATTCAAATTCTGCCTCAGACTCTTAGTAGCAGTATGACCCTGGGCAAGTCACTTTACCCTGTTTGAGTCCGTTTCCTCATCTGTAAAATGAGCTGGAGAAGGAAATGGCAAACCACTTCAGCATCTTAGCCAAGAAAACCCCAAATGGAATCATGAAGAGTAAGACAGGAGTGAAAATGACTGAACAACAACAAGGTGTTTATAGGCAATTGGGGGGCAGGGAGAGGGGGGAATGGGGAACGACGGGTAAGAGATCTTGACTAATAACCAGAGGACTAGAGTTTGAGACCTAACTCTGCTCTTTACTAGCTATATGACCTCAGAGAAGTCACATCATTTCCCCCAACCTCAGTTTCTTCATTTGTAAAAATAGAGGTAAAACTCTGCTGCCTCCCTCACAGGGTTGTTGTGAGGAAAACATTAAAGTCCTAAATAAATGCGAGTCGTACAAATCGCTCCTACCTTCTGGGCCTCTGTATCCCCATCTATAAAATGATAAAACAGGGATAACTTATATTAGATTTATTTACAGGGCTGTTGTGGGAAAAGTACTTTGTAAGCCAGTTCTTACCACCTTCTGTTTTGCTGTGCAAGATGAATACTGGACTTGATGAACTCTGAGCTGGACACCTTAGAAACTGTTTTTATTGTTCGGTCACGTCTGACTCTTTGTGACCTCGTTTGGGGTTTTCTGGGCAGACGTACTGGAATGGTTTGCCATTTCCTTCTCCACCTCATTTTACAGATGAGGAAACTGAGGCAAACAGGGTCACAGAGGTAGTAAGTGTCTGAGGCTGAATTTGAACTCAGGCCTTCCTAACTCTAGGCCCAGTAACTTATCCACTGGGCTACCTAGAAACTATCCCCTCATTTTATAGATGAGGACACTGAGGCCCAGAGTGGTAAAGAGACTCTCCTAAATTCCAACAGGCAGCAAGAAGCCGAAATGAAATTTCAACTGGTCTAACTCCAAAATCAGCGCTCTTTCCACTACGTTAGTCTGTGTAGCAATTGCCAAAGCTCTGGAGTGAGCGTTTGAAGAAAGGACTCATGAGTTCCAAAAGAACCTGAGTAGTTCTGCGATGTTCCTTCTCCCAAATGAATTTCTAAGGAGAGAGTCAGAGGGCACATGAAAATCCCTGAGCAGGCTTAAGTGGTTCTGAGTCGGAAGATCGCGTGATAAATAGAGAGGAGCAGGGGACCAGAAATAGTAGAGGCAAAACTCAGAGAAGCTATAGAACCAATCTAGAAAAGGCACCCCCAGATCAGTGGGAAAAGACAAGCAGGATGGGATGAGGAATCAGGCCACCTGGTAGCTTCCTGTTACAGCTAATTTTTCTTGCTAAGAATATGGCCTCTCCTGCAAGCACGCATCTAGGAACTAAAGACAACTTCTTGGAGGGAAGGAGTTCACAAGAGAGCTGAGGCTGGGTTTGGGACCAGAGGATGACACCTGCCATTGCCACAGCTTGTGTGGAACAAAAGTGAAGTCTTAGAGGCAGTGAAGTGTAGCCAGGAAAGAGAGAAGAACCATACTAACAGAAAGTAAGAAGCAGGGCAGGCTGTTCTGTAGAGTAGAAAGCAGCTGGTCACCCCCTGGGGAGGCCAGTGTCATTGTCCACATTGGGCAGACATGACTGCAGCGGCCTTATAGGAGGAAGAGCTTGACCCACTGAGGACTCTCCCCACTTTGGCCATGAGGCCCAAAGCAGCTAGCTGAGAAGTATCCTCCTCCTCCCTTCTCTCCCCCAGCTTAGTCCTGTTTTTCTGTCCACCACTGCTGATAGCACTGTGTATTCCTGATTCTCTTTTCAGGAATGAATTTTGTTCCATTGTCTGAAGGCATTTGATTATTTGATTTTGGCATGGAGGAACAGCCTTAAAGAGTATGGTATCTCACAGGCTATGCAGTAACTATTGAGTTACTGTTTGGTTTTATGAGTCATCATATAGTTCTTCTAAGCATGATCTTAAAACTTGAATCCAGGCTGTTTAGAATTCCCCTGGAAAGCTGAGCTGGTTGAAGTCTTGGTGCCACAGAAGCTGTGAGCACAGGTCTGGGAGGCTAAACTCCACCCCTTTTATCTGACATGAGGGGAGAGCTAGGTCAGATTAGAGGGTAAAGTCCTATCTCTGAGTTGGCTCAATAGTCTTGGCCTCTGAGGATTTATTTCAGCGTCTGCCTCTTTCTTTTGCTTTTAGGAGAGGAAAGTGAGGAGAGCACAGACCCTCTCCAGCTGCATAGCTTTATCTACACTAACTGGCCATTTTCTCTAGCCAGGAGTCATTCTATTCAGACCCGAGACCTTGCCCTGAAGGACTTAACCCTTTAAACTCCAGACTCCAGCCCTGATAGATGAGTGCTTCACATGGCCCCCTCTATCAGGCCAACCAACGATGCTTCACTTCACTCCTTGCCAGTAGAAACAGGGAAACTCAAGAGGGATATGGGCTTTGAGGGAAGGATAATGAGTTATATTTCTGACATGTTGATTTCGAGATAGAAGCTGATTACATATTTTCATATAACTAATGTAAATCAATTACTATAACAGACCAAAAGAACCTTCAAAAGCTCCTTATTCACCAAATATTTGATTTATTTGCCAAGTAGAGAGAGAGATATGAGAGCCAGAGGCAGCATAGGTTTGGAATATGAACCCCTAGAATCATTCTTAACTCCTCCCTTGCCTTTACCTCACATTTAATATTCTCCCTCCACATCGTTGATTGGTTCCCCTCCCTTCTCTCTACTCCCAGGACTTCCATCCTAGGCATCTGGACTATTGCACTAAGCTCTTCACTGGTCTATCTGCCTCCTCTCTCCCCTCTGTAATCCATCCGCTACAGCTGCTGCAGTATTTTTTCCCCCTGAAAATAAAGCAAAACCAACCCATGTAGATGCTACTATAATGAATACAGTATTGAAGAATTTACCCACTACCACCATGTAAATCTGAGCATACCCATTATCTCCATTTCCTTTAGAGACATAAGTAACAAGGGGTCTGCAGAGGCAAATGTGACCACCCTCTCATACCTCAGGTTGAGTACATGACATGACAGGAGGTGGGGGCTGCACATGTAAACGTGACCGCCCTGTCATAGGGAAGCTGCCTTAAATTCCAGCTCCCCAGACTGGGAGCAGGAGAGACTGATCATGTTTGTCTCCACCGTGCCCTGCTTCTTCTGTCTCTAAAGGAAATGAAAAATCATGGGTACCATCAGATTTACGTGGTGATAGTGGGTAAATTGTTCAATACTATCTTTCCATTGATTGAGAAAGTTAATGATAACCAAAAACTAGTTTGAATTCAGTCATGCTTTTAAATATAATTGTCTTGATCTCCCTTAGAAATCAGTTACCTACTGTATGGTAAATTGGACATTGACATAATGCTAACCCATCCCCTTTTCTACTTTAACCTATCAGAATTAACTCCTTTTTCTACAAAAGTTTGTCTTTAAAAAGTCAGCCTGAGTTCAGAGCCACGCCCGTGCAACTCATATGCCTTGCATGCAATAAATTTCTTTTACTATATCTTTCCTGATCTTGCCTGATTTCTTTAGAGTGAAGCATAAGGAAGAATTTTCTTTCAACAATACAAAGAGATCAGATTCTGAAGAGCTTTACATGCTAAACAGAGAAATTTATTCTTCATGTAATCTCAGTTTGTCTAACCACCCCAGTATTTCATCTTTATGTAAGGAACCAAGGAGAGTACCTAGTAGAAGGCTGGATAGTTATCTACCAAATCTCCTTTAACCTTTTCCTTAAATAAAACAGTAAACAGCACAGGGGGTAAGTAAAAGAAGTACCTAGGATTATAGCAGTAGCACACCCCAGTTAGTCTGGGAAGTGTTGAAGAATGAGTATCTCATTTGCACACCTTCAGATAAGAAAAGTCTGATTCATTTAAACTTGTAATTCTCCCCACCTATTTCTTCTCCACCCATTTGGATCTTCTCCATCTTGTCATCCAGTGCCCAGGTCTAGTTTCACCTTGCTCAGGAAGCCTTTTCGATTACAATAAGCCACTGAGATTCACTTCAATATGATAAACTCGGGATAAAAACCTACTCCGTTCAGAGCACTGCGCTAGGACTAGGTTGGTTGGAGGAGAGACAAAGTTTAGATAATATAAAGTTTTTGCTTTCTAGCTTAGAAGTGCAAGTATAATTATCTCCCCCTTCATGAATGAAGAAACAAAAATGCATGAAGGTGAATGATGTGCCCTTGGTCCTAAGAGCTAACAGACAAGAGAGTGGGGTCTCCTATATCCAAGTCCAGGGCTCCTGACAGCTTTGTGAGGTAGACAATACAAATATTACTCTCCTGAGGTGAGAAAAAAGACTTCTGAGAGGTGAAGTGCCATGCTTCTGCTTGGTACACTGCTACCAAATGCTGGAAGCAAGACTCAAACCCAGATCTCCTGCTTCCTAAGCCAGGGTTCTTTCTACTAATTCTTATGTTCCCCTGAGTTCAAGAGTTCAGAAAAGGGCTGAATCTGTGTCAGACTCATTGTCAGTAGCAAGGCTATTATACTGTGAGCTTCTTGGGAACTGGCCTCTTATCTAAACTTTGTATGTCCTTCCAACGGCATCATAGAGCTCTCTACTTTTTTTTTTTTTTTAGCGAGAGGAAAAACTTCTTTCTTTTCTTTTTTTAATTTTTAGTTTTACAACAGTCAGTTCCACAAGTTTTTGAGCTCCAAATTTTCTCCCCCTCCTTTCCTCCCCTCCCCCAGACTGCATGCAATCTGATATAGGTTCTACATATACCTTCACATTAAACTTATTTTCCCAATAATCAGGTTGTAAAGAAGGATTATAACCAATCAAATGAATCATGTGAAAGAAGAAACAAAACCAAAAAAAGGAAAGAGGGAGAGCGCAAATAGTTTGCCTCAATCTTCATTCAGACTCCGTAATTCTTTCTCTGGACATGGATAGCTTTTTCACATCATGAGTCTTTTGAAGCTGTCTTTGAACCTTGTGTTGCTGAGAAGAGCCAAGTCTATCAAAGTTAGTCATCACAGATACCCTGTGTCTGTAATCCTGTGTAATGTTCTCTTGGTTCTGCTCTCCTCACTCAGCATCAGGTCATGTAAATCTTTCCAGGTTATTATGAAGTCTGCCTCATTTCTTATAGCACAATAGTATTCCATTACCTTCATATACCACAACTTGTTCAGCCATTCCCCAATTGATGGGCATCCCCTGGATTTCCAATACTTTGCTACCACAAAGAGCTGCTATAAATATTTTTGTACATACAGGTCCCTTTCCCACTTGTGTAATCTCTTTGGGATACAGCCCTAGAAGTGGTATTGCTGGGTCAACGGATATGCACATTTTTATAGCCCTTTGGGCATAGTTCCAAATGGCTCTCCAAAATGGTTGGATCAGTTCACAACTCCACCAACAAGGTAACAGTGTTCCAATTTTCCCATATCTTCTCCAGCATTTATCATTTTCCTGTTTTGTCATGTTAGCCAATCTGACAGGAGAGATGTGGTACTTAAGAGTTGTTTTGATTTGCATTTCTCTAATCAATAGTGATTTAGAGCATTTTTTCATATGACTGTAGATATCTTTAATTTCCATAAAGCTCTCTTTTGAAGAATTTATCTGCTATCACCACTTAAATCTGAGTGTACCCATGATTTCCATTTCTTTTAGAGATATAAGTGACAGAGGGCTGCACAGGTAAATGTGACCACCCTCTCGTAGGGAAGCTGCCCTAAGTGCCAGACTGAAGGTAACAGACAAATATGCCTTGATCCCCTTAGAAATTAGTAACCTACCTGGATTGTAAACTTGACGGTGATATAACCCAGCCCCTTTTCTACTTTAACCTATCAGAATTAACTCCTTTTTCTACAAAAATTTGTCTTTAAAAAAGGGTCAAGCTTGGCCGAGTTCTGAGTTAGGCCCCAAATATGCCTCTCCAGGAGCCACACCTGTATGTCTAGAGCAGGGACTAGGGCACTTAGAGCTGTCAAACAAAGATGAATCTAAATCCCTCCTTTGGCCTCGCAATTGCCCTGTGAAGGTGATTAGAGCAATCCAAATGTACAGTACTCAGGATGATCAAATAGTCAAATAAGTTATTTTCTTAGTAACTTGGAGTGCTCTAACCCCCCATGACTAACCTGGGAAATTCTTACCTCCCTCCCACCCTTCCCAGGAACTACTTGGGAGAATCTCACCTTTTGTGAAAAAAGTTCCCCTACGATTCATCTAGCAATATCGTTGAATTTGCAAATGATTGCTCCAATATTTCACTTACTAGCTATGTGACAAAGGCAAATGAGTGGCTGCTTTCCTTCCCTGAACCTTGGTTTCTTTAACTGTGAAATTGCTCTGATAGGACTAGAATTTCTTCTGGGAGCTGATTGTCCCTGGTTTCCCTGATGAAGTTTCCTAGTTATCTAAAAGCATTTACATACCCAGCCACACAGTCCAAGCCTCTTAGACTTGGTGGCTTTCTGAAGACCAGGAGAGTCACCATGCCCTTCATCAAATCTTACCCTAATAACCAGTCACGTCTCCATATGGAGTTGAAGGGGGCTGCATCCAGAGTAGCTATATGCCCTGTAACCTCATGGAATATCTTCGCTGTGTCTGGACAAAGTGAACCTCCTTTTGTTAACTGTTCAATTACTCCCCAGTGCCCCATTTTATCCCAAAATCAAACCTGATCTTAGAGAGTTAATGCTAGTGTCCCCTCTGTTGATTATTTCTGTTTATCCTCTGTATATCTCGTCTGTATGTAGTTGTTTGCATATTGTCTCCCCTGTTAGATTGTGACATCCTGGAGAACGGGGACTACTTCTTTTTTAACTTTTCTTTGTGTCCTCAACACTAACACAATGCCTGGCAAATAGTAGCGGCTTAATAAATGCTTGTTGACTGATTGGCATTACAATGGTTCCTAACACCTCCAACACCTACTCTACAGAGTTGTTGGAAGTGAAGTGCTTTGTAAACTAAGGCACTGTAGAAATGGGAATTATAACATTTCAAAGATATAATAAGAGACAGAAATAATCATCTATAGTTACCTTGGGCAAATAGAGAACAGTCATTTGTCAATAACCTTTTATTAAGCACTTGTTATGTGGTCTGACACTATGCTAAGGGGAGGGTATACACAGAAAAGCAAAAAACAGTCCCTGCCCTCAGAAAAGTTACATTCTAATGGGGATAAGTCAGAGAACCTGGGATGAAAATCTGGCTCAGTTATTTATTACCTGTGTGACTGTGGACTAGGTGCTTTCCTGTTCTGGACCTTGGCTTCTTCAGCTTAAAACAAGAGGTAGTAGCTATTGTCAGCGAGAGTAGGTTACTATAAAAATGCCAGAATTTTTCCATTTTGCATTTTTTTTTTGTTCAGCATCACCTATATTTAAGAAGTGTGCTTCCCATGTAAGATATATGTGTGTGTATACACACACACGCATACACACACATACACACACACACACACAGGAAACTTAAATGTATAGACAAGCAGCTCGAGGAGAAGCATCAATAGATATCTCTGGCCTACTTCTCTCCAAAGGAGGTTGTGATTCCTGCTTTGATTGGGGCTGGAGAAGAAACAAGGAAGCTGTAAGTAAGGTGAATTTTAGTGTAAGTAAGGTAGATTTTAGTGTGTGTAAAGTGGATTTTTGTTATTATTTCTTAGAGTTGTTTCCCAGGATCCGTGGCCATAACAATCTCTGTTTCCCAGGTATTAGTGTGATACCTGAGTAGCCAGCTATTGCTAGAAAAACCCTGCCCCCAGCCCCTAACTGCAAACCCCAGTCTGCATAAGAAAAAAACAGACTGAGGTCCGAGTGTCCTGGGCCCCTAAGATATTTCCATGGAATGTAAGCTAATTACCAGGAAAGCCTAACGATCTTCCTTTATCTAACTGAGTTGGCTGGGAGATAACTTTATCTCTCGTCTCAACAAAACCCAGCTGGACCATCACTCAGTCTGCCTATGGCCTTGAAGGATGAAAGCCTCAGCCCCAGATATTCTTTTGCATTATGTGACTGTTCCTAGCTCTTATCTCATGAGTCATGTTGTGGGATGTATGGCAAACTGGACACAGAGATCCTGAGTTGTAATTCCAATTGACACTTTGTCAACTATCTGATATGTTGTATTTACAATCTATTAAGGAGTTTCCTTTTATCATGGTCATAAAAGGTACAGGCGTGCCGAGTCTGCAAAATGACATTTCAAGAGATAATTATGCACTGAATCCTGTATTCTCTATAAAAACTACCCTCTCCCTTTAAACGTGGTCATTTGTCCTGGGAATTTTCCCCGAATGACCGCCGGCTAATAAACTTCTCCATTCAAAACTTATACTCTGTGGCGTGTCTCACTCGCTATCTGGTATAACATTAGATATGAGTTTCCAGGCTCATGGTTCAAAATATCTTCACCATGCTAGCACAGTATTATATAAGGATAAATAATATAAACATGTATGCTGAAACTGTAAACATCCACTGAGACTGCGCACTGAGATATAGGGATGAAGTGATGTAAACTTGTGAGGCTGTTGCTGGCAATATGCCTTCTTTGTCTGATACCCTATAAAATAGGTGGTCAGTGGTCAGTGAGTTGGGGAACCCTTATGGTTGAATACACAAGCTGGGATACTGTGCGCCTGGATTGGCCCCCATCAAGGATCAGGAGGGTGGAATCTGTGTTTGACTCAACCGGTCCCCATTGAGGCTTGAGGGGATTTAGGGGAACCCTTCAGTGTTGAATGCACAAGTTGTGCCTGTCTCAATTGTCCCCATCAAGACGTAGTGGTAGTTGCCCCGCCCTCCCCTTCTCATAGGCCCCTGCGAGAAGGGTGATTAGGGAATACTGTAGGAGTTTGTAGTGCTTCCGTGATCAGCGATACTGTTAGAGAAAACTAGACTAGAATAAAGCTTATTATTAACCCCTTTGAAGCTGCCTTTCCTGTCTGACCAAATCAAGAACGAACCTATTAGAGGCTGGAGTCCAAACCTCCAGTGCTTCCTGCGTATTATCTGTCTAACAGAAGCCTGCTACTCTGTTCTCCTCTGAAAGAGGATGCTAGACTAGAATTACATTTTTCTGCCCCCCCCTCGCTCCCCACCCCCCAAATTGTTGAAGTATGGATACAACTGGTTCAGAACAAAAAGCTGCTTTCCTATGGCTGTCTCTTTAATTTTGTTTTGTCTTTCGGAGGTAATTGGAGTTAAATGACTTGCCCAGGGTTATACAGCTAGTAAGTATCTGAGGCCATATTTGAACTCAGGTCCTCCTGACTGCCAGGTGCCCTATCCACCGAGCCATGTAGCTGCCCACCTCCCCACACCCTGGGCTCGTGCCCCATCAGCTGCTATCTCTTAAGGTGAGGAAGTTATGCCAGGTTTACACCCTTTGGTTTGACCCCTCTTCCAGCTAAACCCTGGTTATACAAATGACCATCACAAATAGTGGATAGCAAGTAAACTCAGGGAAATCCAAGCAAACAGCAAGCCCTTCTCTCTCCTTTCTCACCTCTGCTTCTTTCTCCTAGAAGTCTCTCAGCCAATCAAGGAGTCACAGCTCTCTACACAGCATCACAGGGCTGTCTTTCAGAGGATCCCCAAGTCTGGGGGACAGAGAGTAAAACTACACCATTGCCATTTAAAAACACACCAAATTAACATTATTTTATACTAAACCATTTTAGCAGTAAATTTCAAAAGTATTTGCAAAGAATTGAAATAAACTCTGATTTTATTTATTTATTGCCATTCAGAAAACAAAAACAAAAAACAACCAAAAAAACCCCATCAGATAGTGATTTATGATGGGTGAAGGCAGCTCACATGCTGGTACTCTTGGAAAACACAAAAATTCATCTTGTATGAAAGACTTCCTCCTAGAGGACAGAAACAGCACAGTTTCCTGGAAAGAGCATTGAATTTGGAATCTGATGACCTGGCTCTGTCACCTGCCCGTGTGACCTTGGACAAGTCATCTCCTGCCTCTGATTCTTAGTTTCCCTCTCTCTAAAATGAGGATAGGATGGCATGAAATTAAATATCCTTTCTGACTCTTGATATTAAATATTCCAAGGTTCCCCACATCCAGTTCTGACAGCACAGTATGGTGAATTTGGTACAAATCCCAGCTTTGCGGTGGTAGCGCTTTTTCCCTTCCAAAATCACTTTGTATTTACTAATCTGTGTACATGCTGTACCCCCTCAGTAGGGAGGCAACCCCCCAGAGCTGTTCTTTTAACTTCCACATAGTAGATGCTTGATAAACGTGTTGTATTTAACTGAGTCACCATTTCTCTGTGCCTTTGTTTACTGATTTGTAAAATCAGTGGTTTAGACTGCTTCACCTGTGAGGCCACTTCTAGCTCCAAAGCCCATAATCTCAGGAAATTCTATGTTCTAGCATTTCTTCCAGGCCGCATAGTCTTTGCTCTTTTATCGGTCCTTCCTACTTCTTAGGTTTTTCATATTCTTGGGACTCAGTAGCAAGGACATTTTGTGAGATCCCTTTTAGGTGAGCCAGTAAGTGAAGATGAGGGAGAATGATGGTAGCAGATTGGCTGTGGTCTCTGACCTCTACCATTCTGGGGTCTTAGTCCTGTTCTCTGCAATGAAAAGCCCACCATCTCTCCTGTTGACTGGGGAAGTGACCAATATCAGCTATGCAGCAGCTCCCCCTAGTGGTCAAGTTTGGAAAAGACACAAAGACAATTCACTCAAGGGAGATGGGTTGGGTGGAGGGCTGAGGAGCTCTGTGTGCCTTACGTTCACACACCCTTTAGGAGGGTCCCCAAACCCTGAGGGCCAAATGGGGCCCAGTCACCAGGATTTCTCCCTCTCTCCCTAGGTGATAGGCCCTGTATCTAACTATGGTGGATGCCTTCTAAAGGGAGATGGGGGCAGAAGGGGAAGGGAAGCACGAGGGGAGGAGTGCTTGAGAGAAAAAAAAAAGCCCCTTTGCTTGTAAAACAGTACACAGAACCACTGGTCAGTGCAAACGGTTCTGGGTATGCTCACAAAGGTAGAATGAATGACAGCTCAGCCTGCCTTGCTTGCTAGGGCCACCTAGTGGTTATAGGGAAAACACAGCAAGGGAGTGTCAAAGCAGAGACGGTCAAAGAGAAGCCAATTATGGTACGCATGGACTCTATTGTTGGAGGAAAGCCTGCCTTTATGGAATTACTTAAACCTAACCCTGTGTGGTTGAGAGGTCAGACTTGTTTAGGGACCAGATTTATTTAATGCATGACTCAGGACTCCAAGTTATGCTGGTCCCCAAGAAACCTTCCAGGACAGCCATATCCAAAGATTAATATAAAGAGTTTTCTTCTGCTATAAATCTCTAGCAACCCACAAATCTTACCTGGAAACTGCCTCTGTGCTGGCCAATCAACTATTGTTGCCTTGTTCCTTTGTTAGAACACTATACAAGGTAAAACTTACTGAGGGGACATTCCTTTTTCAGGTCTCCCCTCTGCTGAACAGCTTAATAAACTTCTTTCTAAATTATTTCAGTTCTGGGTTTTGTTGTCTGCCAACAATTAATGGACAGTGAGAAGCAAATCTGGCCTTTAACCCATATCTATCCTTCAGTAATGTGTGGGATGAAAGACTCTCACCAAATAATGAAAATTATTTTCAAATAAGGAGACATCTCAGGGTGGGAACAGAAATGAATTTTATTCAGTTCTCTCTCGAGAAAAGGGCATCCTCTGCCAGGACGGGACTAGCAGAAGGAGGCGGGATATAGAAGGCAAGCAGGGAATTATATATCCTTGTACAAACAATTCTAAGAAATCCCACCCCCAGAGGCTGGACCCCCATTTCCCATTGGCAGGATCAAGTGGCCTCACAACCTAACCAGGAATAAGGAAATAAGTTTTTACCCAATACAAGCACAGAAACTACAGAATTACCTTATGGGGGAAATAGGCGAGGGGAAGGGAAGAGGGGAAGGGAATACCATCTGATTTCCTCGAAGTCATATGATTTACAGGAAAATGAAATTTAGGCTGAGGTGACATCTATAAATCTAAAGAAGGAGAACAGGGAAAAAGGGGAGAGGGAAACCCTCTTTTCTCTCTCATGGTAAAGAAAGCAGGTCACAGTGACCCTGTTATTGTTTGGTAAATCTTTAAACCAGAACTAGAAGAAAGAACAAAAACTTCAGGGGAGAAAGACATTCCTAAAGGCTAAATAATCAGATTCCCACAGACTCAAATTTATCCCATTTCCCTTTTCTCTAAATATTGAAAACATTTTAGATATAGATACATGTATATTCCCTGTGAAGTCTTCACGCTTTATTATCTCACTACCTCACACACTAATAATGTAAAGGTCAGGGTAGGGTAGGGGGAAGAGGTTATCTCTCTTAGTATATATACCTCTCAGTATTTTCCGGGGCAGAGTGGAGGGTGTGGAAAACTGCCTCAGGGTAGTAATTTGTTAGGGTGACTATATAGGTCACTGGGAGAGAGGTAGAAAAGAGGCTGATAGATCCTGTTATCTCCAAGTTCTTTACCCTTCTGGGCAGGGGGAGTTAACCTCCATTATACAGAGCTCCCTGAGAAGGAGAGAAACAGGTCAACTCTCTCTAGAAGCACTTCCCTCCCCAGATTCAGTGCTAGGAAAAGCCTGGAGGATTGTACAGGTCCCTGAGGCATATCAGAGAAAGGTTGACTTGATTGTTTATGAGTTCAGGGACAAATTCTCTCAGTTTTGTGTGTGTGGTTTTTTTTTGGGGGGGGGGGGTGGGAGGGTGAAATAAAGCCTTTACCTCTATTTAATGCTTTGTTAGTCTGAGAGCTTACATGGAGGATGAAGCCTTTTTATCTTTTCTGTAGAGATCTAGACATGAGCTATATTCTGATGTCCCCAGGGGAAACTCTGGGTAAGGGCAAAATGAGTCAATTTTTGATGTTTTCAGGGGAAACCTTGGGTAGGACATGAGCTAAAGAGTATGATTGTTCAGATACTCCCCAAGACTGAACACAATCCCTAAAAACCCAAAATTTCAGTTCTAGGCTGCAAGTTACAACCAAAAATTTGTGTCCTTGTGTTTATCTATAAGCATGTGTCCAGGTACACGCTTCTGCATGGGTCTAGATTCATGTGCTTATGTATATGCTTATGTATATCCTACATGTGTGTGTCTCTGTATGTATATATGTCTCCCATTGGATATTAAATCATGGGGAAAATATGAGGCAATACTGTATAGATCTGAAAGGTTTTCTGCCTATGATGTTTGTTTTTTTGCTACACAGTGCACATTTTCCACATTGCTCAGAGCCCTGGTACAATTTTCTTTCTTTTTTTCACTTAATATTTTTTTCCAATTATATGTAAAGATAGTTTTCAATATTCACTTTTATAAGATTCTTCCTTCCCCCCTTCCCCAAGACAGCATGCAATTTGATATAGGTTATACATCTACAATTCTATTAACATAGTTCCACATTAGTCATGTTGTGAAAGAAGAATCAGAACAAAAAGGAAAAACCATGAGAAAGAAAAAACCAAAAAAAGTAAAAATGGTATACTTCAATCTGCATTCAGACTCCATAGTTCTTTCTCCGAATGTGGACAGCATTTTCCATGATAAGTCTTTTGGAATTGTTTTAGATTCTTGTATTGTTGAGAAGAGCTAAATGTAACAAAGTTGGTCATAGCACAATGCTGCTGTTACTGTGTACAATGTTCTGCTGGTTTTGCTCACTTCACTCAGCATCAGTTCATGTAAGTCTTTCCAGGTTTTTCTGAAACCATCTTGCTTGCCACTTTTTTTTTTCCTTTGGAAGGGGGAAGGCAGGGCAATTGGGATTAAGTGACTTGCCCAAGGTCACAGAGCTAATAAGTGTGTCAAGTGTCTGAGGCCAATTTTGAAACCAGGTCCTCCTGACTCCAGGGCCGGTGCTGTACTCACTACGCCACCCAGCTGCCCCTGCTTGCCACTTCTTATAGCACAATAGTATTCCATTACATTCATATACCACAACTTGTTCATCTATCCCCCAACTGACAGGCATCCCCTCAATTTCCAATTCTTTGCCACCTGGTACAATTTTCAAAAGCAATTTAGTTCAGGGCACAGGTTCAACTCAACAAATATTTATTAACCATTTGCTGCGTGCAAGGCACTGACAGAAGCACAGTACTTCCCAACCCTCAAGGAGATTCTCTTCTGATGGTGTTATTGTTGTTTTCCAGTTGTGTCCGACTCTTTGTGACCCTGTTTGGGGTTTTCTTGGCAAAGATACTGGAGCAGTTTGCCACTTCTTTCTCCAGCTCATTTTATAGATGACAAAACTGAGGCAAACAGGGTTAAGTGACTTCTCTAGGGTCACACATCTGTATCAGTATCTGAGGTCAGATTTGAACTCCTGACTCTAAGCCCAACCATCTGTCCACTGTACTACCTAGCTGATAGACATTTTCAAGTTCTAGAAAGGATGTCAAATAGAAAATGGGTTAGATTTAGTTTGCTTGTCCCCAGAAAGTGAGCCAGGAGTAATGGGGGAAGGGAGAGGAATTGTAGTGGAGTAGATATGGGTGTGATGTAAAGAAAACTTTTCTAACAATGAGAACAGCCCAAGATGTAGAATGGGGGCTTCAGGAGCTGGTGAGACATCACCCCATTAGTGAAGGAGGTGGGGGCTTGAGGCAGAGATTGAGTGACCATCAGAGATTGGACTAGGCATCTCTGAGATTCCTTCCAGCTCTGATGAGCCATGGTTCTTTATTTACAGAAAAATCAAATAACAAACCAAAAGAACATTGCCAGAAACCTATCAGTGAAGTCCTAAGACATTGGCTAGAAGTTCCCTACTAGTTTATGGGTCTGACTTTCAGATTGTTGTCCCCTGTTAGTCCTACCCAAGGCCTGTAGTAAAATTGTCTCTCTCTGTCTTAGTTCCATCCTTTCAGGCACCTCCTCTGCCCTCCTTCTCTCCCTTGAATGCAGAAGGAGACTCATAAACCTCTCTTTCCCTACCACAAGTCAGGCCTTCAAGGAGCAGCCCAAGTCCCCTTCCCATGGGCGTAAATGGGATCCACCCAGTCTGCAGCCACCAGTCCAAGTGACCCTGGGCAAGACTGCTCCCCTTTTCATGAAATTTTAACATTTGTACTATGTCACTCGCTGGCCCAAAGCACTTAGGCAAAAATATTCTGAAAGCTTTCAACTTGCCAAACCCTGTGCTCAACTACACTATGAGGAAAACAGATGAATAAGACTCAGTCCCCACCCTGCTTGACTTCACAGCCTCAACAAGAGACCAGGAAAGCCTCAACCTCCAGCATTCTACAGAACCTGCAGCAGGTACACAAGAAGGCAGTCCCATGCCTGCTATCTGGCCAGTACCTGCTCCAGACGCTGCTAATTCAAGTCACAAATTGCCGTGTGGCCGGCTGTGCACCTCTTTTTAGTTACGGGTATTAGGGGGCAAACTGTAGAACTATAGAGGGTCTGAGACCTCAGAGTGCATAGCGTAGAATGAATGCCCTGGTGGGGAGGGATCTTTGGGTGCAGAAAAGCAGAGCTGGCAAGGTCCACTAAAAAAAGAAGTTTGTCAGACTTGAAAGGGATCTTAGAACTAGAACATCTGCTCTGGAAAGGACCTCAGAACATAGAATTTGAAGCTGGGAAGGACCTTAGAACACAAGCCATATCAATGTTAGAACAGAAAGGCCTTGAAGGTCAATCTAGTCTGACCATCTTGTTTTCCATATGGGTAAAATGAAGGTGCAGAGAAGGGAAGTGATCTAGCAAAGGTTATACAGCTGTTAAACAGCAGTCTCGGACCCGAGTCTTCTGACTTCACTTCCTTCAGTTCTCTCCAATATACCCCCCTGCCACCATTTCTGCTATTCTCCTTTCATGTATAGTTCTCCCTTCTTTCTACCTATAAAAAAATCTTCATAGTTCAAACTCCACCTCCTTCAGGAAGTCCTCCCTGACTCCCTCCCCACCAAATCCGCAGGGATCTCAATCTCTTCTCTCCTACGGGCACGACACTTCCGTGCCTCTCTGGCACACAAAACCTGGAGATCTTTGGTGCCAGATGTTATTCATCCAATGGTAAGAATAATTTATATCTTGTAGAGCTTCATTCGGTCGCTTGTTTATATATTTAAGTCTTCCCAGCCCAGCCCAATGGTGACTGATTCAGGGGCAGGGACAAGGCCCTCTTCTTTTCCATATCCCCACAGGACATTGCACATAGAGCATGTGCTTCAAATGTTGATGGATTTGACCCTGGACAGACTTTTTAAAAAGTCTCAGGAGACCCTAGAACGATTCCAGCTGTGCATTTGCTCCTGAATTTGCTACTGCATCACTTTGAGCAAATCATTTCACCTCTGGACCTCAGCATCTTCCTTGAGAAATGGGGTAGCTAATGGAATGCTGATCTAGGTCTCCTCCAGTTCTGACATTCTATATTCTTTATTCTAAGACTGCCCCTAGTTCTGTTATTCTACTTTCAGTGTTCTAAGGTTCCTCCCAGATTTGGCATTCTACTGTTCTATGTTCTAACCATCCTTCCAGCTCTGATATTCAGCTACAACATTTTATGTTCTAAGCAGAGCTGTGACTACGGATTCTTGTACCTAGGAGCAAATTCATTTGTTGCGGTGATAGTCTAGAGGACAGTCCAAATACAAATGCAGTCAGAGAGGGTGTGGCCATATACAGGGTGTCCCTAATGTCTGGACACATAGGCAAAATGCACATTTTGAAATATTTGAAATATTAACAGACCTTAGCCCCCTTGACTTCTTTTTCTGGGGTATGAAAATCACAGGTGCAACACACTTGATTGAACGCATAAAGAGTGAATGTGCTAAAATTGACAGCAATGTGGAGTTACTGCATCAAGTTCATGTGAATCTTGCAAAGCACATCAACCTTTGCATCACAAATGATGGAAATCATATTGAAGATGTTATTTGTTAATATTCCAATTAAATAAAATGTTGAAAATTTCATTCATTTTATTTCTTCAAAATATGCGTTTTTGCCTATGTGTCCAGACTTTAGGAACACCCTGTAGTTTGGATTGAGCCCCATCAGGATTAGGGTGAAGGCAAGCCACAGGAGTGGGATCCTCTGATAAGAACTATAGAGGGTCTGAGACCTTAGAATGAATGTCCTAGTGGGGAGGGATCTGCAATTGCAAGTCCAGTGGTTCAGGCCTGGTAGAGGTGAGGCAGGGCAGTTAGTTAGCCAATGGATAGAGTGCCAGGCCTGGAGTCAGGAAGACTCATCTTCCTGAGTTCAAATCTGGCCTCAGATACTTACTAGCTGGGTGACCCTGGGCAAGGCACTTATCTCTGTTTGCCTCAGCTTCCTTATCTGTAAAATGAACTGGAGAAGGAAATGACAAATCACTCCAGTATCTTTGACAAGAAAACTCCAAAAGGAGTTACAAATAGTCGGACACAACTGAAAACAATTGAGATGAGACACAGAGATGGTAGTCATTATGAGGAGGAAGTGCCCCACCCCATGTTGATTCTAGTATGGTCTGGTTATGGCTATGGTTATAAGGTCTCTTCCAACTCCAATGATCTAGCGTCTCAAAGAATCTCCAGTACAAGGGTTACATAGAAAGATGCCAGAAGTCCACCAAAAAGTTCACCTATTCCTATCCAAGGAGGGTGGGGGTAGAGGGAACACAGTCCTCTCATTTTAATACTCAGACTCAAGTGACAACAGCCAGTGCAGGGTATCTCTAATGTAACTTTTGAAGAAGCATGTTAGGAAAAAAAAGAGTTCATTTTTTCCAAGTCCCCACCCTGTAGTTCAGATGAGGACCAAAATATCATCACTGAATTATTTCATCTGTAGCCTCCTCCCTTTCTTCAGCTACAGGCCTCCCAGGCCAAAGTGAACCACCCTTAGTTTTAAGGCCTTCCAGGGAAGATTTCCCAACCCCTCTTTTATCAGTCAAGATGTACTTCCTTGTCTGTGACCTGATTATGACAAAATCTGTTATTTCTATATCACTTGACAATTCCCTTCCACCAGCTCTTCACTTGTAGTGCACATTTCCACATCACCTTACGGGTTACAAAGCACTTTCCTCAAGACACCCCTCAGAAAGAGATAGTACAAGAATTATTTCCCTATCTTATAGGTGGTGAAACTGTGTCTCAAGTAGATTAAGTGAATTGCTCACAGGGCCAATAAATATCAGAGTTAGGATTTGAACCTGGATCTCCTGGTTCTAAATCCTTTGCCCCATTGCCTCATTTAGGTTTTATCACAATGGTGTGAGGTAGATGCCAGCTCTTGCTCCAGCTACAAACCCCACCCCAGCTCCAGTCACCCACGTGTTTTTCTCTGATCCCAATGGGCATATGGCTGACTGTGTGTCATGGGTCAGCATCAAGTTTCCTGCAGTTACAAAGAGGCCCAGTGAGTTAGAGGGTATGCCAGATGTTTGTGCAAAGAGACAGGAAGCATCCTTAGTTCAGGGAAGGGGAACAAACCTATCCCTGCTAAACACATTCCCAGAAACCACGGGCCTGGAGTGCACCATGAAGAGCTTAGGTTAGAAGGGGGAGACTGCCCCCAGATTTGGAATCAGAAGCTTTGGATTTGAATCTTGGGTCTGTTATCACCATAAAAGGTATTTAGAGCTGGTAAAGAAAGACCTTTGACATCACTGAACCCAGCTGCTTCATTCGTTTTTTGTAGTCCTGTTTGGTAAGATTGAAACAGAGGAAGGCCAGGTACAGCGGGTCTGTTTTCTCTTTGCTTGGCAAATTCCACAGAAGGCCATGTGCCAGACCAAGGCTGGGCTCCTCTTGAAATGCTGGATGTAGTTATTGCTTTCTGTTCCAGATTTCATCTATCTCACTACTTCCAGAGCTCTCTGAATAATTGTATAACCAAGGGCAAGAAGACTGAATAGCTGGCATTTGCATAGTGCTTTAGATTTTCAAAGTGTTTTACATGGTATCCCATTTGTTTCTCATAACAAACTTGAGATGTAGGTGTTATTATTACCCCTCATTTTACAGCTCAGAAAACTGAGGCTGAGAGATAAGTGACTTGAACAAGGTCACACTAGTAAGCACTTGAACTCAGTTCCTGATTCCAAGTCCAGGATTGTATTCACTGTGCCACCCTGCTGCAGGGTACGAGCCCTCTTCGGGGCTGCTCCTCCACCTTTGGTGTCCACTTGATTCACCCAGCTCTTACATGTGGCTCCAGGAAGCTGTAGAACATGCAGCGGCCACACCCTGGTGAACTATCCTGGCAGATGGGATGAACCAGGTTGAGGGTAACTGACAAGCCTCAAACCCATCAGTGAATATGGGGGACGTCTACCCCAAGCATTGAAGATGTTCCCTGGCTGAATGAGCAAAAGAGAATGATTTGTTCCAATGGCCATAAAGATGACCGAAGCAGGGGCTATGGAGCTCTTAGAGCCTGGTCAGACACTGTAGACACCAAGGTCATCCGCTGCATCCTGGGCCATCAGCCGTCATCCTGACTTTTGTCCTGCAACTGAGCTTCAGTGACTCAGGAATAGAGAGTGGGGCTGTTGACTTTGTGGATCTCTGCCTCCCTTAAATCCAATTCACACACAAGTCTAGGCATCACCCTATGATGTGATCCTGTGTAATATTAATTAAGACGGGGCTTTTTTTTTTTTACTGTTTTCTCTTGCTAAATGTTATCAAGTGCCTTTGATTAAGCCTTACTAGGTGCAAAGCCCCAGGCCCACACCCTTTTGCTGGTTAGGTGTGAAGCCTTCAGGCCCTGAACAGGGTATAAAAACTCGGAGGTTAGCATTTTGTTTGGGGCTCACTTATAGGAAGAGTGTTGATGTAGAGACTTCGAGTACCTATTGTTAAGAGCCCCTTGGCTTTGAAGAAAACCGAGATGCTGTTGCTTCTCTTTTTGGTAACTATGTATGTGATGTCTTGATCAGACAAAGCCTGTCTGTTGAATTGTGTTATTTGTTCTGTTATATTGTCTCTGTTTGTAATTTTGGTTTGTATTTGTCCTGAAGTTCAGGATGCTGGCTTTTTCCCCTGAACTAAGTGAATGATATACGTATGTTTGATTAAAGTGAGATTGTTAACCCCTTAAAGTTTCTTTCCTTAGAAGAGCAGATCAAAGAACCTGTGCTGGCAGCTCTTGTTGCTGGTCTTGTTGGGTCTTATACCTCTACGGCAGCTGCTAGCAACATTGTGGTTACATCCTGGGCAAGTTCCTTAACCTTGTTTGCCTCAATTTCCTCATCTGTAAAATGAGCTGGAGAAGGAAATGGCAAACCAGTCCAGTATCTTTGCCAAGAAAACCCCAAACGGGATGATGAAGAGCTGGACATGACTGAAATGACTAAACAACAACAAAGGCTTACACTTGGTTACCGCTTTATGTTATGAAGTGTGAAGAAGTTGTCCAAACAAAATTGATAGAATTTGAGGGCAGTTGGCAATAGCTAGCTAGCCAACTTAGGGCTCAGTCACACCCTTAGTGGCCCTTTAAAAAAAATGGAATATACCCTCTAGGGAGTCAGTGGAGAGATGAGGCCAGAGATAACTCTGAAGATTGTGACCTCTGACTACAAAGAAGAGAGACAGCCATGGAAGAAGAACCTAGTTTTTGAGAAGGAGGGATATCTTAAGATATCATTTTACTGAATATCTTTTCTCCGAGTTAATTGTGTCTACTGGCTGACATTTCTTTCTCCTCTTTGTGCAAATGCATTTTAGATACAAACGATTACAACTAGATATTATAATTTTACTTTGAAAAAAATTTATCCTACTATCTGTTGACACAGCTCAGTCCTTCAAGGTATTCTTAATTCCATTCCTTCTGGTGTTAAATATAAACATACAAGTCGAAGTTAGTGAGCTATGTTTTTTTGGGAGTGTAGACCCACAGAGGACCTTAAACCTGAGACTAGTTATCCCCCCCTCAGGCAGCACAACCTTTGAATTTGAGTTGGGAAATAGCCGCCTAAAGAATGTGATGTCAGAAGCATTTTCTGCCCTAAACATCCTCTGTTTTCTCTTCCACTGGCCTTTGATGATCTGTGACTATGAATTTCTTTCCTCTCCCACCTGAAATTCCCAGCATTAGAGTCATTTGCCTGGTTCCTATTTGGCAATACAAGAGCAAACAGGAAAAAGTTTGGGAACCAGGATATTACCCTTGGTTTCGCAGCTAAACAACTATGTGACCTTGGACAAGTCATTTCCTCTGCTGCCTTCAGTTTCCTTCTCTGTAAAATTAAAAAGTAGGGGGAAGATTGGACAATTTCTAAGAATGCTTCTAACTGCAATATTCTGGGATTCCTTTGTGATCTGATGGGGGGATGCGAAGCAAGAGGTGGCCCATCAGTAGAGGTCAGAGCCACAGGTATTTCCAAAGGGGTTGAGATGCAGGACAAGGGTGTTTAAATTGAGAGTCTGGAATGGGGAGGAGGAGAGAGGTTTGGAGAAGGAAATAGAAAAGAGAGCTCCAGCCTGTCAGAGCTGGAAAGGACATTTGAACAAAAAATATGAGAGCTAGGAGGGACCTCAGAATAAAAAACAAAGAATGTCATAACAAGATGGGACCTCAGAACATAGAATTTAGCATGTCAGAGCTGGAAGGAATTTTAAAGTTCAGTTAGTAAGTCCATCCTCCTTATTTTCAGACTGAGGAAATTGAGACCCAGAGAAGGGAAGAGACCACAACAATATGCCTTATTGGGTCACAGGGAGTCACAGGGCACCCAGAGTGGGCATCAAAGGCTCCTTCACAGCACAGATTGAGCTTAAGCTTTCCAGTCCTTTGGAAACTCTTCAATGTGGTGAAAGTCTTGACTTCTGGCCACTCACGCAACCAGAGAAGCAGCCAATGTGAGAGGCAATATACAGATGTGGGAATCACTGTGCAGATGTGGCAGGCATGCAAGACTAAAAGTCCTGTTAAATAAGGCAGACATGCCAGATTGGCACAGTTCAAAAAGCATTGAACTCGGAGTTAGAAGAACTGGGTTCTTAGCTCTGCCACTTTTTACAGGTTAGAGTTTGGACAAGTCACTTCTTCCCTCTGAGACTCATTTGTATATTGAGAGAGTTAGTATACATGATCTCTAACATTCCTTTAAATTCTAAAAACCCTTTCATCCTAGAATGAATGGCCAGGACCTAGAGATAGACTAGGATGGAATAAGGATATGAGAATGTCCCATTTGGGAACCTAGGAGGAAGTAGAGACCAGTGTGTAGAACATGAAGGAGGTCTCAAAGAACTTAGCATGTCAGAGATGAGGACATCGAATACCAAATTTCAGAGCTGGGAGAATCACCTACCCCAGCTTTTACAGAGGAGGAAACAGAAACCCAGAGAAGAAAAGGAACTACCTGGTCCAAAAGTCTTGGGTAAGGCCCAAGTGGCTTCAGCTCAAAGGATGGGGATTAGTTTTGCTTTGAGGAAAATTTGAGGTCATTTGATTTTGACTCAGCTCTTAATTTAAGCCAACATCCCAGTTTTAAAACCCAGTCCAGCAGGAGGGAAAAAAATGATGTTTTCCTGTTCTGAAACAGGATGCAGGCAGGCTGACCTTTCCCAAGCCACTCTCCATCAAGACGGAGAATGCTGGAGTTGTCTCCCACCACCCACCTCTCCTCCCTCTGGACATTTCTCCTTAAGAAGAGGAGCTCCTGAGCAAGGACTGGCCCAAGAGCTGGCAGGCAGTTCAGGGCCAAGGAAGGAGGCTTTCTCCACAGACCAGAGAACCGGTAGGTGTGGGAGGAGCTTGTCATCTCCAGGGCACTTGTCTTCAAGGGTCAGTCACCTGCAGCTGTGGAGGAGCGGGCAGAACTCTCAGCTCTGAGGCATCTCTGACTTTAGGCAGGTCACATTCTATGTGTAAGCCTTGGACTTCAGCTCTGTGAGGTGACTGGGTTGGACTAGGTGGGCTCTAATATCCCTTTCAGTTCAGAATCTCCTGATCTTATGTCGTTGGTCTCACAGGCCTGGTGTGTGCCAATCAATAATAACAACAATAGCCAACATTGATAGAACACTGAGGTTTGCCATGTGCTTTCCAGACATTGTCTCCTTTGATCCTCACAACAACAGTGGGAGGCAGGTGCTGGTCTTCATTTTGTAGTTGAGGAAACTGAGGCAGACAGTTAAGTGATTTGCCCAAGGTCACACAGCCAGTGTCTAGCTACTCAAATCCGGTGATGCTGGATTTGAACTCAGATCTTCTCGGCTCCAGAGCTGCCTCTAAATTAGTAGCTGAGGGCTTGCAGGGGTGTGCTGGGAAATGCTTAAATTGCTCCCTGAAAAAGAAAAATATACACAGGATATCATTAACATTTTCTCTTTCACTTCCTTAAGACTAGACAAAAAAAAAAAAAAAACAAAGCCACCAATAAAGCAAACCCACATTCATAGCCTTTGCCAATTTGAGATATAAATGCTCGCACTGAAAGTTTGTCAGTCGGCTTTCAGAAGTCAGAATAAGCTGGCTCCCTGCCCAGTACCCTCACCCAGGGGTGTCCTAGAGCCCTCTGGAACCACTTCTAAAACACATTTTTCAATGTGATCACATTTATACCTCAGAAATTGGCAAAAACTGCAAATTGGAGCTCAATTTTTTTTGTCTGTTGTTTAGATTTAAGAAGGTGATGGAGAAAATGTTAATGATTAAACTTAAAAGTGTATTTCGAATTTTCAGACCCTCACCCTTAACCAGGGCCTCCCCATCACCCCTTCTCTAGTATCCTCCTCTACACCTGCCCTCCCCCACCTTTAACCAGGGCCTCCCCATCATGCCCACTGTGGCACCCTCGCCCACACCTACCCTCCCCCATCTCCTCAATCGACAAGCACCTACTATAAGCCAAGTACTGTGCTGAATCCAGGTTTCCCTCTCCTGCGTCCCATTCCACAGAAAGGATCTCAGAAGCCAGCTACAATGATATATGAGTGTTCAGTTCTAAAAAAAGATATATGCTCCCCAAAATAGGAGGTACAAAGTCCTTTCCCTTAAGGAGCTCATATCAGGGGCATAAGATGACACTATTATAACATACGTTACCTGATAAGTGCCCTACGAAGGATTAATGCTTTGCCAGGTTAGGTCTGGGGTTCTGAGAGATCTTTATTCCCTGGGTGGTCAGGGATCCCAGAAAGAGTGACATTTGAGTTGGGATTCTTAAAAATAGACAAGAATTTGGGGGAAGGAGATAGGAGCACATTCTAGTAAGAGGAAACAGCAAAAGCAAATGTATAGAAGCAGGAAAACTTGGGGTGTGGTCTAGTTGTCCAGTTTGCCTGGAGCACAATATAGACTGGGTGAAAAAAGTATGAGGCAGGTTTGGAGAGGGAGGGTGGGACCAGACTTCGAAAGGCTGTGGATGCCAGGCCAAGTATCAGGAACTGGACTCAGTAGGTAGTTACTAAAAGGTTTTGAGCTGAAGAATGACAGGACAAAATCTATGTATAAAGAGCATTAATCAGGCAGCTGTGGAGGGTGGATTGAAGCAGAGAGGAGATATAATAATAACAATCCTAACATCCATCCTAGGCCTGTCCAAGTTGTAATAGCCCACCAGTGGGGCGTGATGGTTTACAAAGTTCCCTGTGAGGCTGGTGGTACTTCTGTTACCTTCATTTTGCAGATAAAAAAACAGGCTGAGAGATGGTTGATTTACTTGCCTAAGTTCACATACCTTGCTAGGGCAGATTCTTGAATTCACAACCAGATCGCCTGGCTCAGTCTAGGGTTCTTTTCATTAGTTATAGTAAGGGACCTTATCAGACTTGGAGGCAGGAAGTTCTTAGTTCAGACACTGCCTCTGATACTTGCTAGCTGTGTGACCGTTGGCAGGTCTCTTAACCACCTTAAGCCTCCGTCTCCTCATCTACAAAATGGAGGCAACACCTGTAGTATGGCAGTTCTCAAAGCAGGGTCTGAGGACCCCTGGGGGTCTCCAAGATCCTTTGGGGGGGGTCTGTGAGATTACAGCTGTTTTCATGATAATACTGTAACGTTGAAATCTCTTAATATGGTAAATATAAAGAGATGTAAATGGTGGCATGCTACAATCAGCTTAGACTGGCTCTTGAACTGATTGTTAAATTTTCAATGTGAGGATCTATACCTCAGAAGTGCTACAAATTGGGGCTTTATTGTTTTGCTGATTGTCTAGTTTTAAGAAAATGATGGAGAATATTACTCTTTATAGTGTGCTGTGAATACATTTTTTTTTGGAGAGTGGGTTGTTAAATATCTAACAGAACACTCTTGGATATAACCCACTTAAACAAAAGATCTTTGGGGGATCTGCAGTCATTTTTAAGAGTGTAAAAGGATCCTGAGGCCAAAAAGTTTGAGAACTGTTGCTCTCATATTTGCCTTATAGACTTGTTGTAAGGTTCAGATGAGATCATTGTAGGCAAAGCATTCTGTACATTTTATTTTATTTTTTTTAAAGTTAATTATTTTTTATTTTTAGTTTACAACACTCAGTTCCACAAGTTTTTGAGTTCCAAGTTTTCTCCCCTGATCTTATCCCCCCCTCCCCCACCAAGATGGCATGTGATCTGATATAGATTCTACATATACCTTCACATTAAACTTATTTTCCCAATAATCAAGTTGTAAAAAAGAATTATAACCAATCAAATGAACCATGAGAACGATGAAACAAAACCAAAAATAAAATAAAATCATATAAAAAATTTTTAAAAAGAGAGGGCAAATACTTTGCTTCAATCTGCATTCAGACTCTGTAATTCTTTGTCTGGATGTGGATAGCTTTTTCCATCATGAGTCTTTTGGAGCTGTCTTAGAACCTTGCATTGCCGAGAAGAGCCAAGTCTGTCAGAGTTAGTCATCACAGAAGCAATGTGTCTGTGGTTGTATACAATGTTCGAATTAACTTAGTTAGAGTCAAGAGACCTAAATTCAAATTACAGCCTGGACATATTAACAGTGTGACCATGGGCAAGTAATTTTCCCTCTCTGAGACTCAGTTTCTTCCTCTATAAGACAAAGACAGAAAGATATATTTCCTACCTCAAAGAGCTTTGAAAACCTCAAAGAACTATGGAAATGGGAATGATGTTTATACTACAGACCCTATTGGGGTAGTACTGAGAAGGAGAAGGAGAAGAACTTATCCTGTCTTTAGAGTTTAAGCTTTTCCAAACATGAACACTTTAGTGATCAGTCTACTCTTTCATAGGTACCGTGGTATTTCCCTGGTAAATATTTGCCATATTCACAGATACTTTCAACATCCTGATTCTGTTTGCCAGAATGCACTAAACTGGAAAGGCATAGACAAAGGGTAACATTCACATTAAGTTTATGTAAATAAGCATTTTTATTGCCCTTTTTATAGAGGAGAAAAATTAAAAGGCAAAAGGGTACAAGGACAAAAGTCTCTGTGACTCAGAGAGGAAGATCAGGTATGGAGTAGGGAAATGAGGGGTCAAGAGCCATGGGCCAATCAGTTCAACTCAGCAAAAATGTATGTGCTGGAGGGATATAAGGATAACATCTGTGTGGCATGTCCCCAGTGTCACCCCTTGCTTGTCACATGAGCACTTTCTCTGTCTCTGCTCTGGCCCGACCTGCCTTACTATGACAGGGCTGGGTTTCCAGATAAGGACCATCTCCCCAGCTATATCTTAAACTCCCTTAGGATACAAGAGGTAACCCTACTGTGTGAGGGTGGAAAGTTACTCACCACTGTATCTCCTGAGCCCTCACCACTGTGTTTCCCAGCTATAAAAAAAATCATTCATTCAAAATGACACTATTAACTCTTTTTAAATTAATTTTTCTCAACTGTGAAGCATTTGTTTTTTCTCCTTACCACCTCCCCATGACCCTTGAGAAAGGAAAAGAACAACAGAATTCTTTTCTTTTAGTTTTTTTTAAATTTAGTTTATTTAATATATTTAATTTTCAGCATTGATTTTCACAAGAGTTTGAATTACAAATTTTCTCCCCATTTCTACCCTCCACCCCACTCCAAGATGGCGTATATTCTGGTTGCCCCATTCCCCAGTCAGCCCTCCCTTCTGTCACCCCACTCCCCTCTCATCCCCTTTTCCCTTCCTTTCTTGTAGGGCAAGATAAATTTCTACGCCCAATTGCCTGTGTATCTTATTTTCTAGTTGCATGCAAAAACTTTTTTTTCGTTGTTTTTGAACATCTGTTTTTAAAACTTTGAGTTCCAAATTCTCTCCCCTCTTCCCTTCCCACCCACCCTCCCTAAGAAGTCAAGCAATTCAACATAGGCCACATGCATATCATTATGTATAATCCTTCCACAATACTCATGTTGTGAAAGACTAACTATATTTTGCTCCTTCCTAACCTATCCCCCTTTATCCAATTTTCTCCCTTGACCCTGTTCTTTGTCAAAAATGTTTTTTTTTATTACCTCCTTCCCCATCTGCCCTCCCTTCTATCATCCCCCCTTTTTTATCTTCTTCCTCCTTCTTTCCTGTGAGGTAAGATACCCAATTGAGTGTGTATGGTATTCCCTCCTCAGGTCAAATCTGATGAGAGCAAGATTCACTCATTCACCCTCACCTGCCTTCTCTTCTCTTCCTACAGAACTGCTTTTTCTTGCCACTTTTATGCGAGATAATTTACCCCATTCTATCTCTCCCTTTCTCCCTCTCTCAATATATTCCTCTCTCATCTCTTAATTTGATTTTATTTCTTTTAGATATCATCCCTTCATCTTCAACTCACCCTGTGCCCTCTCTCTCTCTCTCTCTCTCTCTCTCTCTCTCTCTCTCTCTCTATATATATATATATATATATATATACACACACACATACATATATACAAACACCCACATATATATATATGTATATGTATATGTATATATATATATATATATGCATATTCCCTTCAGCTACCCTAATACTGAGGTCTCATGAATCATATACATCATCTTTCCATGTAGGAATGTAAACAAAACAGTTCAACTTTAGTAAGTCCCTTGCGATTTCTTTTTCTTGATTACCTTTTCATGCTTCTCTTGATTCTTGTGTTTGAAAGTCAAATTTTCTATTCAGCTCTGGTCTTTTCACTGAGAAAGCTTGAAACTCCTATATTTTATTGAAAGTCCATATTTTGCCTCGGAGCACGATACTCAGTTTTGCTGGGTAGGTGATTCTTGGTTTTAATCCTAACTCCATTGACCTCCGGAATATTGTATTCCAAGCCCTTCGATCCCTTAATGTAGAAGCTGCTAGATCTTCGGTTATCCTGATTATGTTTCCACAATACTTAAATTGTTTCTTTCTGGCTGCTTTCAGTATTTTTTCCCTGATCTGGGAGCTCTGGAATTTGGCGACAATATTCCTAGGAGATTTCTTTTTGGGATCTTTTTGTGGAGGTGATCAGTGGATTCTTTCAATTTCTATTTTGCCCTGTGGCTCTAGAATATCAGGGCAGTTCTCCTTGATAATTTCTTGAAAGATGATATCTAGGCTCTTTTTTTGATCATGGCTTTCAGGTAATCCAATAATTTTTAAATTATCTCTCCTGGATCTATTTTCCAGGTCAGTGGTTTTTCCAATGAGATATTTCACATTGTCTTCCATTTTTTCATTCCTTTGGTTCTGTTTTATAATGTCTTGATTTCTCATAAAGTCACTAGCTTCCACTGTTTTGCTCCAATCTAATTTTTAAGGTGGTATTTTCTTCAGTGGTCTTTTGGACCTCCTTTTCCATTTGGCTAATTCTGCCTTTCAAGGCATTCTTCTCCTCATTGGCTTTTTGGAGCTCTTTTGCCATTGGAGTTAGTCTATTTTTTAAGGTGTTGTTTTCTTCAGTATGTTTTTCAGTTTTTTGGGGGGTCTCCTTTAGCAAGTCATTGACTTGTTTTTCATGGTTTTCTTGCATCCTTCTCATTTCTCTTCCCAATTTTTCCTCTAGTTCTCTAACTTGCTTTTCCAAATCCTTTTTGAGCTCTTCCATGGCCTGAGACCAGTTCATGTTTTTCTTGGAGGCTTTTGTTGTAGGCTCTTTGACTTCATTGACTTCTTCTGGCTGTTATGTTTTGGTCTTATTTGTTACCAAAGAAAGATTCCAAAGTCTGAGACTGAATCCGGGTGCGTTTTCACTGGCTGGCCATGTTCCCAGCCAACTTACTTGACCCTTGAGTTTTTCAGTGGGGTATGACTGCTTGTAGAGTAAAGAGTACTATGTTCCAAGCTTGAGGGGATGCGCTGCCACACCAGCACTCCTCCTTCCCCAAGAACCCCCAACCAGGACTGGACTTAGATCTTCAGCAGGCTCTTCACTCCTGCTCTGATCTGCCACTTAATTCCTCCCACCAGGTGGGCCTGGGGCCAAAAGCAACTGCAGCTGCAGTTCTGTAGCTGCCCCACCTCCGCTGCCCCTGGGGCAGTGGCCGAACCACGAACTCCTTCTTTCACTCTGTCCCCAGCAGCTTTTCCCACTAACCTTCTCTGTTGCCTTTGGTGTTTGTGGGTTGAGAAGTCTGGTAACTGCCACAGCTCACTGATTCAGGGCACTAGGGCACGCTCCGCCCAGCTCATGGTCTGGTTGGTCCGCACCGCCCATGCAGGGCTTTGCTCCGCTCTGCTCCACTCCCAGCTCCGTGCACAATAGACCTTACCCAGAGACCATCCACGCTGTCCTGGGCTAGGGCCCTGCTTCCCTCTGCTATTTTGTGGGTTCTGCGGTTCTTCTCTGTTGTCTTTGGTGTTTGTGGGTTAAGAAGTCTGGCAACCGCCACAGCTCACTGATTCAGGGTGCTAGGGCCTGCTCTGCCTGGCTCCTGGTCTGGTTGGTCCGTGCTGCCCACACTGGGCTCTGCTCCGCTCCACTCCCCTTCTAGCTCCGTGCGTGATAGACCTCACCCAGCAACCATCCACGCTGTCCTGGGCTGGAGCCCTGCTTCCCTCTGCTATTTTGTGGGTTCTGCAGTTCTAGAATTGGTTCAGAGCCATTTTTTATAGGTTTTTGGAGGGACTTGGAGGGGAGCTCACGCTAGTCCCTGCTTTCCAGCCGCCATCTTCATGTCCAGACTCCCAACAGAATTCTTAATAACAAATAAGGATAGTTAAGCAAAACAAATCCCCATATTGGTCATGTCCAAAAATTTATGTCCGTTCAGCATATTAGTCTATCACTTCTGTGTCCGGAAGTAGAGAGCTTTCTTCACTACCAGTCCTTCATTCATCATGATCAATTACAGTATTGATCAGAGTTCTCAAGTTTTAAAAAATGGTTCATTTTTCTGATGTTGATATTATAGTATAAATTATTTCACTCACTTCACTCAGCATCAATTCATGAAAGTCTTACCAGATTTCTTTGTAAACATTTTCTTTTTTTGTTATTAATATCTTATTTTTTCCATTACATGTAAAGATAGTTTTGAACATTCATTTTTGTAAGATTTGAGTTCCAAATTTTTTTCCCTCCTTCCCTTTCTTTCCCCTCCCTTCCCCCCTCCCTAAGACAGCAAGCAATTTGACACAGGTTATACATGTGCAGTCATGTTAAACATATTTCCACATTAGTCAGGTTGTAAAAGAAGAATCAGAACAAAAGGGAAAAACCACAAGAAAGCAAAAAACAAAAAGAGTGAAGATAATATGCTTCACTCTGATTCAGACTCCACAGACTCTTCTTTCTCTGGATGTGGTTAGCATTTTCCATCACAAGTCTTTTGGAATTATCTTGGATCATTATATTGCTGAGAAGAGCTAAGTCTATCATAGCTGATCATCTCACAGTGTTACTGTTACTGTGTACAGTGTTCTCCTGGTTCGGCTCACTTCACTCAGAATCAGTTCATATAAGTCTTTCCAGGTTTTTCTGAAATCCACCTGCTCATCATTTATTGTAGAACAATAATATTCCATTATATTCATATGCCACAACTTGTTTGGCAAATTCCTAATTGATGGGAACCCCCTTAGTTTCCAGTTCTTTGCCACTATAAAAAGAACTGTGATAAATGTTTTTGTACATATGGGTCCTTTATTCTCCCTCTTAAGTCTTTAGAGTATAAACCAAATAATGATATCACTGGGTCAAAGAGTATTCATGGTTTAGTAACTTTGGGGGCATAATTCCACATTGCTTTCCAGGATGGCTGGACCAGTTCACTGCTCCACCAATGGATTAATGTTCCTATTTTCCTTCAACCCCTCCAAAATTTGCCATTGTCCATTAGCCCTTTATAACCTGGCCCTGTAACAACCATGTTGCTAGCAGCTGCTGTGGAGGTAAAAGACAAACAACAAGTGCACACTGGACAGCTGCTAGCACGGGTTCTTTCATCTGATTTTCTAAGGAAAGCAGCTTTAAGGAGTTAACAATATCACTTTAATTAAACATACATATATAATTCACTTAGTTCAGGGGAAAAAGTCAACACTCTGAACTTCAGGGAAAACACAAACAGAAATTACAGGCAGAAATTATATAAACAGAGCAAATAACACATAGAAATCAACAGACAGGTTTCTAGCTGTCTGACCAGGACATTACACATGTAGTTACCAGAGAGAGAGGCACCAACATCTGGGTTTTCAAAGTGGGAGGAGGGGCCCTCCTACAGCTACCCAGAGTTTCCTCTGGCCAAATCACCAACACTCTTCCAATGAGTGTACCCCCCAAAAGCAAAATGCCAATCTCATAGCTCATATACCCTGTTCAGGGCCCTGAGGGCTCAGCTCCTACTTATCAAAAGGGGTGTGGGAAAGATATTTAATCACTAGCACCACATCATATACATTGTTTCCAATCAATGACTCTTGATTCAAACAAAGGCAAGATTTAAAGACCTGACTGCCTCAGTGCTGAGAAGCACTCCAAAACAAAAGACCCCACTTTGCTTGCCATTACATTTGAAAGGCAAGACTTATCAAAGGTACTTGATTATTTCAGTGCTGAGAAGCACTCCAAAACAAAGAACAAAAGGTCCCACTTTCAAACAAAGGCAAGACTCATTAAAGGCACTTGATTGTCTTAGCATTACAAAAGAGAAAACAGTAAAAAAAAAAAAAAGCCCCCACCCTGCATGGCATTACAGTCTCGTTTCTACCTTTCCGGTCTTCTTATCCCTTAATCCCCTCCATGTACTTTGCCATCCAAAGATACTGGCCTCCTTGCTTTCCTGGCATAGGACACCTCCATTTCCCAACTGTGGGCATTTTCACTGATTATCCTCCATGTCTGGAATGCCCTCTCTCTCCTGGAAACTCTTGCTTCCCACAAATCTCAGCCAAAGTCCCACCTACTGCAAGAAGCCTTTCCCAGTCCTCCTTAATCTTAGTGCCTTCCTCTGAAACTATACTCAGTTTGTCTTGTATATATCTTGTTTGCATTTAGTTGTTTGCATGTTGCCTTCTCCATTAGACCATGAGCTCCTTGAGGACAAGGACTGTTTTTTGCCTTTCTTTGTATCCTGAGCACCCAACACAATGCCTGGCACATAGAAAGGATGTAATATAATAGACTGATTTTTTTTGTCAACTTTTCCAATCTGGTAGGTGTGAGTTAAAACTGGAGAGTTGATTTAATTTGCAGTTCTCTATCAGTGATTTGGAGCACTTTTTTCAGATGACTATTGTCAGCTTGGATTTCTTCTCTTGATAATTGCCTGTTCATATCCTTTGACCATTTATAGATTGGGAAATGGATCTTGAAGTAGTTCATGAAGGTAGTGGTTTCAGAGAAGCCTGGGAAGATTTGTATCAACTGATACCAACTGAAGTGAACAGAACCAGAAGAACAATTTATATAATAACAATATTGTAAATACTAATAGCTTTGAAAGACTTAGGAACTCTGATTAACACAAGATCAACCACAATTCTAGAGACTCATGATGAAATATGCTGCCCACCTGATAGAGAGGTGACGGACTCAGAGTGCAGACTGAAACATTTTTATTGAATACAGCCAATACAGGAATTTATTTTCCTTGACAACAATGCTTGTTATAGGAGTTTTGTTTTTCTTTCATTCTCAATGTGGGGAGTGGGAGGAACTAAAAAAAGGTAGGAGGGAAAGGAAGACTTTTATGGATTGAAAAAATAACTGAATAAGTTTCTTGAATTTCTTGGAAATGAGACCTCTATCATAGATACTGCTACAAAGATTCTTTCTCAGTTAATTGGTTTCCTTCTACCCTTAGCTACATTACGTTTGTTTGTGCAAAAACTTTTTAAAATTTTATATAATCAAAATTATCCATTTTATCTTCTGCGATTCTCTCTGTTCCTTGTTTAGTTGTAAACTCTTCCCCAATCCATAGATCTGATTCCTTGTTCCTCTCATTTTTATAACTTGACCTTTTACATCTAGGTCATGTATCCTTTTAGAGCTTATCTTGGCATATGATGTGAGTCTAAATCTGATTTCTGCTAGACTGCTGTTCGTTTTTACCAGTGGTTTTTGTCAAATAGTATATCCTTACCCCAGGAGCTGAGTTTATGGGCTTTATGGAACATGCTACAAGCTCCATTTATTTCTGTATGTTGTGTAGCTAATCTGTTCCACTGACCAGCCTCTCCATTTTTAAACAAACACCAAATTGTTTTGTTGATCGCTGTATTGTAGTATAGTTAAAGATCTGGTACTGCTAGGCTCCTTCCTTCCCACTTTTTCCCCCATCATTTCCCTTAAGATTCTTGGCCTCCAGGCAAATTTTGGTATTATTTTTTCTAATTATTTCTTGTTACTTTTTTTTCCCTAGGCAGGTAGATCTCATAATGTTAGAGCACTGGACCTGGAGTCAGGAAGACTTGGTCTCAGATGCTTGGTAGCTGTTTGAGTCTGGGCAAGTCATTTAACCTCTGTCTGCCTTAGTTTCCTCAATTGTAAAATGGGGATATTAATAGCACCAATCTCATAGAGTTGTTTTGAGAATCAAATGAGATAATGTGACACATTTAGCAGTTTTTGGCACATAGTAGGTGCTTAGTAAATGTTTCGTACCCTCTCCCCTACTTCTATAAAATAATTATTTTGTAGATTGGTATAGCGCTGAAAATGTAAATTAATTTAGGTAATATTGTTATTTTTATTATTTTGGCTCAGCCTACTCATGAACAATTAATATTTCTTTACTTAGGTTCATCCTTGCTTATATAAAAAGTGTTTTACAGCTATATTCATAAAATTCTGTGTGTCTTGGCAGATAGGCTCTGAAGTGTTTTGTATATTTTATAGTTATTTAATTTTTTAAAAATTATTTTTATTTTGTTAAATATTTCCCAGTTATGTGTAAAAAAATTTAACAATCATTTAAAAAATTTTGAATTCCAAATTCTCTCCCTCCCTTTCTACCCTCCCGCTTCATTGGGAAGGCAAACAATTTGATATTGATTATACACATGAAGTCATGCAAAACATTTTCATAGTAGCCACATTGCAAAAGTTAACACAAATTAAATAAAAAACAATAAAATAAAGAAAGTCTTAAAAAAGTATGCTTCGATTTGCATTCAGAGGTCATCAGTTCTCCCTTTGGAAGTGTATAGCATTTCTCATCCTGGGTCCTTTGGAACTGTCTTGGTTCATTGCCTTGATCAGAGTAGCTAAGTCTTCCACAGTTGGTCATCATTTCAATGTTGCGATCACTGTGTACAGTGTTCCCCTGGTCACTTCACTTTATATGAGTTCACATAAGTCTTTCCAGGTTTTTCTGAAACCATTTTGCTATCATTTCTCATAGCACAGTAGTATTCTACCACCATCGTATACCACAACTTATTTCTAATTCTTTGCCACCACAAAAAGAGCTACTACAAATATTTTTGTACAAATAGGTCCTGTTCCTTTTTCTTTGATCTCTTTGGGTTACAAACCTAGTAGTGGCATTGCTGGGACAAAGTGTATGCACAGTTTTTATTCTTTTGGGCATAGTTCCTAATTGCTCTCCAGAATGGTTGGATCAGTTCACAACTCCACCAACAATGCATTAGCATTCCAATTTTCCCACATCTTCTCCAACACTTATCATTTTCCTTTTTTTTTTTGCCATATTAGCCAATCTGATAGGTGTGAGGTGGTACCTCAGAGTTGTTTTAATTTGTATTTCTCTAATCGGTAGTGATTTAGAGCATTTTTTCATATGACTTGATAGCTTTGATACTTGCTTCTGAAAACTGACTGTTTGTATCTTTTGATCATTTATCAACTGGGGAATGGCTCCTATTTTTGTAAAATTTGGCTCAGTTCCCTATATATTTCAGAAATGAGGCCTTTATCAGAGAAAGTTGTAAAAAATTTCCCCCCAGTTTCCTTCTAATTTTGGCTGCCTTAGTTTTGTTTGTGCAAAAGCTTTTTAATTTCATGTAATCAAAATTATCTATTTTACTTACCATAATCTTCTCTATCTTTTGTTTGGCCATAAAATCTTCCCTTATTCATAGCCTTGATGGATACATTTACTAGTGGAACATTTTTCCATGCTCCCCTAATTTACCTATGATATCATCCTTTATGTCTAAATCATTTATCAATTTTTGACCTTATCTTGGTATACGATGTGAGATGTTGTTGGTCTACACCTAGTTTCTGTGAAACTGCTTTCCAGTTTTCCCAGCAAATTTTGTCAAATGTTAAGTTCTTATCCCTAAAACTTGGATCTTTGGGGTTATCAACCACTAGATGACTATGGTCATTTACTATGTACCTATTCCACTAGTCTACCACCACTCTATTTCTTAATCAGCACCCGATTGTTTTGATGATTACTGCTTTGCAAAATAGTTTGAAATCTGGAACTAGTAGGCCACTTTCCTTCACATTTGTTTTTCATTGATTCCCTTAATATTCTCGATCTTTTGTTTTTCCAGATGAATTTTGTTACTATTTTTTTTCTAGCTCTATAAAATAATTCTTTGGTATGGCACTGAATTAGAATTGTCATTTTTATTATGTTGGCTCAGCTTACCCATGACCAATTAATATTTCTCCAATTGTTTAGATCTGTCTTTATGTATAAAAAGTGTTTTAGAATTGTGTTTATGTAGTCCCTGGGCTTGTTTTGGCAGGTAGACTCCCAAATATTTTATGCTGTCTACAGGGGCAGCTAGGTGGTGCAGTGGCTAAAGCCCTAGACTTGGAATCAGGAAGACTATCTTCATAAGTTCAAATCTGACTTCAGACACTTAGTGGCTCTGTGACCCTAGGAAAGTCACTTAACCCTGTTTATCTCAGTTTCCTCATCTATAGCATGAGCTGGAGAAGAAATGGCAAACCACACTAGTATCTTTGTCTAAAAAACCCCAAATGGGGTCATGAAGAGTCAGATACAAATGAATTATAACAATATTGTTTGCAGTTATTTTGAATGGAGTTTATTTGCTACAAGATTTTGTTGGTAGTATATAGAAATGTTGATGATTTATGTGGGTTTATTTTATATCCTGCAACTTAGCTGAAGTTATTAATTGTTTCAACTATTTTTACATTGATTCTCTAGGGTTCTCTAAGTAAACCATCATATTATCTGCAAAGAGTGGTAGTTTTGTTTCCTCATTGCCTGTTTTTATTTCTTCAATTTCTTTTTCTTCTCTTATTGCTATAGCTAGCATTTTAAGTATAATATTAAATAGTAGTGATAGTGGACATCCTTGCTTCACTCCTGATCTTATTAGGAAGGCTTCAAGTTTATCCTCATTACAGATAATCCTTGCTCTTGGTTGTAGATAGATACTACTTGTCATTTTAAGAAAGGCTCCATTGATTCCTTTGCCTTCTAGTGTTTTTAATAGGACTGAGTGTTGTATTTTATCATAGGCTTTTTCTGCATCTATTGATATAATCACATGATTTTTGTTGTTTTTCTTATTGATATGTTGATTTTGCTGACAGTTTTCCTATGCATTCTGAGTATAAATTCCACCTGGTCATAATGTATAATATTTGTAATATATTGCTGGAATCCCCTTGCTAATATTTTTGCCTTGATGTTCATTAAGAAAATTGGTCTATAGTTTTCTTTCTCTGATTTTGCTCTCCCTGGTTTAGGTATCAAAACCATATTTGTGTCATAAAAGGAATTTGGTAGGATTCCTTCTTTTGCTTTTTTTTCAAATAGTTTATATGGTATTGGGATTGATTGTTCCTTAAATGCTTAGTAGAAATTCACTTGTAAATCCATCTAGTGCTGGGGATTTTTTCTTAGGGAGCTCATCAATAACTTGTTCAATTTCTTTTTCTAAAATAGGGTTATTTAAGTATTCTAGTTCCTCTTCTGTTCATCTGGGCAGTCTATATTTTTGTCAATATTCATCTATTTCAGTTATTGTCATTTTTACTGACATATACTTGGACAAATAACTCCGAATTGCTTTAATTTCATCTTCACTGGTGATGCATTCATTTTTCCCCCCTGAAGGATTATACTCAGTTTTGCTAAGTAGGTTTTTCTTGGTTGTAATCCCAGCTCTTTTGCCTTCTGGAATATATTGAAAGCCCGCAATTCTCTGATGTGGTAGCTGTTAAATCTTGTGTGATTCTGATTATGGTTCCATGATATTTGAATGGTTTCTTTCTAGCTCCTTGAAGTATTTTCTCTTTGACTTGGGAACTCTGGAATTTGGCTCTAATGTTCCTGCGAGTTTTCATTTTGGGACCTCTTTTAGGAGGTGATCAGCAGATTCTTTCAATTTTTATTTTACCCTCTGGATTTAAACTATTGGGGGAGTTTTCTTTGATAATTTCTTGAAATAATGATGCTTATGCTCTTTCTTTGATCATGGCTTTCAGGCAGTCTAATAATTCTTAAATTATCTCTCCTCAATCTATTCTCCAGCTCAGTCATTTTTCTTTTTTTTTTTTTTGGAGGGGGGAAGGCAGGGCAATTGGGGTTAAGTGACTTGCCCAAGGTCACACAGCTAGTAAGTGTGTCAAGTGTCTGAGGCCAGATTTGAACTCAGGTCCTCCTGACTCCAGGGCCAGTGCTCTACTCACTGCGCCACCTAGCTGCCCTCAGTTGTTTTTCTGATGAGATATTTCACATTTTCTTCTATTTTTTTCAATCTTTTGACTTCGTTTTATTGTTTCTTGACATCTCATGGAGTCATTAGGTTCCACTTGCCCAATTCTAATTTTTAAGTAATTATTTTCATCAGTGAATTTTTGTACCTCTTTTTCCATTTGGCCAATTTTGCTTTTTAAGGTGTTATTTTCTTCAGTATTTTTTGTGCCTCTTTTAACAAGCTGTTAATTGTCTTTTCATAATTTTCTTCCTTTGTTTTCATTTCTCTACCTATTTTTTTCTCTACTACTCTTATTTGATTTTAAAAATCATTTTTTGGCTCTTCCAGGAATTCTTGTTGGACTTGTGTTCAATTTACATTTTTCTTTGAGGCTTTGCTTGTAGTTCTTTTGACTTCGTTGTAGTCTTCTGAGTTTGTGTCTTGATCTTCCCTGTCACCATAGTAGCTTTTTATGGTCAGGTTTTGTTGTTATTTGCTCATTTTTTCTACCTTATTTCTTGATTTGGAACTCTATTAAAATGTTGCCCTCTGTTTCTGGCATGGGGGTAGAAGCTCAAGCTGTCTTAAGTTTCAGGCTTTTTTGAACTGCTGTTTTCAGAGTTAGTACTGGGGGAGAGGGGTTGGAATTTTTCAGTGCTTCAAGGTGGTGTGAGAGTCACTGCTGTCCTGGTCTGCACTCTGGTTCTTACTCAGGAAACCCCTCTGATCCCTTGGGATTGCATTCAGTACTGTTCCTCCAGTTCCCTGCTCCCTGAGGACCAGAAACATTACTATTCCTCAGGTTCCCTGGTCCCTAGGGACTGGAAATGATACTGCCCATCAGGGCTCCCACTCCCTTTTGACAAAAAGTGTTCCTCTCTGCCCTTGAACTATGACCCAGAACTGAGTGTAGGCAGCGGAGTTGCCAGTGTCTAGTCTTGCTAGTGCTAGTGCGGGGTCTCCTGCAATCTCTTTCTGACCAATTTCCAAGTCCCTTTACCATCTTTGGCTTGAGATCCCTGGAAGCTGCCACTACTTCTGTCACCATCACCTAATCCTACCACTGGTGTTATATCTATGGCAGCTTCAGGCCAGACTCCTTCCTTGCATCACAGATCTCTTTTTTCAACCCCCTATGTTGTTTTGGGTTGGAAGAGTGTCTCACTCTGACCTTTTGTTGGCTCTGCCACTTCAGAATTTGATTTGAGGTATTAAAGTTGTTTGGAGGGGACTGTTTGGAGAGCATGGCCGAATGTTTTTTTTTTTCTACTCCATCATCTTGGCTTTGCCCCTAGACCTGTGTCTGTAGTTATTTTAAATCAAATTTCTCTTTCTATTTCTTTCTGCTTTATTGGTAAAATACATGAATGATAATGATTTATGAGGATTTATATTGTATCTTGCAACTCTGCCGACTATTAATTTGGAACTATGCCCAAAGGCCTATAAAACCATGAATACCCCATTGACCTAACAATACCACTACCAGGTCTGTATCCCAAAAGAGATTTAAAAAAAAACAAGAAGGAAAAGGATCTGTATGCACAAAAATATTTATAGCAGTTCTTTTCTGGTGGCAAAAAAATGGAAATTAAGAGGATGGGAACAGTTGAACAAATTGTGACATGTGGTTATGATGGAATACTATTGTGCTATAAGAAGTGTCAAGTAGGATGCTCTCAGAAAAGCCTGGAAAGACTTACATGAGCTGATTCAAAGTGAAATGCACTGTGTACAAAGTAACAGCAATATTGTAGGATGATCAGCTGTGAATGACTACAACAATCCATGCCAACTCTGAAGAACTTATGATGAAATATGCTATCCATCCCCAAAGAAAGAACTGATGGTGTCTTAATACAGATTGAAGCATATTTTTAACTTTATTTTTCTTGAGCCTTTTTTTGGTCTGTGTTTTCTTTTACAACATGACTAATATGGAAATGTTTTGTATGACTATATGTATATGTGTGACTATGACATATGACTGTATGTATAACTTATGTTGAATTGCTTGCTTTCTCAATGACAGGTAGGGAGGGAGGAAGGTAGAGAATTTGGAACTCACTTTTAAAAGTGAATGTTAAAAATGGATTTTACATGTAACTGGGAAAAAATAAAATACTAAACAAACAAACAAAAAAGCTTATACAAATGGACTTATGGATCACAGTTGGCTCCCTGCAGCCCTTCTCTGTCCTCAAACAGGTCCTCTTTCTCTTCAGTCCTCCTACCAATCTGCCTGTCTTCATGTTTTTAGTCTGAAAATTATGATTGCTAACACTTGAATTTCATCAGGTTTTTTTTTAATAAACAAGTTATTTTTCTTCCCCTTTCACAACCAAACCATTCACTTACAAAAGGGGAAAGTTAGTTTAACTCTTGTTCATTACCCAACAGTTCATTTTCTGCCCCTTTCAATAAACATCGTATATATGAAAGGAGCAGTTCCTTACACAAAGATGAAAAAGACCTACTATTTCTGTAAAGATTTTGGGTTTGCAAAGGGCCTCTCTCACAACAACTGTGGGGTAAGTAGTATAAGGATTTTTATTTGTATTTCACAAAGAAAGAAGCTGAAGTTAGTTTAAAAGGGAAAGTGATTTGTTCCAGTTCACAGTAAATAGAAGAGCTAGGCTTTGTTGTTGATGGGTGTCCATTGCTGATGGCTCATTTCAAACATAACCCTTCGGTCATATGCTGAACAGGCTGTCAGTGGCCTGCCCAGGCCATGGACTCTGATTTTACTTGATGTTGATATTCTCTAAACCTGCCAGTACACTTATTGATCTATCTCTTGGCTCACTATCATCTGGTTGCTCTAATGCCTTCCTGAAAGCCCATGTATTCCATTCCTTTATGCTTCATTCCTTTTACCTACCAACATTGCCCGTGGCCTTGACCTGACTTTTATCAGGGCCCTCAGATTCTAGATGAAGCCTTGGGAACCAACTCTACTCAAGTTCATCTACACTTCCTGAGGATACCTTACCACCACCACCAGTGTAATAAACCTGCCAAATGTGGTAACCCCCACCAAATGTGGTAGACCTAGGGTAGCTATGGTAAAAAGCAGTATGGCATAATGGAGAGACTGCCAGGCTGGTTTAGTGGTTCAGGTTTGGGTTTGGAATGAAATGAGACACTCATAGACCATCCATAAATTTTTTTAAAATTTTTATTTATTAATTTATTTAGTAGATTTAGTTTTCAGCATTGATTTTCACAAAAGTTTGAATTACAAATTTCTCCCCATTTCTACCCTCCTGCCCACTTCAAGATGGCATATATTCTGGTTGCCCCATTCCCCAGTCAGCCCTCCCTTCTGTCACCCCAGTCCCCTCCCTTCCCCTTTTCCCTTACTTTCTTGTAGGGCAAGATAAATTTCTATGCCCCATTACCTGTATATCTTATTTCCTAGTTGCATGCAAAAACTTTTCTTTTTTGTTTTTGAACGTCTGTTTTTAAAACTTTGAGTTCCAAATTCTCTCCTCTCTTCCCTCCCCACCCACCCTCCCTAAGAAGGCAAGCAATTCAACACAGGCCACATGCGTATCATTGTGTAAAACCCTTCCGAAATACTCATGTTGTGAAAGACTAACTATGTTTTGCTCCTTCCTAACCTATCGCCTTTTATTGAATTTTCTCCCTTGACCCTGTTCCTTTTCAAAAGTGTTTGTTTTTGCTTACCACCTCCCCCTATCTGCCCTCCCTTCTATCGTCCACCCTTTTTTTATCTTCTTCCTCTTCCTTTCCTGTGGGGTAAGATACCCAATTGAGTGTGTATGGTATTCCCTCCTCAGGTCAAATCCAATGAGAGCAAGATTCACTCATTCCCCCTCACCTGCCCCCTCTTCCCTTCCTACAGAACCGCTTTTTCTTGCCACTTTTATGTGAGATAATTTACCCCATTCTATCTCTCCCTTTCTCCCTCTCTCAATATATTCCTCTCTCATCCCTTAATTTGATTTTATTTTTTTAGATATCATCCCTTCATATTCAACTCACCCTGTGCCCTCTGTCTATATATATATACATACATATATACATACATACACACATATACGTATGAATACACACACACACACACACATGCATATTTCCTTCAGCTACCCTAATACTGAGGTCTCATAAATTATACACATCCTCTTTCCATGTAGGAATGTGAACAAAACAGTTCAACTTTAGTAAGTCCCTTATTATTTCTCTTTCTTGTTTACCTTTTCATGCTACTCTTGATTCGTGTGTTTAAAAGTCAAATTTGTATTCAGCTCTGGTCTTTTCACTGAGAAAGCTTGAAAGTCCTCTGTTTTATTGAAAGTCCGTATTTTGCCTCGGAGCACGATACTCAGTTTTCCTGGGTGGGTGATTCTTGGTTTTAATCCTAGCTCCATTGACCTCTGGAATATTGTATTCCAAGCCCTTCGATCCCTTAATGTAGAAGCTGCTAGATCTTGGGTTATCCTGCTTGTGTTTCCACAGTACTCAAATTGTTTCTTTCTGGCTGCTTGCAATATTTTCTCCTTGATCTGGGAGCTCTGGAATTTGGTGACAATATTCCTAGGAGTTTTCTTTTTGGGATCTCTTTGAGGAGGTGATCTGTGGATTCTTTCTATTTCTATTTTACCCTCTGGTTCTAGAATATCAGGGCAGTTCTCCTTGATAATTTCTTGAAAGATGATATCTAGGTTCTTTTTTTGATCATGGCTTTCAGGTAGTCCAATAATTTTAAAATTGTCTCTCCTGGATCTATTTTCCAGGTCAGTGGTTTTTCCAAGGAGATATTTCACATTGTCTTCGACTTTTTCATTCCTTTGGTTTTGTTTTATAATATCTTGATTTCTCATAAAGTCACTAGCCTCCACTGTTTTGCTCCAATCTAATTTTTAAGGTGGTATTTTCTTCAGTGGTCTTTTGGACCTCCTTTTCCATTTGGCTAATTCTGCCTTTCAAGGCATTCTCCTCATTGGCTTTTTGGAGCTCATTCGCCATTGGAGTTAGTCTATTTTTTAAGGTGTTGTTTTCTTCAGTATTTTTTTCCATATTTTTGGGGGTCTCCTTTAGCAAGTCATTGACTTGTTTTTCATGGTTTTCTCACATCCTTCTCATTTCTCTTCCCAATTTTTCCTCTAGTTCTCTAACTTGCTTTTCCAAATCCTTTTTGAGCTCTTCCATGGCCTGAGACCAGTTCATGTTTTTCTTGGAGGCTTTTGATGTAGGCTCTTTGACTTTGTTGACTTCTTCTGGTTGTATGTTTTGGTCTTCTTTGTCACTAAAGAAAGATTCCAAAGTCTGAGACTGAATCTGAGTGCGTTTTCACTGCCTGGTCATGTTCCCAGCCAACTTACTTGACTTGAGTTTTTTGTCGGGGTATGACTCCTTGTAGAGTAAAGAGTACTTTGTTCCAAGCTTGAGGGGATGCGCTGTCACTTTCAGAACTATTTCTGTACAGCCAGCTCTGCCACAGCAGCACTCCTCCTTCCTCAAGAACCACCAACCCAGATTGGACTCAGATCTTCAGCAGGCTCTGCACTCCTGCTCTGATCTGCCACTCAGTTCCTCCCACCTGGTGGGCCTGGGGCCAAAAGCAACTGCAGCTGTAGTTCTGTAACTGCCCCACCTCCGCTGCCCCTGGGGCAGTGGCCTAACCACGAACTCCTTTCACTCTGTCCCCCGCAGCTTTTCCCACTAACCTTCTCTGTTGTCTTTGGTGTCTGTGGGTTGAGCAGTCTGGTAACTGCCTCAGCTCACTGATTCAGGGCGCTAGGGCTTGCTGCACCCAGCTCCTGGTCTGGGGTCTGGTTGTTCCTGCTGCTGCCCATGCTGGGCTCTGCTCTGCTCCACTCCCAGCTCCATGTGCAATAGACCTTACCCAGAGACCATCCAGGCTGTCCTGGGCTGGAGCCCTGCTTCCCTCTGCTATTTTGTGGGTTCTGCAGTTCTGGAATTTGTTTAGAGCCTTTTTTTATAGGTTTTTGGAGGGACCTGGCAGGGAGCTCACGCAAGTCCCTGCTTTCCAGCCGCCATCTTGGCTCCACCCCCGACCATCCATAAATTAATGAAATGAAGTTTAATTAGCCATAGCTCAAAATATTTGGCAATGATGTTGGCCATGTTGGTACATTGGTCAGAAGCCTGAGAGAGGAGTTCCTGACTCCACATGTATTGGCTTTTTAGTTAGGACAATAGGAAGCTATATAAAAGCCAATTAAATCTCAAGATTGGTCTCAATACCTCTTAAGGAAAACACTAGCCTTGGTTGCATGGGGTAGGACACTAATACCCTAGCCTACATGGCAGGGCCCTAGGAGGTATTGTTTCTACCATACCCAATCCTTTAGTAGCAATGTACTAAGATGTTCTAATGGATCTTCATCACTTTAATGACATCAGGCCTGTTACTGGGCAACCCTAAACCTGAGAATTCACGGAGTCTGGTGGAGGAGGAGCTTACTGCAAATAAAACTATAACAGAAACAGTAAGATGGGGCAGGGGGAAAGACAACAGGTAATATAATTCCTGAAGGGAATATGAAGGATCTTAACCATTGGGTCACCACAAAGTGGTCAGAGACACCAGATTTTTAAAGTTCATAGCAGGCTTTCTAATGTCAATCAGCGATGACAAGCATGAACAACATGAGGAACATCAGGGCCACAGTGTAGATGATTACACTTTTGATACAGTTACCAATCTTCATTATTCATCTATAGTATGATAGCTAGGAGGCCATTACTCTTTTGTGTACAGTCTGTTTTTGTACTAATTAAATAAAAATAATTGCCTGGTACCATCATCTATTCAGTGTTCCCTGGACCACCAGCCAGCTCTGCTCTCTCCCTGAAAACCTCATCAAGAGGGAGGTGTCAATAATAATAGCTAGCATTTATATAGCACTTTTGCAAAGGGCTTTACATGTGTTATTTCATTTTAAAAATCAATATTGTGCTTAAAGTTTTATGCTCAAGTCTTCCAGAAACATTTTTACTTAATTTAGCATTATTCTAATATCTACACATTTCTAGTCTAGTGAGATATGTGGTTTAGTCCACACCTGGTTTAGTCTTGCCATGTCCTTGGACATGACTCTCTACCCCCAAGACAATTTGAGATAACATTTATAGATATTTTGAACAAGGGTAAAAGGTTATATAACATGTTGAATTGTAATTTGGAATTAATATCCAAGAACAATAGTCACTACTCAGTTCCTTCTCTGAGAACTCCCGTAAAATGTCCTCATGGGGTAAACAAAAGGACCTCTTCCCTGTGATCAATATCTTAACCCTTCCTCTTCACCTAGACAAAGGGGCCTGCATCATCAGACTCCTTTCTATTATATTACAGACCAGTCCTGGAGTCAACTTCTGCCTCACAGAACCTTTACTCTCCCACCTTTTTGATTTTTCTTAAAATGTTAATTCTATCTAAAATGTCTACCTTCTTTGTGCATTTCTTTTTGCATTCTGCCTGAAGTCCTACTCTTCTTTCAAGGCCCAACTCAAATGCCACATCCACCAGGAACTCTTCCCTGCTAAAAATACATGCAACATAAATATAAAGTTAATAAATGCAACTATATACACAGCAGTTGAATACAAGTTGTTTGGGAGGGAAAGAGAAGACAAACTGGTGAGTGAATCGGAGAAGGCTCCAAGCAATCAATATAATTAATCATAATGATCAAGAAAAAAATAAAGACTATACCATTAAGTTATTAAATACAGAAAAAAGCTGTGATAAAATACAGCTTTCATTTTTGTAAAAAACAATATGACTAGAAGGACGAATCGCTATATCTTTGATAAAACAAAATGTATATATTTGAAGCCACAAACTAATATATAACTGAGAAACACTAAAAGCATTTCTATTAAAGACAAGTATAAGCAAAGAGATCCATGTTCCCCAATCCTATTAGACATAGATTTAGAAATTTTAGTAAAAGTAATAAAGAATGAAGAAGGAAAGAAATGAAAAGGTAAGCATTGGCAGTGACAAAGGTAAAATATTTTTATTTTGAGATATTTTATATACTTAGAAAACCCATGACAATTAGCAAAAAATTAATGAAAACAATAAATGACTTAAACAAAGAAATGGGATGTAAGATAAACACATAAAATCCTCTGCATTTCTATACACTATCAACAACAATTAAGGGAAAGTGATATGAAAAGAAAGAAAGACCCTTTACAACAACAACAAGATATAGCCTATCTGAGCATAAATTTACCAAGTTGTATAGGAGACCAATATCAAGATGACTTTAAAATAATTTTGAGAGAAATCAGGGAAGAACTGATAACCCCTGCTCACAGTTAGGGTAAGCAGATATCATAAAAGAATGCCAACACTTTGCAAAGTAATTTGCAGATTTACTATAATACAAATCAAAATAACAATAGACTATTGTATATGTAACACAATGGAACTTCTACAAAGGGATATTTACTTCAGAAGGCATAACTGCAAATATTCTATCATACTCTCTCAGTTTATGGGAGACATAATTCCCACTCATTACCTCAGTCTTTGGAGAGGCAAAGGGGAGTAGGTTTATACCTTAACTTGGTTCCCATGGAGCAGGACTTCTTAAATTTTTTCCACTTGCGACCCTTTTCACTGGAGAAATTTTTACACAACGCCAGGCATGTAGGTTTATAAAATAGGCATACAAATCAAACATTCACTAATAATAAATCATAAAGAAATTTATTTTAAAAAATTTGTTTTAAAATAATTCTTCTACCATTTATTAAAGGCAAAAGCAAATTTGCATACTAATGAGATGGATGCACTTGTTTATTTTTACATAAAGAATTAAATCTTGCAGAATATTCAATACTGCAGGACATAGAGCATCTTCAATGTTTTTCAGACATGACTGATATTTTCATTTTATAATTGTCAACACTGAGAACACTGCCGGCAGAAATATCTTTAGGGCCATTTCAGAAATTGTTGGAAATTCTGCCCTAATCCCAAGGCAAAATTCATTTAATGATTTTGTATGTACACTGAAAACACTGCAGTTAATAACATGCAATAGTCTCAAATTTGAGCCAAGGTGTTTCTGGCAGTGTTAGTTGTCGCATGGCATGGTGGCAAGTGCATTGCAAAGTGCACATGCTGTATGCTCAGAATCAAGGTTGCAGTGATGCAACATAGGCAAGCTCTGCCAGAAACACTTTGGATTCATTATGTGTTTGATTTTGAATTAATTTTTGGTCATTGAGCATTGTGAAATCTTTCACTGTTGTCAAATTTTTCGTGACCCCCACATTTAGTTATGTGATCCCATATGGGGTCACAACTCACAGTTTAAGAAGCATTGCATAGAGCACAGTTTTGGTTCCAAGTCAAAAACCCTGCTCAGGCTCAAGTCTCATGGACCCTGGTTTCTTAGGGTTTCCATGCCAAGCTGGCTGCTGTACCTCCTTGCCTGAAATCCTGGCTTCAAGGTGACCATGGCTCAAACACACAGTCCTGTGGGGATCACCTCTGACACCTGAAATTGAGGGAAACAAACAACACATAACAGAAAAACAAAACAAAGCATGCCACCAGACCCCATTTCTTAGAACTGGGTAATAGAGAGGTAAACAAGGGAAAGATTTTTCTTCTCCTCTCTCAGGTTCACTTCATCGCATCCATGCTGATCACAGGAGATAGGCATCTCTGAAAAGTCCTCAGCAGAAAGATAGTCGAGCGCGCGCGCACACACACGTGCACACACACACACACACACACACACACACACACACACACAAAGAGGCACCTGAAAAACTGGCAGAAAAGAGAGAGAATGGCTCCATCTCGACACTTTTAACAATGGAGGCAGCCAATTAAAGGAAGCTCTCCCTGCCCCCACATACAGTAGGGGACACGGTAGGCTCCATGTTAAACAAACTGGGCATGCTCAAAGGGCCGCTCAAGGCCCAGTTACATCTAGACTCAGATAAAGCTATAATAAAATTCAAATGGAAAAGTAGATTGGAATGAACATCAAGAAGAAAACCTAAGGAAGAGGGATGAGCAAAACAAAGTATAAAGCAATGTAGTAAGTATGCTCTGGCCCTGCTCTCCCACAGTGAAGCTGGCTACATCTGTCCCTCAGGGGTCCCCATAGAGGATTATGAGTGTCTCTCTCCTGCTGTTAGTTGGAACTCCCTCGGGTTGTCTCCTCCCTGTTAACCACCATTGGCTAGCATCCGAGTTCTTTTTAACCACTTAGCATTAGTTAGCTTTTACAAAGGGATATTTTCTTCAAAGATAATAACAAAAGCACAAACATTTTCTCCCAACACCTCAGGAGCACATTTTCCTCTATACCATTTCAGTCTCTCAGACTTAATACAGTTTCTACACAACACTGATGCCACCAATTTCACATTCAAATGCAGTATAATTGCTAGATGAGTGGTTTCATTTACCTCTGGGTTGGCTCCCATATTCCAGGTCACTCTGTATTCTGTGGAAAACCAAGTGTGAAGTTGGATTCCCAGAATCCCAGAGGCTTGTTCTCTTAACCTTTTAGAACTTAAAAGGTCAGAGCTCTCAGATTAATCTCCACCAAAAATGGGAGAATAAACCTGTAGGCCAAGGGTCAAGGTATGTGCGTCATTAGGACACATATCAGCTTCAGTTGGGAGGATCCAAGGCTGCTCACATTAGTATCTCTTACTGGATGATATCAGCAAAATAAGTGAATTGCAGAGGCCTACTAAGGCCTTTTTGAAGGTACCCCCCAGTTCCAATTCTGCAATTACAGCCAATTAAAAAAGCTCCTAACAACAGGGTTAGCAGGCTGGAAACAGTTACAGAATATCCCTGCATGCTTAGGTCACTCTTTTTTTCTACTCATGCTCATCCTTTTCAGCCTCCCTCCTGACTTTGGACTTGATGTTAGGGCTGGACCTTTGCCACACTCGTCTGGGCTAGTCCTATTGGTTCTTCCTTGGGTATGCTGAGTATTGTGTTATTCCAGGAACTCAGCAACAAGCTGGAGACCTAGAAGCTTTCAGTGTTCCCAAGAAGTGTCTGATCTAGGTCTGATTGTTGCCCCCTATTTGAGCTCTGTAAGTTCCTGACCTGGGTTTGGATTTATGAAAGCATGTAGTTCTGCTAAACTCTGCCCCCATAAGTCAGCTGGAAAGCTGAATTATGGGCTCCCCCTTGGTCTGGGTTTCCTCCCTTGGTTATTCCTCTACAGGCTGGGCTGGATGCTGAGAATGAGCTCCTGCTCTGAGCTTGGGGTATGAGCTACACCACTACTGCTGCTGGCTTCTGAACTTCCTCCTTTCTCAGCACTGCTCTTTGCTCTGGATTCATGACCCAGATTTGGATAGTGGGGCACATAGCTGCCAATTGGCATCTCTCCTGGTTGCACTGCCTTGTATGGGCCTGGGACCTTCTTTGGTGCTGGTATGCAGCCTCTCCCTGGACACTGGAGTGCTCTGTGCATGAGGTGCTCCTGTCTAGACCCTGTCTCAGTGTCTACAGACCTCTCTATCTCCCTATGCTGACCTAGGACAGACAAAGTCACTATGACTTTTTCTGGATTTCTCCATCAGGATTCGTTCTGTTACATTTTATAGATCTATTTGGAAGAGTTGTAGATAGGAGTTCATTTGTATTGCTTCCTTCTATTTAGTCATCCTGGCCCCTCCCCTGCAGAATCTCTCCAAAGCCCTTCTCTTATAAAAACAGCTTTCCTAGCCTCCTCCATGTAGGAAAATAGTATCAGAGGCCCTCGGAGTATGCGCCAGTCCTATCAGAGCAATAACTCTGGAAAAGAAATAGAGAATTAAAACCATTAAAAGACAATTTAAAACCCAGAAATGGAATTAAATGAATATAACAATGAATTTGTGGCAGGGTAGAACTCAAGGCCACGTCCTCTAAAGAGGAAAGTTTACATTTCATTTTCTTACTTGGAGAACCCATAATTTCTCAAAATGGGCATTCTGTTCAGCACTGCAGACCTCAATCCAACAAACCTTTATTTATTAAGCACTATCAAGTCCTGAAATAAATCAAATGCATGAGTGTGGAGGAATAAAGCATCTTTAATCAAGATATCAGGAAGCAAACCTGCCACTCCAGGAGATGTTCCACCAGCAGATTCACAGGAAAAAGTTCTTACACTTTTGGGAGAAAAGAGGGAGGGCTTGATTTTGAAATCTTAGAATATTGATTTTGAAATCGTAGAATACTGACATCCTGCTCAGTTGTCAATCTTCCACAAAAGGCCAACACTCAATGTTACTTTAAACTGTTAGCACTTCTAGTAAAATTTTAGGATTCCACCTTTCACAGATGAGGATATTTTAAAGGGATGCTTGCTATGCCAACCTCACAGAAAACCAGTGTCATCTTTTATATTTCTAAAGAGTTTTTTATGTAACATGTTTACATGAGTCTTTTTTAAAATTTTTGTTTTTTTAGTTTTTAACACTGATTTCCACAAGATTTTTAGTTACAAATTTTCTCCCCATCTCTACCCCTCCACACCCTAAGATGGCATAAATTCTCATTGACCCTTTCCCCAGTCTGCCTTCCCTTCTATCACCCCACTCCCCCCTCTTATCCACTTTCTTTCTTGTAGGGCAAGATAGATTTCTATACCCCATTGCCTGTGTATCTTATTTCCCAGTTGCATGTAAAAGCAACATTTTTTAAACATTTGTTTTTAGAACTTTGAGTTCCAAATACTCTCCCTTCTTCCCATCCCCCCCACCCTCCTTGAGAAGGCAAGCAATTCAACATACCCCACACATGTATCATTATGCAAAACACTTCCGCAATAATCATGTTGTGAAAGATTAATTATATTTTCCTCCATCCTATCCTGTCCCCCTTTGTTCAGTTTTCTCGCTTGACCCTGTCCACTATCATCCCCTCCTTGTCTCCTTCCCCCTTACTTTCCTGTAGAGTGAGATGCCCAATTGAGTGTGTATGTTATTCCCTCCTTAAGAGAAATCTAATGAGAGCAAGATTCACTTATTCCCTTTCACCCACCTCCTCTTCCCTTCTGTTACAATAGCTTTTTCTTGCCACTTTTATGAGAGATAATTTACCCCATTCTATCTCTCCCTTTCTCCTTCTCTCAATATATTCCTCTCTCCTCCTTAATTTTATTTTTTAGATATCATCCTTTCATATTCAACTCACCCTGTGCCCTCTGTCTGTCTGTCTCTCTCTCTGTCTCTCTCTGTCTCTCTCTCTCTCTCTCTCTCTATATATATATATATATGTATATATATATGTACATATACAGACATATATATATATATATACACACATATATGTATTCCCTTCAACTACTCTAATACTGAGAAAGTTCTCATGAGTTACAAATATCTTTTTTCCATGTAGGAATGTAAACAAAACAGTTCAACTTTAGTAAGTCCCTTGTGATTTCTCTTTCCTGTTTACCTTTTCATGCTTCTCTTGATTCTTGTATTTGAAAGTCATATTTTCCATTCAGCTCTGGTCTTTTCATCGAGAATGCTTGAAAGTCCTCTATTTTTTTGAAAATCCATATTTTGCCCTGGAGCATTATACTCAGTTTTGCTGGGTAAGTGATTCTTGGTTTTAATCCTAGCTCCTTTGACCTCTAGAATATCATATTCCAAGACCTTCAGTCCCTTAATGTAGAAGCTGCTAGACCTTATGTTGTCCTGATTGAGTTTCCACAATACTCAAATTGTTTCTTTCTGGCTGCTTGCAATATTTTCACCTTGACCTGGGAACTCTGGAATTTGGCTACAATATTCCTAGGAGTTTTCTTTTTGGGATCTTTTTCAAGGGGCAATCAGTAGATTCTTTCAATTTTTATTTTACCCCCTGGTTCTAGAATATCAGGGCAGTTTTCTTTGATAATTTCTTGAAAGATGATGTCTAGGCTCTTTTTCTGATCATGGCTTTCAGGTAGTCCAATAATTTTTAAATTATCTCTCCTGGATCTATTCTCCAAGTCAGTGGTTTTTCCAATGAGATATTTCACATTGTCTTCCATTTTTTCATTCTTTAGGTTCTGTTTTATAATTTTTTGATTTCTCATAAAGTAACTGGCTTTCACTTGCTCCATTCTAATTTTTAAGGCAGTATTTTCTTCAGTGGTCTTTTGGACCTCCTTTTCCACTTGGCTAATTCTACCTTTTAAGGCATTCTTCTCTTCAATGGCTTTTTGGAGCTCTTTTTGCCATTTGAGTTAGTCTATTTTTAAAATTTTTTTTAATTTAATTTTTAGTTTACATAACTCAGTTCCACAAGTTTTTGAATTCCAAATTTTCTTCCCCTCCCTTCCCTCTTCCCTACCTCCAAGATGGCATGAAATCTGATATATGTTCTACATATACCTTCACATTAAACATATTAACACAATAGTCAAGTCGTAAAGAAGAACCACAATCAGTGGAGTGAATCATGAGAAAGAAGAAACAAAACCAAAAAAGAAGAGACAGAAAAAAAAGAGAGCAGATAGTTTGTCTCAATCCACACTCAGATTCCATAGTTCTTTCTCTGGATATAGATAGCTCTTTGCATCATGAGTCCTTTGGAACTGTCTTTGAACCTTGTATTGCTGGGAAGAACCAGGTCTATTGAAGTTAGTCATCGTAAAATCAATATGTCTGTGGTTGTGTACAATGTTCTCCTGGTTCTGCTCCTCTCACTCAGCATCATATCATATGTAGGTCTTTCAGGTTATTATGAAGTATGTATCTTCTCTATTTCTTATAGCACAATAGTATTCCATTACATTCATTTACCGCATCTTGTTCAGCCATTCTCCAATTGATGGGCATCCCCTTGATTTCCAATTTTTTGCCACCACAAAAAGAGCTGCTACAAATATTTTTGTACATTTGGGTCTCTTTCCCCCTTGTGTGATCTCTTTGGGATACAGCCCTAGAAGTGGTATTGCTGGGTCAAAGGGTATGAACATTTTCATAGCCCTTTGGGAATAGTTCCAAATTGCTCTCCAGAATGACTAGATCTGTTTACAACTCCACCAACAATATAAGTGTTCCAATTTTCCCACATCCTCTTCAGCATTTATCATTTTCCTGTTTTGTCTTGTTAGCCAATCTGACAGGAGAGATGTGGTACCTAAGAGTTGTTTTGATTTGCATTTCTCTAATCAATAGTGATTTAGAGCATTTTTTCATATGCCTATAGATATCTTTAATTTCTTCCTCTGAAAACTGCCTGTTCATATCCTTTGACCATTTCTCAATTGGGGAATGACTTGTAGTCCTATAAATTTGGCTCAATTCCCTGTATATTTTAGATATGAGGCCTTTATCAGAGACACTGGTTGTAAAGATTTTCTCCCAATTTTCTGCTTCCCTCCTAATCTTGGTTGCATTGGCTTTGTTTATACAAAAACTTTTCAATTTCACATAATCAAAATTATCCATTTTGCATTTTGTAATGCTCTCTATCCCTCATTGGGTCATGAATTCTTCCCTTTCCCATAAATCTGACAGGTAAACTATTTCTTGCTCTCCCAAATTGCTTATAGTATCAGCCTTTATTCCTAAATCATGAACCCATTTTGACTTTATTTTGGTATATGGTGTAAGATATTGGTCTATGCCCAGTTTCTGCCATACCATATTCCAATTTTCCCAGCAGTTTTCCTGAAATAGAGAATTCTTTTTTGTTTGGTTGGTTTTTTTTGGCAGGGCAATTGGGGTTAAGTGACTTGCCCAACATCACACAGCTAGTAAGTGTGTCAGGCATCTGAGGCAGGATTTGAACTCAGGTCCTCCTGACTTCAGGGCTGGTGCTCTACTTACTGCACCACTTAGCTGCCCTGAAATAGTGAATTCTTAGCCCAGAAGCTGGATTCTTTGGGTTTATCAAATGGTAGATTGCTATAGTCGTTGACTACTGTATCTTGTGTACCTAACGAGTTAGTCTATTTTTAAGGTGTTTTTTTCTTCAGTATTTTTTGGGGTCTCCTTTAGCAAGTTGCTGACTTGCTTTTCATGATTTTCTTGCATCACTCTCATTTCTCTTCCCAATTTTTCCTATACTTCTCTTACTTGATTTTCCAAATCCTTTTTGAGCTCTTCAATGGCCTGAGACCAATTCATATTTTTCTTGAAGGCTTTTGATGTAGGATCTTTGACTTTGTTGACTTCTTCTGGCTGTATGTTTTGATCTTCTTTGTTACCAAGGAAAGATTCTATAGTCTGAGTCCTTTTTTGCTGCTTGCTCATGTTCCCAGCCAATTACTTGACTTTTGAGCTTTTTCTCAGGGTATGACTGCTTTCAGAGTGTAGAGTGCTTTGGCCCAGGCTTCAGGGGTTTTGATCTACTGTTTTCAGATCTACTTTTATTCTTAGGTGGTATGATGCACCACAAAGCTCTGCCACACCAGCACTCCTCCTCCCCCAAAAACTGCAAACATGACCGCGACCCAGATCCAAGCAGGGCAAAGCAAGATAACCTTGCCTCAGTGCCAGCTCAGCAATCTCTGCACTCCCACTGATGAGCTGCTTGATTCCTCCCACTGTGTGGGCCTGGGGCCAGAAGCAGCTGCTTCTTGCTGCTGCTGTTGCTGCTGCTACCGCAGCCACCTCTGCTGCCCCGGGCCTGCAGCCGGACCATGCACTTCCCTCACCCATATCCATCGGTTTTCCCACTGACCTGCTCAGTTGTCTTTGGTGTTTGTGGGCTGAGAAATCTGGTAACTGCCACAGTTCAGTGATTCAGGACCCTGAGGCCTGCTCTGCCTGGTCTACTCAGCGCCTGGTCTGTCCTGGTGTGGCCCATGCTGGGCTGTACTCCGTTCCCGTTATGGTGCAATAGACCCTTCCCAGTGACCATCCAGGCCGTCTTGGGCTGGAGGCTTGTTTTCTTCTGTTATTTTGTGGGTTCTGTAACTGTAGAATTTGTTTAGAGTCGTTTTTCACAGGTGTTTGGAAGGATTTGGGGGAGAGCTTGAGTCCCTGTTTTTAAGCTGCCATCTTGGCTCTGCCCCACCACCTACATGAGTCTTTTTAACAATCAAATCTACAACCCAAAAAAATTAAAGAAGAATTCACTTTTCTAATAATATTTCTAATCACATGAATTATCAGATTAATATTAGGCATTATCTTTATATGCATTACAAATTGAATAACTGAGATAATGGCTTAAGACCACACAGCCAACAAGTTTCCTGATCCATATAGTATAATAACTTCTAGGAGGAACACAGTTCACTTAAATGAGACCAGAATAAATTTAGTTATGTCTGGATCTATTTTCCAAATGTTATACAGAATTGCAATTTATAGTGCCAATTATTTGATGTTATATTTTACACGAGGGCTATTGATTCCAAGCATTTCATATTATGAGATTCACTATTTCCAGCTAATCTACTGCCAAAGATTTTGAAAGTGGCAGTAATTACCCCAATTATCACACTTAGGAACACCTTGTTTATCAAATTTCTCCTCTCTGTGACTTTCTTTATTGGCTTTAAAATCAAGCTGCAATTTTTTATTACTATTATAGGTCTCAGTCTGTCAATTTAAATAAAGTCAAGCTTCTTCAAACCTTCTTCAACATGCTTAAACTGTCTGTTCATTTTTTTATATACTTCTCTTTCTTATGATTCAAAAGCCCAAGCCTTCTTATCTACCTTCTGTATTTTCCCTCAAGCCTTTATTTCTCTTTCCAAATCTTCTAAACCCATTACTCACACTATACAACTTTCCTTTACATTTCAACCCTATCCCAGACTACACATACTGTTGTTAAACCAATACCAATCTGGCTATTGGTATAGAAATGTTTTTAACAAATGAGAAGACTAAAGGTCTAGCCTTACATACAGTTTAGCACTTTTGCAAGGCCTATTGTAAAAACAAGATAGGACTGGATTAGGATTAGGATTCTTGACTTCTCTTGCACCATTTCTTGAAACTTTTTTACTTCTCTAGGTGGAGAGATCAAAAGGTGGGAAAGGTTTATATCACATTACCCTGGTTAGATAAATGGAAGAAGTTTTTAGTAAACCCTTCAGTTTAATTTAAATTTAGCCAAAATTCCCTCCCAAGGGGCCACATGGCTTAGGGTGGATGGGAGACTATCAATTAATGTCAATTAAGACTAAAAATTAAAGGTACAGGAAACAAGAAAATGATGTGTGTAGGGGGGTTACATCTGGAAATCTTCTTAGGTATGAAATAATCAATCTGAATCTGTTATTAAAATGAGTAGGAGTCTCATATAATTTCTAAGTTCAAAATACACACCAATTCAAAAATTATTCCTAAATTGATTCCTACTTTACTTTAATTTTCAAAACTCCCAAGTAATATTCCTGACCCTTACAAGTTTATTTTTCTCTTGTCAATCCAAACCTTACATTTCCAAACTTAATCAGTTCGGAGAAGTAAAGAGAAAAGAAAGATCTTTTTGAAAGTTCAGAGCTTCCCAGAGAGGTTAACAAGAGTGCACACAATTACATTCACACAGGCTCTGAGAGCAACACAAGCACAGAGAAACAAATAGACAGGTTAATGAACAAACAAACAGAAAACATTCAAAAGTATGTGATAGGGACTTGAGGAAAAGACTAGTCTGATTTTAAATTGAGATGACATGACAAAAAGAACACAGAGGTGCTTGAGTTTAGTTCAGAGTTGGGGAACCTATGGCCTCAAGGCCACAGGTGGCCTTCTAGATCCTTGGGTGCAACCTTTGACTGAGTCCAGGTTTTACAGAACAAATCTTTTTATTAAGGGGATTTGTTCGATGAAGTCTGGATTCAGTCAAAGGACCACATCTGAGTACCTAGAAGGCCCACCCCTGGCCTTCACCCTGCCAAACTCTGCTGAAGAAGGTATTTGAAATTAAACAAAAACACCTATCAACAAACATAGGGCTGATAACAGACAGGATTCTACTCTTAGTTTGGATTACTATCTATCTCTAGTCACACATACAGAAATACATAACACTACACTTAACACGCCACAAAGATGGAAAAAAGGCTGCAGTTATCTTAATAACTTAATGTGTATACAAAGATGTTCTTTTTTAGGTCGAATTGTGGGATATATATATGCCTAATATAGAAATTCTTGAGCTTCACATCATCTGTGAGACTCTGTTTTGGTTTTCGTTTTCTTTCTTTTGAGATTCCAATTGGTTTAATCGTTCCTGGAGGAGAAATATTTTAGATTTAACCTCCTTTTCAATTTTGAATTTTTTTTAATGTTTTCTTGGAGGGATGAAAGTTGAGATTTTGCTTCCCTCATAATGGCTTCTAATAGCCATTTGTTAAATGAGTCCCACACAGGATGTTTGATTTTTGACCTTGCCTTATTGAGAGACATTTTTAAATAGCTAATTTTATCTCTATCAAATGAACCCCATCAGGGACAGCAGTTTTGGGGATCAGATTTTGTCAATGACTGCCAATGTTCCAAAAACTTGAAAGTATCCAAACCAAACTGTGAAGCCATCTGACCAGCTGTAGTTTCTTTTGGGGAGGCAGGTAAAGTAGACCCCAAATTGATTGCTCATGGGTCTTTACAATTCTCAATTAAAGAGGCAACTCACCTGAAAGAGATGGGAGTCTAGATTTAAGAGTGATTAGGTATTTACTGGTCCGATGAGAAGAGGCATAGGGATTGGGCATGTCAAACCCAGAAAAAAAAATTACTAAAGAGCCACAGAGTTATAAAACAACTGTTAACTCTGAAAATACCAAAGAGTTCCCAGAGGTTATAACCAACTGTTAAACTCTGAAAAATAAAATAAAACCAAATAGCTAACAGTGGTGATAAGCAAAAAGCATTATTCCATAGGAAGAGGGAAACTAGACATGTATGCCAGGGTCTGCTCTAAGACCAAGCAGACCCAAAGCAGCAAGGCTAAGCCTTGATACATATAGTCATGGCTAGACAAAGAGCCAGGCAGTGAGGTGTAGACATGGCATTGAGGGGGTAACAGCAACGATGAGACAAGTTTGCCTAGTGGAAAAAGTCTATTCATAGCAGGACTTCATGACCAGAACATGACTCCTGCTTGTCCTAGCTCAGGGACTACCTGGGGCTGGCTTGAGCCAGTTCTGTGATTTAGCTGCAGCAGAATTCAGCCGGAGGGTGAGCACAAAGGATTGTTGTTATGCAAAGCTCAAGGCACAGATTGGTTGCTGGGAATTAACTCTGGAAAATGGGATATCTCCCAATAGTAAGAAAAGAATGGAGTAAAAAGAGAGGAGTGGTCTTGGCATGGGGATCCTGACAGGCACAAGGGGCCGGTGCTGGTACCAGAGCATCCAGAAGCTTACTTCTAGGACCTTGGAAGACATAATCTTCAATGAATCCCACCAACACTGCCACCATTTAATGTCAAGTCCTGAAATAAATCAAACTGATAAGTGGAGGAATAAAGCATCTTTAATCAAGATAATAAGTAACTGGGGGATGTCCCACCAACAGACTCACAGGAAAAGGTTCTTATACCTTTAGGAGAAAAGAGGGAGGAGGTCACATTAAGTAGCAAAGCCTGGTTGTTGCTATTTCTCCTTTGTTCTCTTAATAAAAATGAAGCAAAGAATGGCCTCTTTAAAAAGAAGAGAGAAAGAGATCTGGGAGGGGAAAGCTATGTTGCCCAACTGGCCAGTTCCAGTTCTGTCCCCACTGGGAAGCTCCTTCTGAGCTCAGATGTTGCTGTTTGTCCTTTGTTCTTGAACCTTGACATCAGGAAAGTGATACCATGACATGCAAGTGAATTAGATTTAAGTGAGGGAAGGCTGTGCAAAGTCACAAGCCTCACTTTTACCTCCAGAGCCATCTGGGTCCAGTGGCACAATATAGATCAGAACGACTACCTCAGTCAAACTGAGACCTGTTAAAGACTAGTTTAAAAAGGCCAAGATCTGCCACTGCATCCAGGACCATCTCCAGTCATCCTTCTGGAATTGGCCAGTTGGACAACACAGCTGTCCTTTCTTTCCTTTTCTTTTCCCCTTCCTTCCTTCCTTCCTTCCTTGTTTCTTTCTTTCTTTCTTTCTTTCCTTCCTTGTTTCTTTCTTTCTTTCTTTCTTTCTCTCTTTCTCTCTTTCTCTCTTCCTCTCTTCCTCTCTTTCTCTCTTTTGTCTTTCTTTCCCTCAGTCCACACCCTTACCTGCAGGTGCTCTGCCCAAAGGGAATATGGGAATATAAATTTTTAAACTCTGAAACTTTTTTGTCTCCTTTTCTCTTAAAGACCAACATTAAAGCCCAAATCACTCTGGCTCTCTTTGATTGGCCAATAATAGGTCCCAAGCCAGGCCCTGCTTCGTCACTGTTTGGGCCCTTATTGGTTCAGAATGAATATAAATAGCACTTGTTGCTGTTTTGGCCAGAAACCCTGAGGGTCTTCCCCTCCCAGATCTCTCTCTCTCTGTCCCTCTCTCTCTCTCTCTCTCTCTCTCTCTCTCTCCCTCCCTCCCTCCCTCTCCCTCTCTTTCTCCCTCTCCCTCTCTCTCTCTCTTTCTCTCTCTCTCTAACCATTCTTTGTTTCATTTCTTATTAATGCCTTAATCACTGAATAGGCTTTGCCTCAGTCAAACTGAGACCTGTTAAGGACTTTAGCTTGAAAAGGCCTAAGGATCCCAACTGCATCTTGGGCCATCTCCAGTTGTCCTGATCTGTATCTGACCACTGGACCCAGATGGCTCTGGAGGTAAAAGTGAGGCTGGTGACTTTGCACAGTCACCCTCACTTAAATCTAATTTACTTGCATGTCATGGCATCACCTTCTGATGTCAAGGTCCTCTTCAAGAATAAAGGACAAACAGCAACCTCTGTGAGTAGAAAAGGAGCTACCTACTGGAGACCAAACTGGAACTGGTCAGTTGGGCAACATAGCACGCACTCTCTCTCTCCTTTCCTTTCTTTTCCTTCCTTCCTTCCTTCCTTCCTTTCTTCTCTCTCTTTCCCTCTGTCCGTATAGGGTATCACACCCTTACCTGCAGGTGCTCTGCCCAAATGGAATAAGCAAGGCCTGGTCATGAGACACCAGCCACCCTCGACAATCCAAACAAAGAAAACCCACTCATTCTGGCTAATTTGCCCTTCTTGATCTAGCTTGCCATAAATTTCAATGAACAGGATAAAGAAATTAGGAACTGAAATGCAGTTCCTTTACAAGGTAAGATCCTAAGATGATGACTTAGGGTGCAGTTCAGCTCAGCCTAACAGAAAGTAAACAAGAGTAGGAATACAAGAACATTACTAAAATTCTGACATTACTAGGATCATTAAGAGGGGATGGCAAGTAATGCTACATTTGGTATTGGCAATTTTCTGTCATTATATTAACAATCTTTCTGTTAGCACCTACAATGTCTCCACTGTGATGGGTACCAGGCATTAAAAGATTAGGCAATTCCTGCCCTCCCTGGCAGAGGATATAATATGTAAACATAAAATGCTCATTCATGATCATTAGAGGAAGGAGAGAGCCCTAATGACAAAGGAAATCAGGAAAGATCTATTGCAAGAGGTGGCATGCAAGCTGAGACTTGAAAGAAGTAGAGGAAGAGGCGAAGGCAAAGCAGTGCATTGCAGCCATGGAAGATAACCTCACATTTGAACAAAAGAGGGAAATGGAAAGCCATATTTGCATAATAGATAGACCAGTTTGGCTAGCAAGAGGAGGAATGTGAAATATGCCTAGCAATGTAGGCTAGTGCTAAATCCTGAAGGGTCTTCAGTGTCACTCTGAGGACAGAGTTATTTTTTTTATAATTAGAGGCCAGAGGGAACCACAGAAGGTTCTTGAGAAGTGGAATAACATGGTCAGACTTGTACTTTGGGAAGGTCTTTTGGCAGCAGCCTGGAGGAAAGATGGGAGGTCAAGACTGAAAGCTAGGAGATCAGTTGGGAGGATGTTGCAATAATCCAGGTCAGAGGTGAGGAGGACCTGTACTTGGGTGGTAGCTCTGTGTGTGTGTGTGTGTGTGTGTGTGTGTGTGTAGAAGGAAAAAGATGAATGGAAGATAGGTTGTAGACTAAAATTGACTAGTAAAAATTATATACTGGACATATGGATAGAGGCAGGGAAGAGTCGAGGATGACTCCAAGGTTGCAAACCTGCATGCTTGGGAGGTGCCTTCCACATAAACAGAAGATTTTGAAGGAGGGACAGGTTTAGGTTAAGGTAATCCATTCTGTTTTGGGCATGTTGAGTTTGAGATGTTTATGGGTCATCTTCTTGGAGAGGTCTGCTGGAGGTTGGTGATGAGAGTCTGGAGCTCAAAAGAGATGCTAGGGCTAGATGACATGTAGATGGTACTCTCTTTGACCTCACTCTCCCACAGCGAAACTGGCTATATCTTCCCCTCAGAAATCTAGGAGTACTCCCAAAGAGGTTGGGGTGCCTCTTCTCTAATGCCATCTGGCTGGAGCACCCTTCAAGGGATGTTCTTCTCATCTCCACTGCTAGGTGCTGACCTCAGTTCTATTTAACCACCTATGTGAAATTAGCTTTTACCAAGGGAAACACTTGAGGCACACTTTCTTCTATACTACTTCAGACTTCCAAAGAACAGGCTCAGACTTCATAAAGCTTCTATATATAGCATTGTTCCCATCAAGTTCACCTTTAAATGTAGAATTGCTGCTGGGTGAGTCTCAAATCACTTCCCTAATTTGAGTCTCAGCTTTTTTCTCTGTAAAACTAGCCTCTAAGCCCATGTGCCTAATTGAGTTGCCCATATATGTGATATCTGTTTCTTTCATAGAAGTAAATGTTTGTTGAATGGAATATTGAGCATACTTTGCCTAAACTAATTTTTTTCCCTTTTGATTTTGAAGCTTACAGGGAAAACCAACTTGCTCTCCAACATGGCAGCCACCTTCCCTCCTGCCTCAGCTATATCAACTAGTCTTGAAAACACCAGCATCTATGACTATTATGACCTTGATGATTTCCTGGGTACAGTCTGTAGGAAGGAGGCCATCTTGTCCTTTGGCAGAGTGTTCCTACCTATCTTCTATTCCCTGGTGTTTGTCCTGGGTCTGGGTGGGAACCTTTTCTTTTTCATTGTCCTCCTCAACTCTGCCCGTAGAAGACAGGTAACTGAGGTCTACCTGATGAACCTGGTTGTTTCTAACCTCCTCTTTGTCGTGACCTTGCCTTTTTGGGGGGCCTCTGTAGCCTGGCATTGGATCTTTGGGGAAGCCCTCTGCAAAATCATATGTACCCTTTACACTGCTAGCTTCTACAGCAGCATCTTCTTTATTGGCTGCATGAGTCTGGCTAAGTATCTGGATGTTGTCCATGCTCAGACGCACCATCACCTGTGGACACCAACAAAGAGCTGGCTCCTTTCAGGTGGGGTGTGGACAGTGGCCCTGGTGCTTTCAATCCCTGACCTGGTCTTTGCTCAAGTGCAAGAAGGCCCTGGTGGCATGCAGAGTTGTCATCTGGACTTTGGAGACAATGGGCTTGTATGGAAGGTGCTTCTTCGCTTTAAGCAGAGTATTCTAGGATTTATCCTCCCACTTTTTGCTATGGTCTTCTTCTACACCCGAATAGGCTGCATCCTCACAGTCCTAAAACCTCGGGGTAGGGGCCGAGCCCTGTGGGCAGCTGCAGCACTGATGGTGGCCTTCTTTGTACTGTGGTGTCCCTACAATATTACCCTGTTCCTGCACTCCCTGCAGGACTTACAGGTCCTCAAGGGCTGTGAAGTCAGCAAGCGTCTGGACTATGCCCTTCAGGTGACAGAGAGCATTGCTTTCACTCACTGCTGCCTCTCCCCTTTCCTGTATCTCCTTGTCCACCATCAGCTCAGGAAACACCTCAAAAAAGTTCTAGAAGCCATCTTCAGAAGATCCAGGGATACCTCTGCTGCCCATCCCTCCCAGACCAGTTATTCCAGTAGTTATTCCACAACCCAAGAAGAAATGACCAGCACTGACAATCGAGAAGAAAGCTTACAGGATCATGGAATTTAGAGAAAGAAAAGATCTTAGCTCTCATTTAGTCCAACCTCCTCATTTCACAAGTGAGAGAACTAGGACACAGTTTAAGTGACTTGACATAGTCACCAGAGAGTAAGTAGCAGATGCAGGTTTTGAACTCAAGTCTCACTAAATAGAGCCCCTTTACAACCAGGACTGGTTCCTTCACAACCAGCACCTTCCACCAAACATCACGAAGCCTGTTGTAGCCAAAATGATCAACCTCAGCATCAGAAGACCTGAATTTGAAACCCCATCCTGCTGTTTCTTAACTGTGCGACTACTGTATATGGTTTCGCATAGTGTCTCAAGTTCTTTAGATAGAAGAACACTTTTTTTTAACAACAAAAACATTGAGAAACCTTCATGTAATAGTAGATATATTAACATCCATTGACTAAGGAAACAGGTAATAACAAAATGACAATACATAGGATGGATTCTCAGACTCCATGTGATAATTCTGTGGGCCCCAAGGAGGGGCCACAGTCTACATCCTGGGATCCACCCATGTGGTGGAAACAGCCCTGGATTGCAGTCAGAAGATCTGTCTCCAAGTTCCAACTGTGTTATGTTCTCCCTAAATGATTTTGAGCAACTCACTTTCCTCTCTGGGTCTCACCCTCTTCAATTATAAAATAAAAGGGTTGGAATTCTAGAAAACAATTTCAAATTATGTGAGAAAGGTTATTAAATTGTGCATACCTCTTGATTCAAATAGCTCATTGCTATATACATATATACATACATATATACGTGTGTATATATATATATATATATATATACACCCTAAGGAATCTGTAAAATAGGGATAATAATAGCTCCTACCTCCCACATTGTTATGAAGATCAAAAGGGATAATATTTGTAAAAGCACTTAGTAGAGTGCTTGGCATACTGTAGGTGCTATATAAATGTTAGTTTATGTTAGGTTGTGATTATTACTAAGGAGGTTAAAGTCAAGTAAATGTTTCTTGTATGACAAAATATTCATAGCAGTACTATATCATGGTAGCACAACTCTGGAAACAAAGTGGGGCCCTTTAGGTGGAACGGCTGAATAAATTGTGGCATATGAATGTCTAAAGTACGTGTGTGTTGCCAATGTGGGTTATGTGTACATCCACGTGGGTCTCTGAAAATGTGGACCACACAGAGGCTAGAATAGTTCTCACCACATATGGAACATTGAGTAATCATCCTGTTCTCCAATATGGAGGAAGAGTATTATTCAAATCCCAGACTTGAGCTCTGGGTAACAAATGTAATGGAATATTATTGCACTGTAAGAAATGATAAATATGGAGAATTCAGAGAATGTTGGAGGGACTTTATGAGCTTGCAAGATGAAGCAAGGAGAGCTGGGAAACAACTGCTATAATAATGTAAATGAAAAAAAAAAACCTGAAACACTAAAACCAAGTCAAAACATTACCCCACAGAAGATATAAGAAAATGTGCCTCGGGGGCAGAGCCAAGATGGTGGAGTAAAAGCAGAGACTTGCTTGAGCTTTCCCCTAAACCCCTCCAAATATCTGTAAAAAATTACTCTAAACAAATTCTAGAGTAGCAGAATCCACAAAATGAAAGAGTGAAACAAATTTCCAGGCCAAGACAACCTGGAAGGTCAATAGGAAAGATCTGTTGTGCTAGTCTGAGAGATGAGTGCAGTCCAACATAGGACAAACTGGCACAGACTGGGCCAGAGCAGGCTTCAGGGACTGAATCACTGGCAGCTGTAGCAGTTTCCAGACTTCTCAACCCACAAATGTGAAAAACAACTTAGCGGGTCAGTAGGAAAGGTCTGTCAGACCTGGGTGAGAAAGGAGCACAGTCTGACCCCAACCCCAGAGCAGCAGTGCAGTGGCTGCTTCTGGGGATCCCAGCCCACATACAGTGGGGGGATCTAGCGATTGATGAGAGGGGGATTACAGGGATCCTTTGCTGGCACTGAGATAGGATTCTCTTGCTTGGATCTGGGTCACAGTCCTGGGTGGCAGTCCTGGAGCGAGGAACACCAGCATGGCAGAGCTTGTGGTGGTGATGGAGAGGGAATTCTCCTTACAGTTCCAAGTCAGAAAAGAGTGCTTGTGGTCACTCACAGACCAGGAGAAAAGTAAACATCTCTCCTTTGATCATACAACTTTGGAAGAACTGAAAATTTGCAAGTCCTTAGAAATATCTCTGAAAATAGCTGCACAAAACCCTTAAAGCTTGGAACAGTACATCCTCAAAATTGCAAGCAGAATCCTACCTTAACAGAGAGCTAAAAAGTCAAGTTGGGAAGATAAGCACACAGCGGGGGAAAAAATCAGACTATAGAATCTTACTTTGGTAACAAGGAAGATCAAAACATACAACCAGAAGAAAACAAAATCAAAGGTCCTACACCCAAAGCCTCCAAGAAAAATATAAATTAGTCATAGACCATGGAAGAGCACAAAAAGAATTTTGAAAATCAAGAAAAGTGAAGAAAAAATTGGGGAAGAGAAATGAGAGTGATGCAAGAAAATCATGAAAAACAAGTCAACAGCTTGCTAAAGGAGACCCAAAAAATGCTGAAGAAAATATCACCTTAAAACCAAGGGGACGGGGGTGGAGCCAAGATGGCAGCTGAAAAGCAGGGACTAGCGTGAGCTCCCCGCCGAGTCCCTCCAAAAACCTATAAAAAATGGCTCTGAACCAATTCTAGAACTGCAGAACCCACAAAGTAGCAGAGGGAAGCAGGGCTCCAGCCCAGGACAGCCTGGATGGTCTCTGGGTGAGGTCTATCCCACATGGAGCTGGGTGCAGAGTGGAGCAGAGCCCAGCGGGAGCAGCATGGACCAGCCAGACCAGGAGCCGGGTGGAGCGTGCCCTAGTGCCCTGAATCAGTGAGCTACAGCAGTTACCAGACTTCTCAACCCACAAACACCAAAGACAACAGAGAAGGTTAGTGGGAAAAGCTGCTGGGGACAGAGTGAAAGAAGGAGTTCGTGGTTCAGCCACCGCCCCAGGGACAGCAGAGGTGGGGCAGCTACAGAACTGCAGCTGCAGTTGCTTCTGGCCCCAGGCCCACCTGGTGGGAGGAATTAAGTGATGGATCAGAGCAGGAGTGCAGAGCCTGCTGAAGATCTAAGTCCAGTCCAGGTTGGGGGTTCTTGGGGAATGAGGAGTGCTGGTAGTGGCAGAGCTGGCGCATCCCTCCAAGCTTGGAACATAGTTCTCTTAACTCTACAAGCAGTGATACCCCGCTGAAAAACTCAAGGGTCAAGTTAGTTGGCTGGGAACATGGCCAGGCAGCGAAAACACACCCAGATTCAGTCTCAGACTTTGGAATCCTTCTTTGGTGACAAAGAAGACCAAAACATACAGCCAGAAGAAGTCAACAAAGTCAAAGAGCCTACAACAAAAGCCTCCAAGAAAAACATGAACTGGTCTCGGGCCATAGAAGAGCTCAAAAAGGATTTGGAAAAGCAAATTAGAGAAGCAAAGGAAAAATTGGGAAGAGAAATGAGAAGCATGTGAGAAAACCATGAAAAACAAGTCAATGACTTGCTAAAGGAGTCCCAAAAAAATACTGAAAAATACACTGAAGAAAACAACACCTTAAAAAATAGACTAACTCAAATGGCAAAAGATCTCCAAAAAGTCAATGAGGAGAAGAATGCCTTGAAAGGCAGAATTAGCCAAATGGAAAAGGAGGTCCAAAAGACCACTGAAGAAAATACCACCTTAAAAATTAGATTGGAGCAGGTGGAAGTTAGTGACTTGATGAGAAATCAAGATATTATAAAACAGAACCAAAGGAATGCAAAAATAGAAGACAATGTAAAATATCTCATTGGAAAAACCACTGACCTGGAAAATAGATCCAGGAGAGATAATTTAAAAATTATTGGACTACCTGAAAGCCGTGATCAAAAAAAGAGCCTAGATATCATCTTTCAAGAAATTATCAAGGAGAACTGCCCTGATATTCTAGAGCCACAGGGCAAAATAGAAATTGAAAGAATCCACCGATTGCCTGCTCAAATAGATCCCAAAAAGAAATCTCCTAGAAATACTGTCGCCAAATTCCAGAGCTCCCAGATCAAGGAGAAAATACTGCAAACAGCCAGAAAGAAACAATTTGAGTATTGTGGAAACACAATCAGAATAACCCAAGATCTAGCAGCTTCTACATTAAGAGATCGAAGGGCTTGGAATATGATATTCCAGAGGTCAATGGAGCTAGGATTAAAACCAAGAATCACCTACCCAGCAGAACTGAGTATTGTGCTCCAAGGCAAAATATGGACTTTCAATAAAATAGAGGACTTTCAAGCTTTCTCAGTGAAAAGACCAGAGCTGAAAAGAAAATTTGACTTTCAAACACAAGAATCAAGAGAAGCATGTAAAGGTAATCAAGAAAAAGAACAAGAAAAAGAAATTGCAAGGGACTTATTAAAGTTGAACTGTTTTGTTGACATTCCTACATGGAAAGATGATGTGTATGATTCATGAGACCTCAGTATTAGGGTATCTGAAGGGAATATGCATATATATATATATATATGTTTATGTATATATATGTATATGTGAGTGTGTATGTATGTATATATGTATGTGTATATATATATATATATATATAGAGAGAGAGAGAGTGGGCGCAGGGTGAGTTGAAAATCTTGCTCTCGTCAGATTTGACCTGAGGAGGGAATATCATACATACTCAACTGGGTATCTTACCCCACAGGAAAAAAGGAGGAATAAGATAAAAAAAAAGGGGGGGATGATAGAAGGGAGGGCAGATGGGGGTGGAGGTAATCAAAAACAAACACTTTCGAAAGGGGACAGGGTCAAGGGAGAAAATTCAATAAAGGGGGATAGGTTAGGAAGGAGCAAAATATAGTGAGTCTTTCACAACATGAGTATTGTGGAAGGGTTATACATAATGATACGCATGTGGCCTATGTTGGATTGCTTGACTTCTTAGGGAGGGTGGGTGGGAAGAGAAGAGGGGAGAGAATTTGGAACTCAAAGTTTTAAAAACAGATGTTCAAAAACAAAAAAAAAGTTTTTGCATGCAACTAGAAAATAAGATACACAGGCAATGGGGCATAGAAATTTATCTCGCCCTACAAGAAAGGAAGGGAAAAGGGGATGGGAGGGGAGTGGGGTGACAGAAGGGAGGGCTGACTGGGGAACAGGGCAACCAGAATATATGCCATCTTGAAGTGGGGGGCAGGGTAGAAATGGGGAGAAAATTTGTAATTCAAACTCTTGTGAAAATCAATGCTGAAAACTAAATATATTAAATTTAAAAAATAGTCATCTTAAAAAAACCAAGGCAAAAAAATGGACATTCAATGAAATAGAGGACTTAAAAGCATTCTTGATGAAAAGAGCAGAGCTAAATAGAAAATTTGACTTTCAAATACAAGAATCAAGAGAAGCATGAAAAGGTAAACAGGAAAGAGAAAACATAAGGGACTTATTAAAAGTTGAACTGTTTACATTCCTACATGGAAAGATGATATTTGTAACTCATGAGACCTTTCTCAGTATTAGGATAGTTGAAGGGAATACATATATACATGCATACATACATACATACATACACATATATACATAAATACATATATATGTAAATATATAAAGAGAGAGAAGGCACAGGGTGAGTTGAATATGAAGGAATGATATTAAAAAATAAAATTAAGGGGTGAGAGAGAGGAATGTACTGGGAGAAGGAGAAGGGGAAAGGTAGAATGGGGTAAATTATCTCACATAAAAGAGGCAAGAAAAAGCTTTTACAATGGAAGGAAAGAGGGGTTAGGTGAGAAAGAATGAGTGAACCTAACTCTCATTGGCTTTGGCTTAAGGAGGGAATAACATACAAACTCAATTGGGCATGACAATCTTTCTTACCCTATAGGAAAGTAGAAGGGAAAGGGATAAGAGAGGGAGGATTATAGGAGAGAGGGCAAATAGGGGGAGGGGGTAATCAGAAGCAAACACTTTAGAGAAGGAACAGGGTCAAAGGAGAGAATAGAATAAATGGGAAGTGGGATTAGGATGGAGGGAAATATAGTTAGTCTTTCACAACATGACTTATAAAATTGTTTTGCATGACTGCACATGTATAACCTATATTGAACTGCTTGCCTTCTCAGTGAGGGTGGGTGGGGAGGGAGAAAGGGAGAGAATGTGGAATTTTAAAATTTCAAAAATGAATATTAAAAATTGTTTTTACAGTAACTGGGAAATAAGATATACAGGCAAGATATCTATCTTGACCTACAGGAAAATAGAAGGGAAGGGGATAAGAGAAGGAGGGAGTGGTGGTAGAAGAGAGGGCAGATCGGGGAAAGGGGTAATCAGAATGCACGCCATCTTGGGGCTGGGGGAGGGGAGATATAAGAAAATTTAGAACTCAAAACCTTGTGGGAATGAATGTTGAAAAATAAAAATAAATTAATAAAAAGGGAAAAAAGATTTAAAAAAGAAAGAAAATGTGCCTCCCTCCAGTTGTAGAGACAGTCCCTGCTCTCAAGGGGCCTCTATTCTAATAGGAGAAAACAGCTAAAAAGAAAGTGATGGTGAGGAAAGTTCATCATAAATTTATACATAGATCACTATAGGAATTTGTCGTTCAGTCATCTCAGTCATGTCTGACTCTTTGTGACCCTCTCTAGGTTTTCTTGGCAAAGATACTGGAGTGGTTGGCCATTTCCTTCTTCAGCACTATAAGAATAGGGATGATTATTATTCTGTATGAAAGTATCATTGGGTGAAACATTCTGTGAAGTGTATGAGGTGTCTGTTCCACGGGACCAGCACTACAAATAGGCAATTGGCCAAACACGGCAACCAAGGAGATCTGCTGACCTTAAGAGGGACTTAGGTCATGTAGAGAAAACATGTTCTCTCAGCTAACCACGACACCCATGCCCAAACCTGTGCATCACTGCATAGGCCATGCGAATGCTACTCCAGAGTGGACTCTGTTTAGGGAGGAAAGCTTTCAACATCTTGGGGGTAGGGAGAAGGTGGGAAGGTAAATGCAAACTCTCATGAGAAAGACAGAATGCAAGAAGTTTCCAACGGGCACCAGAAGAGAGAGAAGAGAAAAGCAGTTGTGGATCCAGGAAGCTGCAGCCTCTCCCCATGCCCAACTCCAGCTAACTCCTGCCACTGACAGGATTCCTCCCTTGCTTCCAGCAGCAGTTACAGACATTCTCCTAGCTATATGGTTTCCATCCCTTCAAAACCTTGGTTGCAAGATTTCAATGCTTTAAAGTCCTGGTGCAGAGAGAGACAACTTTTGGACCCTGAAGATACAGAATTGGATGTCTGAGGTCATGGGTGGTAAGAATTCTTCAGGGACTGCTGAGGGAGGGGACTCACAAATCTCTTTTCTCTTTCCACCTGCCCACCTTCAAAGTGCTTCTATAGTTGAACCATTCCCTAGGATGCCTAAGATAGTGTGCCATATGAGAGTGACCAGATAATCCAGTGTTCTATATGAGAGTGACCAGATAATCCACAGTCCATAGTTCTCCTTAACTTGTAGGAAAAGCCAAACTAACCAGAAGAGAAAAAAATTTCTACTGCTCCCTGCACACCAGCTACTCCCCAGAAGCATCATCCTCTACCTAGAAGAGGTGTTGTTCACTCCCATTTTACAGATGAAGGAAGTGAGGCTCAAAATGGTATCACAATTATTAAGAGAATGGGTGAGAGAGGTCAGCTGCTCAGACTGGGGGGACTGCACAGGTTCATAACAGGTTCAGAAACTTGATTTTATTCATTCATTCAGAGGCTCCAGAGGTCTGAAACCCACTAACCAAACACACAAAAAAAATAGACTAAGAAACCAAGCTGTCAATTTATTCATGCAATACCAAGGAATAATAGATCCTCCAAGATGACAAGCATACTCATGGCAACAAGTCCACATATTCTCAAGCTAGGAAGAAAGTTCTCATACATAATCCCAGAATATCAGAGCTGGAAGGGAACTTAAAACATTGGAGTTAGAATGGTAGACACACTTTATACACTATCTCCTTCTAAATATCTCATTTGTCCCAGGAGGAAATTAAGGTTCAGAGAGAGACTGACCTGCTATAAAGTTCCCACAGTAATTGAGCAAGATGGTAGGGCTGAACCCAGGATGTGGGATTCCAAGCCCAGGGTCTTTTCCACCATACCACATTACCTCCCACCCATAGACTGCGCTGACTCCCACCAAATCATCCAAAAGTTCCTTGGTGAGCATTGGATCATGACAAAAAGAGATCATTGAATTACAAATCTCACAATAAGAAGGAAAAGTGCTTTGAACTCAGTAGGTGCTAAAGAGATGCTTATCGAATTGAAATGAACTGTAGTGGTCTCAGAGGAAATCAAATATAACCCATACCTTATCAGGGACTGCCCTCCAGAAGTTGAATGGTCTTTTAAAAATTTAATATTTTATTTTTCCCTCATTTATATGTAAAGACAACTTTTAACATTCATTTTTTTTAAATTTTGAGTACCAAATTTTCTCCCTACCTCTCTCACCTCCTCCGTTCATGAGATGGTAAGCAATTTGATATAGGTTACACATATACAATCACACAAAACATATTTCCATAGCAGTCACCTTGTGAAAGAAGTCACAAACCATAGGGGAAAAAACAAACATGATAAAACTAAATAAAATGAAAACTAATATGCTTTGATCTCCATTCAGACTCCATCAGTTCTTTCTCATTTTCATCATGAGTGCTTTGGAATTGTATTGGAATTACATCACTGTATTACTGAGAATAGCTAAGTTATTTGCAGTTGATATACAATTTTGCTGTTATTGTGTACGATGGTCTCCTGGTTCTGCTCACTTCAATTTGCATCAGTTTATGTAAGCCTTTCTAGATTTTTCTGAAATCAGTCGGCTTGTCATTTCTTATAGCACAGCAGTATTCCATTAATATTATATACCGCAACTTCTTCAGATATAGCTGGCCAAAGGTAGTCATACATCCTGCACTGGAAGGTAACCAACAGCTTGATCTGGAATGTAGACTTGGCTTGATCTGAATAGAGGTTCCAACTGTAGTCGAGGAATGAAAGAGATAAGGGAGAGAGTGAAGAGAAAGAATACAAGAAGACCAAGGAGAGAACCTTGGGAACTCAGAGTCAGGAGAAAGAGAATGAGCCCGCAGAGGAGACAGAGGAGGAACAGTTAGATAGAGGAAGAGACCAGGATCACAATGACTGTTCACTCCTAGAATCTCAGCCTGGAAGGGACCTCTGAGGCCAACTAGACTGACTTGTACTTGAGCAGGAATCCCCTGCACAACATCCCTGAAAAGGAGTCGTCCAATTTTTGATTGCTGACATTCAGTAGCTGTGTCAGCAAGGCAATAATCACAACATAGATGATAATTGTCAAAATGCCTATGTGGTTCTGTATTGCAAAATATACGAGACTCTCCACATAGAAGGTAGAAGAAGTAAACCATTTATTCAAACACCAAATAACCAGATCCTGAAACCAATACACCTAGTCTATCACTGCAGCAAAGATATCACAGCATGGAGCCTGGCCATGCCAAAACCATCTGCTCCCCTCCACCCCACCCCACCCCCACTGGGGCCTTCTGACAAATACATTCACAGCCACCACAGCAGGTCTGCTCTTTCCCTCAGCTGTCATAACTGGTCTTTCAGCATTTCCTGTGACATAATTTCCTTTTCTTCTTAGCAAGCTCCTTCCACTACATGTGACTTAGGCTTCCTGTGACATAAGCAGGTCACATGGTCTATTAATGGGTGGGAAAGATCTTCAAATCTAAATTGCTATTACATTTGGCCCCAAGATCTTTATTATCCGTTACAAAGGGCACTGAGGCAATCAATAGTTCTGGGATAACTAGTGTCAATAGAACTTTACAACAATATAACAGGGATAACACATGATACATATGAAACAAAGTCATCATTCCCCTCTCAAACAAATGGGGCTCAAAATCTTAGGGTAAGGGGCAAAGGTCTCACCCTCCATAGCATATTCCTGCTGAAAATGGATGTAGAGCTGTCCCTGACCCAAGAGGTCAAGAGTCCCATTCAAGAGGTCAATTCTTTAGCAGGCATCCTAAGCTTGGTCAATGCTAGGTACAGGGATGATGACACATCACAGTTTTGGACAGGTCCAGGGGTGCCATCTGGCTAAAGTGATCAGGCATCTGCAGGTGGATGGTACTAAGCCTATAGGAAACAAATCTCACAAACAAATTTAACAGACAAAAGTCAAAAAGAAGCAAGGAAACAATCATAGACTTATTCACAATAGAATACATGAGTCAAGAGTAGCATGGCCCCACTACCCTACCCCGACTGCCCAATGCAATTCATTACACCATGGGATAGCCCTAATTGTCTGGAGATTTTTCCCCCTATTATTCAAGTGAAATCAATCTCTGTGCAACCTTTACCCATCAACAAAAGAGGAATCACTCAGAGATTAAGGAACAGTCACAGAGGAAGCCCTGGAAGAATAACATCTTCAGAAGGAAGACATAGTCAAGATGGTCAAAAGCTACAGACAAGTAAAAGATGTCTGAGAAAAGACAATTGGGTATGTTGATTGGGAAAGGCATTGGAGAGCAGGAGTGGTGAAGACAAAAGATTCTGGAAAAGGAGTTTGTGGTTAGAAGGGGAGGGGAAATTGACTTTACCCCACTATATCCTTTAGTCGTGCCAAAGTTTTCACCATCAAGCTAGAAGCGCATCCGAAATCTGAATTGGACATCATGTATTGGCTGTGTGGCACCGATTCCGAATCGATTCAGATCTATTGAAGGGATCTTCATCTCCTGATCAACTAACTCCATGTCATATTGTGCGACCATCAAGAATACAAACATCTTCATCTCATTGAGGGCAAAGAACCTCCCAGGACAGATGGTGGTGCCAGCACCCCATGGCAACATGTGTGATTTGACCTTTCTCCCTTGCTTGTAGAAAGCTACCTTTCTACTGCCATCAGAGTTCAAGAACCGGTCATATTTGAATGTAGTGGGGTCTGGGTAGATTTCTGGATCCCTATGGAGAAAAAGGTAGGGGAAGATGGACACTTCATCTCCCTGGCGGAGGGCATACTCCCTGCCATCATCCATTTTCAGGATCATGTCCTCCATAATAGTCCTGGTGAGGAAAGCAGTAACCACCAGGCGTAATGTCTCTTCCATGACACTGTCCAGCACTGGGGTCTGCTGAAGCATGCTGTACTCAACAGTGATGGGCACCCCACCTGGTCTCATCTCTTGCCCCATTTTCCTGAGGACTCTTTCTGCCTCCTCCCTCACAGCCTTCAGAGCCTGGGGATTCTTCAGGAGGAAGAGAAGGGCCCAGAAGGACACAACACCTGTGTTGCCATGGGATACCCAGAGCAGTATCAGGTTAAACTGTCTCTGAGTTATCTCAGGCACTCCCTCATCAGCTTGCTGCTCTTGAGCAGAACGGATCCATTCACTCACATTATTCTTCTCCATGATGTGCTGTGGAGAGAGAACATCCCAGAAGAAGTCTTTTAGCCTCTTCATTTCTTGCTTCTCCTTGGGCAGGAGCACAGAGAAAAATGCCCGGGGAAAGAGAGTGTCAAGTTTTCTGAATTCCTCAAAGACTTTCTGGGATTGGAGGAGGTCCTGAGCATGACCTGCCTTGCCATTAGTAGGTAAGTTCCCAAATACTGCTAGGTAACCAGCTCTAAAGACAACATTGCAGCAGTATTGAAAGAGCTCATCCTGCTTCCACTCCTGGGGTCCTGGTCTCATACCAACATCAGGTTCTAGCAGCAGGACCTTCAGGCTATCCATCATGGCCTGGGTCATACCAACTAAACCTGTACTCCTCAAGTGCTTTGGGGTGGAACTGTGCATGAAATTTCCATGACATTCATGTCCTTGGAACTCAAAGACTTTGAACATCAAGCCAGATACTAACTTGGAAGTGTCCAGCTTGTTTCTCTTCTCCTTCAGGATAGCATCAAAAGAAAAGGGGTCTGCAATAAAGGTGACGTATTGGCCAGCAAGCTGAACAGTGAAGATGTCCCCATGACGTTCTTGCATCCTCTTCAGGAAACTGGAGGCATCCTTATAGAAGTCCCTGGCATGGCCCAGCCAGGGGATGAGGCCTCTGTCCAGAGGGGGCTCTCTGGCTCTCCTCCGGCGCAAGGCCCCCAGCCTATACAGCACTACCATGGCAGTGGTCACCAGGACAATCAACACAGAAGCCCAGAATGCCATCACCACACCACAACAGATCTGTGTTCTCAGGCCACTCAGGGAAGAATGAAAGTGCTCTTTGATGACAAGAGACTTTTATAAGCAGATGAAAGGTCCTCGCTGCTTGTACCCTGTCCTGTGCCTAGATGGGGACAAGAGATTAATTACATAGTTAGGCCAGAAAGCAGCTGTTGTGCTGAGCTTACTATTTTCAGAAACCTGAGGATAGACAAAGGGAGAACAGTCAGACAAGGTCAGGAGATATTTAGGGAGGGAAGTGAAAATTGTATTTAAACTGTACTTTACCTTTTGGGCCTCTGCCTAAAAAGCCTTGGGAATCAGTAGGTACACATGGGTGGAATCCTATGTGGGCACTGTCAAACCTGTATAAAAATTGGATTAACAAGCTAATGAAGAAATAAAGTAAGGCATTTAGTTAAGGTCAAAGAACTGCAATCCAGAACACTGCCGTGTACCACTCACTCAGCCAAGTTCAGTGAGGGAAATTCCAAACAAAGGTTATATGTACTCAGGAGGTGTGTCTAGATAGCTAGATGGAAAAGTGGGTGACTCACAAGTTATTTATTATAGGGTGATAGCACAGTCCTAGGACAACCACAGGATCAGTTTAGGCAGCTTCTAAGCAACAGAGGCAGGCCTCTGACTGTCCCCCTAGCCAGGGCTCCTTGTAGGGTCAACAGAATAGCAGGAAGGCAGAAGTGTGGGGCAGTTAGAAACTGTCCCCAGGAGTTTACCCCTGGGGGTGGGGGATAACTAGAAACTGCTAGTAAGAACAAAGTAGGAGTTCCAGAAGTTTCCAGAGATTGAGAGCAGCAATCAATTACATCCTGAAGCTATACCCTGTCAGAGCTGCAGGGGAATTTAGAACACAGAAAAGAGGTCAGAGCCAGAAAGTTTTTGAGACTCTGGTCAAACCATCTCATTTTCATGGAGGTGATGATGTGGGGGAAACTGAGGGTGGGAAAACCTAAAATATTTGAAAATAAGTGGCATTGGTAGTGGTTGGTGAGTCATTTCATTGGTGTGACCCCATCTGAGGTTTTCTTGGCAAAGATACTGGAGTGGTTTGCCAATTCCTTCTTCAGCTCATTTAACAGATGAGGGACTGAGGCAAACACAGAGTAGATGCAATATTAGTTATGATGATAACTATTACTAAAGAGGTTAAAGTCAGAAATGTTTCTTGTAATCCAAAATATTCGTAGCAGTGCTATTATGGCAACAAAATTCTGGAAACAGTGTGAGGAATGGCTGAACAAATTGCAGCTATCAAGGCCTATAGTGTGCATGTGTGTGTGTGTGTGTGTGTGTGTGTGTGTGTGTGTGTGTGTTACCTATGTGTGTTATGTGTACACCCACACGGGTCTGTGTAAATGTGGCCCACACTGAGGGTAGGATAGTTCTCACCACACATGGAACATAGAGTAATCACTCTGTTCTCAAATATAGAAGAAGAGCATCATTCAAATCCCATACTTGAGCTCTGGGTGACAATTGTCATGGAATATTATTCAACTGTAAGAAATGACAAATGTGAAGAATTCAGAGAATTTTGGATAAACTTTATGCCCTGATGCAAGGTGAGGCAAGCAGAACTGGGAAAACAACCACTATAATAATGTAAATGAAAAGAACACTAGAACCAAGTCAAAATGTGGCCCCACAGAAGAGGTAACAAAATGTACCTCCCTCCTTTGGTTGTGGAGACAGTCCCTGCTCTCAAGAGGCTTACATTCTTTTTTTTTAATTAATTTTTTGTTTTCAACATTTACTTTCATAAGATTTTGAATTTTATATTTTTCCTCCTCCCTCCCCTCCCTCCTCTTCAAGATGCCATGCAATCTGATACAGGCTGTTCATGTACAATCATATTAAACATATTTCCACATTAGTCATGTTGTGAAAGAAGAATTGGAACAATAGGGAAAAACCACAAAAAAGAAAAAATGAAACAACAGAAAAAGAGAAAATGGTCTGCTTCAATCTGCATTCAGACTCCATAGTTCTTCCTCTGCATATGGATGGCATTTTCCATCATGAGTCTTTTGGAACGGTCTTAGATCATTGCATTGCTGAGAAGAGTTAAGTCTATCAAAGTTGGTCATCTCAAAATGTCAGGGGCTTATGTTCTAATGGAAGAAGGTAACACCTAAAAAGAAGGTTGTAGTGAGGTAAGTTCATTATAAATATAGATTCAGAGCATTATAAGAATTTGTTGTTCAGTCATTTTGGTCACGTCTGATTCTCTGTGACCCCTTTGGTTTGGTTTTTTTTTTTTTGGCAAAGATACTGGAGTGGTTGGTCATTTCCTTCTTCAGTATTATAGGAATAGGGATGACTATTATCCTGTATAAAAGCATCGTTGAGTGAAACATTCTGTGAGGTGTTCATTCCATGGGACCAGCACTACAAATAGGCAATTGGCCAAACATGGCAACCAAGGAGATCTGCTGACCTTAAGATGGACTTAGACTATGTAGCTAACCACCACCCCCCATGCCCAAGCCTGTACATCACTGCATAGCCCATGCTAATGCTACTCCAGAGTGGACTCTGTTTAGAGAGGAAAGCTTTCAACATCTTGGGGGAAGGGAGAAGGTGGGAAGGTAAGTGCAAACTGTCGTGAGAAAGAATGCAAGAAGTTTCAAAAGGGCACAAGAAGAGAGAGAACAGAAAAGCAGTTGTGGATCCAGGAAGCTGCAACCTCTCCCCACTCCCAGCTCTAGCTACTTCCTGCCACTGACAGGAGGATTTCTCCCTTGCTTCCCAGCAGCAGTTACAGATATCCTCCTAGCTATGGTTTCCACCCCTTCGAAACCTTGGTTGCAGGATTCCAACGCTTTGAAGTCCTGGTACAGAAAGACACGACTTTTGGACCCTGAAGATACAGAATTAGATGTCTGAGGTGACGGGTGGTAAAAGTTCTTCAGGAAGTGCTTTGGGAGGGGACTCATGAGTCTGTTTTCCTGTTCTACCCTCTTACAGTGCCAGGCTTATTGGTGGAGGTCCATCTTTCATTCCCATGACATCTGAAAGGTCATAGTTTGAAAAAATGGATGGGGAGTTTATTTACTGCATGATTCTTATCTCTTGCTTTATATTCTTCATTTAATTGTAAGTAAGTATACTTTCCCATTGCAATCATATTATGTGATTAATTCTGATTGGATGGGGAAGTTTCAAATGGAAAAAAGGAAGTTCAGGAGAAGCTTATAGATCAGTAGTCTCCGAAGTCCAGTGCATGCAACCTAATGGGAACACACACACACACACACAAATGCATTGCTAGTGCTGGAAGAAAAAAAGTTAGTCCCATTTATATTTTTTTAGCTTACAAAAAATTAAGATTTATTAATATTTAACATGTGGATTGTCCCCGGAGCCTTTAATTAATCCAGCTGTGCAATGGTCACATGATATGCATGTTATATAAGGCACTGGGAGAGAACAGCAGGAGTTCCACAATGCAAAAGAAGGGTTGATAGTGGCACCCTGTGATAAGCTTGCTGCAGCTCAAGTGTGTCTGGTTAAGTCGATATGCTGATTATATTATGTAACTTTAAATGAACCAACCCTCACAAAACTAAGAAGTGGTTTAAAAAGATTTTTCCAAAGACACCACAGATTGAAATAACCCCAATAATGTGAGCACTAGCAAAGAACAAAAAATGGCAGAAAAAGATCTTTCTCTTAGGAGCTCTTCAGTATTAATATGTATGGGGAATTAATAGCAGGCTCCAGTACATACATAAATATAGTAAATAACCAATTTTTAACACAGCACGTATAAAATCTTAAACTTTTAGTCATGCCATGGAGACTTGTTTTCCTCTGTTATTTTATGGGTTCTGTAACTCTAGAATTTGTTTAGAGTCATTTTTTACAGGTGTTTGGAGGGATTTGGGGGAGAGCTTAAGTGAGTCCCTGTTTTTAAGCTGCCATCTTGGCTCTGCCCCCCCACCTACATGAGTCTTTTTGACAATCAAATCTACAACCCAAAAAAATTAAAGAAGAATTCACTTTTCTAATAATATTTCTAATCACATGAATTATCAGATTAATATTAGGCATTATCTTTATATGCATTACAAATTGAATAACTGAGATAATGGCTTAAAACCACACAGCCAGCAAGTTTCCTGATGCATATAGTACAATAACTTCTAGGAGGAACACATTTCACCTAAATGAGACCAGAATAAATTTAGTTATGTCTGGATCTATTTTCCAAATATTATACAGAATTGCAATTTATAGTGCCAATTATTTGATATTATATTTTACATGAGGGCTATTGATTCCAAGCATTTCATATTATAAGATTCACTATTTCCAGCTAATCTACTGCCAAAGATTTTAAAAGTGACAGTAATTACCCCAATTATCACACTTAGGAACACCTTGTTTATCAAATTTCTCCTAACTCTCTGTGACTTTCTTTATTGGCTTTAAAATCAAGTTGCAATTTTTTATTACTATTATAGGTCTCAATCTGTCAATTTAAATAAAGTCAAGCTTCTTCAAACCTTCTTCAACATGCTTAAACTGTCTGTTCATTTTTTTATATACTTCTCTTTCTTATGATTCAAAAGCCCAAGCCTTCTTATCTACCTTCTATATTTTCCCTCAAGACTTTATTTCTCTTTCCAAATCTTCTAAACCCATTACTCACACTATACAAACCACAAGCCACTCTTCTTTTTTTAGCATTATTAATTGTAACAAAACTTTAGACAAGCATGATATTAATCAAATAACAAAATAACATTCTCACAAGCCCTTGACCTAATTGTCTCCACACCATTACCAAGAATTAAAGGACCCTAGCTCATACAGGAACACACACAGGAACACTAGTCCCAGTCCCATATTAACCTAGGAGTTTCCATAATCAATTATTTGAGTAAATTTGTTACTGTACTTACAAAACCTTCCAATCATAGGAATTTGCCCCAAGAGATTAGACTTATCAGTTATCAGTCCTGTTAGGTCTTTGAATAGCAAATTCCAATAATGAGTTGAACATATGACTATAGTCTCACATTGCTTAAGGAACATCTCCAAAGCGAGTCCTAACTAGCCCTCATGCATTTCTACCCTTGTTCATAAGACCTTACTCAGTTGGTGCAAAAGTCCTTAAGTAACTCAAATTCCAGAGTATTATCAAGAAACTAAATTCCTAGTTATCACAGAATCCCTAAATATCATGAAGTTCCTTAGTCAAAAGCTGTTGTAATAAAATCTCACATTGGTAACAGTAAGAGACTGATTACAGGAAAAAATACTACTGCTCTTAGAATCCTTTTAAATAAAGGGAACATCTTAAGATGAGTCTTAAGTAGTTTGCATAAATTTCTGCACATGTTCTAGTTCTAGATAAAAATATTATTAGATTTCCCAGTAAGATAACACAAAAGAGCTCATATCTTATATTGACTACTTGCTTGATCATAGAAACTTACTATAGAAGGAAAAAGAGCAGGGACATGTAACATACCAAATATGACAGGATAAAACATCCTTAGTTTTGTTTAAATTCAGATAGAGTCACTAATCATGCAGTATCTGTTTCTCCTCAGCCAGACTCAGGAATAGTCAGGTGGGAAACATTCCTTTCCAAAGGAACACAATGGGGAAACTGAGCCAGGAGGATCCTATCCTAGATTGAGGCTAAGTTTGTCCCCTTGGCTTTTTTTCCCAAATGCAGACCTCCACCTGTTAACAATACAGGACCACATTCCCTCTGAATAGCTTATCTTGTGGCATTTCTCTCAGATACTGATTTAATGCAGATGACTATACCCAAATTCAAACTCAAAACAAATTAGTTATGGTCCCAAGAGCCTTTCACCTTAAACAGCAAGTCTCACTAGTCACAGCTTAGAGCCAGATACAGTTGCTTTTACTTTCATGTAGTTGCAATAAGCAATAAAGGTTTACTAGGACACACATATATAAGAGATTCCATTAGACATCTTTCCCTTCTTAAATTTAAACTTGTCCTGGTGTAAAAACCAATTGTTAGAATCCTTTCTATCTATTGTCCATAAACGTGCAACTTCTCAGCAAGCTAGGTTCATTGTTTAGGACCTACATAAATCAAACAAGTTCCTTTCCTGGGGTTGATGGCCTTGCCCATACAAATAGTTTCCAGGGGCCTTGGCAATTTCACAAAATAAGGAGAATTAACATGGTCCCCAGTAAGGGGTTAATACTGGTACCCTTTGCCTGCTGACTCCCATGCATTCAGGAAAACTGTTCTGAATGGGCAAAACCAATTCGATAAGGGTTTACACAATCCCCTTCTTTCCACATACAGTAATCAATTAACCATTTTTGGTCTTAGCATTAAAACAATAATCAACAAAATAACCAAACTGCTCTTAACTGTAACAAAAACAACAAATTTCAATGACATCAAATACATTTCTAGATCATTAAAAAAATAATAATTATTTATAAAAGGGGCTGTCTTACGCTAAGTATAGACACTGACTGGCAGGCTTCTCTACCTTTGGCCTCTTCCTCCACTTCCTACTTTCTTCTACCAGAATGGCACTAACTGCCACTGCCTGTACACATTCTGGCCAGCCTCGTGTGACACTGAGTCTAATACTTTGGGAGGGAACACCACTGGCTTACATCATCCCCCCCCATTCCTTTTTTATTTTCATCCTTTTGCCAGGTGGGGAAAATAAATCTCTCTCTAATCTGATCTGGGATGAGAGGAGTTAATAGAAAAACCTTGGATCTGTTTGCTGTCCTTTGCTGTTTCTCTGAGCACACTTATTCAAGGTCAATCCAAAGACACAACAAACCAAGGAATGAAACTTAAATAAAATTTAAAAATTCACAGTAGGTTTGGACATAATTGTCATCAATATCAAATTGCTGCAACAGATTAGCTTACAAATAGAAATTTAGTAGGTCTTCTAAAAATCATGCAAAGGATTTTACAAAATTTTCTTCATAAAAATATTTCCCTTTCTCAGAAACAGCTTACAAGATATCCTGATATTATTAATTCCTAAGTACTAAACAATTGTTAAATTTGATCACCAAACATTTTCCACATAATTGAAGAGAAAAAAGAGAACTAAACAGACTTTTGTAAATACTTGATTTAAGCAATAACCCCAATAGCTTAGTTAACAATCTCACAAATTTCCTAAATGACAGTAAAACAATTTTAACTGAAAATCCCTTCAAATAAAGACAAAATTTGGTAATTTATGATTTCTTAAATTACAATGCTTCAAAATATTATAATACGTGGTCAAATAGAATGACTTAAAAGTTTCCTAACTCATTCACTATTGTTTTTACAGTACAATTCTTAACCTTACAACATTTAGACTATAAGAGAAATTGCTTTTCTGACAACACAGATGATACAGTTGTTTACCAAGTTATGCAACAAAGGAAAATTTTAGAAATACAACAATACCATATACAATTATCATCTATTTAAACTTTAAAACCAAAACCAATTAATTACCAATATGGGTTGGATGTATTTCCAGATTCATCTCATCACCATTGACATAAATTTCGCATCTAAGAAAATCCACATAAAGATAACAAATATGAGGCAATTATACTCAACTGAAAACAGTCTACATTCAGATAGCATTTGTTTTATGCCAAGCATTGTGCCAAAGACCTTTACAATCATGTGATCTTTGCAATATCCCTGGGAATGAGTTCCACCACCATCCCCTTACTGAACAGTAAACTAAAGTAAATAGAACTTTCTTGGGGCTATATAGTTAATAGATTTCTTAATGTCAAATAACAATATGTACTTTTAGAATTATACAAATGTACATTTCTTCAATATTTCAGTTCCCCATTCACATTCATATTTTTCTTGGGAAAGTTTTACAAACAGTTTGGAATCACCTATTATAATTAGGTCAGTTTAAAATGTGCTGGGCCAGTATTCTAACTACTTTTGTACCTTTAATAAATAAAATAGCAAAACCATTTTAAAAGTTGTTGAGTGAATCTTTAACTCATCCAACAAAAATTATAAAATTTTATTTTTGTTAATGTGTTGTAACATACATAATACATTAGCTACAAAAGCACCTGTATATAATTTATAAGGAAACATCTATGGGTACTGCATACACAAAAATTTTTTATTGATAGGGATGTGTGATCACAAAAGTTTGGAGACCACTAGCATTGCTGATGAACCCTAAAAGGCTCTACAAACTTTAACTTGGCACTGAGGCAGCACATTAACAAGATCAATCAGAACAAAGATCTAAGGGCATGACTGTTTTCAAAATAAATTCCCAAACAATGTCAACAAACTTTAAGCTGACTCATTTTGTAAGGCTCCTCCCATGAAGCAAAGGTTTATTGAACTGAATCAAGTGGAAAGCATTTGCTCCATGTGTCACTTGAACCCCACCATGGCATTGTGCTATTTTACAGATGAGGAAACTAGGACCAAGAAAAAGAAGATGACTTGCTCCTCTCTTCATGTAGTTTCATCTTTGTAGGCACCGTCTACTTTGAGGTTGGGGAGTAGCAGGAAACAGTACTCTCGTAAGAGTTTTTAGGGAGCAAATGTACTCCAGTTCGTCAGTACAATAATGAATGTTTGGCAAAATCCTAGAAAATCTTGAGATCATCCAATCCAGCCACCTTAGATGAGCAGACTGAGGCCTAGAGAGGAAGTAACTTACACAGGGTCACATAGACAGGAAGTAGCCAAACCATTTCCACCACTGTCCTCTGATTGAGATCCTCCTTTCCATTGGAGCCCTCTACTAGAGTTCCATAGCAGGAAGACCCCTCTGAGGGCATCCAGTCCATACCTGAGTAGGAATCTTTCCACAACATACCCTAACAATCAACCACCTTAAACAAGTGTCCTGTGAAAAGATGAACATCAATATAACCTCTGATTTCTACTAAATTGATTTTTCAATGTCATGGATTTTATGATATATTGATTTTTATAATGGAGTTAGTGTCTACATGAACTCACCTGCCTCAGGAATGTAGTTTTCTCTCGGAGTTAGTTCAAAGACATGTTTGAAAAGGAATTTTGTTTTCACTCAGACCCTGAGTTAACTCCTGGGAAATCTTGTCTGTAAGTCCCAAGTGACTTGACTTGGTGCCACACCGCAAAAGTTATGTCGTCTGTACTTGACTGTCTTGCAATCAGGGGAGGCTTGTTCTTCCCAAGGGGACAACAACCTGGTGGTTCTGGTTTTCTAACAAAGATTATAAGAGGCAAATGAGTCCCATAAAACAATGAACATTCCTCAATTGTCAGAGAAGGGTGTGACTGGCCACACATGAATGCCAACCCACTTTTCCTAGTACAGCCAATTGCAAGGTTCCAAAACTAACCCAGTTTCCCTCTCCTTTTCTACGTGTCAATAAAAAGGGTCTTAAATTATCTTTCCTCAATCTATTTTCCAGGTCACTTGTTTTTTCCCCTGAGATATTTCACATTTTCTTCTATTTGTTTCATTCTTTTGACTATGTTTTCTTTTTTCTTTTTTTTTTTGTGGGGTGGGTATTACAAATTTATTTTATGCTCAGCATGGCATGCCCACACCAGAGAAGGTGCTGTGCTCTATGAGCAAAGAACTGAAGTAGCACAAAAGAAATGTAAGATGTACAAATTTAGAACATTCACCCAAATGTTCTCATCAATTATTTATGCCTGACCTGTGGTAGAATATTCCTAGCTTGTATTAGTCTCATCAGCCTCAGTCCTACACATTGTAACTTAACTTTAGCATAGTGATGTCTTTTGGTCCTCTTGAAGAACGAAGGACAACAACCAACCAACCAATTTTCAATTCACAGAACAAAACAAGCATTTCTATAATACAGTACAATAACAAAGTTGATTGCACATGAAACTACAAATCTACCATGTACAACCTGCTATTCCCTCCAAATATACAACAAAATTATCATGTAAATTTATTGGTTTTTTTCCTTTTTGTTCTTCCCTCTCTCCCTCTTTCCTGCCCTAGAGATGGATACCTTTAGACAAAATAGGTATGTATATATATATAATTATTATATATATTATATAATTAATATAATTACATAATATATAATTATTCCATACTATTTAACAGTTCTCTCTCTGAATACAAATAGCATCTTTCTTCACATATCTTTTATTTTTAATTTGTCTATTTATAATAGTGAAAATTACTTAGTCGCTCAGAGTCTTTCCTAAAACAATATTGCTGTTACTGTACACAATATTCTCTTGGTTCTGCTCACTTTGCTCTCCATCATTTCCGGCAAGTCTTTCCATGCCTTTCTAAGGTCTTTGAGCGCATCATTTCTTGTAGCACAATACTATTCCATCAGAATTGTACACCACAACTTGTTCAGCCATTCCCCTAACTGATGGGGATCCCTGTAGTTTCCATTTCTCTGCCACCACAGAGAGCTGCTATAAACATCCCATTCACATTCCAAGTTATAATTATTATTTGTGAATTTCCCTCCATCTTATTTTTACTATTTTCTTTCTCAGCCTCTTTTCATCTTGTTCCTGTTACCTTATCTTCTCCCTGCTCTTCACCCACTCCTCCAAGAGTCCCACCCCCACCCTCTCAAATCCCAATCCTCGCCCCCCTCTAACAGTCCTTCCTCCATCCTGTCTCCCTCAGAAGACTTCTCAGGGGTGCGGAGCCTGCGGCCTCGAGGCCACATGTGACTTTCTAGGTCCCCAGACCCCTGCACTTGAAGACCTAGAGGGTCACATGTGGCCTCGAGGCTGCAGGTTCCCCACCCCTGCTCTCCACCCTTCCAGACTAACACGTTGTTTCCATTTCAAACCAGAAGGCAGTAGTCCCAATGCCACCAGCTCTCCACCCCATCTGCTTGCTCTGCACTAGTTCTCCCTTTCACGCCCCATTTTAATACTATAATTGCTCCCTTTCACCTTTCCTTACCCAATTTTTTTTCAGAATCACCCCCATCATACAAAACGTTCTTGCTCCCTGCGGTACCGCACTCACATCACCTGTGCACCCTCCTTCCCGCCCCCAGACCGGGATCACTTCCGGTCAGCACCACCGGGGCCGGGCTTCCAGAAACAGGGGTGGTGGATGGGGTGGAGGTGCAACGGTCTGTCGATCTTCCCCCCACTCAGCGTCTGCTGTTTCTTAGAATGCTGAAAATTTGTGAGGTGAAAGTTCCCGAGGCCTAGTCGGCTTCTTCACAGAGGTGCCCCAGGGCCTGTTTGTAGATTAGGTGTAGGCCGCCTGGAGGTGTCTACACTTCCCTCAGACCAAACCTTAGCCCCTGGAGGTCCTGTCCATGCTGAGGTCCTCTCAGCTTGCTTTAGAAGGGCAACAGCTTTGCCCCCTTCTCTCTCTCTCTCTCTCTCTCTCTCTCTCTCATACACGCGCACACACACACACACACACACACACACACACCTTTTTTCTGCTCTTCGTTCATTTTGTGGCCATTTTCCTTCTGTTTGTGCAGGAAACCTGGAATGCCTGGAACTTTCTGTCCTACTCCACCATCTTCCCAGCATGCCCCGTTTTGTTTCTGGACATCTCCTAGAGTCGTTAACATTGTCTTGCCCAATTCTAATTTTAAAAAAAAAATTATTTTTCTTCAGTGAGCTTTTGTACCTTTATTTCATCTAGCCAATTCTGCTTTTTGAGGAGTTCTTTTCTTCAGAGAATTTTTGTGCCTCCTTTTCCAGTTGGCCAATTCTGTTTCTCAAGATGTTATTTTCTTCAGTATTTTTGGTGCTTCTTCTACCGAGCAATTAATTCTTGTTTCGTAATTTTCTGTCATTATTCTCATTTCTTTTCCTCGGCGCCTCTTATATCTTTCTTGAACTCTTCCCAGAATTCTTGTTGGGCTTGGGAATGCTTTGGCTATAGTGTATTCATGTTGTCGCCTCCTTCTGAGCTTGCCTCAGTTTTCCTTGCCATAGCAGAACCTTTCTATGGCCAAGTTCTTTTTTTGTTCTTGGCTCATTTTTCTTGACCTTGAACTTTATGTGAAAGTTGGGCTCTGCTCCTGTGGGGGTGGGAAAGGACTACGCCAAGCCTGGTACTTTTCCATGCTCCTGTTTTCAGAGCTAGTTCTGGGGCTCTGTAAAGTTTTTGGTGCTTCCAAGGTTGTGTGATCCAACCTCACCGCTCTTCTGGTCCGCACCCTGGTCTGTACCCAGAAAGAGCCCCTGCTCCCTGGCACCCCAGCAGCTGCAAGCACCAGAGCTCCTCTCTGCCTTGGACCTCTGCAACACAAACATGCCTTTCTGCCCTGGAAGTGCTTCCCCACAATGTCTCTGGGCTGAAGCTGCTGCCTCCAAAGCCCACTGCTGGTTGGGACCAGACTCCACCCCAGTGTCCTGGACCTCTCCTTCCTAAGTTTCCTTATGCTGGAAAAATGTCTCACCGTGACCTCTTATTGACTTCACTGCTGTAAAGTTTGATTTGAGGTAATATTTTAAAGTTGTTTAGAGGGGAATGTTGGAAGAGTTCAGTGACATCTTGGTTCCTTCTACTTAATCAATGTTTCTTTAATTCATTTGCCTACCAAGCTGCCTCACATCTTAGTTGTCATTGTAAAAGAAATCCACAGTTAATACCTTATCAAGTGTTGACTAACATCTAGCTGAGAAGAAGGATCGGGTTCATAAATCTAGAACTGGGAGGAACTTTAAAGGTCACTCTAATCCATCCCAAGTCCCCCCAAAAAAGTGTTCAATGCACATTTTACAGACAAACAAACTGGGGCCCATAGAGTTTAAATTTAACCGAGGTCACACAGAGAGCAAGGTGGGAGTCAGACTCCAGCTCATGTTATTCCAAAGTCCAGAATTCTTTCCACTGTATTGTTATGGGAGTACAAGGAGAAGATGCAAAAAAAATAGTTGGGAGGTAGAGAGATGCCAACTCCCCCCAGGGGCCTACCCACACCTAAGCTGGGCCAGCCTGTGACAGAAAGGAGGCGTACAGCAAAGAGTATTGAGCATCTCAATCTTGTCACTCTCCCCAAAGGTCCTTAGGATTTCCCTTTCAGTTCCACTATGGACCTGTCTTCCAATAACACCTCCTCATCCTTTCACAGACTCCTGAGATTCAGTGTTAGAAGGGAACTAAGAGATCATCAAGTCAAACCTCATTTTACAGAGAGATAAACTGAGGCCCAGAGAAGTTGTGGTGAACCAGAATATTGGTGGAACTGGGGAGATGCCAATTAACCTCAACACTCCCCCAGTACCACCTAAGACTCTTGTGAGCAAGGAATCTAAAATGCAGACCTGGGACAGTTAGAAGTATGTAGTTTTGAGGACTTTGGAGGGAAGGAGTTACCTTTGTTAACTGTCTTTAACCTTGAGTGGTGGGTGGAAGCTCTCCTCTTTACAAACTTCATTTTAATCTCATGGGGACATGCTTTTACCTGGGGATATTTGACAATAAGTTCATTAAATGTATCATTTGTCTAAACCCCTGAGTAAGGAAGGATCCACTGAACGCTTAAGTTCTGAGTGATCCCTGACACCAGATTAGGAGAGGTCATAGAGCTAGAAAATGGAAAAGCAGTTACTCAAATCCAGTTTCTCTAGCTCCAGATCCATTGCTTATTCCATTACCCTCTCTACCTCTTCCATCAAACTCCCTCTGCTGTAAGCTGAGTCTGCTGAGAAAGAGGCTGAAAAAAAGGATAATTTTGATCACATTAAATTAAAAAGTTTTTGCACAAAGTCAATACAACCAAGAGTAGAAGAGAAGCAGAAAGCTGGGAGACAATTTTTACAGCCAGTGTCTCTGATAAAGGCCTCATTTGCAAAATACATAGAGAACTGAGTCAAACATGTAAGAATACACATTATTCCCCAATTGATAAATGGTCAAAGGATATGAACAGGCAATTTTCAGATGAAGCAATTAGAGATATCTATAGTCACATGAAAAAATGCTCTAAAACACTATTGATTAGAGAAATACAAATTAAAACAACTGTGAGGTACTATATCACACCTATCATATTGGTCATCATGACAAAATAGAAAAATGAAAAATGTTGGAGGAGGTGGGAAAATTGAACCACTAATGCATTGTTGGTGGAATTGTGAATTAATCCAGTCATTCTGGAGAGCAGTTTGGAACTATGTCCAAAGGGCTATTAAACTGTACATACTCTTTGATCCAGCAATACCACTACTAAGTTTGTATCCCCAAAAGATCATAAAAAAGGGAAAAGGAGGGGCAGCTAGGTGGTGCAGTGAGTAGAGCACCAGCCCTGGAGTCGGGAGGACCTGAGTTCAAATCCAGCCTCAGACACTTGACACATGTACTAGCTCTGTGACCTTGGGCAAGTCACTTAAACCCAATTGCCCTGCCAAAAGCAAAAAAGAAAAAAAAAGAAAAGGAAAGGAAAAGGAGCCACATGTATAAAAATCTGTATAGCAGCTCTTTTTGTGGTGGCAAAGAATTGGAAATTGAGAGGATGCCCATCAATTGAGGAATGGCTGAACAAGTTGTGGCATATGAATGTAATGGAATATTATTGTGCTATAAGAAATAATGAACAAGTGAATTTCAGAAAAACCTGGAAAGACTTACATGAACTGATGCTGAGTGAAGTGAGCGGAACTAGGAGAACATTGTACAAAGTGCCAGCAATATTGTGTGAGGGACCAACTTTGATAGACTTAGCTCTTCTCAGCAGTGCAATGATCTCAGACAATTCCAAAAGACTCATGATGGAAAATGCTATCTACATCCAGAGAAAGAACTATGGAGTCTGAATGCAGATTGAAGTGTACTATTATCTCTCTCTTTTTTTCTGTCTCATGGTTTTCTCTTTTGTTCTGATTCTCCTTTCACAACATGACCAATGTGGGAATATGTTTAATATGATTGTACATGTATAACCAGTATCAGATTGCTTGCTGTCTTGGGGTGGGGGGAGGGCAGAGAGGGGGAAAATTTAGAACTCAAAATCTTATAAAAGTGAATGTTGAAAACTAAAAATAAATAAGTTTAATAAAGTAAACAAATGAAATTATTTTTTAAAAAAGGCCGAAAATTTAGTGTCTGATGAGGTGGCAATCAATTTCTTTTCTTCTTCCTTGCCTTGGGGATTTGTATTATGATCAGGACAATGCCTTCAACCTCCAACCCCCAAGAGAGATGTTTTGGTCTCACGGGAAAAATGTTAATGGTAGAATTTCTAGCACTGTGGCAGGTGAAGAAGAGAGCTATGTTTGGATAGGAGGCTTTCTATACCATCATGTAGGTGACCACCAGTCTCCTCTGTAAGTCTAGTAGTAGGAGTCAGGGTTTATTTTTTGTTCGTTCTCCAGGACTTAAATCTCTTTCTTTCAAAGTGCTTCTATAGTTGAACTGTCTCCAGGATGCCTAAGATAGTGCTGCTCATGAGAATGACCAGATAATCCACAGTCCATGGTTCTTTTTAAGTTGTAGAAAGAACCAACTTTACCAGTAGAAGAGGAAAAAAATTTTCCACCACTCCCTGAACACTAGCTATCCAACAAGAGCATCATCCTCTACCTAGGTATTGTTTACTCCCATTTTACAGATGAAAAAAGTGAGGCTCAGAATGGTATTGCAGTTAGTTAAGACAACATGAGAGTGAGAGAGGAGAGGCTAGCTGCTCAGACTGGGCCTCCTGGAGGGACTGCACAGATTGACAGCAGGTTCGGAAACTTGATTTTATCCAGTCATGCAGAGGCTCTAGAGGACTGAGTCCCACTAACAAAACACACAAAAAATGGACTAAGAAACCAAGTTGTAAATTTAATCAGGTAATACCAAGATATAATAGAACCTCCAAGATGACAAGCATACTCATAGCAATAGGTCCACATATTCTCAAGCCAAGAAGAAAGTTCTTACACATAATACCAGAATATCAGAGCTGGAAGGGAACTTAAAATATTGGAGTTAGAATGGTAGAGACATTATACACCATCTCATTCCAAAGACCTCATTTGTCCCAGGAGGAAACTGAGGCTCAGAGAGAGACTGTGACCAGCTAAAGGTCCCACAGCAATTAAGCAGGAGAGTAGGACTGAACCCAGGATGTGGGCTTGTAAGGCTAGGGCTCTTTTCACCACACTACACTGCCTCCCACCCGCAGACTGTGCTGACTCCTACCAAATCGTCCAAAAGTTTCCAGCTGAGCATTGGACTATGACAAAGATCATCGAATTACAAATCTCACAATAAGAAAGAAAAGTGCTTTGAACTCAGTAGGTGCCAAAAAGATGCTTATTGAATTGAAAAGAACTGTATTGGTCTCATAAGAAATCAAATATAACCCATACGTGATCAAGGACTGCCCTCCAGAAGTTGAATGGTCTTAATGGATAATGTGAGCTATGTTGATATCTCTGTTCAGCCAAACAGCAGCCAAGCCAGCCAAAAAAAAATCTGTGGTCGTCAAGCAGGGCACCTTCTGTGCCATTAGTGCTAGGGAAATACTGACCAAACCTTATTCTTTAATACAACTTGGGAGGCACCGTCAAGGAGATAGCAGCCAATGGTGGGATATGAAACATATATATGAATCTAAAGATGGGTCAAATTTTAATAGCTAGCAACATGGAGGAGAGTATTGTGAGCAGAGTATCATGGAGTTTAGAGCTGAAAGGGATTAGAGATCACCTAGTCAGACTCATTTTATGGAAGAGGAAGCTGAGCCTTACAGAGGTGAAATGACTTCAAACATCCAGCTACAAAAAGCAAAGCTGAAATTTGAACCCTAGTCTTTTGATTCCAAGTCCAATGCTCTTCATGCTACCCCATGCACAAGCAAAACTCTGCCTGCATATGCAACAAGTCAGAGCATTTTTGAGAAACTGTGAATGGTCCATTTTAAAGGAAAAAGATAGTATGTATAAGGGGATCTATAGGAGAAGAAAATGGTTAAAAAACGGTGGGACCTGGCTCTTTGGGAGTTTGACTGCTGGGTTATGGAGCTTTGACCTCATCCTATAGGAAAAGCAGGATATCCATGAGCTAGGGAGTGATGGTGTCACAGAATTACTTTAGGGAGATGAATCTGGAAGCCTACATCAATGGGTTAGGTGGGATAGGCTGGGCAAGAGAGTATTGCAACAGTCCAGATGAGAAGTGACGCCCCACACATCCAGGGCTATGAGAGTGGGTATGGAAAGAATTGGACAGATGTGAGAGAAATTGAGGAGGAAGAACTTAATTACTGCCTGGCTATGGTGACAAGAGAGGAGGATAGTGTCAAAAATGACTCCGACACTTAGAGTCTGGGTGCCTGGGAGGATGGTAGTTGAGGCACAAGTTGGGAAAGGACTCAGCTTTGGGGAAATAAAGATGATTTTAGTCTAGGATGTGTATAGTTAGGACATCCTGGACTGGAAGTTAACCAACAGCTTTATCTGGAATGTAGACTTGTAGACTTAGAAGAATTTGAATAGAGGATCTAACTGTAGTCTGGGAGCGAAAGAGGTAACCAAGGGAGAGAGTGAAGAGAAAGAATAGAAGAAAATCAAATATAGAACCTTGGGAGCTCAGCGGTGGGAGAAAAAGAATGAGCCTGCAGGGGAGACAGAGAAAGAGCAGTCAGACAGGAGAGGGTCACAGAATCCAAAATGTCCAACAAATGCCTGTTCACTCCTAGAATCTCAGCCTGGAAGAGACCTCGCAGGCCATCTAATCTGACTTGTACTTGAGCAGGAATCCCCTGTACAACATCCCTGAAAAGGAGTTGTCCAGTCTTTGAATGTGAAAGATCATTGGCACTGCCCCACCACCCTACCCCCATTGTGCCCAATACCATGGGACAGCCCTAAATGTTTGGAGGTTTTTTCCACTATTATTCAGGTGAAACCAATCTCTCTGCAACTTATGCCCATTAGCAGAAGAGTAATTAGTCAGTTTCAGAAAAACCTGTAACTAGGAAACAGTCTTTACAGCAAGTGTCGATAAAGGCCTCACTTACCAAATACATTGAGAACAAATTTATAAGAATACAAGTCATTTCCCAATTGCCAAATGGTCAAAAGATATGAACAGGCAGTTTTGAGATAAAGAAATCAAGGCTATATATAGGCATATGAAGAAGGGCTCTAAATTACTTTCAATTAGAGAAATGCAAATTAAAGCCACTCTGAGGTAGCGCCTCACACCTATCATATTGGCTAACATGACAAAAGGGGAAAAGAAAAAATGTTGGAGAGTATGTGGGAAAATTGGGATGCACTGTTGTGAATTGGGATCTACTGTTGGGTGGAGTTGTGAACTGATCCAACCATTCTAGAGAGTTATGGAACTATCCCCAAAAGGCAACCAAGCTGTGTATACCTTTTGATCTGGCAATAACACTGCTAAGTCCTTATCCCAAAGAGATCATAAAAAAAGAAAAAATGACTTACATGTACAAAAATATAGTAGCCCTTTTTGGCAAAATTTTGGAAACTGAGGGGATGCCCATCAACTAGGGAATGGCTGAACAAGCTGTGGTATATCAATGTAGTGAAGCATTATTGTGCAATAAAAAATAATGAACAGGCAGATTTCAGAAAAATCTGGAAAGACTTGTACGAACCAATGCAAAGTAAAATGAGTAGAACCAGGAAAACATTGTAGATAGTATCAGCAACATTGTGTGATGATCAACTATGAATGACTCAGCACTTCTCACTAACACAATGATCCAAGACAAATACAAAAGACTCGTGAAGGAAAATGCTATCCACATGCAGTTAACAAACTGATGGATTCTGAATGCAGATTGCAGCATACTTTTGTCACTTTATTCTTAAGTTTTTTCATGGTTTTTTCTTTTGATCTGTATCTTCTTTCACAACTGTGACTAATATGGAAATATGTTCTACATGATAGCACATATATAATCTATATCAAATTGTCTACCATTTTAGGAATAGGGAAGGAGAGAAGAGGAAGGGGGGAGAAAAATTTGAACTCAAAATCTTGTAAAAATGAATGGTAAAAATTTTCTTGACTTGTAATTGGGAAAAAATAAAATACTATTTTAAAAAAGAAAATGATGAAGAAATTCAGAAGCTGCTAAATGGAAAATGAGAACTCCACAAGGGTTACCATCTGGATAGCTCATGCATCTCTAAGAAGAGCAGCATTTAACACCATCAAAAGTAAAGTACAAGCAAAGCTTAGAGAGATGCAAGATTCTTGGCTAAGTAAGAAAGCAGATGAAATTCAGTTTCATACTGATAGTAATAACCCAAAGTGTTTCTATGATGCCCTGAAGGCTATTTATGGGCCAAAGACATTTGGTGCATCAGTGCTGATAGGACATGATCCTGGTTAGATGGGCTGCACACTTCCATAGTGTTCTCAACAGACTGTCATCAATCAATGCAGATGCCATTGACTACTTACCTCAGATTGAAATCAATCCTTCTCTAGTCAAATTTCCAACTGGGTAAGAGGTTTTGAATGCCATTAGGCTCTCATGTGGCAAAGCACCTGGTATTGATTCTATTCCAGCTTAGATTTACAAGGTGAGGGGTCCATTGCTCTAAAAAACTGACTGACTTTTCCCAGGTTATATGGCAAGAGGAGCTTATCCTCTAGGAGTTCAAGGATGCTGTAGTAGCAATTTAGATTTGAAGATCTTTCCTACCCATTAATAGGCCATGTGACCTTCTTACATCACAGGAAGCTTAAGTCACATGTGGTGGGAAGAGCTTCCTGACAGGAAAAGAAAGTTATGTCACAGAAAATGCTGAGAGAGAGAGAGAGAGAGCAGTTACAGCTGCTAATGGATGCTAATGGCTCCTATCGTAAGAATTAGAGCTGAACAGGCTGACTTAGCTGTCCTATGAGTTTGTTTTTGGGAAGACCCCAGCAGGGAGTCAGAGAGGTTTTGGGATGGTGAGGCTTCATGTTGTGATATTGTGTTTTATGTTCCTTGTTGTTATGATAAAGTGGGCTAACTGACTGTGGGAGCTGAACATTCGGTTATGGGATGTGGCTCTCTGGTGTCTGAATAAATGGTTTACTTCTGACTTCTATGTGGAGAGTATCATATACTTTGTGATACAGAACCACATAGACATTTTGACAATTATCATCTACATTGTTATTATTGCCTTACTGATACAGATGCCTCCATTGTCTATATCTATAAAGGTAAAGGAAATAGGTTGACTTGTAACAATCATGGCGGGTCTCTCTCTTTGTCATCGTTGACAAGATTCTTGCCTGAAGCTGACTCTTCACCTAAAAGATGGTTATCTACCAGAGAGCCAGTGTGGCTTCAGAAAGGGCCAAGGAATAGTTGATATGGTGCACCCAGAGCCATTGTGCTGACCTCATCGTTGAATGCCTATGAAACCTGGACAGTCTACCAGTGGCATGCCAGGAAAATATATTGCTAGAGATCTAGTAGTGGAATTGCTGGATCAAAGGGTGTGCATGGTTTCATAGCCCTTAGCCATACTCCCAAATTGCTCTCCAGAATGGTTGGATCAACTCACAACTCTGCCACCAGGGCATTAGTGTCTCAATTTTCCAACATCTTCTGCAACATTCATCATTTTCCTTTTCTATCATATTAGCAAATCTAATACGTTTCAGGTGGTACCTCAGAGTTGTTTTAATTTGTACTTCTAGATAGTTATTTAGAGCATTTTTTTCATGTGACTATAGATAGTTTTGATTTCATCATCTGAAAACCACCTGTTCATATCCTTTGGCCATTTATTTTTTCTTTATAAATAGTATTTAATTTTTTCAAATTATATGTAAAGATAGTTTTCAACATTCATTTTTATAAGATTTTGAGTTCCAGATTTTTCTCCCTCCCATCCTTCTCCACTCCCCAAGATGGCATGCAATCTGATATAAATTATACATGTGCAATAATGGAAACATCTTTCCTTATTAGTCATGCTGTGAAAGAAGAATCAGAAGAAAAGAGAAAAGCCACAGGAACAAAAATCGTGAAAATAATATTCTTCAATCTGCATTCAGACACGATGGTTCTTTCTCTAGATGTGGCTAGCATTTGCTATCATGAATCTTTTGCAATTGTCTTGGATCATTGTGTTGCTAGGGAGAACCAAATCTATCACAGTTGATCACTGCACAATGTTACTCTTATTGTGTACACTGTGCTCCTGGTTCTGCTCACTTCACTCAATATCAATTCATGTAAGTCTTTCCAGGTTTTTCTGAAGTCCACCTACTCATCATTTCCTATAGCACAACAATATTCCATTACCGTAATATACCATTTCTTATAGCACAATAATATTCCATTAACACAATATACAACTTGTTCAGCCATTCCCCAACTGATGGGCATTTCATCAATTTCCAGTTCTTTGTCACCACAAAAACACCTGCTATAAATATTTTTGTATATGTGAGTCCTTTCCCCTTTTTTATGATGTCTTTGGGATGCAGACCTATTAATGCTATTGCTGAATCAAAGAGTATGCGCAGTTTGATTGCCCTTTGGGCATAGTTACAAATGGTTCTCCAGAATGGTTGGATTAGTTCACAACTCCTCCAACAATGCATTGGTGTCCCAATTTGCTCACACCTCCTCCAACATTTATCATTTTCCTTTACTGTCATATTAGCCCATCTGGTAGGTGTGAGGTGGTACCCCAGAGTTGTTTTAATTTCATTAGTCAATAATGATTTAGAACATTTCTATATGACTAATTTCATCTGAAAACTGCCTGTTCGTATCTTTGACCAATTGTCAATTGGTGAATGACTTGTCTTCTTATAAATTTGACTCAGTTCTCTGCATATTGGAGAAATGAAGTCTGTATCAGAGACATTGCTATGAAAACTACTTCCCAGTTTAGTTGAATGGTGGTCTTAATGAATAATGTGAGCTATGCTAATATCTCTTTCCATGCATAGAGCAGCCAAGCCACCAAAGGACATGTGGCCATCAGTCAAGGCAACCTCTATCCAAACAGTGCTGAGGAAATACTGACCAGTCCTTACTCTGTGATACAATTTGGTAGCAATCTCAAGGAGATAGCAGCCAATGGTAGGATGTAAAACATATACATGAACCTAAAGATGGGTTAAATTTAAATAGGTAAAGGAAAGTATTCTGGGCTGAGTATCATGGGGTTTAGAGCTAGAAGAGATTAGAGATCACCTTGTCAGACTCTCTCATTTTATGGAAGAAGAAGCTGAGCCTAACAAGGTGAAATGACTTCAAGCAGCAAACATCTTGATTCCAAGTACAATGTTCTTTGTACTACCCCATGCATATGCATCTTTGAGATACTGAATGGTACACTTTAAAGGGAAAAGATAGTATGTATAGGGAACTCATGGGAAAAGAAGGTGGATAAGAAAGGGTGGGATCTGCCTCTGGGAGGTGGGGGGCATTGACTGCTGGTTTAAAGAGCATGGACCTTATTCTATAGGCAATAGGAGATTCAGGGTATCCTTGAGCTGGGGAGTGATAGTGTCACTGAGTTGCTTTAGGGAGACGAACCTGGCAGCCTATATCAATGGGATTGGTGCGACAGGGAGGCTGAGCAAGAGAGTGTTGCAACAGTCCAGATGAGAAGTGATGCCACACACATCCAGGGCTAGGTGAGTGGAGATGGAAAGAATTGGACAGATGTGAGACAGATTAAGGAAGACGAACTTAGTTAGTGACTGGCTCTCAGGACAAGAGAGGAAGTTGGAATCAAAAATGACTTAGAGTCTGGGTGCCTGGGAGGATGGTGGTACCAACAAGAGATGGAGGCACAAGTTGGGAAAGGACTCAGCTTTGGGGAAATAAAGATGATTTCAGCCCAGGATGCATATAGTTGGAACATCAAGATGCAGCTAACCAAAGGTAGTCATACATCCTGAACTGGAAGTTAACCAACAGCTTGATCTGGAATATAGCCAAGGAATGATCTGAATAGAGGTTTTAACTGTATTCTAGGAGTGAAAAAGTTTACCAAGGGAGAGAGTGAAGAGAAGGAATAAACAGGATCAAGGGTAGAATCTTGGGAGTTCTGGGGCAGAAGAAGGAGAAGGATCCTGCAGAGGAGAGGAGAAAGAGCAGTCAGATTGAGGAAGAGAAGAGTGACAAATGTCCTACAAATGCCTGTCCCCTCCGAGAATCTCAGAGGCCATCTAGTCTGACTTGTACTTGAGCAGTGATGCCCTGCACAACATCCCTGGAAAGGAGTTGTCCAGTCTTTGATTGCTGACCTTCAGTGGGACTGCCCCACCACTCTACCCCAACCATGTCCAATGTGGCCCATTACACCATGGGACAGCCCAAATTCTGTGGAAATTTTCCCCCTATTATTCAAGTGAAACCAGTCTCTCTGCAACTTCCTTCAAACAGCAAAAGAGGAATCACTCAAGGAGATTAAGGAAGAATCAGAGAGGTAGCTGAGGGAAAAAAGAATCTTCAAGAATAAGTGATAGTGAAGAGAGTCAAAAGCTACAGAGAAATAAAGGATGTCCGATAAAAGACACTTGGATGTGTTGCTTTGGAAAGGTATTGGAGAGCAGTTTAGTAGGGTGGTAAGAACAAGATCCATGTTACAGGAGAGGAGATTCTGGGAAATGAGGAAATTGTGGGTGGGTACAAAAGAGAAAGAGTAACTGTACCCCACTGCATCCTTGAGCATGTGCAAGTTTTCACAATGAAACTAGATGCGTATTCAATATTGGAACTGTACATCATGTACTGGCTGCATGGCACCAATTCCACATCTCTTCATGTTTATTGAAGGGATCTTTACCTCCTGATCAACTAACTCTATGTCATATTGTGTGACCATCAGGAACACAAACATCTTCATCTCATTGAGGGCAAAGAACCTCCCAGGACAGATGGAGGGGCCAGCACTCCATGACAACATGTGAGATTTGATCCTTTTTCCTTTCTTGTGGAAAGTTACTTTTCTGCTGCCATCAGGGTTCAGGAAACGGTCATATTTGAATGTAGTGGGATCTGGGTAGATTTCTGGATCCATATGGAAAAAAGGGTAGGAGAAGATGGACACTTTATCTCCCTGGTGGAGGGCATACTCCCTGCCATCATCCATTCTCTGGATCATGTCCTCCATGACCATCCTGGTCAGGATAGGGGCAACCACCAGGCATAATGTCTCTTCCATGACACTGTCCAGCACTGGGGTCTGCTGCAGCATACTATACTCAACAGTGATGGGCACCCCACTGGTCTTATCTCTTGCCCCATTTTCCTGAGGACTCTTTCTGCCTCCTCCCTCACAGCCTTCAGAGCCTGGGGATTCTTCAGGAGGAAGAGAAGGGCCCAGAAGGACACAATACCTGTGTTGCCCTGGGAAGCCCAAAGCAATATCAGATAATACTTGCTCTGTCCAATCTCAGGCACTCCCTTGTCAGCCAGCTTCCGCTGAAGGTTATGGGTCCGTTCACTTACATTATCCTTCTCCATGATATGCTGTGGAGAGAGAACATCCCAGAAGAAGTGTTTGAGTCTCCTCATTTCTTGCCTCTCCTTAGGCAAGAGTGCTGAGAAACATGCCCGGGGAAAGAGAATGTCAAATTTCCTGAATTCCTCATAGACTTTTTGAGATTGGAGGAGGTCCTGAGCATGGCCTGCCTTACCATGAGTAGGTAAGTTCCCAAATACTGCTAGGTAACCAGCTCTGAAGACAGTGTTGTAGCAGTATTGAAATAGCCCATCCTGCTTCCACTCCTGGGGTCTTGGTCTCATACCAGCATCAGCTTCTAGCATCAGGACCTTCAGGCTATCCATCATGACCTGGGTCATACCAACCAAACCAGTACCCATCAAGTACTTGCGGGTGTTATTCATTATCATTTCTCCTTGATTTTTCAGTTTTCTGATACCAAAGATTTTGAACAACAACTCAGATGCAAACTCAGAACCATCCAGCTTGCTTCTGTCCTCCTTCAGAATGGCATCAAAAGACAAAGGATCTGTGACATAGGTGATGTATTGGCCGGCAAACTGAACAGTGAAGATGTCCCCATGACGTTCTTGCATCTTCTTCAGGAAGTGGGAGGCATCCTTACAAAAGTCCCAAGCATAGCCCAGCCAAGGGATGAGGCCTCTGTCCAGAGAGAGCTCTCCAACTCTCCTCTGGCGCAAGGCCCCGAGCCTATACAACGCTACCAGGACAGTGGTCACCAGGACTATCAACACAGAAGCCCAGAATTCCATCACCACACCGCAAGGGATCTGTGTTCCCAGGCCACTCAGAAGAATGAAAGTGCTTTTTGATGATGAGACACTTTTATGAGCATAGGAAAGACCCCTGCTGCCTGTACCTTGTCCTGTTCCTAACTTTGTACAAGAGGTTAACAGAATTAGGCCAGAAAGCAGCTGTTGTGCTGCGCTTACTGTTTTCAGAAGCCCGAGGAGGGACAAAGGGAGAAGAGCCAGAAAAGGTCAGGAGATATTTAGGAGGAGGGGGAAGCCAAAATTGTATTTAAATTGTAGTTTACCTTTTGGGGCCCCGCCAAAAGGCCTTGGGAAGCAACAAATACAGACAGGTACACTCATATCTCAGCAGCAATCAATTGTGGTTCAGCAAGCATCATGAAATCCTCTGACTATACCCTGTCAGAGCGGGGAAGGAAGTTTGAACACAGAATGGAGAAGATCAGAGCCATAAGGACTCTGAGAGTTTCTGGCAAAATCTTATTTTCATGGAGATGATGTGAAGGAAACAGGTTAGGTGAACCTAAAAGGTTTGCACATAAGTGGCACTTGTTATTGAGCCTTTTCACTCATGTATGACTCTTTGTGACCCCATTTGGGGTTCTCTTGGGAAAGATACTGGAGTGGTCTCCTATTTCCTTCTCCTGCTCATTTTAAAGGTAAGGAAACTGAGGTAAACCAGGTTAAATGACTTTACCAGTGTCATACAGTTAAGTGTCTGAGACAGGATTTGAACTCAAGTCTTCCTGACTCTAGACCTAGCATTCTATCCACTGTGTCACCACTTAATCCCTTATCCATAACATTTCCCACATCATTCCTCCTCTCTTCTTCATGTCATTTGGTTTTATTTTGTTTTGTTTTTGCATTCTAGTTCAATGGCCCTTGTGAGTGACATTTCTAGGGTGGGAAAAATGAAGATTGCTCTTCCTCCAACACCTGTATTGACAAGACAGTAGGGGAGACTCAGACAGATAGTATGTGGGGAGAGAAGCCCAAAGCATACCAGGTGGGAAAGCTCCTTCCTCCCTCCCCCAAGATCATTTCTCACACTGTGGGACTCTCACCTGTTCCCCCTCCCTGCCTTTAATTCCATCTCTTGAGGAGCCATGTACTTCAGTGCTAGAAGGGACCTCAGCACTCAGAGTCCAACACCATCATTATGCAGAGGGAACCTAATGGGCATTTTATCTCCATTTCTCTGGACTCCATCACCCACAACGCTTTAGGGCCTGGAGAGTTTCATTGATTGGGAGAGGGTGCTGAACCTCACAGCCCAGTGAGCATGGGTGAGACAACTAGTAAAGTAGGGGAGGAGTAACATCTACTAGAATGCTTGACAAGGAGGACAGGCTAAATTTTCCTAAAACCCCACCAAGTAGGCTGGTCTCATTTTTCTCTATGTAACACCACACTTAGAATTCCCTTGACCAACTCACACTGCCACTGGCTGGCTTGAATACCCAGAGGAGTGGCTGTTACTGCATCCAAGGACTTGGGGAGTCTACTAATGCTGTGGGTGACTAGCCTTCTTAACACTATCTCAGGAGCCCCCACTGATAGACTTCTCCCTAACTAGCCAGTAAACTCAGTTCCTTAACAAAGTCATTTACTTACTCAAGTGCCCTAGCAAAGATCCTAGTTACATTGTATGTCCACTCATCTGGGGCACACTCTCCCACAAACCTATCCAGAGCTCAGGAGAGGGAAAGAGTGGGCACAAACTTAAAGTACCATGGCAGTAAGGCACATGTGTAGGAGACACATCTGGCCAAGGCAACTCACGCTTCTGGTACTACAGGGCACAATATCTCTGGTGAACCAGTGACTCACCTGGGCTTGCCCCCCAGGATGCAATCTGGTCTCCCTAAGGTAGAAGGGACAATCTGCTGGTAAACTGAATGAAGAGAGTTGTGAGGTGGTTGTATGCTGTCTTGATTTTTCTATATGTGTACTTACTGCACAACACAGTGCTGGACACATAGTGAGGGCTCAATACAAGTTTTTTCATTCGTTCATTTCACTTGTTCATTCACAAAATCTTAAGGACCCCTGGCTGGGTAGGTAGTACTGATGATTTGAGCTACTTTGGCCACAGTGCTTTAGGGGCCGCTTCACTCATTGGGAAAGGCATCTGAGTGTCAGAGCCCAGAAGGAGCAGAAAGTGAGGGACACTTATCTGAACGGTTTCTGCTGTATTTTTTTTGGAGGCAATCAAGGTTAAGTGTCTTACTCAAGGTCACACAACTAGTAAGTGTCTAAGGCCAGATTTGGACTCAAGTCCTCCTGACTTTAGGGCTGGTGCTACATCCACTGGCCCACCTAGCTTCCCCTAAATAGAGGAGTTTTTAAAGAGCTAGGAAGAGGAAGCTAGAAGAAGAACATGACCACTGGGACCTGGGATGGACAGCAGAAACAGAAATGGCACCAAGGTGCTGATAAGATATGTGGGATTCACCCTCAAGAGAGCATGTATGCATTGCAGCAACTGACAATCCAATGGTCCAAGTCCCAATGTCTTTTGCTCTGGTCCACATGGTGGACAGGGAGCTTCAATCTGTCTCCAGCAGCCCTTTGCCCCATGCACCCTGAAGGACCAACAGGAAGTCTCTCTCAAGGACAAAGGAAGGAAGGGAAAGAAAACTCAATTCCAGATGCCAACTGGGTTTTTCCAGGCATGCCCAGATCTCATAATAGAGATGCCTTTGTGGGGCACAGAGCCCACTGCATTCCCCCATCACTTGCAGGGTATCTGGGGTGGTGGGGTGGGGAATGAAGGAGATTGCTTCCTTTGATTGGCTGCTTGTATCTTCAAAGCTAGTGAGACTGAGCCATTCACTGTTTTTGGCTGTGCTCCTTTCAGCAACTCTTATCTGCTGGATCCTTCATGAACTCAACCAGAGAGAAGGAGGGACTCTTTTTCACCTGACTCAAAGAAATAGGCCTGTTTTTGTTTTTGTTCTGTGTTGTTTGTCCTCAGTTTCTGGTGCCAGAGGTAATTCCTCAGAGGACCAAGAATTCAAGCCCTGGGGACCTTGGAGCCAGGATTGTAGACAGGGTGGTGCAGCCAGCTAGCCCTAAATGGAAGCTCTGAAGAGCCAGGGTGCCTAGGGCTTGAGCTCAAGGTGGGTTTTGGATTTGGGACTGGGACTGTACCCCTTCTCCTTCCCAGTTCCCCTCCCTAACTCACTTTAAAAAACTCTCTCTTGATCTCAGTTGCAAGTCTATTGATGTATTTCCTTCCCAGCTGGACCTTGACTCAGTGTCACACCTTGACACCAAGTTTCTTTTCTTTTAAGTAAGACAAGGGCTGAGGTTGTTTCTTGCAAACTAGGAATGGAGCTATTAACCCAGTCAAGTCCCTTATATTAAACCTTTTTGCCATGTAATTTACTGCTCTCGGTGTTGTCAGGCTGAAAATGAGCAAAGCTCAGAGAAATGGGATCTGTTGTTGTTCTCACTATTATCATTCCCATAACCAGCATCATCTCATCAAGCCTGGTCACAACTTAAATAAAAGGAAATAGATCACTGACAATCATCTCAGCTGAGCCGGGAGCTCTAGGGCAGAAGCTACAGAGAGGATTTAGGCTTAATATTAGTATAATAACACAAAATTGCTGCTGAGCCCAGAGAACCTAAGGCATTTGCACTCTCTCGCCCTCTGGCCCCATTCATGTGGACCAAGGTTCAGGCCTAGGGAGCTAGTTGAGCCTTTTTTCCCCTCTAACCTTGTGGTTTCTTACGCCTCACCCCAGAGGCCCAGGGAAAATCACTTATAGCTTAGTTTTGGCTCAAGTCTGGGGTCTCCTTAGAGAGGGAGTAGAAAAAAACCACTCCAGGCACTGTATAGATGAGGTATGCGACAACTATGAATTCTCTCCGTACAAAAGGAATGTTTTGGAGCACATAGTGATGAAGACTTAAACAGGAAGCAGTAACTTATAACTATTATGATAATATGCTCCAAGGAGCTGGATACTGGAACATTGAAACATGAAGCACTTAGTTTTTGTCCAAACCATTTCCTCAAAGTCCGGGTCTTCTGTCAAGCCAGGCCAGGAACTATGCTCGTCCTCTTGGGATTCCGGAGCTTCTGAAGTTTTGAACTCATAAGGTTGCCTCTAATATTGGAAACGTCCATCTCAGGATTGCTTTTGGTCACCTTTGCTCAGGCAAAGAAATGCAAAGGAGAAGAGGCAGCCAGGGCCTTAATGTATGACTTAGGTTCCTCTGTACAACCATCTCTTCTAGTGGCCTTATGTGAGCAGTCAGCTTTTCTGCTGGGGGAATGGAAGGGGCACCTGGTGAATCCCAGAGAGAGGGTGTTCCAAGCAACACTTTCAGGAGAGTGAGAAGAAGAGAAAGAGCAGAACCTGCCTCTCCGTTTAAAGTCCTTGTCGAACACGGCGCTGGCCATTGAACTTATCCCGCCCGGCTGCTGACTGGCAGAGCCGCCCGCCCAGCCCGGCTCGGGCCGGCGGAGACTTTGCCACCCTTCCCCGGCTGCCGCCTCAGCCTCAGCTCCTGGCCTGCCCCCGGGGCTGGCTGGGCCCGGGCAGCGGCTGCCCCCCGCCTCAGCCGCCGACGCCCCCTTCTGAGCCCTGCCCAGCGCCCAGCAGCCGCCGCTCCCGCCGCCTTCATCCTCCCCGGCCCCGGCCCTTGCCCCCCGCCTCCCAAGCGGAGCTACAGCAGCACCCACCGAGGAGCCGCGGCCGCAGCCACAGCCGCGGCGCCAGCGACCGGGGTGATGTACCTGGGGCTGTTCAACTCCGTCGTGTGGCTCCGCACCCGCGTCTAAGCTTTCCTCGTCTGGGCCTATTTCGACCAGGAGTTCAGCATCACCGCGTTCACCGAGGAAGCGAAACAGGCTTTTACTCATGTATCTAAGCTGCTTTCTCAGTGTAAATCTGATCTTCTGCAAGAGCTTCTCACCAAGCAGGTACTCCAAGTGTTGAAGGAAAAAGTTGCTTCACTGCCTGACACCTATAAGACTGCCCTTGCTGCTGAATTAGATGAAATTGTATGCACTGCAACAGGTGACATCTCCATTTACTGAGATGATAAAGGAAGGAAATTTGTTCGCATCCTGATGTGCTTTTGGTGTCTAACCAGTGCCAAACTCCCTGATGAGACGTTAAGTGGAACCAAAATATTCCAAGTTCAGCTAGGGGATCAGAATGTAGAAACTAAATAGCTTCTTAGTGCAAACTATGAATTTCAGAGAGAGTTTACACAAGGAGTGAAACCTGACTGGACAATTGCAAGGGTGGAACATTCAAAATTATTAGAATAATCATTTTTCTCTTGGAAAATCAGGTTTTGGACTTTTAAGAACTGCTGTGACAAACTAAAAATAGAACTTTTTGGATCTCTTGTTCTCCACATAATCTATTCTGTGGATTAATTTTGTAGTACTTTGAAATATTTACAGTATCTTGGTGTTACACAATAAAAAATTTTCTTTTGCAGATCTTCACCACCTTATATAAAATACTTTTTTTAAAAATAGACTTTTTGATGTCGTAAATGATCACTACACATATGCCATCAGGCATGGATTTCATTACCCTTTAAAAGAGGTAATATAGAGGGATTATAAAACCCTAAAGACTTAGATATTTGGTGCTTAACTCACTTATAGTATTTAATCAAGTCAAACGGTTTTTTTTAAAGCCATAAATGAAATTTGTCTCTTGAAAGGGCTAGCTTTGCTGAAAAAGTCACACAAATTGTGACTTTCAACCAACTGAGTATTTTTCCTGGTTACTCTCCCCTCTCCTTTGTTCTCTCTCTTGCCTCCACTATTTTTTAAAGACTCGGTGACCTTGTCTCACTCAGGCTGGAAGTGCAGGGCCTACTCACAAGTCTGATCCCATTGCTTTCAGTTCACTTTCCAATCTGAGCCAGTTCACCTAAAGGCAAGCCCTTTTGAAGCTCACAGTATTGGGGATGGACTTAGCGTGGATAACCAGTCAGCTTTAGCCTACTATAACTCAGAACTCCAGCTTCCCCCAGTAGCAGGGACTACAGGTGTGTGCCACCACTAGCCCTGTGCCAATTGCTTAGTTTTCTTACTCAAAATTCCTTTGTCATTTTCATAAATATTTGATCGATTTGCCTTTCATAGTTTTCCCAGGTTATTTTGTGCTACATGGATGAAATAAAGCTATCAGTAGAAAACCAAGAACTCCAAGGAACTTTTAAGTGGCTGTTTGCATGTGATGTGGTAGACACCATTCAAAACAACTTAGCCCCTATAATAATTAAAACCAAATTCTCAACTTGGTGGTGAGTAGCACTCGGTTGTGTCTACTATGCTTTCCCTGGTTATCCTTTCCATCCTTGTGGTTGTTGAATTCCAATACTTAAGAGCAACATAATGACACATAATGCTTATATATGGCTTGTTTTTATAGACTTTTAAAAATCAAGTAAAAAAACCTGGGAGAATTTTCTTCTTACGGGGACTTTACTGTTGTCTTCTATTCAGAAAAATCCTTAAACTCTAAAAATGACTTGCTTCTATCCTTGAAATTATCATAACACTTTTTAAACAAAAAAAAAAACAAATGGAAAAATTTTTTTTATCTGAAGCTTCTTAGTTGCATTCCTCAGAGAAATAAAGCATGGTAATCAGTGCCCCTATAAAAAATAAATGGAAAAGGACAAAACAACCATTGATAAGATTTATGCTAGTATGTGTTTGCATTATTTTCAGTTTTAGGCCCGGGTTAGTTTACTATTTTTTCACTTGTATAACACATAAAGCCCAAAAATGTCTTTGCTAAAAATTTGTTGCATGGTAATCTGGTTCTGAATCTAATAACATTGTTGCCTTAAAGAAATTTCATAGTTCATGCTGTTGTCATCAGCATGCATTTGAGACAGACAGAAAAAGTATTCAGATTAGCCAGAATTTTTCTCCACAATGATCAGTCGGTAAATGTTCATTGTGCATGTACTCTTTGGTGAGCACTGTGCTAGGTTCTGCAGGAGGTGGAAAAGAAGCAGAGGAAAGTTTTCCCGGCTAACTTCATATTGTAATAACATCATTAATGTATAACTTATAACGTTGTTCTTATGTAACTAACTATTCCCTGAAACATTTTTTCTTGTGGAATTAGTTGAAACCATTAAATGAAGTGGATGTTTAGATGACACAGTCTGGTTTAGAGAGATAAGGCTAACACATGAAACTATAAATAAGCCATTTAAGATAGTGTATAACTAAATGCCAAACTGCTGCAGCCTCAGTGTTGTAGGAATTAGGAAGCGGGAAATCAGTAAGAGCTACAGGAAATCAGTAAGAGCTAGACTACTCCAGTATGATTTTCTTTCCTCTCTGCTTTCTACCCATCCTTTAAGACCCATCTCCTTTATGAAAGACTCTCTGCTAATCCTAGCTCTTTAGAGAAGTATAATGACAGTGAAAAGAGCAAAAGTCTAGGAATCAGGGAACTTGGATTTACACAGTCATGACTGGGAGCAAGCAAGTCACTTAATCTCTCTGAGCATTGGTTTCCTTGTCTGTAAAAATGGAGATAATATTAGCACATAAAAAAACCTTAAAGGAAGGCCTCCACTGCTTTGTTTAAGATTCTCAACATGGATAAGCATTGCATGGGATGAGAGGGTATTTTATGGTGGAGATATGACTGGAGGAAAAGCCCACATCATTGGGATATGAGGGATCCTCTGCAGAGGCAACCTCACAGGGTTGTTGTGAAGAAAATGCTTTGTAAACCCAAGCTTTATACAAATGTGAGTCCTTACTAACAAAGACTTTATATCAATAAAAAAAAGCCCTTGTCACTGGCATGGGGGAAACCAAAGGACAAAATATCAAGCCCTTCAGTGCTAAGTTAGCACACACAGGGCCCACCAGAAGTAGCTCAAGGACCTACACATGAGGAGGGGCTCACCTGTTTGTGCCCATTATACTTAAAATTTAGACCCATCCAAAAGGGAAATGGGCTGCTTCTGGAGGTGGGGTACAATCCTTCTCCTTGAAGGCCTTAATGCTGTGGAGGTATGACCACTTGTGGTGAACTTTACTCAGACAATTGAGGTTACTTGCCATGAACTCCCTCTTCTCTTCATCTCAAAAAGTCCTAACATCCTCCAGTCTTTCCTCCTTTCCTTGAGTCTGATTATGAGATAACCCCTTTCCTTGCCAAGGCAAGCACTTTGTCCACTCTGACATCTGCCCATTGCCAGCTGGGTATCTCACACTGGATGCCCCTTAGGCATCTCCAACTCAGCATGTCCAAAACAGAACTTATTCTATTTCCCCAAAAACCCTCCCCATTTCCAAATTTGCCCATTTGTGTCCAACACACAATCATTTTTTCAGCCTCTCAAGTTATGCATATTTGCTTGCTTGTTTCCCTCATCAGATTGTGAGCTCCTTAGGCAGGGACTGTCTTTTGCCCTCTTTTGTATCCCCAGTACTTAGCACAGGACCTGACACATTATTATATTGGCTCATTGGTAGGAGATGGAAGTTAGTGTGAGGAACAGAGAAAAAGCCAGTTAGGTTGGATCACAGAGTGTGGGAGGAGTAATGTGTAGTAAGATCAGCACCACTGGAGTTTCCAAAGACTGGAAATAAAGCACGAGATGGAATTAGAATGACACAGCAAGAGAAGAAAGTCCTACTACCCACCAACTTTCCTCTTCCTCTTCCCTCAAGGGAAGTTATATCTCCACAGTTTTGCACTTGGATGCCCACCATAGCTAGAATGCATTCTTCCCTCATTTCAATTAATTCTTCTCCTGCTTCAAGACATATCTCAAGCACCACATTTTACATGAAGCCTCACAGTTGTTACTGGCCTCCCTCCTAGACCACCTTGTATTTTGTAACTATACATTTATTCTGTATACACTTATTGATGTGTTGCTTTTTCCTTAACTAGAATGTCAGCTCCTTGAGATCAGAGATTCTTTTATTCTTTGTCTTTGAATCCCCAGTGCCTTGCACATGGTTGATACTTAAATGCTTGCTGCTTGTTTGTTTTATTGACTGATTGATATTGTAGAGGGGATTCCTTTCCAAGTATAGATTGGAGGAAATGCATGAAGAGGTTCCTCTCCAGATCTTTCATCTCTTTGTATCATAAGCATCTAACATAGGGTTTTGCATGTCATCGACACTTAACAAATGTGGGTTCATGATGGTTTTTCTTGAGAACACTACCCACACCAATTCAATCTAGGACTGACTGTTTCTTCTCTGTTCCAAAAATTCTCCTCTATCCTCAACCCCTGTAACAACAAGTCGGCTAGCAGCTGTTGTGGGGGTGAAAGACCAACACAAGGCCAACAACAAGAACGTTGCCAGCACAGGTTCTTTGCTCTGCTTTACTAAGGAAAGTAACTTTAAGGGGTTAACAATCTTACTTTAATCCAACATATATATATAAACTCACTTAGTTCAGGAGGAAAAGCCAGCAACCCAAACTTTAGAGCAAGTACAAACAAATTACAAACATACACAATATAAACAGACCAAGTCACAATTTATAGTTACCAGGAAAACATCAACATTTGGGAGCCAGGAGGCTCTTAGAGTGGCTGCCCAGAGTCCCAAACCAACAGTCCTCCAGGAGTGAGAACCTCAAGCAAACAGCTCTGTTCCCTCTTTTAGATGGAATCAAACATCATTTGAGCTACCAGAACTTAGGTGCATACTATTGGCTCTGGTCTTAGCAACTCCCCTTAGGGTCCTGGGGGCTTCACCCCCACATCGGCTTAGTACCTAGTAATTAGGGGTTTGGGCCTGGGGTTTAGCACCTAGTTAGACTCAATCGAAGATAATTAATTTAGAATACTAAAACAGTAAAAAGGTCCCACCTTAATTAATATTACAACCCCCAACTATATTCCCACTTCTCTTTTTCTCTGAGTAGGTGACTTTGACTCCTATTGTCCAAATAAATTGAGGCCATCCATTTATAATATGGTCTCCTTCATGAGATCACAGATATCAGCTGGAAGTGACCTTAAAGGTCATCTAGTCAAACCTACCTCCTATCCTTCCCATTTCTAAACCTCTCTTTGTTTCCTACCTGCCTCTCCTTATCCCTTATAATCTTAGAGGCTGAGATAAGGCCTTATTCCTCATTAGGATATCCCTACTCACCTGGGTTTGTGAATATTTTTCTTCAGTCTTTCCTTACCCTATGTCCATAGGGTGTGTTCAGAGAAGTCTAGTAGAACTCATGGGAGGACTACTGAGCCCACCTTTGGTGTCTACCTGATCCACCCAACTCTCACCTATGGTTCCAAGAAGCTGTAGCATGTGCAGTGTCCACACCCCCATAAGTCATTTCAGCAGATGAGCTAGCTAAAACAGGTTGAGGGTAACCAAGGGGTCTCAAACCCTTCAGTGTGTTAGGGGGGTGTCTACCCCAAGCATGTGAAGACTTCCTCTGGTGGACTGGGCAGACGAGAATAATTTGTTCCAACAGCCACGAAGGCAGCTGAGGCAGGGATTGTGGAGCACTTAGAGCTGTTAGACACGGAAGATACCAAAGTCAACCACTGTATCCTTAGCCATCACCAGTCATCTCCACTCTGATCTGCCACTGGCCTGTGATGACTCTAGAAGAGGGAGTGAGGCTGACAGCTTTGTGCAACTCTGTCTTACTTAAACCTAATTTGTGCAGGAATCAAAAGACATCACTTATACCATTTAATCATTTTTATCTATCTCAAGTCATGTAGCCATAGGCAAGTAGCGAAGCAGCCCTTGTGCCCACACTTGGAGGTGTAGTTACGACCATGCACACAGGTAGCCCAGGCCATAGGATGGGGTAGCAGTGGGATTTGGCAGCCCCCTTGGTGTTTGAGTAGCCTTTTAATGGACTGTACTGCTCACCTCCTGTTGTGAGGAAGAGGCTAGAAAAAGTGTCCTAAAATTATCTGCTTTACCAAGCCTACGCCTGTTTATGTACACGGTCAGTTGAAAATATGAATCTCTCTTACCCAATAGGGAGGTAGGAAGGAAAGAGATTAAGTAAAGGGGTGGGGGGACTGACAGAAGGCAGAGCAGATCAGAGGAGGTGGTAGATAGAAACCAAAAACTGGTGAGGAGGGAAACGGTGAAAGGAGAGAGAAGACAAATAGGAGGGAGGGAAATACACAATTAGTAATCATAACATGAACAGTATCAACTCTCCCATAAAACAGAAGTGGATAGCAGAGTGGATAAAAAAACCAGGATCCTGCAATATGTTGTTTACAAGAAACACACTTCAGGCAGAGAGACATACACCAAGTAAAGGTAAGCAGCTGGAGCAGAATCTATTACGCTTCAGCTGAAGTAAAAAAAAGCAGAGGTAGCAATCCTGATGTCAGACAAAGCAAAAGCAAAGAGTCCTAATTAAAAGAGACAAGGAATGAAACTACGTCATGCTAAAGGTGTCATAGGCAATAAAGTAATATCAATACTAAACATATTTGTACCAAGTAGTAAAGCATCCAAATTCTTGAAGGAGAAATTAAGTGAGTTACAGGTCCATGACCAAACAAGAGATAGAGAGCATTATAAAATGCAAAATAGATAATTTTGTTTATGTTAAATTAAAAAACTTTTGCACAAACAAAATGAATTCAACCAAGATCAGAAGGAAATCAGAAAACTGGGAAATAATCTTTATAGTAAATGTCTCTGATAAAAGCCTCATTTCTTGAATACATAGAGAATTTAATTTATAAGAATACAAGCCATTTGCAAATTAATTGATAAATGGTCAAAGGATATGAACAGGCAGTTTTGAGATGAAGAAATTAAAGTTATACATAGGCATACAAAGAACTGCTATAAATCACTTTTGATTAGAGAAATGTAAAGTAAAACAACTCTGACGTTGCACCTCATACGTATCACATTGGCTAATATGACAAAAAAGGAAAATGATAAATGTTGGAGAGAATGTGGGAAAATTAGGATACTAATGTACTGTTGGTGGAGTTGTGAACTGATCCAACCATTCTGGAGAGCAATTTGGAACTATGCCCAAAGGGCAACCAAACTGTATGTACCCTTTGATCCAACACTAACACTGCTAGGTCTGTATCCAAAGAGATCACAAAGGGAAAAGGACTTACATATGCAAAAATATTTATAGTAGCCCTTTTCATGGTGGCAAAATATTGGAAACTGAGGGAATGCCCATCAGTTGGGGAATGGCCGAACAAGGTATGGTATATGAATGTAATAGAATACTATTGTGTAATAAGAAATAATGAACAAGCAGATTTCAGAAAAACCTGGAAAGACTTGTACAAATTAACACAAAGTGAAATGAGCAGAACCATGAAACCATTGTACAGAGTATCTGCAACATTGTATGATGACCAACTATGAATGACTCAGCTCTTCTCAGCAACACAATGATCTAAGACAAATACAAAGGGCCCTAGAGGGAAAATGCTATCCACACCCAATTAAAGAACTGATGGACTCTGAATGCAGATCAAAGCATACTTTTGTCAGTTACTTTATTCTTTTTCATGTATTTTCCTTTCACAATTGTGACTAATATGTAAATATGTTCTACATGATAGCACATGTATAACCTATAACAAATTGCCTAGCATTTTAGGAAAAGGGAAGGGGAGGGAGAAAAATTTGGAACTCAAAATAACCATCATGAACCTATATTTACTGAGTGAGTATCCATGATAGACAAAGCCCTATATTAGATACTTGCAATACCAACAGGGAAAAGATCACAGAATTTCAGATTTAGAGGGGAACCTCTTTAGACATCTCCTCCAACCTACACATGGAATGGAATCTTCTCTATAATATCAGTCGATCAATCAATCAAACAAGCAAGTGACAAGCATTTAAGTATTAGTGATATGCCAGGTACTTGGGATACAAAGACAAAGAATAAAAGAATCTCTGATCTCAAGAAGCTGATATTCTAGTGAGGGAGAAAAACACATCAATAAGTCTATACATTATAAATACACAGTTACAAAATACAAGGTGGTCTGAGAGGGAGGCCAGCAACAACTGTGAGACTTCATGTAAAATGTGGTGCTTGAGCTGTGTCTTGAAGCAGGAGAGGAATTAATTGAAATGGTTATGAGGGGAAAATGCATTCTAGCCATGTATTCAGGAGATTCAGTGAGGTTAAGATGAGTCAGCTTCAATGTTTCTTCCCCCTTTTTTTCTCTCTGATAATTTATTGAGGTCATATCCATGTGAAAGGGTGTTGCCCTTTTAGACTGAATTTTTATGTCAAAAAGAGGCAAAGACAAAAATCAATGTGAGATTTGCCTATGAAAACTTTTAAAAAACAGTTGCTAAAACTTTGCCCTTAGCCAGGGCTGTGTCACCCTAGCCAAATCACTTAACCCTGTTTGCTTCAGATTCCTCGTCTGTAAAATGTGCTGGAGAAGGAAATGGCAAACTAGTCCAGGATCTTTGCCACGAAAACCCCAAATGGGATCTAGAAGAGCCAGACACAATTGAAACAGCTAAAGAAGATCAAGGACAAAGTCTGCCTTTCTGTTCTCTGTTTCATTTGCTAATGACCAACAGGAGAACTTTGGTTAATAATGGAGGAACCATGACATGCTTCTCCCCTGCCCCGAACTGTTTTATGATCGTTGGACAAATGTATATTGCCCAGTTATGGCTTAGCTGGCAGAGATGAGATTTTAGTTATTTACCGTAAGCTTGAGTAACATATCTCGCTAGGATGACCTCTTCTCAATCCAGAAAGGGTTAATAAAAAGACCTTATAGCTATGAGTACAAGAAGCTGTGCCTCTCTGCTGTGACACCTGCTGCCTGAGAGGTAGGGCAGAAGAACATCAGAGCCCAGACAAGGGAGCAGAATTAGAGAGTCTTCTGCCAATCCTAAATTAAGCATTTCTGCCCTTTCTCAAAGAGGATAATTGCCTCTGCTGAAAGCATCACTTTGAGCCTGAAACAGGAAATGCCAAAGACTACTGCCCTTGAGGAGCAAGCCCAGCTGAAAGATGAATATCTCAACCTCCCTTTAGAATAGTCCATTGGAATGACCTAATCAAATCCTTCATCTTACAGATGAGTAAGCTGAGGTACACAGAGATGCAGTGACCTGGTACCAGGTCACATAGCTAGTAAGTAACAAAACTAGAATTCAGACCCAGGTCCTCTGACTCCCAGTGTAGCATTCTCTTCTTCACAGCGGGGAAAGCACTTTTTAAGTCCTAAATCATTAAGGCAATGGGAATTATTATTGATGTGGGTCTTTCAGAGTGGGAGCCCATATCACCTGTCTCAAAGTATACCCAGTTTTGGGAGGAGGGGGAAAGCAAAGCTTTGGGTTCCCTTTGAATAGACTCTATTGCTGATGGGGTATGGGCCTAAGCTGAGACCTTTGTCCCTTACCCCAAAAGAATTTGGGTCCCATTTGTCTAAGGGCACTGGTAAACCGCACCTTAAACTCTCCTTGAATTTCCCTATTTGATATGGGGTTTGCCTGAGGCTAAAGGCTTTCATTATTCCTCAGTCCAATTCTCTGTTACCTGGAACCTAGTCTAGTCCTCCTTTGTCTGTTATCTTCGGATCTTCTTTGGCTACTTCCCAGCCTTGATCCTATCTAAAGTCTCATTCTTCCTACCTGTAGTCACCCCAGTCTACTGGCTCCTTCCATCAAGATCCTCCCTAGACCCCTCTTCCAATAACCACAGACTACTTGGCAACCCTAGATCTCTCCCACAGTCTTTCTGTATATACGATCCATCCAGGCCTCCATTAAGATGCTCAGATTCAATCTGGCCCTGTTGCCAATACAAGTGCCACAAATGCTCAGATTCCTTAAGAGTCTGGCCAATATGGAGGATTTTTAATAAACTTTGTTTTTCTTTGTCTGAAAGAGGGTTTGGGTTGAATTCATTTGGGCAGCACCCAGGTGTTGATATTTTGGGGTCCCAGAACCCAGAAACCTCAACATTGCTATAATACCCTTCTAGGCCCAAATCCCTTCCACAGGACTACAGCAAAGGGGGACAAACCGGAGCAAATGGCTCAATAAATAGAGTCAGTTGATAAGGACAACATTATTCAAAAATCCAAAGTTATACACTGTTTGCCTACCTGGCCTTTAGAAAATCAAAGAGTAACTAGAAATTAATCCAGTAGCTTTTGAATCTATCCCCCACTTCCTCTTTCATCATTCTAATATGATGCCTCAGTGACCTCTGTGACACAAATGTCAGCTGTATGTGATACTTGGCATGCTCTAGGAGCAGAAGCACCTCTAATTACCTGATTCCTTAGGTCTACAGGAAGGCAGGGAAGGGAATAAGGGGTGGCAGTGATAGAAGGGAGGGCAGATTGGAGGAGGGGGTAATCAGAAGCAAACACTTTTGAGGATGGACAGGATGAAAGGAGAGAATAGAATAAATGGGTGGTGGGATAGGATAGAGGGTGATATATTTAGTATTTTACAATATGACTATTATGGAAGTGTTTTGCATGACTATGTATAACGTGTATAACCTATATCAAATTACTTGCCTTCTCAATGAGGGTGGGTGGGGAGGAAGGAAGGGAGAGAATTTGGAACTTAAAGTTTTAAAAACAAATGTTAAAAATTGTTTTTATGTGTAACTGGGAAATAAGATACACAGGCAATGGGTTATAGAAATCTATCTTACCCTACAGGAAAACAGAAAGGGAAGGAGATAAGAGAAGGGGGAGGGGGTGATAAAAGGGAGGGCAGATTGGAGGAAGGGGTAATCAGAAGCAGAACACTTTTGAGGAGGGACAGGGTGAAAGGAGAGGGAGAATAGATAGCAATAGTAACTGAAAAACTTTTGAAGCAAGTTTCTCTGATAAAGGCCTCATTTCTCTAACATATAGAGAACTGTGTCAAATTTATAAAAATAAGAGCCATTCCTCAATCAATAAATGATCAAAAGATATAATCAGTTTTCAAATGAAGTAATCAAAGCTATCTACAGCCATATGAAAAAATATTCTAACTTGCTATTGATTGGAGAAATGCAAGCTAAAACAATTCTGAGGTACTACCTCATACCTATTAGATAATAGGACAGAAAAGGTAAATGACAAATGTTGGAGGGGATGTGGGAAAAATTAGATATTAATGCATTGTTGTCAGAGTTGTGCACTGATTAATCCTTTCTATTGAGCAATTTGGAACTATGCCCAAAGGGCTACATCACCATGCATACCCTTTGACATAGCAATACCACTACTAGATTTGTTTCCCAAAAGAGATTAAAAAAACAGAAAGGAAAAGAATCTGTATGTATAAAAATATTTAAGGCAGCTCTTTTCTGGGGGTAAAGAATTAGAAATTGAAGGGATTCCCATCAATTAGGGAATGGCTGAATAAGTTGTCATATGTAATTATGATGGTATATTGTTGTGCTATAAGAAATGATAAGCAGGATGCTCTCAGAAAAACCTAGAAAGACTTACATGTGTTGATGCAAAGTGAAATGTACTGGTATGAAGAAACAGCGATATTGTAAGGTGATCAGCTGTGAATGACTTAGTTATTCTCAGCAATACAATGATCCAACTCTGAAGGACTTAGGATGAAAAATGTTACCCATCCCCAGAGAAAGAACTGATGGTGTCTGAATATAGACTGGAATAACTTTGGGGTTTTTTTTCATTTTCTTTATTTTTCTAGAATTTTCTTGTCTATGTTTTCTTTCACAACTATTATGGATATGTTTTGCATGACTACACATATAACCTATATGGAATTGCTTGCCTTCTCAATGGGGGCATGGGGAGGTGGAGAGAGAGGAAAGGAGAGAATTTGGAACTCAAAGTTTTAAAAACAAAAGTTAAAATTGTTTTTATATGTTACTGAGGAAAAATTAAATACTAAATAAATTTTAAAATGATGGGAATAAATCTGGGACTATATGCATAAGGTGATGGTGTCGACCAGCACTTGAAAGATCACTAATGAGATAGATGTTTGCCAAGGAAGAATTATTTCACATCTTTTAGCCTCAACTCAGGTGTTGCTTCCAGGACAACTTTGATGTCAACCATAATAAATACCCTTTGTGTGTCTTTAAAAAGTTATGAATATATCAACAGATGTCTAGTAATTGTGTGTGGTAGAGGAGTATAAGGCTAGTGACCAGTTACTCCCTCTTAGTTGGACCCCATCCTAGTGTGAACAGAACCACTTCTGAGTGGTTCAGAGTGTCAAAGGCTGCAGAGAGGTCAAGAAGAATGAGGAATGACAAAAGGCCATTAGATTTGACAATTAGGAGTTCATTAGCAATTTTGGAAAGAGCAGTTTGTTAGAATAATGAGGCCAGAAGCTAGACTGTAGGGAGTTAAGAAGAGAATGAAAGGAAAGAGTGGAGGCACCTATTGTAGATGGCCTTCTCTAGGACTTTGGCACAAAACAGAGAGACACGGGATGATAACTAATGGGTATGGATGGATCAACTAAGGGTTTTTTTAAATAATAGTTTATTTTCCCCCACTTACGTGTAAAAATAATTTTTAATAGTCACTAGTTTTTTTTTTCAAATTTTGAATTCCAAATTCTATCCCTCCTTTCTTCCCTTCCCCTTTCTCTGTGCCATTAAGCAATCTGTTACAGGTTATGAGGCAGCAGTTATGAGTAATCCAAGCATGAGCCTTGGCAGGGCAATACCAGTTCCCAACTCACAACCTTCCCCCTGCCCACCAGAAATTGCTAGGCCCATTTTGTGTCTATTAAAATAGATAGTCTTGATCCACATTGTTTCCTTCATTGGGGAGCTTATTGAAATATGAATCAATAAAATCTCTTTTCTGTGTAGCTCTGAACCCTCAGTGTGCTAGGAAAGATCTCAGGAGTAATAAGATATATTTCTTTCCCTTCCTGGATACTGGGTACTTCACCACCCATTTATTCTCCCTCAACTGCCTTTGAGTAATGAAACACATACGTATTAGTAATGATTAAACACAGCTTTACCTTGATCATGGCTGTTAAACCTGAAAATTTGGTTGAAGGAAACAACAGAGCTAGGTGATAGAAAAATTCATATTACTTATTTATACATTCATTCCCTTTAAACATAGCAGACAGACATGATCATGGATTGAACCAGAGTCTGACTGACTTGTGCAGAGGAATGAACAGGTTTTATATTTTTTTAGAACAATCACAATTCAGCATGTTACTCACTTTTATGGTCCCCATGTATGTTTAACCATGATACAAGAAGAGGATTTTCCTTAATGGAATAGGGTTGTAAAGAATGTTGACAAAGGTCAGTTAAAACTACAGCCCAGCATCTCTGTGTCTCATTAACATTCCATAACATAGTATACACCCATAGGATATTAAGCAAGGTTGTCTCTCTTGGAGTTAGGGTCTCATCCTTTAATGGCTAACAGGAGAAAGAATGTCCTTAGGTCAGTCTGATCTGGCCTTGTTGATAGAGGTAAGGGTATTTCCTGAGTAAACTTTAGAGAATAAAGAAACCCAGGTCTTGGATCTTCTTCCCAGTTACTCATTGATTCAGGCTCTGGGTCTGGTTGAAATTTAAAATGATATAAAATGGTATAAAATGTTCCACATGGCTTAAAAATAGGTGAATGGGAATTTTTTGTTTGTAAATATTTTTTCCAATTGCATGTAAAGATAATTTTCAACATTCATCTTTTATAAAATTTTCAGTTCCAAATTTTTCTCCCTCTCTCGCATCTCCCAGGCAGCAAGCCATCTAATACATGGCATACTTGTGCAATCATGTTAAATATATTTGGTGAACAAGAATTTAGATAAACTTTGGAAAAAATATTTGCTCTCTTGAATCCTCTTGTATCCACCATTCTGGGTTAAGTTCAGCAAAACCAGGATCTGCCCAAACATGCTTCCTCTTGGCCAGAGATTGGCACTAGCAACCTTATTGATGTGTTTCTGCTCTCATTTTCATGGCTAATGCTTTTTTCAATTTCTGATATCCCAGTTTCTCACTCCTTGTGACATGTACTATCTAGTATTCATATGGTTCTTTGCCATATGGATGTGGCAATTCTCCTGGAAAGAAACATAATTTGCACAAGGAACGCCTTGCTGTGGTTTATACACTGCTTGCTTAGCTTCTCTGGCTGTCAGCTTCTGATAAATGAATTGGATACCTTTTATCCAAATCATTGATAAGAATGTTACACAGCACAGGACCAAATATTCTGTGTGTGAAGGAAGGCTTGAACAGATGCAGCTCTGAATCCTATGAACTATAAATTCTCATTTTCCTTACATCAGTCTCTGGAATACTTGATTTCTTACCTACCCCGAAGCTCTTTAACAAATACGTTTTCCTCACTTTCCTACACCTTCTGTTTCTGACATTTAAGGAAATGTTTCCTTAAATATACTGACTCCCACTCCCTTTGACCCTCTATCATACAACTTGATTCCTCAAGACCCTAAATTCCTACATTTAGCTCCCTCCCTGCAGTGAACACCTTGTACTGGGATGCAGAACCATTCACTCACCAGGACACTCAGTCCCTCAAAATGCTGTTTTGCTTGTTAAATAGTGGTGGTTTGATACGGTCAGAACAACACCGGACTCAGACTCAGAAAGTCTGCGTCTTTACTCTGCTACCTACCACTACAAGTGAGGCCCTCAGATTAATATTGGTGATGAGATTTGGCTACCTCCCTCCCTGGGTTGCTGTAGCCATCCTGTGAAATAATGTGGGCAGAGGGATTTTCAGAACTTAGGGACTCACTAGGACTCACATTCTTTTTTTTAAGCTTTCGTTTAATATTTTATTTTTCTCCAGTTACATGTAAAAACAATTTTTGACGTTGCTTTTTAAAAGTTTGAGTTCCAAATTCTCTCCCTTCATCCCTCCCCCCCCCTCCACCTTGAGAAGGCAAGCAATCCTATATAGGTTATCCGTGTGTAGTCATGCAAAACATATTCATAATAGTCATGTTGTGAAAGAAAACATACACAAGAAAAAACTCAAGAAAAATAAAGTAAAAAAAGTATATTTCAACCTGTATTGAGACAGCAACAATTCTTTCTCTGGAGATGGATAGCATGTTTCATCCTAAGTCCTTCAGAGTTGTCAGGGATCCTTGTATTGCTGAGAACAGCTAAGTCATTCCTGGCTGATCATCTTACAATTTCACTGTTATTTTGTACACAATATATTTCACTTTGCAACAGCTCGTGCAAATCTTTCCAGGTTTTTCTGAGAGCATCCTGCTCATCATTTCTTCTAGCACAATAGTATTCCATCGTAATCACGTACCACAACTTGTTCAGCCATTCCCCAATCGATGGGCATCCCCTCAGCTTCGAATTCTTTACCCCAAGAAAAGAGCTGCTATAAATATTTTGTACATATGGGTCCTTTTTCTTTTTGTTTTTGTCTCTTTTGGGTCACATTTTTTATTATCGTTGTGGCGTGGCTGTGTAAGCAAAAACGAATAACGGAATTGTCACAAATTCCCGTGGGTGTGCACCTGTGGTTGAGGAAAAACAGGCCCGCCCTCCCGCCAGGTTCTCCTGCTCATTGGGTGAGCCTCCGCGTCCACACCCAATGGGGCGATTGACCCCGCCTCCCGCTTCCATTTCCCCGCCCCCGTCCCTGAAGTTCTGGGAGAAGGGGTGGAGAATCGGAACAAAGAAACCACCGAGATGGGGTGACCTCCTTGCGTCCTAGAGATGGGGGCTCGTGCCAAGCAACGGAAGGCGCCGGATGACGTCCTTACTTCCAGATCCGCCATTGTTCTCCTAACCGTCCGAATTGTGTCCTTCGGAGGGGGCGCCGGGCGTTTCCGGCAGCGGCCTCTCCGGGGCACCCTCCCGGACTGTCTCGGTAAGTGGCGGGGAAGTTGAGGGGGCCAGTCATGGGGCGGGGACAGGGGGGTGGGGTCGGCCTTCGGCTGAGGCTTCGAGGGGTCCCCCGGCCCCGGCCACCAGGCCGTGAGAAGCCCCGCCCCCCCATCCCTCGGGTCAGGTGTAGTCGGGCCCCCAGCTCCCGGAGAGACGCTCCAGCCCCTCCTCGCCCACCGCTGTCGGTCTCCCTAGGCCGCACGCGGCAGACGCCTTGGCCGGTGGAAGTTCGGGATGAATAAGATTGGGGATTGGGGGGACAGACGCTTAGATAGGTGTGACGCCCCCCCCCCCTTCCCAGCGCCGCCCAGCTTCACCCAACAGCAATTCCAGGGCGGGATGCTTGACTTCTCTCTCCTTCGGCCCCAGAAACGGTGGCCGCTGTTTTCCCACGAGCCCGCGGGGAGTGGGCGTCCTGCCCTTGGTCCTGCACGTTAAAGCAGGAGAGCTTTCGCACCGCCTAGGTATCCCCCCAAGGGGGAACATGTAGGCCGCGGCCCTACTGGGTGCATTCTGCAGTTGAGGACACAGAGGCTCCCTGAACCTTAGAGTTCTAAAAGCTTTAGAGAGTTTTACCGTGAAGGCCGTAGCCTCTGCCCCACGTTTCCAAGGCTGGAGAATGCTGGCGGTACAGTATTCGTTCAGGAAGGGATTTCTGGGATTCCCTATCCACAAAGATGGGAACTTGGCATTTGTTGATAGTTCTGGCAGCATATGCTGCTTAGGTAGAAAAGTAGGCAGGAGCAGGAGATCCCACGGAGTGTAGGGTGTTCAGCATGTGCCACTAACTGAGTGAGGGTTTGCCTCAGGAGGGTGGGGGAGGGCATAGGGCCATCGCTTGTTAATCTCCATCTGTTGGGAATTATCGTTGTTCGTCCTTGATGTTCTCGAAGAGGACCAATGACATCAGAAGGGTGATGTCTTGACTTGCAAGTGGTTTGCATCTAAGTGAGGCAGGGCTGTGCAAAGTTATCAGACTCACTCTCCTCCAGAGTCATTTGGTGTCCAGTGGCAAGACAGATCAGGATGACTGTCATGTCTTCTGTTCAGTAGGGAAACAAACATTTATCAAGAGCCTACTGTGTACTAGGCACTTTACGAATATTATCTCATTTGATGATCAGAACACCCTTTTGAGGTAGGTGCCATTATGATCTCCATGACTTGGTCAGAGTCACATAACCCCTAAGTATCTGAAGTTAGATATGAACTTGGGTCTTTCCGACTCCAGTTTTATGCAGCTAACTATCTCACCTTACTGTGTTTCTTTGCCATTTTAAATTTCCTTTCCAGGATTTGTTTTAGTGATCAAATTTTTTCGTGACTGAACATATTTCCCATTTAGAAAAATGGGAAGAAAAACAAATTTCTTGCAAATAGGTTGGTATTTTTATGTGGTAATTTTGTGTAATTAGCTTGGCACAGTCAATATAGAACCAGTGTCTGAGTCTGGAAGGCTTTGAGGAAGGAGTTTTTGAGTAGGTGCTGATCTATATTAATTGGACTTTGCTCAAAAGGAGTTCTCTAAACCAGTGGAATTACAGGCCCATTAAAAAAGATTTTGCATGTAATTATTTTTCTTCATTTGCTCTAATTTTACAGTGTTAATAGCAATTGATTTTTATCAATCAACTTTTGTTCTCTTCCACATCCTCTGTCCACTGGATACTCTTATCCCTCTGTCTTCTATAGAATCTCTTCCTTTTGATCATTGGAATTCTTTGCTTTTTATGAACTGGTGGCTGTTTTTACTACTCTTTCTTGGTTCTTTTGTGGGTAATCTTGTAGATTTGTGTCTTACTTTTTAACTCAATTCTCTGGTCCCTCCGGCAAAGCTATTGGCTTGGAGGCATTAATTGTTTCACTTCTGCTTAATTGCTGTCTGTGAATGAGTTATCCTGAGTTCAGGCTCATTGGGAGCTACTTGACCTTGACTTTAAATCCAAATCACTTTGGTTCTCTCTGTTTGGCCAATAATAGGTCCCAGCTCCAGCCTCACTTGCTCGGAGCTTTTTTTTTTTGGTGGGTGGGGGGTGGCAGGGTTTGATGGCTTAAAGTTAGCGTAAATAGCAATTGTCCTGTTTTGGCCAGAAATCCTGAAGGTCCTCCCCTGGAAAATTGATTCTTTTGTGAAGGCAAACTAGGCCATCTTTTGCCTCCATTCTTACTTAGCCTTTAACTGAACAGATATCGTCTCAGATAAACTGAGACCTGGGAAAGACCTCACTTTAAAAAGCCTAGGTGTCCTACTGCATCGGGTCCATAGCCACTTGTCCTGACCTGTGTCTAGCCACTGGACTCTGATGAGTCAGGTGCAGTGAGTACAGTGATCACTTTGCACAGCCCTGCTTCATTCAGATCAAATTCACTTGCCAGTCAAGATGTCACCCTCCTGATGTCATTGGTCCTCTTCAAGAAGGAAGGACAAATAACAATATTTTGAATCCACTGTGTGTGTGTGTGTGTGTGTGTGTGTGTGTGTGTAATTTGGGTGGGGAGTACAGATGGGCTCATGGATGTAACGTAAATCATCTCTTGCTCTCTTTCCTTTTTTAGCTTCTGAGATTCTTGCCCCTACAAAATAGGGGAGCACAGGAGTCATGGCATCTGTGCTCCTGACAACCAGGCCCCAGGTGAGCTGTGATTCATTCTGCCCTTTCCTAGCCAACCAAGATGGAGATGAGCTAATGCAGAAGCCAGGGGACAAATCTGTTGAATCCTGTGCCTGAAACCGGAAGTGCCCAGTGACCACGCATGCATCTACCAGCAATGTTAGGGATTCTAGCTTAAAGTAGAATTGAATCCAAAGAAGAGGTGGGTATGTTACTGAAGTATAGAACCAGTTAGAGAGGTGAATGGTACCACTGCTTTGTTCCCCTCAGAAAGCAGAAATAAAGGCAAAGCCCCCTCTATCTAATCAGTGACTTAGATGGCACAGTTAACTAAATTTGTAGTTGATCCAAACCTGAGAGGCATAGCTCACATGGTGGGTTAAGATTTACAAAATCCTGATAAGCGAGAAAGAGTATTGGTTTTAGAGTCAGAAGATCTGTTTTCAAATGCTGGCTCTTCTATTTACTAATTTTGTCAGGGGTCCAGTTTCTTCCCCTCTCTGGGCCTAAGTTTCCTCTTTGTTAGAAACATACTTACAATGTCTAGGAATAAACAACACTCATTGGGAAGCTAGGAATATTTTAATTATATTTTACATTTATTCGGTCTGAGTAAATGGGTATGTCCCCTGAACAGAGTACAGGAGAGTACAAGGACTCAGATGGACACCATTACTTTTATTGACCCCCCACTTCGAATCTTCTGCCAGGTTCTTCATTGGCCAGATGCAACCCCCTGACTGCCTACATCATGCCCTCCTCAAATGACTCCTTTAAGCATGTGTACAAGCCTTTTAGCCTTTCACCTGACCAGAGGCCTAGTCTCTGCTAGATCAGAGCTCTGATTAGAACTAGTTATCAGCCACCTGACTTAAATTCTCCTAAAGCTGGGTGGTGGAGGGGGAGAGAGATACTTTGAACTCTGTGGAAACAAAACGACTCCCCCCATTTCTTACACTCTTTATATGATGGGGAGAGGATATGATGATATCAAATGTCTCTTCTAGTTATAAATCTTATGAACAATGGGCCAGAAGCAACAAACTGAAATATAAAAGGGACAAATGTCACATTATGCATTTCAGTTTTTTCCAATTGTATAAATATAAGATAGGAGACATAATGGGCAGCTGTATATGGAAGAAGCAAAAGCTAATTCTAAGTCAATGGTGTGTTGCAACACTTTCCCTATGTATTCTCTGTGCTCCCCCAATCTAATGCAACTTAAGACCTCATTAATAGAATTATAACACGTAGGGTAGTAGTTTTTCTATACTCTGTCTTGGACAGACTGTATCTTGAATATTTATTTGTTTGCCATCATTCTAAGCTAGAGATAATGGTTAGCCCTGAGAAAGGTTAAAAACTAGCAAATTGTTGACTTTTGAAGGTTGATTTGACTTTTACAAAGAGCCGAAGCACGTTCTCTTTTCGGTTTTTTTTTTTTGAAACTGAGGGTGTTAAACCTAGAGAGCCTATAGGGACTATTTAATCCAACCCAGTTATTTAATAGTAATGGTGAAAGAGGCCCAGAAAAGGGAAGATTTGCCCAAGGTCACCCAGCTAGTTAATAGCAGAACCAGGTCACATGACTGCCAGACCAGCATACTTGCCCCTACATCAGACTGCTGCTTTCTTAGAGCAAAGCCTGGTTGATAAGATGGGTGATCAAGCCGCATGATTCAGTTTTTGTTTGGGTTGGTTTTGTGTGTATGTGTATACTTAAATAAATAAATAAAATGTGTCTATAAAGTCATGAGACTGGTTTTCTTAAATGGTTTCCTAATTGGCTGTAAAGATAGTTCCAAAATAGTATCATAAGGGGTTTGATCAGTGGTGGTATCTTTAGGATAACTATAGAGCTTCCCAGACAGCTGTCCTGAAGAGTATGGTTTTCATTTGGATATGTAAATGTTGATATATCTTTTAAGAGATTGAGCCTTGGTACTTTTAAATTTATTCCCACCTATGTGTCTTATTTACTGGTCATGCTAATAAGTTGTAATAGATCACCTGGAGCCCCGAGGCCTAGGTTTGATTCCCAACTCTGCCATTTCCTAGGGGTGACTTTGAATAAATCCCTTAACCTCTCAGTTTCCTTATCTATAAAATAAGGATAATAAAACTTTTATGTCCAACCCTACAGGGTTCTTGGGGAAGTTCTTCCTAAACTGCCAAGTGCTAGACAAATGTGAATTATGGCTGTTACTACTATTACTTGGTTTCAACCTCATCGTTCTAATACGAATTGAAGAAATTCTTGTCAAATGAATATATGAATGAACTGGGTATAAGGAAATCCAAATAGATATGAGGGATAAATGGAAACCTTCCTCTGACAGAGATTAATTCTGTGTCAGGTTTACAGTTCACACAGCAATGTGGTACAAAGGAAAGAGTAATGGATTTGGAGTTAGAGGATGTGGGTTTAAATCCCTGCTCTGCCCCTTAACTACCTGTGAGACACTGAAGAGGTCCCAGCCTCTCTGAACCTTTGGTTGAATTAGAGCGGTAGCTTACATGGGCGTGTGAACTTGTTTGGGTAGAGGTGTTATGTGCACTACAGACCGCCAGGGCAGGTCGTTCATAGTTGTGGGAAACAAGATCCAGGAGAAGAGAAAAACGGAACCTGTTTCTTCTCTCCGTACCCGCTGGGAGGCTATGAATAGAGATGTAATGAAATGCTCCATTATGGTGAATGTTAGTGTTTCTGAAGGAACTCTTACCAGGTGGCTTCAATTTTTCCCTTACAAAGTAAGGACAGATCATCTGCTAAAGGTGAAAGGAAGAGAAAGCTGCTTTCAATCACTCATTCAACTAAGGCTTTATTGATATTAACACAAAGGATGCTTTTATTAAGCACTGTGCTTGGTGCAAAAAAAAAAAAAGTTTTTGAGAGCTAGTTGCTTGAGGGAAGAGAAGACAAATTTTTTCTGCTTTAAGGCTTACAAGTGTTTTCCTTACAATGACCCATTGAAGTAAGTAGTGTGTAAATCACTTCCCAGTTTTACCCCTAGGGAGACTGGGGGGAAAAAAACCTAGGAAAGAAAAAGTTACCTTGTTTCCTTTAGGTAAGTGAAGGTTGAGACTTGCCCATGTGACAAGCGTTAGAGCCAGAATTCAAAATTAGGTCTCTCAACTACAAGTCCACAGCTCTTTCAATGAAACCATTTTTTTTTCTCATATTGTGTCAGAACTAGGGTTCAGTTGATAGGAAGAAAGGCCCAACTAGATATGACCAAGATGTTGAAGCTAACACAATCCACTGAGCTAATAATTAAGAGTATTTCTCGATAGCAACCAATACAAAGATGCTTTTATTATTGATGACTTATGAAAGTTGCTGTTCCCTGGATCTCACTTAGGCTAGTCTCCTGGTAGTTTATGTTGGAATGAAATTAGACACTTGTAGGTCAATCAGTAGTTTAAAAAAGGAGATTTACTTAGCCATAGCAAGGGAAGGCTATTTAACAAGGACATAAAGCAAAGATATTAAGAATTGGCCAAACTGAGGTCATTATCCTGGCTCTTAAGTTGCCCTTGGTAGTCTACCAGCCAAATATCTTAGAGAAGTTGGAGCATGGGGCTCTTTGTATTCAGGCAACCAAGAAGTGATATCAGTAAGTTCAGCCTTTAGTCTTCTGAGTCAGCTAAGTCTTGAGGATGGTTTCAGTTCCTTGGCCTAGCCCATATGGGTGATTCTAGCAGATATACCGCCTACCAAAAAAGCATATAGAGGCTCAGATTTGCAAATGAAAATGGGAGGGATAGCTCACCTAAATAACAGTATTCAAAAGTATCTTGGCTGATTATAACAAAGATCTATGCTTGGGTTAAAAAAAATCACCTTTACAAGTATAGAATGGGAGAGGCGTGACTAAACAGTTCCTATGAAAAAGATAGGGACATTTATTAGACAGAAATTTAAATATTCATCACCATGGCAACCTGCTGAATCATGGATTCTTCTGCTACCTAGGCGCTAGAGTAAACCGAGCTTGCCTTTGGAGGGTTAGTGACCCTTGCAGAATGGAGGGCTTAGATTTAGCTAGGACTTTAAGGTAGGGATTATACAAGATAGATAGTGGGAGATGAGAGGGGGAAATGGATTCTTGGTTAGGAGAACTCCTTTGAAATTGAAATGCTTGAATTTGTATCAGATAGCTACAGGCATTCTTCTAGGAGTTCAGCCTTCCAGGAACCCGGATGGAGAAAGAAGAGTAGAATGATCCTGCGTTGGATGGTTGAACTTGCTTTGTTTTTGTTCTAAAGGCTGGGAGTTTCTGGCTTATAGTGAGACAACCCTGAAATATCTAACCATGGAGGCCTGGTTATATAAATTCAATGAAATTAGTATTCTGAGCAAAAAATATTGAATTAAACAATTATACCCATTATAGAAAGGAATTTGGAATTAAACTAAGAAAGTGACTAAAATGTCTAAACCTTCTAGAGATTCCACTACTAGCCGTATAACCTGAGGAAATCAGGACAAAAATAGAGGTCCCAAATGCGCCAAAATATTGATAGCAGCACTTTCTGTAGTAGCAAAGAGCTAGGAACAAAGTACATGTCCATCAATTGGAGAATGGCTAAACAAGTTGTAGTAAATGAATATAATGGAATATTGCTTTGCTATACACATGGAATGGATGTAATGACTACTGAGCAGCATGAGAAGATATAAATGAACTGATGTAAAATGAAGTAATTGGACTCAGGAAAACAAAATGGTTTGTTTACCTTTAAGCACTGTACAACTGTGAACCAGTATATACAATGACTACTGTAAATGGAAATGGACAGAACAGCCACAAAATACTCAAAACTGAATGCAATAAAAATATAATGAGTAAACCTGGGCCTAAAGAATATATATGAGAAGGCTCTGCCCCTTGCTCTTTTGCAGAGGTGGGAGACTTTGAATATGGAACATTGCATATAATTTCATACTTTTTGATTTATTTGGTTAATTTTTTAAACATTTTCCCCCTCTTCTTAAAATTTTATTTTCTTTTTTGAGGGAGGAAGGCAGGGCAATTGGGGTTAAGTGACTTGCCCAAGGTCACAGAGCTAGTAAATATCAAGTGAGGTCAGATTTGAACTCAGGTCCTCCTAACTCCAGAGCCAGTGCTCTATTCACTTTGCCACCCAGTTGCCCCTTCCCCCTCTTTTTTTTTACCCTTTGTTATAAGGGATGTTTCTCTGGAAGGGATACATTAAGAAATATAGGTGATATAAAAACAAAAGAGAATAATAAAAACTTATTTTTTAAAAAAGAACAAAAGTCCAAACAGGGGACTAGAGTGCTTACCAAATCATTCTCCTATTTCAGTGATTATACTTTATATTCCTTCCCTATGTGATACTCACCTCGCACAACTGGTTAGAGTGGTATATACCAACAGGTCCCATTTTCTGGTCCTTTATGCTACAAATTTTGCACCTCACAGAAACTGGGATTGTCCCTGGGGCAGCAGGAATCTGTTGTTTCAGGAGTCGGTGATGTTTGAAGATGTGGCAGTGTACTTTACCCAGAAGGAATGGGCAGATCTGGCCCCTGCTCAGAGGACCCTGTACAAGGATGTGATGCTGGAGAATTATGGAAACATAGTCTCCTTGGGTAAGGCTTCTGACTTATTTTGACCTAGAATCCTCCTTTTGTAGTTTTCTGATATCCTTCTTAGTTAGATGCTGTAGGGTCTTTAATAACATGGTGATGACTTAAGGCCTTGAGATTACCATGCCCCCTTCTCAGGGATTTCCAATTGGAGAGAGCCCTGGGATTCCTTTGTCCCTAATGCAAGACTTTGTTTCCTGTTTCTTGGGGGGCTTTGTTCTGCTTGCAGTGGGACTTAGATGACACTCCATGCTGAATCTTCCACTGCACTGTCCTAGTTCTCTAAAGAAGACCCCAGCCCCTCTCTGAAGATCTTGTACATGTTCTTCCTATTGGATTTTCCCATCTTTTTCTGAGAAGGCACAGAGTTGTTTTTCCTCTTGATTGAAACCTAGAACTCCCTGACCCTGCTTAGTCTTCCTATGAGCCTGACTTAGTTCCCTAGGGTTGCCTTTCTTGCCTCTGTGCTTTCTTTACAATTTTCGAGGGCCATTCCCTTCTCTTTCCTGTATGCACAGAATGAGATAGAATTCAGGGACGGCTCTGCATAACTCTATTCACATTGTGACCCATTCTGTTCCATTGAGCAGCCTTTCCATTTCCCAAACCTGCGGTGATTTCTAAGCTGGAGCGAGGGGAAGAACCATGGGGCCTGGATCCACAGATTGTACCAGATGGAGAGGGTCTAAAAGGTGTGTATGAATGCGTGTTTGTGTGTGGGTGTGTGACATACACACAGCTCAGTAAATAAAAACATCCGTTTATTTTCCTCCTCTTACCTTTTTTGAAATGTAAAAAATATCTATTGTCTTATCCTGTCGCTGACAGATTCCAGTCTCCCTGTTCCTTATTGTTTCAGCAGTCACTGTTCCCCATCTCCTTCAGTCCATGTTCCATGTATCTAGTTCAGAAGTTCTTGAAATCTGGGATCCGTGAACTTTTTTTATAAAATATTTTTGATAGCTATATTTCAACGTAATTGGTTTCCTTTGTAATTCTATATATTTTACGCATTTAAAACATTATTCTGAGAAGGGGTCTTTGGTCTTTGCCAAAGGGATCCGTGACACAGAAAAGGTCAGAGACCCTTGATCTAATTCATTTTCATTACTTCCCCAAATTTCTTTCATTACATTGAGCCGGTGAGGATGGAGGTACTGAGGGGATCCCGGCATCACGCCCTACAGTGCCTCTGTCCCCAGTATGTGAATACCTCTTTGTTCCTAGGACACAAGCAGAGGCAACAGGTAGCAGGACTCTTCATTAGTTATGTCTCCACTTACTAGCTCAGGCTTACCTACCCATGTGACCAAAAATCAAAAACTAACAACACTGTTAGTACCCTTTTTAAAATCATAAAACACATAGCTCTTACAACACAATCTGGTCATCCTGCTTTCCTGTGGCAAAGACGAGGGAGTATTTTTTTGTTTTTGCTCATACTTGTATGAAGCCCTTTAGTCACAGGTTTTTTTTGACTATTCACTTACCATCATATTCCAGGTCCTTTGATTTGTTACTTTTCTACATTTAGCTTTTTGTACAAATATTAGAAGTCATTCAAGAACTAAATCTTCTATGGAAAAGGACACTAGGATAGATAACCTTGTGAAAATTACTTCCTTCTAGATTTTATAAATAAACTGAGTTTGCGTATCATCATTAGACCTTTCTTAATTTTTTAAAATCCTGAGTAAACGTTTTCTGTCCCAATATTCCTAGCTTATACAGGATGCCTTTAGCATCTGTCTGTCTCTCCTACTCATTTCCCCACTTATCTGTGTGTTAGCTTCTGCTCCCATCTTCACCCTTTTTCTAATGGGCCCACTTCTTACATCCCTTTTAACTTAACTGTATTTCTCTTCGCCTCAAACAGGATTTCCATTTTCAAAAGCTGCCATGATCTCCCATCTGGACCAAAGGGAAGAGCTATGGGTTCTGGATCTGCAGAGCAGTCTGGATGAAGAGGACCTAAGAGAGATATGCTCTGGTAAGTAAGGAGGGGACTTGTCAGTTTCCCCCTTTTATAACACAGTCCATATTATTTATAAAATGCTGAAAAATTCACGCTTAATAGAAACATTTCACAGGTATTTTTGTGGGTTTCTAGGTAGAATGGACCTCTAGAAATTCCCCAAACTCAATCAGTTACTCAGTTGAAAGAAGTCCACTTATGACATTAAATTTCTATCCTTGTCAGAGTTAAGCATTGTTATTTAAGTGAGCAGATTACCCCTGTAAAAGTGAAAGCAATAAATTCAGCTTCCTACCCATCCTTTTCCCTGCTCCCCAATTGGTTACTTGTGTATGGTTACTCGGTACAGAACTTAGTCCTCATAACTCGGTATGCCCAATTCTTCTCATTACTCCACTACTTTTTGTATTTCATTTTCTTCCACCCTTAGACCTTTCATCTGGTTTATCATCATGTCTCCATTCTTTGTCCATTAATCACTAAGTCAACTTGTAATTACTGAGTCCCTTCTAAATAATTAATTAACATTTTAATTCACTCATCAAACATTAATTAATTGCCCACTGCATGCAGATTACTGTGAAGGAACAGGGAGATTATAAGTTTAGATAAAACATGTCCCTTACCTCACTTGAGTTGACATTCTATTAGGAGGGTAAGACACAAACATAGATAATAGTATACAGCAGGGATTCTTAACTTTTTTGAGTGTCCTAGACCCTTTTGGCAGTCTGGCAAAGCCACAGATCCTTTCATAGAAGAATGTTCTTAAATGCCTCAGATAAAATACACAAGATTACAAAGGAAGTTAGTTATGTTGAAATGGAATTATCAAAACATTAACATGATAAGTGTATTAGAGAAGTATAGGTGGCATTTGAGTAGGCCTTTAAAGGACAGATTGTGATTCAACAGGCAAAGGGAAGAGTACAGACAGAACAGCAGGAACAAAGAAAGTAGCAGAGGTTTGAGTCTGCTGGTTGCATATAATTCATTTTTCCTGGAAGGCAGTAACATGGGATAAGGTGGTGCCAGCTTTTACAGGACTTTGAATTTGCAGGCTAAGGGTCTGATCATTACTTAGGAAGTATCAAGGAGTACTGAAGATTTATTTTTAGCGGAGTGGCAGCATGACCAGACAATTTCTTTCTATAGCCCTGTGAATACAAGAGAAGTATTAGACCTGCTCTAACTTCTCCAGGAGTTAACGCACCTCAAGACAGAGGGATGATGGACTAGAAGTGTGACTGTTAAATACAGTTTTGCTATGTTGATCTATTTTGCTAAGTTGTGCTAAGTTGTTACAAAGGAGTGATTTTTTTTCTGCAACTTCAGAGAAAAACTGAAACAGACTTGAAACTAATTAAGTGCCAAATTATGGTTTATTGACTACAAGTGTAATGGAACTCAGAAATGGGAATGGTTAGCATAAGATAGTAAGGGAAGAATTCATGAAACACGTCAGTGTGCCTATCCCTCCGTGTCCCTTCCAGTGATTATCCTTTCTTGTCATCTTTGCTAATCTGAGGCTTGTTTTATTTTACCTTCTTTTAATTATTTGGAAGTTTTTTCCATATGTTTGATAGGTAGCCAGGGCTATTCAAAAGTGGCATGTAGAGGTAAGTTTAGAACAAGATGAACAAGGAAAAAGGCAGACCAGTCTGCTTGGAACAAACAAATGAAAGAGAAAAGACAAAACTCTTCAACTTCTGTTTTGCTTCTCCTTTCATCACCTAGAAGAACAATGTACAAACTGGAAGAACTTAAATAAAAATTGTTAGAGATTTAAAGCCCAAGTTGAGAGAAAAGATAAAAAGTAGTTTGTGTAATTAAAAAAAAAAACAACAAACTAGGGGTTTTAGTGACCCACAGGCACAAGACTGGAGGATGAGCAAGATAAGTAGCTATGTCCTAAGGCAGTTTGTCATGGAAATTAACCACAATTACTACTAGCAAGAATACCAAGATTGGGTGAGGATCTCACTTTGAGCAAGTATATAGAGTTTTGCAGTGACCTTCCAGAGAAGGGCTGACATGTAGTTGTTGTCATAAGAACAGTGAGATCAAAAAGCTTTTCATGGATGACTTTAATTGGAACACAACACAAGAGATACTGTGCTGCTGTATTTCCCAGTATGGAGAATTTGTCACCTATATTATCCTAACTGTGGGGAACGGTGCTAATTAGCTGACCATATAAATTAGATGCCCAGAAGACTGACACCAAGCAAACACCTTGGAAAATGCAGCCAGAAGAAACATAGCCAAAGGAAGGATGGAAAGGCCCTAGTAGAGATAAATCAAGTTTTTGTTGGTGGAATATCTTACAATTTCTATGAGACAGACCTGAGGGAATACTTAAAGAAGTGGTCCACAAAGCAGTCATGATGTACAATACAGAAGAGCAGAGGCCGCCAGGTTGTAGACTTATTGCCGCATCACTTTGCTTCTCAGAGTTTCTCTTCCACGTGCTACTCTTCGGGCATCAATGCTAGCTTTCCCACTACTGCCATCTCTGGCCATTCAGGATATGAGCAGACCCCAGTGGCCCAACCCAATTTCCCTTATAGTTAGTGTGTATGTTACTGACAGCACTTGAGTGACTTTGGACAGGGTTTCTCAGAACCCAACCAGCACTTGGTGCCCAGATCAAATGGCAGGACATCTGCAAGAGGAAGTACTTTTAGATGGGGGTTTACTACTACTACTACTACTACTACTACTACTACTACTACTACTACTCCTACTACTACTACTACTACTACTACTACTACTACTAGCTAGTATTGAAATAGCACTTGAAAGTGTGTAAAGTGTTTTACATATGTGACAGAGCTATAACACGCAAGCCTTGAAATCAGGCATTTGTTTTCATCATGGGATATTGGATACCAGCTAAAACTGGGAATTATGAAAATGAAAACTTATTAATATCATAATGTCATGAAGAACACTTTTTTGTAAATAATATTTTATTTTTTTAATTATGTGTAAAAATAGTTTTCAGTGTCCATTCATGTTTTTATAAGATTTTGAGTTCCAAATTTTTCTCCCTCCCATCCCACCTCCCCAGCTCATTTTACTGATGAGGAACTGAGATAAACAGCAACTTGCCCAGGGTCACACAGTTAGTAAGTGTCTGAGACCAGATTTGTCTTCCTGACACAGGCCTACCTCTATCCACTGAGCCACCTCACTGCCCTCATTCCATTTCAGAACAGCTTTAATTGTTAGAAAGTTTTTCCTGACATTTCCTGACAGCATAAGTTTCAGAGAACATTAAGGATCAGGAAAAGCTTCCTGTAGAAAATATGATTTTATCTGGGGCTTGAAGAAAGCTAGGGAAGCCAGTGTGCAGAAATGAGAAGAGACGACATTCTAGGCATGAGTAGAAATACCCAGTGTTGAGAGATGGAATGTTTTATTTGAGGAGTAACAGGGAGGCAAGTGCCACTGGATTGCAGAATCCAGTGATGGGCTGTAAGGTGTAAGAAAGGTAGGAAGGGGCCAGGTTGTGGAGGACTTTTAACACCAAATGGAGGGTTTTACATTTTCAGATCTCTGGAGGAGATAGGGAGCTATTGAAGTTGATTGAGTAGGGGTATGATGAGATCAGATCATGCTGACAGCTGAGTGGAGGAGGGATTGGCGTGAGAAGAGAGTTGTGGCAGGGGGATTGCCCAGAAGGCTAGTCCAGATGTGAGATGGTGAGGGCCTGTACCATGGCTGTGGCAATGTCAGAGGAGAGGAGAACTGGAACTATGGGGTGAGAATGAGGAGTCAGGGGTGACACTTAGGATGTGAGTAGAGGTGACTGGGAGGAAGATGGTTCTCCTTAACAATAACAGGGAAATTAGGAAGAGCAGGAGAATGGGGGGACGGGGGATGGGACATAATGAGTTCAGCTTTGAACATGTTGGATTTAAAATGTCTATGGGAAGATGGTGGCTGGAAAGCAGGGACTAGCGTGACCTCCCTACCGAGTCCCTCCAAAAACCTATAAAAAATGGCTCTGAACCAATTTAGAACGGCAGAACCCACAAAACAGCAGAGGGAAGCAGGGCTCCAGCCCAGGACAGCCTGGATGGTCTCTGGGTGAGGTCTATCCCACACGGAGCTGAGAGATGGGAGCTGGGAGCTGCGGGTTGGGAGCGGAGCTGAGCAGAGCCCAGTGAGCGGTGCAGACCAACCAGACCAGGAGCTGGGCGGAATGTGCCCTACCACCCTGAATCAGTGAGCTGTGGCAGTTACCAGACTTCTCAACCCACAAACACCAAAGACTGCGGAGAAGGTTAGTGGGAAAAGCTGCGAGAGTGGAAGGAGTTCGAGGTTCGGCTTCCAGCCCCTGGGGCAGCGGAGGTGGGGCAGCTACAGCTGTTGTTGCTTCCGCCCCCAGCCCACCTGGTGGGAGGAATTAAGTGGCGGATCAGAGCAGGGGTGCACAACCTGCCGAAGATCTAAGCCCAGTCCGGGTTGGGGGTTCTTGGGGAAGGAGCAGTGCTGGTGTGGCAGAGCCGGCACCTCCCCCCCAAACGTGGAACATAGAACTCTGTAATCTACAAGCAGTCATACCCTGCTGAAAAACTCAAGGGTCAAGTTAGTTGGTTGGGAATATGGCCAGGCAGCGAAAACACACCCAGATTCAGTCTCAGACTTTGGATTCTTTCTTTGGTGACAAAGAAGACCAAAACATGCAGCCAGAAGAAGTCAACAAAGTCAAAGAGCCTACAACAAAAGCCTCCAAGAAAAACATGAACTGGTCCCAGGCCATGGAAGAGCTCAAAAAGGATTTGGAAAAGCAAGTTAGAGAAGTGGAGGAAAAATTGGGAAGAGAAATGAGAAGGATGCGAGAAAACTATGAAAAACAAGTCAATGACTTGCTAAAGGAGACCCAAAAAAAATACTGAAAAATATACTGAAGAAAACAACACCTTAAAAATTAGACTAACTCAAATGGCAAAAGAGCTCCAAAAAGCCAATGAGGAGAAGAATGCCTTGAAAGGCAGAATTAGCCAAATGGAAAAGGAGGTCCAAAAGACCACTGAAGAAAACACTACTTTAAAAATTAGACTGGAGCAAGTGGAAGCTAGTGACTTTATGAGAAATCAAGATATTATAAAATAGAACCAAAGGAATGAAAAAATGGAAGACAGTGTGAAATATCTCATTGGAAAAACCACTGACCTGGAAAATAGATCCAGGAGAGATAATTTAAAAATTATTGGACTACCTGAAAGCCATGATCGAAAAAAGAGCCTAGATATCATCTTTCAAGAAATTATCAAGGAGAACTGCCCTGATATTCTAGAGCCAGAGGGTAAAATAGAAATTGAAAGAATCCACCAATCGCCTCCTCAAATAGATCCCAAAAAGAAATCTCCTAGGAATATTGTCACCAAATTCCAGAGCTCCCAGATCAAGGAGAAAATACTGCAAGCAGCCAGAAAAAAACAATTTGAGTATTGTGGAAACATAATCAGAATAACTCCAGATCTGGCAGCTTCTATATTAAGAGATTGAAGGGCTTGGAATACGATATTCCAGAGGTCAGTGGAGCTAGGATTAAAACTAAGACTCACCTACCCAGCAAAACTGAGTATCATGCTCCAAGGCAAAATATGGACTTTCAATAAAATAGAGGACTTTCAGGCTTTCTCAGTGAAAAGACCAGAACTGAATAGAAAATTTGACTTTCAAACACAAGAATCAAGAGAAGCATGAAAAGGTAATCAAGAAAAAGAACAAGAAAAAGAAATTGCAAGGGACTTACTAAAGTTGAACTGTTTTGTTTACATTTCTACAAGGAAAGATGACATGTATGATTCATGAGACCTCAGTATTAGGGTAGGTGAAGGGAATATGCATATATGTATATATGTGTGTGTGTGTGTGTGTGTGTGTATATATATATATATATATAAAAGTGAATGTGTATGTATGTATATATCTATGTGTGTGTGTATATAGGTATATATAGATATATAGATATATATATATAGAGAGAGAGAGAGAGAAAGAGAGAGAGAGAGAGAGAGAGAGAGGACACAGGGTGAGTTGAAGATGAAGGGAAGATATCTAAAAGAAATAAAATTAAGGGATGAGAGAGGAACATATTGAGAGAGGTAGATAGGGAGAGATAGAATGGAGTGGATTATCTCGCAAAAAGGTGGCAAGAGGAAGCAGTTCTGTGAGAGTAGGGGAGAGGGCAGGTGAGGGGAGAATGAGTGAATCTTGCTCTCATCAGATTTGGCCTGAGGAGGGAATACCATACATACCCAATTGGGTATCTTACCCCACAGGAAAGAAGAGGGAAGAAGATAAAAAAGGGGGGGGATGATGGAGGAGGAGGGCAGATGGGGGTGGAGGTAATCAAAAACAAACACTTTCAAAAGGGGACAGGGTCAAGGGAGAAAATTCAATAAAGGGGGATGGGTTAGGAAGGAGCAAAATATAGTTAGTCTTTCACAACGTGAGTATTGTGTTAGGGTTATACATAATGATACACATGTGGCCTATGTTGAATTGCTTGACTTCTTGGGGAGGGTGGGTGGGAAGGGAGGAGGGGGAAGAATTTGGAACTCAAAGTTTTTAAAAACAGATGTTCAAAAACAAAAAAAAAAGTTTTTGCATGCAACTAGAAAATAAGATACACAGGCAATGGGGAGTAGAAATTTATCTTGCCCTACAAAAAAGGAAGGGAAAAGGGGATGGGAGGGGAGTGGGGTGACAGAAGGGAGGGCCGACTGGGGAACAGGGCAACCAGAATGTACGCCATCTTGGAGTGGGGGGGGAGGGTAGAAATGGGGAGAAAATTTGTAATTCAAACTCTTTTGAAAACCAATGCTGAAAACTAAATATGTTAAATAAATAAATTAAATTAAAAAAATGTCTATGGGACATACAGCAGTTATAGATGCAAATCTGGAGGCCAGCAGAGATGTTAGGGCTGGATTAGTAGCTTATCTGTGCCATTAAACTATGATAACCAGAACTGATTACAATACTCTAGGTTAAAGTCCCAAGAAGGTAAAATATAATGGACCTATCACCTCCCTATTCCTGGAAATTCTGCCCCTCTTAATATCACCCTAGATTGCTTTGACTCTTGGGTTGCCACATTACTCTAAGACTTATATTGAGCTTGTCTACTAAAACGCCCAGATCTTTTTTAGAACTGCTACATCCTAGGAAAACTGCCCCAATATTCTAGAACCAGGGGGCAAAATAGGAATTGAAAAAATCCACTGATCTAAAATGCCAGGAATATTATAGCCAAATTCCAGAGTTCCTATGTCAAGGAGAAAATACGCAAGCATCCAGAAAGAAACAATTCAGTTATGATGGAGCCACAGTCAGGATAACACAAGATTTAGCAGCTTCTACATTAAAGGATTGATATTTTGGAGAGCAAAGGAGCTAGAATTACAACCAAGAATCACCTGCCCAGCAAAACTGAGTATAATCCTTCAGAAATGGACATTCATTGAGATAGAGGACCAGATCAGAGCTGAACAGAAAATCTAACTTTCAGATGTAAGAACTGCTACATCCATGCCTCTCCTGTCTTATACTAATGGAGTTGATTTTTTTGTTCCCAAGTATAAGATTTTATATTTATCCCTGCTGAATTTCATCTTAATAGATTCAGCCCCATCCTCTCACTTGTCAAGATCCTGTCATCTACCATGTCAGGGTGCAGCAGGTAGAAGGGCATCTCAGTGGCTCAGGTGATAAAGCACTGGGTCTGGAGTCAAAAAGACCTGAATTCATTTCTGGTGACCTTGGGCAAGTCACTTAACCTCTGTCTGCCCCCATTTCCTCAACCACAAAATGGGCATAATAATCGCACCTCCCTCATAGGTAGTTCTCATAGTTGTGATAATCAAATGAGATAATATTTGGAAAGCACTTAGCACAATGCCTGGCACATAGCTGGCACTTAATAAATGCATGTTCCTTTTTCCCACCAAGAGGGGAAAAGTCCTCACATTAGCACTAGCCACAAGTAGAATGTGCTGCTTTGAGGAGCAGTAGATTCTCTATTGCATTGGGATAGAGTTTATACCGGCTTTATTTATTCACCAAATTCTCCTGGAATTTCTGTGCTGCAGTAGATGCTTAAATCCATAACTTCACACTTGAATTTTATAACCACCCTTTGACAGAGACTGATCTATAACTTCGTACTTTGGTTCTGTGATTCTCTACTATTTTCACTTTCTTCTAGCCTCAAATCCTTTACTGAATATTGAAACCTTTTCCTCGTCTTCTCATTCTCTTATGTTCCTTAAGCCATTTTTGTTGACACAAGTGCTATCCATCTTTCTGGACCTCTTAGTGTTACTTGATCCTATTCCACAAACCCACCACATGTCAACACTGGTAACAGGTGGCATTCATATTGTAAATTCAGTTCAACAAGCTCTTGTTTTCTGTTTCTTATGTCAGGTGGGGAGACCAGGGCAGAGTGTGAAGAGCCAAGTCCAACACAAGAAATTCTCAAAGAAACCAACGCTCGCACAGTGCTATCAGACAGACTTCAGAGGGACATTTTCCTGGGTTCTACCTTTCAAGATGGCTATGGATTAGAGGTTAGATTAGAGAGCCAACAAGAGGACGCCGCAGGGGAGAGGATGAGGCAGGAGTTTCTACCAAGGGCAGTAAAGGATGAGAGCGCCCTCACGAGGGAGAGAAGTAAGAAGAATGAGAAACTGGAGAAAGATGTCGGTGTCAGCACATTCCCTGACATACACCAGAGGGTTGCTGGAAGACGTAGATCCTACATATGTAAAGAATGTGATAAAATCTTTAATCGAAGTTCAGACTTTTTTCGACATCAGAGAATCCACACAGGGGAAAAACCCTACAAATGTAATGAGTGTGAGAAAGCCTTCAGGTGGAGCACAAGCCTTATCCGACATCAACGATTTCATGTCAGAGAAAAACAGTATAAATGCCAGGAGTGTGAAATTGTCTTCAGAAAAAATTCAGCTTTTATTCGGCATCGGAGGATCCACACAGGTGAAAAACCCTATGAATGTCATGAGTGTGGGAAAGCCTTTAGTGAAAGTACAGGTTATACTATTCATCAGAGAATTCATACCAGAGAGAAACCATACGAATGCAGTGACTGTGGGAAAGCCTTCAGTTGTAATTCAAACCTTATTCATCATCAAAGAATTCACACTGGGGAGAAGCCCTATGAATGTAAGGAGTGTGGGAGGGGCTTTAGCAATAGTTCAGACTTCATTCAACACCAGAGAATTCACACTGGAGAGAAACCTTATGAGTGTAAAGAATGTGGGAAAGCCTTTAGTCGAAACTCGGGCTTTATTCAGCATTCGAAAATCCACAGTGGAGAAAAACCCTATAAATGTAAAGATTGTGGCAAGGCATTTAGTCAGAGCTCACATTTCATCCGACATCAGAGGATTCACACTGGAGAGAAACCTTATGAATGCAGTGAATGTGGGAGAGGGTTCGGTCAGAACTCAAACCTTATTCGGCATCAAAGAATACATATTGCAAATGAGTCTTTGAATACAGTGACTACAAAGAAAGCTTGATAAGATACGCAACTAGAGTTAATATCAAGCTGGAGTTCTTCCCATATGGGAACCTGTTCATATAAAAATACCTCATGTAATGGAACTCACCTATTCAGCATCTTTTAATAGTTTGGAACACAGCTAAGGAACTAGCTAAACTCCTAAACAACCATAACAGCTGTTAAAAAGTTCATGGAGCTTTACTCATGGGGGGATTCACTTGGAATCTCTGAACTCTTATTTTACACACACTTCCAAGAAGCTTGGTTGTCTGGCTTCCAAGCCTATGTCAGATTTGAAACAGCAGATTGGAAAGGGAAGTTAGAAGGGAGAGAAGGAATGCATCAAGCAGTAGCTACGTGTGACATCTGATCACAGGGTGGAGCAAAACTAAGAAATAGACATGAATTCAAACAAGATAGTCCCAGGTCATTGAGCCTAGGGACAAATAATCCTCAGGCTTACACACCTCAGTAGGGTGTAGACTTCATTCTAGCACAGCATGGTACAGTAATGTTTGTGTCATTCATTGAGTCACTCAGAAGAGGCTAAATTATGCACTATGTACTGTTTTATTAGAAGTATATAATCTCTTAAATTTCCATTAAAAGTATTTTAAAGTTTTGGTGCTCCACAGGATAGAAACTCAAGCTATTGAATGACTCCTTGCCTGATGATTCCAGATAGCAAAAGCAGTATTTTCATTTAGGAAGTTGTCTTTTTGACAAAGGTTCAAAGACTCTGCAGAAAAAAAAATATATACTATGACTGAAATGGATGCAGAAAAATTTTCTTTCAGCCCTAACTTTATATTTTTTAAAGAAAACTCCATTTATTCCTATGCTCTCTAGTGTTTTTAATAGGAATGGGTGATGTGTTTTGTCAAAAGCTTTTTCTGCATCTGTTGAAGATAATCATGATTCTCTCTCTAGCTCTACCTCCGTAGAGTCTTGATGTGACTTTTTCATTTTGGAGAGTTTGGATTCAAGATGTCTAATTCGTTGCTCCATTTGGTTTCTTATTGAAGCATTTCGATTTCCTCTTAATTGTTCTAAGATATCTCAGGCTACTGCTTGTATCTGTAATAATAGGTGAACTTCTTTTAGTTTTTCAACAATCTCTTGCCTTGCTCATTTATCAGTCTCACATTTATATTATTCTATTTGACTGTGTTCTACCTTAGTGATTTCCAAATGATGCCTAAGACTAACTACTTCTTCCAATTGTCTTGTATTCCCTTCCAGTTTGTCACATTTCTTTTGCAAAATTTTCACAGAAAATAACTCTTCTCAAAGACTTTGATTAACTGATTCCAACTGTTTATATTTTGAAGATGCTGCTTCCAATTGTTGTGTAAGGTCTTCAGTCCACTGAGGTCTTTCTGTAATTCATCATTTCTCTTCATTTCTTGTTCTAGACAATTTTCCAGAGATTGCTTTAACTCAATGAGTTTCTTTAATTTTTCTCTTTCAGTTTTAAGCTGGGCATCACTCAGTTCCTTTTGTTTATTGGTGCCTTTGTTTTGGGCATCTTCAAGCTGTTGTCGAAGCAACATATTTTCACTCTGGATATGGGCTAATCTTTCTTAGACAGATTCACTTGGTCTCACCCCACTGTCCCTCTGTGGGGGGAAGGAGGCCAGAGACAGGGACAGCTCTCTCTTGCTGCTGAAGCTGAAAATCTTCATCCTGGTGGTGGGCTTCAGAGCAAGTCAGCAGAACTTGAGAAGGGTTCTCCCTTGGCTTCTCAGCCTTCTTCAGGCCCTCACCTCTGCTCCAGAAAAGTTCAATGACCAGAGGCAGGAGGTTAAGAGACTCCAGAGCCAGCAACTGTTATAAAAGATTCAATCCTAGAGATGGTTATAGCCCTCCAGCTCTAACTTTATTTCCACTTAGAAGGTCAGTCTCAGCTATGCCAGTGAAGGTGCATAAGAGTGGGTCATTGGGAGCTAATGGAGAGTTTGAAGAATCTTCATTTGAAAAAAAAGACTCCCCTTTTTTTGCAAACTAAAAGCAATTCTAAGGCCTCCTCTTGTTGGAATAAGTACCATCAAGATGGTGGATGTCAATTCATTGTCCCTGTAGCTGAAGAGTGACCAAACTGAAAGGGGAACATTTGGGACAAGAAAGTTGAATTTTCAGACAATTTCCTGATATTTGGCCTTTAGACTACCAAAGATTTTGTTTATTCCCCAGAGCATCCTGGGGTAATGTAATATAATGTTCTTTCTCATGGTACAAAAAGGAAAACTCAGATTTTGACAAGACAAGATATAAGATAAGGCTGTGGTCCTGCTGTTGGGCTAGATAAAGAGCCCTAAAGAGTAAAGTCTTTGATCCCTTTGTCCTTTGTGGTAAAGGGAAGGGATGAGATCTTGCTTCTACAATTTGTGATTTTCCCATGGGAAAATAGGCTAAAATTAGGACCTGAGAGCTAAGGAAAGGTGAGTTGCTGCTATTATTCCCCTGAAATAAAGGGTAACCCTGATGAAATGGCATAAAGAAATATTTAACCTACATAGTTCCTCTTACCACTTGTCTCCTGCAATCTGCCTTTTAATTGACAGCTTTTCTCATCATAACATCACCATCCAGGAAATGACCTCAAAGGGAAAAGGCTTGTAGATATGGACAGGACATAGGACATGGCCAGACCTCCTAGAGAGGAACAAAACTTCCTACCTGGAAAAACAAGTGTTGTCATTTGGTTATGGAATGAGTAGGTGTTTTACAGAGGCTCACTCTCTTATGAGTAACTATTATGGACTGTGCAAATGAGTTCAAAAGATTCTTTTGAAAAAGATCAGAAGGAAAGAGCTTTAGATTCTTAATAAGACATAGAAAACGATCAATAGATATACTCGGGAAGGAAGCAAGGAGAATGAAAATGTAACCAAAAGTGTTAGCAATCTGGAAATGGAAAGTTGTATGGCTCAACGTGAAATCTAGAAGAAAAGTTTTAGAAAATTATTATTTGTTTCCAGTACTGACCAGGAAAAGGATACTTTGGGGGAGGATACAGTGTTCTGGTTTACCAGCAATGCAAAACCTTATAGTGATAGTGGTTGGTTCCAAATGGTATGCCCTCACCTAGGATAATATAGTCTGTAATTCCACCCAACCCAAGCTTCCATTTCCTCATAACTTCACTCCTTGCCTCATTCTGATCTCCAGCATTGCTGAAAACACTATGCAGTTTTACTATTGATCCCTTGCTAAATTCAATGGTCTTTTCCCAGTTTTCTTTTTCTTTAACTTTAGACTTTGATACTACTGACCACTCCTTGACTTCTGTCATACTATATTGGCCTAACTTTTTGAAACGTGTTCAGTTGTGGCTTTTGCTTTCTAATTGTAATGTTAACCCAAGTTTGATAATAGATCCCTTGCTCTGGTCTGTTTATCCCTTTGGGGACCCAAATCATTTCCATTTTTTCAAATGCCTCACTCTCTCTTTAGGCTTGATCTAATGTGAGCTACAATTCTAGATCTCTACCTGTTTCCTAGATATTTCTACTTGAATGTTCCACTATCACCTCAAGTTCAGTATGTCTTAAGATATGGAGAGAGTTAATTTTCTCTTAAATCAGCTCTTTGGCCTTTTCTGTATTACCATCATTTCTGTCATTCAGGATCAAAACTCAAAGTTACTTTTGATTCCTCCGTTTACATCAATGTCATATCAGAAAAACTGTATCTGATCCTTCCTTTTCTCATTACTACCACCCTAGTCTAGACCTAAAAAAATCCACACCTAGAGTAATGCAATAACTTCTCTCCTGCTAACTAATATTCATTCCATTTAGCACTCTTTCAGTTGACAAAACACTGCTTTCATCAACCTGTCACCTCCCTGCTAAAAAAGAAACAAAAAAGCCCCCCAAAATTTTTTCACTGAGTCAGTGAAAGAGATGAATCATTTCCTGCAGGAATGCCCAAATCCTCATTCTGAAGGTTTCCCATATTTCTCCAGCCCTTTTGGTTTATCCCTTCTCTGAAGTCCTAGGGCACGTCTATACCACTCATTATTTAAATATTTATTGCCTTATTTAAAACAAGATTCTTGAGTATTTGCTAACCACAGGATGATAAGAGGTTCTTTGAAATTAGTGTCATGTCTTTTAACCTCCTATGGCACCCAAAATTTTAATTTGAATTAGCCATTCAATAAATATTTATTTGAATTTGTTGGAACTCCTTTACTTCTGGTAATATATATTAAGATAATATCTTACTTGGTTTCCCCTTAATGTAAAGAATCCATTGTTTGGTGGTAAGGTCTGTTAGTTATTGCTGTCTTTTATTAACTATTGGGCTATCTGCTTTACAAAACTGTCATTTTGAGTTAGGTAATCTGAATCCATGCAGATTTGCACCTGCCCCGGATGAAAAGTATTAAAAACAGTTCTAAACCACACGAGAGACAGTGTGTAGTAGTGGATAGAGATGGCTCAAATCCAAGAAGACTTGAACTCAAGTCCCACCTCTGAAACATGCTGGCTGTGAGACCACGGGCAAGTCACTTAATTTCTCAGTGTTCTAGGCAAACCTTCTAAGATGATAATAATTATCATTGTTATTAGTAAGACTAGAAGTTGCAAGGTGCCAACTGGCATTAGTTGGGGAGTCCCTGTATCAGTGAAATCAAAAAGTCTAATCCCTATCCCTAGCCTTTCTTAACCCTCTGGACACATTTACACTTGTTAATTGACTTGATCTGCTAACCTAAGTGACCATCCAGAGGGGAGGCAAGTGTTTCTTGAGGCCTCCTTCTGGCCTGACTGCCATTGTTAAAGGGGAGATGAGCACTTCTCAATAGGTCGATCCCCCAAAAAGCTCCCTTCAATTGGGGACATAAGGAAGTGAATGAAGACTATATAAGTCTTCATCCTTCTGACCATAAAATGTGGAGGTGGCTGGAGATAAGTGAAGACACTTTCAACCATTTCTTACGATTTCATTCTCATATGGTAACTTGGAGGGTGGAGGGAGGTTGGAGCAAAGAGAAGGAATAAGAAAAGAACAAGGGTAACAAGTCTTGCTCTTCACTCAGTTCCTAAAAGTTTGTTCTACTTTTCCCATCTGCCATCCTTGTATGTACCTTAAAATCAGTGTGGCTGGTGGAGAAGCTTTTTTCCTACTTAATATTCCAAAAAAGATCACTCTAAATGTGAACATTAGGCAATTCTTTGGGTGATTTTCAAGTGGATACTTTGAAGGAAAGCTCTTAAATGGGATAGGAAATGTGTGTGGTATCATGGAAAGAACATTGGCCTTAAGAGTCTAGCAATTTGTGTTTTAGTCTCTTACCACTGATACTTGAGCAAGTATCAATGGATGTAGGTCCAACCTGTTTTCTCCTTTGTAAAGCCCAACTTGAGTATGGGTAGCCATAGCTAAGCAATTTATTATATCCTTTCCACCACTTCTCAATGACCATGCTACAGAAGAAAGCATGAGACTAGAAATCAACATAGTCACAACCTAGCTAGTAACTTATCAGTGTCTGTCAAGTAACAAGCCTGTCAAGTACTCCTACCCACATACTTCTTGTGGAGAACACATTGTATTCACAAGTTGTGAACAAATAGGTAGAAGAACTTTAAAAATACAAAAGTTAGATATTCAAAAGTGGCTGGCATGATGGTAATTGTATCCTTCCCATTCCCCCAGTCCCCCTTCTCCCACTCTATTCACTTCTTTGGGAAGGCATCATATTGCATTGGGGGAAAACAGACTGGGTAGGAGGTGAGAGACATTAGTTATGGTCCTGACTATCGAGGTGTTTGACCCTAGGCAAATCACAACTTGTCTGATTATGACAGTTAAAATTTAGGAACAGTAGCAATATGGTCATTATAATCCTAAACAAAGTTCATTGTGATGCTAGTCAAGACTATAAAAATTAAACTTTATAATAAATATGTAACTGATTATCCAACCAGAAAAGTTAGAGGAAAATGGAGAAATATTTGTGTATAACCAATCATGACTATATATACCTGACTGAATAGGGAATTACTAAAAATGCCTAAAGATAAGACTCATGTTTGCAGGATAAAGAGGAAAATTCCTCAAGACAAAAATTTCTAGAATTCAGTGAAACAATGCGAATCAATTGCAGACACAGGGGGGACCTGGGAAGAATGTCAGAAACACCATGGAAAGAGAAATCCTTCAGATACAGATCAAATTCACAGCTGCATCCCTCAGCTCCAAAGTAATCTAGGAGACTGGACCACCTATAGAAACTGTAAGGATGGATTCGAGGTTGTATTGTCAAATTCAGTTAAACAAACGTTAAGCAACTACAGTGTGCAAGGCATTGTGCTAGGTAGCTGTGGGATTGTAATACCAAATAAATGACTCCAAAGTTTTGATTGGCACACTATGTCACTGGTGCTTTGCCTTACCTTTGTTTCCTAGAATCTCATTAATATGGCCCTCAGTTTCTTCATCTGTAAAGTGACAAGATAGGGATTTGTCCCTTTCTGGCTCTCTAGAATTGGAGTCATTAGAATGACCTCAGCCCTTAACAAGCTTAATGATCATTTCTATGCAGATAATTCCCAGAAGCTGTGTGATCTTGAGCAGTCAGTTTAATAAGTATTAAGTGCCTACTACACATCAGGCACTGTGCTAAGCTCTGGGGATACAAGTATAGAGAAACAACCCTTCCTCCCAAAGCCTGGACATTTTAATGGGGGAAACAAGAAGTACCCATACAAACATAAAGTGAATAAATACAAATAGATACAAAGCAAGTCACTTAGCTGAGCTTTCATTGCTGAGATTCTAAGTATCCTAGATCCTTGGAGGTCACCTAATCTGAACCACTTATTTTACAGATAAGGAAACAGGCCCAGAGAGATGCGACTTGCCCAAGATTCCTTACAGGTACTAACAGATTGAAAAAAGTCCTGTGACTCCAAATCCAGCCCTCCATTACATCAGTCCCCCTTATTACAGAGCTATTAAAAGGTATCTGAATTTTGTTAGGACAGCATTAAATTTTATTTTAAAAATTAAGTTCACAGTTTCACCTTTTAAAAAATTGCGGTAGGATTTTCATTTAAGTCTTCCTGACTCATCTTGGGAGAAATCTTTGGATATGACCTTTTTTAATTTTCACCATTTGAAGTTACCACACTCCACCCTAACCCTTTTTACGTGCTTACCAGGGCAAAATGACACTTCCTTGAATAGGCATTTTCAATAACCACTCATTTATGCAATTACATCCATGCTTCAAAAAATTGAGTAAATACACATTCATCACTACCACCTTTAATGCACCCTAGGTCTGCTAGCCCTGAAAGTTCAATTATCATCTCTAAACAGATGATTCCCAAATCTATATATCTAGCCCTCATCTTTGTGTTAAGCACCACTTCTACCTTACCAGCTTACTCTTGGGTATCCTAAACTGCTGGATGTCACATAAGAATCTCAAAGTAAATGTCCAAAATAAAATGTCTCACCCCACCCATCCATCCAAAGCCTGTACCCCTTTAGAACTTCCCCAGAACTTAGAGGATGCTCTGTCCTTCCAGTCCCCCAGACCAGGGGTGGGCAACCCCTGCTGCCTCAAGGCCACGTGTGGCCCTCTAAGTGCAACCCTTTGACTGAATCTACTTCACAGAACAAAGCCCCTTAATAAAAGGATTTGTTCTGTAAAACTTGGACTCAGTCAAAGGGTTGCACTTGAGGACCTAGAGGGCCATGTGGCCTCGAGGCAGCAGGTTCCCCACCCCTGACTCAGACTCACAGCCCCAGTATTACTCACCCCATGTAGCCAATCCATTGCCAAATCTTGTCCTTTCTACTTCCACATCTTCCCCATGCAACCTCTTCTCTCTCACAACCACAACTTAGTTCAGGCTCTACACACCTCTCTCCTGGACTAGTATAATATCCTTCGAACTGGTCTTCCTGCCCTAAGTCTCTCTCCCCTCCAATTCACCCTCCACTCAGCTGCCGAGGTGATTTTTTTGGTCTATGCCTGACCATGTCACTCCGCTGCTCAGTGAGCTCCTTAGTTCCTTATAACCTCCAGGATCAAATATAAAGGCCACTGTTTGGCATTTAAAGCTCATCATCACTTGACCCCTTCTTGCCTCTCCAGCTTCCCTACACCTTACTCCTCCCTCCCTCCCTCCCACCTCCACCCCAAAATGAGCTCGACTACCCTGGCCTAGCCACCTGGCAATTTCTCCAACGTGGACCTCCATGCTACTTCTCCCTGGAAGGCCTGTCTGCCGTCTAGCTTTCCCTGGCTTCCTTCAAGTCTCAGCTCGAATACTACCTTCTGCAGGAGGCACTTGCATTTCCGATTACCTTCATCTGCCCTGGAGCTAATCATTTACCTGTTAACACCCCCATTCGAGCTTCTTGAAGGCAAGATCTGTTTGCCTTTCTCGCACAGTGCCTGGCACACAGTAAGGGCTTAATAAATGCTTGTTGATCCAGTGTCTCCTCGGCCCTTTCTCGATTACACAATCGGGGACAGTCATTCAATGGTACTCAGGACCATGGTCAGCCACCTTTTCCAGAGTTAATTCACTGCGTTCGTGAAAGGCTCCGCCCCTCTGACCCCGGGGACCCTCATAGGCCTAAACCACTCACTCAGTCCTGTGGACGCTTTACCCAATGGGATCGCTGACCCCGCCTCTTCTCTCCGATACGTCGGGGAGGCCTTGGAGACCCGTACAGTGGATTCCGCTGGAGCGCCCCAGCCTTAGCCTTTGGCCCTCCAACCCTAGGGCCGCCCCCTTGCCCCAGGGCCTTCCCTTACCAAGGCCTGCGGACCCTCCCTCAGTGAGAAGCGGTGAGGCCACCGGCCCGTCCCCTGGCGGGGACACGTGGATAGTGAAGCCGCTAGGCCCCTTTCCCTACCTGGAGGCCCAGAGTGAGGCCGGCTGCGAGACCTCCCGGGAGGAGTCCCGCTTCTGGGGATCCGGCCCGGAACTGGGGCTCCCTGGGCTGGCCCAGCTCTCCGGAGTTATACTCGAGCCGGGAAGCTCCGGGCTAATTGCCTGGATACTTCCGTAAAAGGAAACATATTAAATGCCTACGACGTGTCCGACTCTACTGAGCTCTAGATTAAAAGATTAAAAAGATTTTTAAAAAAATGTCCTCAAAGAAACACCCCTGAGGGCTTCAATTTCCTCATCTCTACCGTGGGAAGCAAACTTTGCTTTCTATTTCACGAAAGATGACAGATTTAGAGCCGGAGGCCACGGGTGTGCTGTTAAATGTTTAACAACCGGCCCCTGGGGTGGGGGAAACCGTGTGCACAAGACCCCACTTTTAATTTTAATCTGAATTATTAACATTTTCTCCATCACTTACATATAGACAACAACAAAAAAATCAAGCCCTAATTTGTAGCGTTTGTTGAATTTCAAATATTCACATCGAAATGCTAACAATGGTGTGAATGGGTTATGAGCTGGCTCCAGCACAACCCTGACTCTAATGGCATCTTAGAGGTCCCATCAAGTCTAGCCACTTCATTTTATAGATGAGGAAACAAGTGAAGCCATTATAATAGTATGAATCTGAAACAAGCTTAGTTCCCCCAAGTTCCTGAAGTTTACTTGGGCAGCTGGTGGGAGGAGATTCCCAGAACTCTAAATCCCCCAAAAGAATATATGTTGCTTTGTTCTGGGTCTGCTGTTCCAATTAGTAGAAAGGGGAGGGAGGAGGAAGGAGTGGTGGAACCCACAGAATAAGGGATTGCCAGTGTTCACAGCTAAGTCAGGGGCATCTGAAGATTGGAGAGAAAGCAGAAAAGAGGAAGGGAAAGAGTCCATCTGAGTTAGGTCCCTCACCAGCTCAAAGAGTTCAAAATTACCATGTTTGTCTCTCATTCTGGTTCTCCGGACTGTCCTGAGTTACTATGAACTTGTTAAACAAGTGGGTTTTTTCCAAGTAGGTTGTTTTAAAAATACAATATATACAATAATTTTAATGTCATTTTTTCCAGTGCAACCTGCACTTTTTTCCTTTCAGAGAGATCTCATTTTAGGGATGCAGCCTATATTCAGAACAAAACAGCTTTAACCATTCAAACAATAAATATTGCTTAGCACTATGTATAAGTCAATGAATGTGTCAGGTTCTGTGAGGATTAGAAAGAAGTAAAATGTCAATGGTTAGCCATTTGCAAATGCAGACAAGAGAAGCCATTCAACAGCAGATATGACTAGGACTCAGGACTGATGGCTCAGAACTGAAGCCCAAAATGTAAGGGGTCTTGGCTTAGCTGAGATATTCTGGGAGAGCAAGGGCACATAGGGAGGAGTGTAAGGCTTCTTTTCTCTTTTTTTACTGGTTGATCCCCTCCTTCCGCCCCTTCCCTTAGGCTCTGTCCTATGGGTTTCCCCTGTACTTCCTTGGTGATTTCATCACCTTCCATGGCTGAATGAATGCTCACTGGTTGGCTGATTCAATTACTGCAACTGTGCAAATACCTTTCTATGTAGTTTCCATTTGGACATAGGATCATAAATTTAGAGGTAAGAGATATCCAAGGAGCTGGAACTAGTTCAGTTTCCTCATTTTACAGATGAAGAAACTGAGGCCCAGTGAGGCTAATTGACTTGCTCAGGGTCACACAGTAGGATGTCATAGAGCCAAGCCCCCTGACTTTCATTCCTTTGCACCATACAGCTTTACCATTTTCCTGCTTTGCCTTGAAACACCCACACCACGGGAGTTTCAAATAAGTGCTTTCAGCTGGGGTGGGTTTGTGAGAAAGTTGTTATTCAGGCAACAAGACATAGTGAAGAGCACTGGCTTTGGAGGGTGGGCGGGTCTTGGGGCTAAATGCTCAATGCACCACTAGCTGTGTGAGCTTGGGCAAATAACAACCTCTTTGAACCTCAGTTTCCTCCTCTGTGAAATGGATATATTTTTAAAATTCCATTTTGTTTTATTTTCAGTTCCAAACTTTCTCCCTCTCCCCTCCCCTTCCCCTACGCATTGAGAAGGCAAGGAAAATAAAAGCCATGTAATAATATTTTCACTACCTACCCCAAAGAGTTACTGCAAACATTAAAGGGCTATATTAAATGGGAGCTGTTGTTTTTATTACTGTTTCTGCCCTTGGGGAAGCCAGGGAGACTTAAGCTCTATAGTATTAAGAATGTGACCACAGGCAACACCCTGGATTTTATACATGTCTACTTTAGGGACAAAGTGTGCCCTCTATTTTGATTGCAAGGTAATATTTCTATTGAGTTCAGGTATGGTCTAAAACAATCACAAAAGAAAAAAGGCATGGACCCATTAAGACATGTCTGGCAGAAACCCAAGTGTATCTCTTGCATCTACAATTTACAATCACGACAGGAGGAATCAACCAATAAAATGTGCATGCTCTCCAACCCCCAATTTTGGACAATTATGTGAACCAGGATAGGTTGTATAAGGGTCAAACAGCAGGGTTCAGGAAACCCTGTGCTACAGAACAGGTCATTGGCCTCAGTATCTGAGAACCCAGACATCCATCTCAACTTTGTGATCTAGGTAAATAAAACAATTTATTATTTTAAGTTACAGATTAATTTTTTTTATCTCTTATCTCAACTTTATGATTTAGATAAATAAAGCAATTTAATATCTTGAAGTTACAGATTAATTTTCTTATCTCTAAAATGGGGTTATGAGTCACCTCAGCTACTTTCCAAGGGTTGTGAGGGTCAAATGAGATGATTAAAATGATAATAAAAACAACTTTGGACTTTGGAAAGAAGTGGATTGTAGAATTTTAGAATGCTGGAAGTAGCCTCATAGGCCATTGAGTATAACCCCCACCTGAACCCCTAATACAACATACCTGACAAGTTTCATACAGCCTCTCTTCAGGACCTCTGGTAGGGGTAATACATTCAAAAAGTCTTTAGAATGGTCTTGAAGAACGTTTTTTTTTCTACATAGTAGTGCCTACATCTCCTCTTGACAGCTCTCTCCTATTTCTATAGTTCTGCCCTATTAGATCAAAATTAAGTCTAACAATTTCTAATCCATATGATGTTCTTTCAGTTCCTGAAGACAGCTTTTGATGCCTCCCCAGTCTTGTCTTCTCTAGACTAGAGGGCCTCACTTCTTTAAATCAATAAATAAACTAAATGAATTCTCATGTGGTGTGGTCTGCATTTTCTCCCTGATACTGATCACTGTCTTCTGGACATGAGTCAGCTTGTCTGTGTCACTTTTGGGTTATGAGATTTGGTGAATCTGAACCCATCCATCTCTGGCCTGCTGATGTTCCACCCCAGCCAGTGATGGAGGTATTGAAGGCAGGGACATTGCCACTCCCTCTACTTCAGACAAGGGATGCTGGGGAGAGGGAAAGAAGGAGGGCAGTGTATACACAAAGCCTGGCAGTTCCAAGACTCTATAGTCACTGTCTGGGTCATGCAGTACCACCTAAAGGCACACAGCTACTTAGAGGAGCTGGGAGTACCACTGAGATGTGGCTGCCTCCACGTCAACCACAGGCTACTTGCTGCCTTCTGACCTGCTCACTGGCATTGGTGGCCGGAGCTACTGGTGCTCTTGAAGGATCCAGTGCAATCCTGCATTCAAATGGACAGCTCCATGATGTAACACTGACCCCCAGTGGAGTTCCAGTGAACCGGGAAGGAGAGACAGGACTGATCCAGCCAGGATCAGAGGGAGAAATGTGGGAGGCCCCCACTTGGAGCCCCCATTAGCTTCCTTTCATTCTGCAGATTCAGATTTTGGGGACTGTCAACTGGATTGGGAGCAGTCTCTAACCTGTGGGTGGCTGGAGCTGAAGAAAGCAGGCTAGAGACAGGAGAGTCAGTAATCAAACTGAAGTTTAATTAATTTCAGAGTGAGGAAAATGTTTGCAAGTAGAAGCCCTCCTGAGGAGGGCTTGACATGCTAGGATGGAGCAGAGGAAGGGCCCATAAGCCTGAAAACCACAAAAAGGTGGAACCCAGTACAGTCATTCTTAGGTCTTGAGTAAACAGTTCCTATGGCAGGTACAGGCATCTTTGGGACAATACGGGCATTCTTAGGCCTGTGGGAACTGTGTCCAAGTTATTAGAATCATTGAGCCTTGTGGCTGTCTCAAGTTGTAGGGGTCATTGAACCTTGTGATCTTTCAGTGGGGTACAGGACCAGAGTTAGTGTGGCAGGAACAGGAGTGTAGCCCCTGGTTCAGTTCACTTAGCAGTTACAAGCACAGGAATTCAGGGATTAGCATATCAGGAGATTCTGACTGATCACTTCTGTGAAGCAAGCTGGCTGCTTCTGGCTCTCAGGGCCCTGGGAAGTAGGGTATGTATGTCAAAGCAATACCAAAATTATATGATTTTGCCAGAGGTGAGATCATCCAGAGGGTGAGCACAAAGGACTGTTGTTATGAAAAGCTCAGGGGACATCTTGTTGGCTGAGCCTTAGCTCTGGAAAACAGGATGTCTCCTCCAATCTTGACAGGATGGGCCACCAGAGTTGCCAAGATGATAAATCCAGACACTTACAGTGCCTCTGCCACTACTGACTTGCTCACTGTGTGACCTGGGTCAAGTCACCTTCCCTCTTATTGGTCAGTTTTCTTTTAAATGAGGAAGGGGCCCTCCTCTCAGGAGAGAAAGAGGTCCAGTACTATTAGGAGAGAAAGAATGTTATATACATTTAAATTATTTGATGGGAACCACAGGATCATAAATGTAGAGCTTGGAGGGACTTTAGAATAAATCCAATCCAATCTCTTCATTTTACAGTGGATAGCTTAGGTAATTTACCCATGGCCCCACAAGCAGTGAAGACAGAGCTGGGATCTAGAACTACAATCCTCAACTGCAAAGCCAGCAAGTATTATTATTCCCAGGCTACCTGCTGCCTCCTCTGTTATTGTACTGGGGGTTTCTTCTTAATTGTTTTTCCTTTTTTATGCTTAATTGGCCATGTAAGAGAAGAGAAGGGGAGAGATTTGAGAGATAGCATGAGGAAAGAATTATTAAGATTTGGCAACTGACTGGAGGAGGAGTAAGGATATAGAAAGAGTTAATGATGACCCTGAGACTGAGAAGGTTGAGAATGACTTTGGGTCATTGGAATATGAATGTGGTACCCTCAACAAAAATATGGAACTTAGAAAAAGGAGTGCTTTGTGGGGAAACAGAGTTCTGTTTGAAACATGTTTGAAATACCTATGGGATATGTAGATAAAGATGTCCAGCAGGCATTTGGTAATGTGAGCCTGGAGCTCAGGAAATAGATGGTTTCAGAACTACATAGAGATAATTATAGAGGCAATATTCAAGCTCATTTATCCTGTCAAATGTTCCAAAAGGTCCAAAGTGATCTAAAGGAGGAGGGACTTAGGGAGTATAGTAAAATTAACAGAAATAGGAAAGATGAAAATAGCCTGAATTTCAAGTTAGAGATCACAGAGCTAAAGTAGTACCTTGTAATGACAAAATTCAGGGTGAGGCTATGCCAGTGTGTGGTTGATATGGAATGGTTAGTTATGCTTTAGTAATATCTTAATACTGCAGTAAGACTTTTGGGACACTTTGTGTATGTTATATCTGTAATCTGTATTTGTGCCATGTTCCCCTGATAAACTGTAGAGTCCATGATGGCAGGAAATACATCTTAAGATTTGTAACTTCCTTAGTATTGAGCATAGGGGCAGCTAAGTGTCAGAGTGGATAGAGTGCTGGGTTTGGTGTGAGTTAAACTCATTTCCCTGAGTTAAAATCTGACCTGAATCACTTATTAGCTGTGTGACCCTGGACAAGTCACTTCTCTCTCTGCCTCAGTTTCCCCATCTGTAAAATGAGCTGGAGAAGGAAATGGCAAACCACTCCAATACCTTTGTCAAGAAAACCCCAAATGGGGTCACAAGACTGAGCAACAACAACCCCCACAAAAGAGGTTTGTTCCTGGAGCAGTGGGAATAGAGAAAAAGGGATGAAGGAATCCTTGAAATGAGAGGCAGGATGGGGGCACAGGTCAAAGCAAATGGAACAAGATGAATAGATAGACACATACAGTTCTGGTCACAGTGTTTACTCACAGGTTGTCTGTTTTCAAACTGGAATATCCAGGTGAAGCCTACAAAGGAGAAGGGTCCCTCCGCGATGGGGGGTGCCGGGGTGCAGGGGATGGTTGGAGATGATGATATTTACTGAGTCCTCCCCAACTAAGTGGCAGTCTTCTCTTTGTCTCCCCCTCCTCTTATCATCCCTCTCACGCACTTACAGTTCCCAGCTGTCTTTCAACCAGTCCCGCCCCGGTGCTCCTAACAATGGCCCACTTCCCCTCTCAGGTCAGCATCCCTCCCTTCTTCCTCCGCGGACCGCGGTTTCTCGGAGGGCTTTCCGAGAGGAGCGTCCTCTCTCCCCGCAAGCCTCTGCTCTCCACCTCCCTTTGGGGCCGGGCCTCCCTCCAAGGGCCTTCCCCACTCTCCTGCCTATTGGCAGTTCCTGTCATGTGGAAGGAGCCCAGGATTGGCATCCCGGGGAACTTGACTCTCTGCGGACCTTGGGGAAGACACATGGCCCTGGCCGAGCCTCAGCTTCCTCATGTGCAAAGCAAGGCGAACAGTATCTGCCCTCTCCCTAAACGGCCATCCTGGGCAGAATGCTTTGTAAACCGTAAACCTACAGAACCGAATCTGCTTTGGGTGGGTCCCGGTTCGGGGCAGCTGTAATGTGCCCGATCGCTCCCTCACCTTGTTTGCCTCGTCTCTCCCCCGTCTCCGTCGAAAGGACCGCTGTTGGGTGGGTCGGGGACTGCCTGGGTCCTCCTGCACGGCCGAGGCAGGGGGCGCAGGGGGCATCCGCCTACACCAGGCAGCTTCTCTCTCACAGCTCCCGAGACTGCTCAGTATTTTCCCCTGAAAAACAGCCCCAAAGCCTGGGCAGGGTTAGACATGCTTCTGCCAGTCGAGGCGGAGGTGAGTTGTGACTCTTTCTGTCACTCCTCAGAGACTCGCAAGATCCAGAGAATGATTTTGTAAATCCTGGGTGCAGCCCCGATGGTATCTCCATTCATTCATCAGAAGGGTTCCTGTTGGGAGAGCCCAGGCCAAGGAAAAGAACTAGATACTGAGGGAAAGAAGAGAAACAATATGGTAGCAGCCGAGAAACTCTCCACTCCTGCAGAAATACAAGAAGCAACATTGAGACTTGCTTTGCTTTACCCCGAGGGTAGAACTGGTGGTATGTGGAGAGTGAGGCAAGAGTCACCTTGAGGTTTGGGGTACCTGTGATCAGGTATTTGGTGATGCTATGCAAGCATGTATCCAACAAGCCCCACTGTTCTCTGCAGGGTTGTCCTTCAGTTGTTTTTCAATCATGTCTGACTCCATTTGGGGTTTTCTTGTAGAGTCATGGGATCATAGGTATTTGGAGCTAAAATGGACGTTAGGTTTTCCAGTCAGACCCCTTCCTTTCACAGAGAAGGTGACCGAGGCCCAGAGAGATGAGGTAACTCACTCAAGGTCACACAACTGTTAAGTGGCAGATCAGAGAACTCTTTCTAATGCAAAATGGAAATTTATGCGAAGCTCATCTTCCCTTCTAGGTGGGGAGGAAAGGTATAATTTCATTCTTTGCCTCCTCTTCCATGTAATCTCCTTCTCCATTGGTCCTCATGCATGTATACACCAACATTCCCGTGCTCTTTTCTATTATGTTGCCAGCTGTTTCCCTGGTGCAGGGACTAAGCCCTGGATAGTCCCTGAGGGAGAAGAACTGTATTTCAGGTTTCAATGACTTTTGAAGATGTGGCAGTGTACTTCACCCAGAAGGAATGGGAAGCTCTCACCCCTGTTCAGAGGGCATTGTACAGCCATGTGATGCTGGAGAATTATAGCAATAGGATCTCTTTGGGTAAGGCCTCCTCCCCACACTGTGACTTATAATCTACACTTTAGGGTTTTGCAGCATCCTTGTACATTAGGGAATTCGGGGTTTCTGTGATATGTAGCAGAATACTGGCTCTGAGATTCCTAGTCCCACAGCCCTGATCAGGGATTCCCTGTAGTCCTATAGATAATAAGGCAGAACTTTTGTGTCTTGCCTCTCTCTTAATGAAAGTCCTACTTGTGAGGATTTTTGCTCTGTGCACATTTCGTCTTGTCTGAGCATCCTGGGTTCTGTCAGGCCTAAGCTTTTCCATCTAGTTCTCTTCCCTAGGATGAAACTCTAGCACATTCTCCAGCATCCTAATATGTATGTCGAAGCTTAATAATTCCTTACATCTCAGGAAAAAGGCAGAAAGCTGTATTTCCTCTTAAGTGAAATTATTGACTTTTTCTCCTGACCTTATTCTCCTAGAAGCACAACCCTGTTCCTCTGGGCTTTCCTTATACTTACTCCCCCTTTGGGTGTTTCTTTTTTGTCCTTGTCTGGGCTCTGCAGACATAGGGCTGGGATGGCTAGCAGGATCAGTTCTGCCTGGATTTAATTAACAACCCTGTCCTATTTTACTCCCTTCAAGTAGCATCTGCATTTCCTAAACCTATCATGATCACTCAGCCGGAGAGAGAGGAAGAGCCATGGATCATGGATCCACAGGGAACTTTGGAGAGAGAAGACCTAATAGATGTCCACACGGGCGAGTGAACACAGACCAGCTCTCTTGACCTCATCCTTTCTCTCAACTTTGTAAAACTCAAAATTTTTGAGGTTTTTTTTTTTTGGCCCAATGCCAATCAGGATTCTACTAACTTTGCTGGTTCCCATAGTGATTATTACCTACCCCATTATTCTTATATCCAGGAAGAGCAGGTGCTCCTCACTCCCTGTGTTTCAGTCTCCTTCGCTGTGTGTCTTTCACCTTACTGAAAAATCCCTCTCTCCATTTTCCACTCCCTCTTATCTCCAGGTAAATGTCAGAATATGACCTAGGATCATTTTTCCATTGGAAAGTAGGGAGATGTTGATGGAGTTTCTGAGATATCAGCAGACTTCCTTGAGCCCTTTGTATAAGGCAAGTAATTAGCAGTCAACTGCTAATGCTAATTTGTGATAATCTGTATAGGAAAGAAGGAACTGCAATATCCAGGAACTATATCTCTTTTAATAACAAGAGAGAGATTGGGTGGAGATCACTCTCTAGAACAGAGATTCTTAACCTTTTTTGTGTCATAGACTCCTTTGACAATATGGTGTGACCTATGGCCCCTTTTCAGAGTGATTTTTTCAAATACATAAAATATGTAGGGTTGTAAAAGGGACAAATTATGTTGAAATACAGTTATAAAAATACTGTTTTAAAAAATTAACCCCCAATTAAGAACTTCTGTTCTAGAACAACTGATAGATGGATAAGTTGGGGCCTGGTGGGATCACTAAGAACTAGCACTACTGGTTACATTTACATTTCATTGAAAGTCAGGGGTAGATAATAGAGCTGGAAAAAGTCTGAAATCTTAAAACCTTGGTTATGACTGTTACTCATCAGTCAATGAGAAAGTTGCTTTCCCTCTATAGGCCTTATTTTCCTTATCTATGAAATAGGAAGGAATGGAGGTTGTTTTTATTAAATGTCTACTATTTGCCAGGCACAGCTAATACAAATATTATCTCGTTTGATCCTCACAACAACCTTGGGAGGTAGATGCTTTTAATAATATTAATTTTACAGTTGAGGAAACTAAGGCAGTAGGAGGTTGAATGACCTGCCCAGGGTTACACAGCTAATAAAGTGTCTGAGATTGATTTTGAATGCAGTTCTTCATGCCTGCAGGCCCAGCACACTATATACCATGCCAGCCAGAGGCCTCTACATAGGGATGATAACATTTGCACTGTCTGCTTCACAGAGTTGTTTTGATGAAATGGTTTTGTTAAGACCACTTTCCTATTTTGCTTTTTATCTTAAATAAAGTAACAGGGTAGGGAATAAATTGGGAAATGTCCTTTTCCATAGTGGTCCTTAGTTGAGAGAAACCCAGGTGGCAGAGTAAGTGGTTAGTTATACTGAACCGAAGGACAGAGGCCCTAAACCTAGAGAAAAAAAATAGGGCACAGGGTGTTGAGGTCAAGAAGTATCTCAGGAGGTTTAGCACCATGAGAGTCCCTCTCTGTAGGGGCACCACTCCCTCAATTACCTGTTTTACCTCTCACCTGCCAATCATTACAGTTACTCCTGTACAGTTACAATGACTGTATCCTTAGTCATTGACTATCCCCCTTGCTGCTGCTTTGCAGCTTCTGTTCTCCTTAGGCATATGTCTGCCACCCCCAACTTTGCTTTCCACTTCTGATATTGCAGCTACCCTTATTACGTCTGGGAACTTTTCCTTGTCTTTCCTCATTCTTGATACCAAATGAAGTCATTTTTTTTAGGTATACAAAAGATGATGCTTTTAAGATACTATTACTTTATGACCAATTCCCCTCTACCCAGGACAGATAACCAGTAACATTTGCATTTTCTGTTTTCTATCAGGTAACATCAGGACTGAAAAAGAAGAATCAACTCAGAAAACATCCATTTCTAAAGATACAGAACCTCATATAGTAATATCAGTTGTACTCCACGGTAATGTTTACCAGGGACCACCCATTAGGGAATTCTGGGACCTGGAGAACGTATTAGAAAAGCAAAAGGGAAATTCCATAACAGAGAGAGGTAGGAGAGAAGAAGAAGCTTTAATGAAACCGACAGTTAAGACTAAGGGAAGCATCTTAAAAGGGAAAACTCAGAAGCATAAGAAAGTAGGAAAAAATGTTAGTGTTGGCTCAGACTTTTCTGCATATCCAAGATTTCCTAGAAGATAAACATCCTATACATGTGAAGACTGTGGCAAATGTTTTTATCAAAGTTCTGATTTTTATCAACATCTGACATTACATGGTAGAAAGAAACTTCTCTACTGTAGTGACTTTGGGGAAATTTTTAGTTCTAATTCATACCTTATTGAGCCTCAGAAATTTCACACCAAAGACACATGATATCAGTGTAAAGAATGTGGGAAAGCTTTTGGGAAGAACTCACACCTTAGTCAGCATAAAAGACTCCACACTGGAGAGAAGCCCTATGAATGTGAGGAGTGTGGAAAATTCTTCAATCAGAAGATAACTTTTATTCAGCATGAAAGGATGTACATTGGTGAGAAACCATATGAATGTAATGAGCATGGGAAAGCCTTTAGTCAGGGCTCAAATCTGACTCAGCATCAGAGGCTCCATACTGGGGAGAAGCCCTATGAAGTCAGGAGTGTGAGAAAGGTTTCAGCAAGAGCTCAGACTTGATTCATCACCAGTGGATTCACACAGGAAAAAACCCTTATAAATGTAAAGACTATGGGAGATCTTTCAGGTGCAGCACCAGCCTGAGTGTCCATCAGAGAACTCACACTGGGATAAAGCCCTATATATGTAAGGAGTGTGGGAAAGCCTTTAGTCAAAGCTCAGACCTTACTGGGCATCAGCGAATACATACTAGAGAGAAACCATATAAATGTAAGGAATGTGGGAAAGCCTTCAGTTATAGTTCACTTTGCATTGTACATCAAAGAACTCATACTGGAGAGAAACCCTATGAAAGTAAAGAGTGTAGGAAAGCATTCAGTTGTAACAGCATCAGAGAATTCACACTGATGAAAAACCTTATGAATGTAAGGAGTGTGGAAAAGCCTTCAGCTATAGCTCTCACTGTATTGTACATGAGAGAATTCATACTGGGGAAAAGCCCTATGAATGTCAGGAGTATGGGAAGGTCAACATCAGAATATTCATAGTGGACAGAAACCATATGAATGTGGGAAGGTTTTCAGTTGTAGCTTATATCTTATTCAGCATCAGAGAATCCACACTGGGGAGAAAAGCTATGCATGTAAAGAGTGTGGGAAAGCCTTCAGTTGTAATTCACATCTTAGCATCAGAGGATTCATACTGGGGAGGAACCTTCGAATGTGATTGTAGCCTGTAGGAATCTAAGTCTGAATGAGAGAGGATCCTCCACACTGTTATCCCGACCTATGTAAGTTTCATTAGCCACCATTACTCATCATGACCCTTCCTTTTTTGTCAGATCTGTTTCAGTACTTTCCCATGCACATACTATGCTAATACTATTCACATTTATGCTTTTATCTACATTCCTTCCCAAAACTAGATTATCTTTACCCCTTTAAACAGCATTCCCTAAAACTTCATAGTTCAGGTTCTACCTATGATCTTGAAGGCTTGTGGCTTCTGTATCCCAATGGTCCTGTTTTAATAGCTCCAGATGTGTAACAAACCTTTCCATCACCTATCACCTGGCTCACTCCCACCCTTTTCCACTATGCGGGCTGCCTTCCTTTTTTTTTTTTTTTTTGCACTGATATGAGGGCCCCCACCATGACAGTTACATTATTTGTTGACGTGAAACAGGTTGGCAAAAGTCTTCCCAGAAATGAGTATCACTTTTAAATCTCTTGTATGAGCCATGATATTGACATAAGCTTTCAAAATAGTTGTTGCTTATATGTGAGAATCTTTAGAAAGAAGAAAGGAAATATGCATTTATTAAAAACCTATGTGTCAGGAACCGTACTAAGTACTTTATTAAATATCTCGTTTGGTCCTTAACAACCCTGTGAGGTAGGTGCCGTTATCCTCATTTTGCAGTTGAGAAAACTGGCAGGCAGGTAAAATGATTTGCTCAGGTTCACACAGCTAAGTGTCTGAGGCTGTATTTAAACTTAGGTCTTCCTGATTCCAGAAGGTATGTTTGTTACTGACTCATGAACGAGTTGGATCCCTCGCAGTAACTCTAGTCCCTGACTCACACTGGGAGTCACCAGTAGTCACTGAAGAAGGTCCGTCTACCTTGATAAGAGTCAAGGTATTAGAAAATTATCTGTTGGTAGCTGTTTCCTGCTATCACAGAATCTCAGGGTTGGAAGAGACCTCAGGAGCTATCTAGACCAACCCATCAATGAATGAGAAATCCTCTATAAGTGGTCACCCAGCCTTTGTTTGAAGACCTCTCATGAATAAGAACCCACTACATTCCAAGGCAGTATCCTACTTTAGACAGCTCTTAATTGTTAATAAGTTTTTCCTTATGTCAAAACTAAATCTGCTGCTGTTATCCATCAGTTCTTCCATCTCACTGGGGTTCTTCAAATACTTATGTAGCAATCTTTTTTCCCCTTCAGGCAAAATATCTATCAACTGCTCAATCATATGGCACGGTTTCTAGTTCCATCATCTTGATCATTCTTCTAGATGACCTCCAGCTCAGAGACCCGTTTTAAAATTTAAAATTTTAAATGTGCTCCCCTCTCGACACTGTGTGACCAGGGCAGACTGGTAGTGTTATCACATTTCTGGACACTATGCATCTTATTAACACCCTGTGATGGCATTAATTCTGGGCTGCCGTGTCACATGGGTGTTTACTCATATTGAGCTTACAGCCCACTAACCACACTCCGGATCTTTTTTTCAGACCAACTACTATTTAACAATGACTCCTTTATCTTGTAATTGAGAAGATTATTTTCTGAATTTAAAGGTAAAATTTCATATTTATTAAATTTAATCTATGTTTATATACATGTACACACAAATACTGCATATGAAATTTAAGGGACTGGATTTTATTATATATGTTGGTACAGTTGCTAATTTTCTATTTTGTGCCATGTAGACATAATCTTGACATCTAAAAGTGGAGAACAACATCACATGGTAGATATGAAGAATGGTCAAGAAATAGATTGATCAATAGACATGTATAATTTCCTATAGAAGGCTGGATTATGAAATGCTGCTCTGGTGGACGTGATGTTTATGATGAGGAGCCAAGGTGTTTCAATGAATAAGAGGCTTACCAGGAAGTACCTGAAGAATGGACCTGATGAGAAAAAAATGGATGGAAAAATATAATGACCATTCCATGCCATCATATTAGATATGCAGAATAAATGTTCAATTCCTCTATAATGTATAGATCATTAACTTAAGCCAACCTCATCCTGATACAAACATTGCCTGTATTTAAGTTACATAAGGCCTAATATGCTTTGTTGACTTAAAGGAAATTTTGAGGTTAATATAGGATCTTATGAAGGAAAAAAAGTGAGGAAGCCATGAATGTGTATGAAACATACCAAACATGATGCTTTTATTATGCAACAGTTATACATCATAGCAAAACTGGAAACAAGCAATCAATAAGCATTTGTTAAAACATGCTAGGGACACAAAACAACAAAATAGTCCCTCCCCTCAAGGGATTTAAATCCTATGGGGGACAGAAGAAATACACAAATAGATAACATATATACAAGATAAATTTTTGAGGAAAAAAACGTGGAATAGAATCTGAAAAAGAAACAAATTCTTGATTCCCTTAATTTAAAAAAGCAAACTCCAGTTTAGGTGATAGAAGGAACCAAAATGGCACAAAGTACAAAATAGGTCACCATTAAAACTATACAGGGCTTGAGAGGGAACCTCCAAATAATCCAAATAAGAAGGACATGGAAAATTTTCAGTCTATGTGGTCAAAAGTCCATCATAATGATAAAGCATTGTCTCTTTTGAAGGGTCATTTGTACAAAATGAAAAGGTTTTACTGGGCTGCTCCAGGAAAAGGATTAGTCTTTTTATTCTTCCCTCTGCCCCCATCTTCGGAATGTGGGAATTGTTGGTCATTTCTCACCAGGTGAGACTTTCTAGTCATCTTCCTCAGCTCCATCCCAGAAGTGGGGGAGAGGGGTCTCTGAGCACATTTAAGTAGAACCTCGGGGAAAGCCCTGTGCACCCTAAACTATAGCTCTGTTAGCCTTACACCAAACAATAACTGCTACTGAGCTTGCCTTTTGCCCAGAAGAAATCTGGATCCATGCTTTTACTATGCTTTGAGAATTTATGAGACATAAATCAATAAGATTCTCTTTCATTTACTTTAAGATTCCAACTGAAAAAATTCCCAGTGATTTCTAACAGATAATTAATATTTTTTTCTCTCTCACTATCCTTCTCTGTACAGAGTGCCAACCACTACCCCTCCCTCTCATCAATAAATAAAAGTCAAAAATTGCTATAGTCACTCATAATTTTATTATAGCTTTCAATACTTGTTGAACAGAAATGTAAACACACTTTAGAGAACTATTAAGCTTCTCCCAAGCTGGGAGAAAATGGAGAAGAGACTGGCCCATCATCATCTAGTGTATTTGCCTGAATGAAAAGTTCCACAACGATCAGTTTACCTAAGCATGCCTCCCATCTAGATCTCAGGGTTTCTCTTACCTGTGGTGGGCAGAGATGGTGATGGCATTAACTGTGCTCCAGTGGATGCTCACATGCTAGCCATGGATGTGTACTAGATGACATCATGTTATAATATGGCTCCAATTTTAAAAAAACCCTCAATCTACTTTATCTCGTAGAAACATTTCCCAATAATATCAAATGTCATTTAGACTCATTAAATGTAAAGTTTTTCAAATGTGTCAATGAAAAATAGAAAATGAACGCTATGAGTTTGAATGCAGAGGTTAAACTGAACCAATGGGAAAGGCAATATTTATAAATATCTTGGTCTTTTCCAAGCAAGACACTTTGAGTATAAGGTTATTAAGGTGAAATCCAAAGTTGTATATGTTGAGACTTGATCTGCATCTTGAGGTTAAAGCTGATCAAATTTCTATGGTCCTTTAAAGTCTACAAAGAGCTGAAACTCAAATATAGGTTTTCTTCAGCTCCAATCCAGTTTTCCAGATGAGTCCTTTAACCTTTCTGGGCATCAGTTTTCCCATTTATAAAGCAAGAATAGTAATCCTTCTACCTACTTTATAAGGTGCAAGGAAGGCATTTTATAAATTTTAAAGCTCTATAGAAAAGGCATTGATTGTTTGACTGGATTCATGATGTCATTGATGTGGGCATTCCCTCCACACCTAATTCTTTGGGATATCCTATTCATTTCTCCCTCTAGCTACCTCATAGTCACTTAGATTTCAATATACACTCAGAGAACCAATTTCCTGAAACCATCATCAGGCAGTTAATAAACATTAAGCATCTATGTGCCAGATACTGTGCTAAATACTGGGGATACAAAGAAAAGTAAAACACAGTCCTGACTCTGAAGCAACTCAGCCTATTGGAAGAAACAACATGCAAAAACTATGTAAGACAAGCTATGTGTAGGATAAATTGGAATCAATTGAGAGAGGGAAGACACTAAAATTAAGGGGGTTCATGAAAAGGTTTCCTGTAGAAAGTAAGATTTTTATTGGAACTTAAAGGAAGTCAGGGAAGTCAGGAGGTAAGATGAGTAGGGAAAGCATTCCAGGCAGGGAGTACAACGAATGTGAATACCCAAAGTCAGGAAATAGAGGGTCTTGTTTGAGAAACAGCAAGGAGGCCAAGTGTCACTGGACTTCAGAATATGTTAGGGGGTAGGGAGGTGAGAGAATATAAGGTATAAGAAGACTGGAAAGGTAGGAAGGGGCAGTTATAAAGGGCTTGAATGCCTGAGGTTTTTATATCTTGGAGGTAACGGGGAGCCACTGGAGTTTATTGAGTGGGAATGGGGTGTGTGACATGATCAGACCTGTATTTTAGGAAGATTACTTTGACTGCTGTGGAAGACCGGCTGAAGTGTGGAGAGACGTGACCGGCAGATTCAGCAGGCTATTTCAAAAGTCCAGGTGTGAGGTGATGAAAATGCCTGCACCAGGGCGAAGGTAGTGGCACATTGTATACTGCAGGTGCTTAATAAATGCTTGTTAAATTACTGAACTGAACGGACATTCCAGAATAGGGAGCAGTGGGCACTGAGGCAAAAAATTCAGTATGTATTAGAGGGCAGAAAATAGTTTTATTTGGCTGCAACATTGAAATGTGAAAGGAAGTAATATAAGCAATGAGCTGGATGATCTCAAAGATTCTTTCCAGTTGCAACAGTCTGTACACTGGCAAGAAACCCTCAAGAGCAGGGGGGGCGGAGCCAAGATGGTGGCTGAAAAGCAGGGACTAGCGTGAGCTCCCCACCGAGTCCCTCCAAAAACCTATAAAAATGGCTCTGAACCACTTCTAGAACTGCAGAACCCACAAAAGAGCAGAGGGAAGCAGGGCTCCAGCCCAGGACAGCCTGGATGGTTGCTGGGTGAGGTCTATCGCACACGGAGCTGGGAGCAGAGCAGAGTGGAGCAGAGCCCACCATGGGTGGCGTGGACCAACCAGGCCAGGAGCCGGGTGGAGCGTGCCCTAGCGCCCTGAATCAGTGAGCTGCAGCAGTTACCAGACTTCTCAACCCATAAACACCAAAGGCAACAGAGAAGGTTAGTGGGAAAAGCTGCGGGAGTGGAAGGAGTTCGGTTCGGCTACCGCCCCGGGGGCAGCGGAGGTGCAGAACTACAGCTGCAGTTGCTTCCGGCCCCAGGCCCACCTGGTGGGAGGAATTAAGTGGTGGATCAGAGCAGGACTGCAGAGCCTGCTGAAGAACTAAGTCCAGTCCAGGTTGGGGGTTCTTGGGGAAGGAGGAGTTATGGTGTGGCAGAGCTGGCGCATCCCCCCAAGCTTGGAACATAGAACTCCTTAGCCTACAAGCAGTCATACTCCACTGAAAAACTCAAGGGTCAAGTTAGTTGGCTGGGAACATGGCCAGGCAGTGAAAACGTACCCAGATTCAGTCTCAGACTTTGGTGACAAAGAACACCAAAACATACAGCCAGAAGAAGTCAACAAAGTCAAACAACAAAAGCCTCCAAGAAAAACATGAACTGGTCTCAGGCCATGGAAGGGCTCAAAAAGGATTTGGAAAAGCAAGTTAGAGAAGTGGAGGAAAAATTAGGAAGAGAAATGAGAAGGATGCGAGAAAACCATGAAAAACAAGTCAACAACTTGGTAAAGGAGACCCAAAAAAATGCCGAAAAATACACTGAAGAAAACAACACCTTAAAAATCGGACTAACTCAAATGGCAATAGAGCTCCAAAAAGCCAATGAGGAGAAGAATGCCTTGAAAGGCAGAATTAACCAAATAGAAAAGGAGGTCCAAAAGACCACTGAAGAAAATACTACCTTAAAAATTAGATTGGAGCAAGTGGAAGCTAGTGACTTGATGAGAAAACCAAAGGAATGAAAAAATGGAAGACAATGTGAAATATCCCATTGGAAAAATGACTGACCTGGAAAATAGATCCAGGAGAGATAATTTAAAAATTATTGGACTGCCTGAAAGCCATGATCAAAAAAAGAGCCTAGATATCATCTTTCAAGAAATTATCAAGGAGAACTGCCCTGATATTCTAGAGCCAGAGGGTAAAATAGAAATTGAAAGAATCCACCGATCGCCTCCTCAAATAGATCCCAAAAAGAAATCTCCTAGGGATATTGTGGCCAAATTCCAGAGCTCCCAGATCAAGGAGAAAATACTGCCAGTAGCCAGAAAGAAACAATTTGAGTATTGTGGAAACACAATCAGAATAATCCAAGATCTAGCAGCTTCTCGAAGGGCTTGGAATACAATATTCCGGAGGTCAATGGGGCTAGGATTAAAACCAAGAATCACCTACCCAGCAAAACTGAGTATCATGCTCCAAGGCAAAATATGGACTTTCAATAAAATAGAGGACTTTCAAGCTTTCTCAGTGAAAAGACCAGAGCTGAATAGAAAATTTGACTTTCAAACACAAGAATCAAGAGAAGCATGAAAAGGTAATCAAGAAAAAGAAATTGCAAGGGACTTACTAAAGTTGAACTGTTTTATTTACATTCCTACATGGAAAGATGATGTGTATGATTCATGAGACCTCAGTATTAGGGTACATGAAGGGAATATTCATATGTATGTATATGTGAGTGTGTATGTATATATGTATGTGTGTGTGTATATATATATATATATATATAGAGAGAGAGAGAGAGAGAGAGAGAGAAAGAGAGAGAGAGAGGGCACAGGGTGAGTTGAAGATGAAGGGAAGATATCTAAGAGAAATAAAATCAAATTAAGGGATGAGAGAGGAATATATTGAGAGAGGAAGATAGGGAGAGATAGAATGGGGTAAATTATCTCACATAAAAGTGGCAAGAAAAAGCAGTTCTGTAGGAAGGGAAGAGAAGTCAGGTGAGGGGGAATGAGTGAATCTTGCTCTCATCAGATTTGACCTGAGGAGGGAATACCATACATATTCAATTGGGTAACTTACCCCACAGGAAAAAAGGAGAAAGAAGAAGATAAAAAAAGGGGGGATGATAGAAGGGAGAGCAGATAAGGGTGGAGGTAATCAAAAACAAACACTCTGAAAGGGACAGGGTCAAGGGAGAAAATTCAATAAAGGGGGATAGGTTAGGAAAGAGCAAAATATAGTTAGTCTTTCACAACATATTGTGGAAGGGTTATACATAATGATATGCATGTGGCCTATGTTGAATTGCTTGCCTTCTTAGGAAGGATGGGTGGGAAGGGAAGAGGGAAGAGAATTTGGAACTCAAAGCTTTAAAAACAGATGTTCAAAAACAAAAAAAAAAAGTTTTTGCATCCAACTAGAAAATAAGATACACAGGCAATGGGGTGTAGAAATTTATCTTGCCCTACAAGAAAGAAAGGGAAAAGGGGATGGGAGGGGAATGGGGTGACAGAAGTGAGAGCTGAGTGGGGAACAGGGCAACCAGAATATACGCCATCTTGGAGTGGGGGGGAGGGTAGAAATGGGGAGAAAATTTGCAGTTCAAACTCTTGTGAAAATCAATGCTGAAAACTAAACATATTACGTTAAAAAATGTGGATAAAAATTTTAAAAATATTAAAAAAAAAAAAGCCTCAAGAGCAATGAAACTGAGGGCGGGACCACGTGGAACACGTAAGTTTTCGGTCGTCATTTCCGCCCTTTCTACAAAATCGGCTAGTCATGGACCAAATTAGCCCCGCCCCCGATCGTCGATCCAATGGGACGACTCTGCCCTTTCTAATGCCCATCTTCCAATCCCCTCTAGGCGTCCGCGGGCTCCTTCTCGCCCTTCCAAAATCCCCTTCGTCCTTTCTCAGCGAGGGCAAACCGCAGGGCCTCAGCAGGGAAACCGGAATCGTAGGCAGCCGACGGCTGCCCGGTGACGCACTTCCGTTCTCGCCATCGTCGTCCCTAGCTGCAGGGAACCAGGGGTCTGAGAGAGCTGGGGCTGCGTCCCTCCGAGCAGCTAGGCGTCAGTCTCTGCCTCCGGGACTCACGATCGGTCTCGGTGAGTGGGTCTAGGGCGGCCAGGGGTCGAGGGAGAACCCGAAGAGCTGCCGCCCGACCCCCATGGGGGCCCGCCACCCCGAGGCCCCCAAGGAGGCGAGACGGGACGGGACCGGGAAGGGGAGGAGCTGTCCCGGGGGCTGCCGGGAAGAGCTGGTAACCTTCCCTCTCCTCTTCCCCTCCCCCCTGTCCTGCTTTCCCCCCAGTCTTCTCTCCCTCATCCCCCTTCCCTTGCTGAGTCCTAGTTGCGGGGGAGGGGGCGCGGGCCGGGAGGGGGACGTCCCCTCCTTTGGCTTCATCCTGCACCTGCTCCGGGTGACGTAGGGAGTGGATGTCAGGCTTTGGGGACAGGTTCCCCGCTCGACCCTGCGCTTGTTGGGCAGCAGCACCCCAGCTTAAGGACAGCTCCACTGTGCTTCCGGGAGATCTCTGTGGAGGGGCCTGGCAAAATTATCCGGCTGGTGGGGATTGTTTTGTTCTTTGTGCTTGTAGCCTGCAATGCCTAGCAGCTAGAACATGCTTAATAAGTACTCCTTAATTGATTGTTGATTAATTAAATTGGCTTCCCAAGTAGATCTATCTGAATTCTGTGCAATGGAAAGAATTCGTGACTTTGGGGTCACAAGACCTTGGTTAGATTGAATCCTGGCTGTTACTTAAAACCCAAGTGATCTTGGGAAAATCCCTTATAACCTTTCTGGGTCTCATTTGTAAAATGAGGCTCCATGACCTCTTAAGTCAGTTATTCAGCCAGCTAGCATTTATTAAGCCCCTATTATAGGCCTCTAAGGGGCAACTAGGTGGTGTATTGGATAGGGCCCTGGGCTTGGAATCAGGAAGACTCATTTTCCTGAGTTCAAATCTGACCCCAGATACTTATTGGCTTGTGACCCTGGCCAAGTCACTTAACCCTGTTTGCCTCAGGTTCCTCATCTGTACAACAAACTAGAGAAGGAGATGGCAAATCACTCCATCATCTTTGCCGAGAAAACCCCAAATGGGGTCGTGAAAAGTTGGACATGACTGAACACAACAACAATATATGCTTCTGAGGACCCTTCTAGTTCCAAATCTGTGATCTTATAATTCTTAAATTGTCAACCGATTCCTTTTCTCATTCATCATCCTTCTTGACCTTTCTCCAATATTTGACACTAAATCTCTCCTTTCAAAAAAACACCTTCTCTCTGCGATCTGTTTTGGTTCTGAATGACTGACTTAAGAGGTCAACAAGTCTGATCCCCTCATTTTATAAATGGGACCCAACATTCTCTCTCCTTTGTGCAGGCCATTCCCTATGTCTTCAATGCATGGGGAGGGAAGGGCTCTTTCCTCACATTTACCTCAGAGATCCAGCATGAGTCCTGTCTAGTTCCTTCCTTCCTTCCTGGGAATTACATTGTATTTATGTTGTGTAGATTTTGTTTCTCCCAGTAGAATATAAGTTCCTTGAGGGCAGACACTGTTTCTGCTTCATTTTTTGTAATTTCGTAAAGGGGAGTGGAATGAGTGAAAGCCAGACAAGTAGTTGTGATTGTCCTTGAATGTTAGGTCAAGTGGTCTTGGTTTTTTTTTCTCTTTATCCTGTGCCATTCCCATATTTAGCAGCTGTCTCAACCCTCAGTTCCTAGGATTGTGTCATGGCATAGGAGACAGACAATAAATATATTTTACATACTAGTTTCAGAGAAATGGGTAATACATAGATAGGGTATAGATTACTATGTGGATAAGCTGTATCATAGAATTGTTTTTACTCATGGTTCCTTCTCCTCTCCTCCATCAGATCCTGAGGTTCTTCTTGCCCTTCCCTGAGAGGGGGGTAGGCACAAGAGGTCATGGCTGCTATAAATCTACTACCTGAACCTCAGGTGAGCTATAATCTGTCCTTCTTTAAATAGACTAGATTTCAGACAAACTGGTGCAAGGTGCATGGACCTTGTCTGATGAGTCCTATGCCTGAATTGGAGCTGTTTCCCTGGTCATGTGCAAGCTTACTTTCAGAGGGTACACATAAGAAAGCTGAGAGGTGTGTGTGCCAGAGAGCATAGGCCCAATTAGAAGAACAGATTGGCCCTGGAAAGTAAAAGTAAAGGTTAACTTCCTGTAGCTGATGGACTGGAATGAGGCATGAACTGAATATGAGATATACATAGATTGTCTGAATTGGGACATTCATCTTCATGCCTGAGTGTAACTTGGTGATTTAAAGAGAGTAGCTCTAAAAAAAAAAAAAAAAAAAAAAAAGAGAGTAGCTCTGCTGTTGAGTTAGTATATCAGTGGAACAGTTCCTGGATAATACAAAGTGTCCAAATATTTATTGAACAAATGATGAAATGATTGAAAAGCCTGGCCTGTACCAACTAGCTTAAACAGGCAGAATGGTCTGGATAACTCCAGGATGCAGCCAGGGAATCTTGATTGTAAAATTCAGAAGTGCTTTATGACTTTTTAAAAATAGAGTTATTACAATAAGTGGCATTCACTATTGCTTTTTCCTTTTTACACTGTTAGAATTCTTAAATAATTCTAAACTAGACTTTCAAGCTCCTAGATTTGAGGAGTTGAGGTATTTGGTAAGTATAGGTCTGAGCAGCCTTTAATATGCATTATCACTCTTAGTAATATTGCGTATAAAGTGCTATAAAATCTCATTTGAGCCTTACAACAATCAGTCAGTTATTATTTATTAAGTGCCTGTCATATGCTAGGCACCGTGCCAGGCTCTGAAAATACAAAGACTAAGCTGAAACACTTCCTCAACTCAAGGAACTTGTATTTTGTTGAAGGAGATAACATAGGGGGATGTGCCCAGATTAGTATATACAAAATACAAGGTAAATTTATGGGTAGAAGATATTAATGGCCAACTTGGAGATGGGTTAGGAAAAGCTTCACATAGTAGGTGAACAGAATTTTAAACAAAACAAGACTTTCTAAGGACTGGTGATTGGAGTGAATTTTAGGCCTAGGGGAAAGCCAGTGCAAAAGCTTGAATTCCAGAGATGGAGTGTAGTGTGTGTGAAGAACAGCAAGAGAACCTGTTTGACTGGATTGTAGAGTACAGGGATGAAATAATGTGGAAAGACAGGTTGGGACCAAATTGAGAAGGGCTTTAACAGGTAGGCAGGAGCTTTATTTGAGCCAGGAGACAGTAGGGAGCCATTGAAGTTTGGATAAGGGAGTGACCTGGTCAGACCTATGCTTAGCTCTTTGGCAGCTATGTGGAGAATAGACTGCATGGGGTAGAGACTTGAGATGGGAAGACCAATTAGGAGGCCATTGCAATAGGCCAGGTAAGAGGTGATGATGGCCTTAACTGAGATGATAGTTGTGTGAGTCTGAAGAAAGAGGTGGATGAGAGAGGTGTTGTGAAGGTAGAATCAACAAAATTTGGGAGCTAAATGGCTCCGTGGGGTTAGAGAGAGTGAGGAGGTGAGTATCACACCTGCATTATAAACCTGGGGGACTAAAAGGCGGTGATGACTTTCAAAGAAGTTCAGAAATGTGGTGGTTAAGTTTGATATGCCTTAGGGCCATCCAATTCCAAATGACCAGTGGGAGCTGGAGGTACACAGCTGGAAGCATGAGGAGAGACTAGACTGATACACACACATGCACACACACACACACATATGTATACATACATATACATACACACATATATCTTCAAGTCATCTGTATATATACAATAATTAAACCTATAGGATGTGATGAAGTTATGACCTGAGAGAGAGTAATGAGAGAAAAGAGAGGGCCAAGGAAAGAGCCTTGGGGTATGCCCGTAGTTTGAGGGCATCATATGGAGGGTGATTCAGCAAAGAAGACCGAACTCTGGTCAGACAAGTAGAAGAACAATCAAAGACAATAGCCCAAAGGCTAAGTAAATCAGGTATGACCATCTTCATTTTATAGCTGAGTAAACCCAGGTTTAGAGAGGTTGTGATTTGTCAGAGTCCACGCAGCTAATTACTAGCAGAGCAGCCCTGATTCAGACTTGCTGAATCTAAAACTAGTGGGTTTTTTCATCTGTTACCTCTGAGTGAATCACTTTATACACAAAGCTACACAGAGCAGACATAAATTAGAGAAAGAAGATATTTTTTCCTTCCTAGATTGCTTTCATTCCTTTCTCCAAATCTACCATTCTGGGAACAAAGGGGAAAAAATTTACATGATAACTTTATTATATATTTTTAAAGTCGTACATAATAGGTTTGCATTTTCATGTGCAGTCATCTTTTTTATTATACTATTTTATGGAAATTCTTGTTCCATAAATTAAAAAGAAAATAGATTAAAAAATTTTTTAAATTTAAAAAAGAAGACATTATTAACAAAAGCTAAACTAAGTATAAGCCAGTATTTCTAAGTACAGGTAATTCACCATTTGCTCTCATCCATCCTTACAGTTCCTTGATAAATGAATTGCTGTCCCATGTGAAAAAATCAGCCTCCTGCTGAGATCACTGGAACATCCCTCCTTTTAATCACTGCTTCCATGGATGCCCAGCATCCCTGCCCTGTGCCTCACTGTGTGGTCTTGAAGGATGGGTAGTATTTCAACAGGCACAGGTGGGGAAGAGGGTAAGGACATTCCAGAGGTAGGAAAGAATAAAATATTATGGAACCACATAGGACACAAACAAAGGACAGTGAGTATTCCAGTTGGTCTGGAGTGTATTTAGAGTGAGAGATCACCAGTTAGGGCCAGGTAGGAAGGCAGTTGGTTATGAAAAGCCTTAAATGCCAGGCTAAAGAGTTCGGACTGGATTCTGAAGGCCACAGGAAGCTACTGAAGGTTTTGAGGAGAGGAACATGAACAGACAGTAGACAGGAACAGAAGTATTGATTAAAGGGAAAAGAGGCTGAGGTAAGAAAACCATTTAGGAGAACAGTCAGTTCCAAGCATGGGAGATGGTTTGTGGAAAGACGGGGCAGGATGAGTCTAGGAAACAGTCAAGAGCTAGAACATAGAGTGTGATAAGGGGAATACCATGAACTATGGCTGGAAAAGTTGGTTGAAGCCATATCTTAAATAGCAGGCTGAGGTTGCCTTTTACTTGGTAGGCAGTGGGAATCCACTGTCAGTTTTTTTGTTTTGTTTTGGTTTGGTTTTTTGGGAGGGGGGAAGGCAGGGCAATTGGAGTTAAGTGACTTGCCCAAGGTCACACAGCTAGTGTGTCAAGTGTCTGAGGGCAGATTTGAGCTCAGGTCCTCCTGACTCCAGGGCCAGTGCTCTACTCACTGCGCCACCTTGCTGCCCCTCCACTGATGGTTTTTGAGCAAGGTGTCATGGAACCTAAAAAAGGAGAGAGTTTTAAGAATAGTTTTAACCAACCATATCAAATTCTGAACAAGATCAAAATTCTGAAGACTAGGTCTCTTGGATATGTCTGAATGAGTTCATTGGTTCCCTTCTGCAGAAGAAATTTCAGTAAAAGGGAAGCCATATTTGTAAGGGATTAAGAAAGGAGTGGAAGGGAAAGAAGTAATATTTTCTAGGATTGAAGTGAAGTGATTTGTCTGTGGTCTAGCTAGTAAGGAGAAGAGCTAGAAATCAAACCCAGGTCATCGGACTCCAGTTTCAGTGTTATTTCTACGATACTATGCTGGCTGCCATTAATGTTTGAAGTCAAATAAGAAGGAGCCCAAAGGAAGGTTCAGATTATAGATAAACAAAAGAGACAACTGTCTTGAGAATAATGCTCAAGAGGAGGAATGTTTTTTCTACTCAGGGGTGAAGGTGGGCCCTGGAAGTAGTAAATAATAGCAGTGATGATTTTAAAAAAATGAGAGATACAGATAGCGGGGACATTGGTTATGGAAAGACATAGCATAGACACGCTAGACATTAAATGGATTGGTAGTTTTACAGACTATTGGTAGCATTAAGGATTGATGGAAGGGCCAGCCCCTCTCTCCATTGGACTGGGGGAAGTGGTAAAATGTATGTCCAACAAGAAGGGACAACATGAAAGTAGTGTCATGAGGGTAAATAATATATCCAAAGGACTTTATCCGCAAAAGAATCAGGGTGCTGATAGGCACAGTCAAAAAGGGTTAGGTCTGAACCATATGAAAATGAGTTTTGGGTGGAGGTAGGAGAGCCAAAAGGATTGCTCCCAGAATGGTAGATTTGGAGAAAGAAATGAAAGCAATCTGGAAAGAAGTGGCAGCATATTTAACATGTTTAAGAAGGGAAATAGATCTGGTACACAGAATAAAAAATATAAATAACAGATGAATGGATTTCACCCAAATTCATTTGTACACATAGCCCATTCCCAATTCTAAATCTGTCAATATGATGTCTGTGAGAAATTTGCAAGCCTATGGAAGTTCCTCTGCTGATAAATTAAAGTAGAAATTGCCTATTTGAATGGGAACACTTATTGAGTCCTCTGTGAGTATTCTTTCTGTTTTTCCTTCCCCTGCTCCACGCTCATCTCCCACAATCACTAAGTTGTATATACCAGTACGTCATCTCTCCCAAGAGAACACACTGCTAACTCTCCTCATCCCAGCCCCCTTGCAAAAATGAATGTTAAGATTGTCTTGGAAACAACAGGATCATCTTGTTGCAGGAATTGGTGACATTTGAGGATGTGGCTGTGTACTTTACCCGAAAGGAATGGCAAAGCCTGGCCCCAACTCAGAGGGTCCTATACAGAGATGTGATGCTGGAGAATTATGGAAATCTGATCTCACTGGGTAAGGACTCTCTCTTGCGTAGATATATTATTTGCCCTGTAGGTTTTCTTGACTTTCTAGTTAGAGGTTTTAAGGCCTTAGTTAATATTCAGGTTAATTAGATTCTCGAGAATCATGTGGAGACCCATCATATCCTCTTAACTTTCTGGACAAGGTCCCTTTGGCTTTCATTTGAGACTTCTTTGCTTCTTCTCTAGTGAATTTTCCCAGGGATCTATTCAAAGTTGATTTCAAATGAGCAACATCCCAATACCAACAAAATCCTTAATTTGCCCATCTTCCCAGCTCTCTGGAAGAGATCCTGACCTCTTTCCTCTGTATCTAAAAATCTCTCCTGGACCCTGATGCACATTCACCCAGTGTGAGAATTTTCTGTCTTCAGGAGAGGCCAAAAACCTAACTATTCCCTATAAGCAAAATCTCAAATATCACAACCTACTCCACAATATTAGGAGCATAGTTCTGAGCCCTTTTTCCTGGATCATCTAGGCTTCCTTGTGGCCTCCCTATGTATTTCTCTTCTTTTCCCATTTTTCCCCGGCAGATTCAGGGGTAACTCTGTATGATACCATTTACCATCTTGTCCCCTTTTCTTTCCTTCAAGCAGCATTTCTGTTTCCTAAACCTGCTGTAATCTCCCAGCTAGAGCAAGGAAGAGAGCCCTGGGTTCTGGATCCACAGGGACCACTAGACAGAGAGGGCACCTGTTCTAAAGGTGAGTGCCTGAAGAGCTTGTCATTTCCTCCCCTGCTTTGTCTATGCCTTTGTGGTAACACAGTATGTGATTCTTTAACCCAGTATGATTTGGAGAAATGGCATCACTGTGTTCCACACTATTCTACTTTTTGTTTTATAGTCTTAAACCTTTACTTGTTTATCCCTGTTAACATCTCTACTCAATTTCCATTACTTACCATGCTTGCCTGTGAAGGTGAATCACCTCATCCTTCCCATAATTTGTATTTCTTTACTAAATTCCACTCTTCCTTATATTGTAATTGAGATTATTGAACCAGAATACTGGACTTGAAGTTAAAACATCTGGGGCAGCTAGGTGGTGTAGTGAGTAGAGCACTGGCCCTGGAGTCAGGAGGACCTGAGTTCAAATCCAGGCTCAGACACTTGACACACTTATTAGCTGTGTGACCTTGGGCAAATCACTTAACCTCGACTGCCCTGTCTTCCCCCCTCCAAATAAAAAATAAAAAAAACCTGAGTTCAAATCCTGGCTCTTTTACTTTGACCTTGAGTAAGACATTTAGTCTCTCCAAAATGCAGCTTCCTCACTTTTAGAATGAGGATTTTGGACTAAGTGTTCTGTAAGGTCTCTTTCAGCCCTAGAGCCTATAAGCATTCAGTAAGGTCTTGTTTGTCTTTTGGCCTTGGGTAGGGTGTCCACTTCTGAAACCTGCTGTGATCTCTGAGCTTGAAAAAGAGGAATCAGGGGGCACTGGTGTTCGAGGGTGTTTGAACAAAGAGGGTCTGCAAAGTACCGGTAAGGGTAAGTGAAGATACAAGTAAGTCATCCATAAGTAAAGTTTTCCCAATAAAGTTTCCTTTAAAAACTCTCCAATAAACCTGACAATTAAGAAGAAAATCATTCCTGAGAAATCTAACCTCAAGGAGGCAAATTACCATCAACCAAATTAGTATAGGATCTTCAGTCTCAGAACTCCACTGGAATAAGCAGACCTTGGCTTGCTTTCAAGCCTTTTACATGGCTGTGCTGTTGTGGGATAATGAAGTTGAGCTGTGTTCTCTTTTCTGCTACTATATTTTCATAATTTGCATGTTTTGAACTTAAAGTACCAAACTGATTGTAAGTTTCTTGAGGGCCGGAACTTTGCTTTGTATTTTTTATCCCCCCAACATTGTCAGTTGGTGTTACTCTGTTATTTCTGTACCACTCCTAATATTCTCCATCCCTTACTATCTCCTAATGAGGCACACTCCTTCATTTTCCTGTTTTCCCCTGCCTCTTGTTCTATTCCTAGGAGTAGTGATTCCTGGTTGCTGGTTCTCTCTATTAATATACAAAAACATATTCATTATTAAGTGTAGCCTACATGTGATACTTAATAACTTGCAATCAAGGTAACTAAGAGGTGATGTTCATATTTTCTTCTCCCAGATGGTGAGACCAAGACTAAGAATGAAGAGTTGACTCCAAAGCAGGAAGTATCTGGTAGAAGACATCCACACATGGTGTCAGTAGGAATCCAAGTGAATCTTCCTCGAAGATCCAACCTTAAAGAAATTAATTCACTAAAGCATAAGCTTGAGAAGCAGCAAAGAAATCCCAAAGAAGACAAAATGAGAAGAGAAGAGGGAGATTTCATGAAAATGACAGTTAAGGATGAAGGAGTGGGAAGGAAATGTGAGACACATAAAAATATAAGCAAAAATGATGGTGCTGTCTCACATCTTGCAATGCATCAGAAAGTTCCTAGAGGACCTACATCCTATCAGTGTGATGAATGTGGCAAACATTTCTCTCAGAGTTCAGATTTCTTTCAACATCAGAGAATGCACTCTGTAGAAAAGCCTTATGAATGTAAGGAATGTGGAAAAGCCTTCAGCTTTAATTCAACACTTGTTCAGCATCAGAGAATCCATACTGGGGAAAAACCCTTTCAATGCAAAGAATGTGGGAAAGCTTTCAGTTGTAGTTCACATTGTACTGCACATCAAAGAATCCATACTGGAGAGAAGCCCTATGAATGTAAGGAATGTGGGAAAGCCTTCAGCTTTAATTCAACACTCATTCAGCATCAGAGAATCCATACTGGAGAGAAACCTTTCCAATGTAAGGAATGTGGAAAATCTTTCATTCAAAAAATAACCTTTGTACGGCATCAGCGAATCCACACTGGGGAGAAACCTTTTGAATGTAAAGAATGTGGGAAGGCTTTCAGTCTGAACTCACAACTTATTCATCATCAGGCACTACATACTGGAGAGAAACCTTTTGAATGTAAGGAGTGTGGGAAAGGCTTCATTCGGAACTCACATCTTATTCAGCACCAGAGAATTCACATTGGGGAGACATTTTATCAATGTAAAGAATGCGAGAAATCATTTAAACAGAAAGCAAGTTTAAATAGGCACCAGAGAATCCACTCTTGGGGAAAATCCCATGAATGTAAGGACTGTGGGAAAGGCTTCAGCAAGAATTCAGATTTGAGCCATCATCAGAGATTCCATTCTAGAGAGAAACCTTATGAATGTAAGGAATGTGGAAAAGTCTTTATTCGGAACTCAAATTTTATCCGACATCAGAGAATCCACCCTGGGGAGAAACTTTTGAATGTAATTGTTGGTCTCTGTGTACCCCAAGTTCAAGTTAGCAGGCCTTCCACTATCTGGCCTCACTTAACTTATCCACCCTTATCTTCTACTCTTCCCCAAACTGATTCCTCCAATCCATCCAGTCCAGTCTCTTCACTGTCCTCCCCAGATACTGTACCCATTCCTACTTCTGAGCCCTTGCTAATGCTGCTTCCCCAAATGCCCTCACCTCTTCTCTCTCCCTTTCTTTGATTTTTTTTATCAGAAGTCTCATGAAGTGTACCCCATATATTCTGAGCTCACCAAGATTTACACTTCCTATTCTTTCCTATTGCACCAAACAGGCCAAGAACTCCAGTTAGTAATCATATAGTATCTTGTATTATTTTCTTATTTGCTCATTGTTTTCATCTCAACTAGATTGTAAATTCCTTAAAGGCAGAGATTATATGGACAATAAAAACAAGGTGAGAAGATGAATTGGACAAAGATCAGTGAAATGAAGTGTTTCCAGTTTAAATTAATTCAGACCAATTGGAAGAGGCATTGAAATGAGTATAATGACTCTTCAAGAGAGCAATAATTGAGAGAAAGAATATAACTAGTCAGAAATAGGTGAAATGTAGATGTTTCAAGCTAGACTTCGTAGAATATTTTGGATGAATAGATCTGGTCCTTAAATTTGCATCTCCAGAAACTGAATTTTATTTTTCATTCATATTAAACACAGAAAATTGATATAAACCAAAAGTATAATTAAATTTTAAGTAGAGAAATGTCCTTTTTGTGACTGGAAGGATTGTGTCTATTCTCTCGCAAACCCCCTAGCTAATATCCAGATACACGGGAAACTAAATAATCTAATTGATCTTAATCAAATAAGACATATCTAAAATGAGATTGCTGGGAAATTGACTGTGGCATGAAATGTGTCATTACAGAGCTTTTATTTGCATACAGTTGAATTTAAATAGGATTTGCCCTGGGTAAAAAAATCATTAAATTAGGCAAAGTCTGTCTTAGGCTGTTTCCAGTTTAAGCCTTTTTCTCCTGTTAAAGGAATTTTAGGCAAGTGGGGAGATAGCCGCTCTCTTGCTGAAATACCTTTCAGGGCACTCCATTGCCTATAGAGCAAAATACAAGTTCCTTAGCTTGGCTTTTGAGGTCCTCCATAATCTAACTTCAGCTTATCTTTGTTGTTTTATTTTGTTCTGTTCCCCTTCACACTCTGTTCTTGTCAAATTGTTCTGATCATTGTAGATCTATGCCTTCTTGCGTCTGCTGAGGCCGTTCCCCATCCCTAGAAAACATGCCCTCATCTCCACCAGTTAAAATCTTTTCTTCAAGGATCAGCTTAGTTGTTGCCTCTTCCATGAATCCTTCCCTGATCTCCCTTGATTGGGGTGTAGGAGGAAGCAGAATGCATCTACATTCCTTGTATTTACCTATAACAATTTTTCTGAATCTCTATCATGATTTTTGACATGAAACTTGGAGTCCTAAACATAGTAGGCATCTAATAAGTATTTAATAGATGAGTTAGAGTCTAGGGGAAAACTTGAAATCATATTGTCAGGGAATGCACATCTCCATCTTTTACATGAGGATAAAATGAAAGACATTGGCAAGTACTTTGAAGTAACAGTTACTAATTACTCTGATTTAGCAACTCAACCTATGATTTCATTGATATAGGCCCAGATAAGAAAACTCCTACCTATACAGGTTAGCACCTCCTCTGTAACTTTCTCTTAGCTGCCTCAGAATGAGAAGTTCAGAGACTAGCCCAAAGTCACATGGCCTGTATGTGTTAGAGGCAGGACTTACCCTATGTCTTCCTGGTTTGGAGACTAGCTCTCTACCCACCTTCTTATTTCACCTTATCAGGCTAAGTAACTCTGTCAAAAAGGAGATTACATGAACCTAGCCTGACTTGTTCTTGATAAAGTCATACTGGTTCCTTGTAATCACTACTTCCACTTTAACTAATTTTTCTTTTAATGTTTTAGAATTTTGCCAAGAATCAGATCAAATTTATTGGCTTGTAAGCTACAAAGATTCCTTTGTTGTTGTCCTTTTTAGTCCAGTAATCATTCTTAGCAGCGAAACAAGAAACACAAGAGTTGAGCATCTCTGCCTTCTGTCCAGTATCATCATCCACTCCACCCCAAATAGGAACTCAGTGCTTCTTTACCTTTACCCCATATAGCTTTTTATAAAATCCTTTTTGTCCTTAGCTTTCTTTACCAATCTCAGCTCAGTTTGACTTAGCTTTATTTAACACTCCTAATACAGTTCTTAGTGAACCATATGCTTTTATATTATATGCATTCTCTGTTAACTGCCTTTGCTTCCATGTTTGCATGTCTTTGGAAACAATCTCGGTCCCTGAGGTAACTGAGTATCTATTAGTCTCTTCCCCTTTTTTCTCCTAAACAGAATTGTATCTCTCTGTCTCTCTCTTCTGTCTGGATGGGGTTGAAGATTTTTATTCCAGAAAGTTATGAAAATATCTGGCAATCTACTATAAGAAATGGATATAAAAGAATTCAAAGAAATATATGGGGAGATTTGTATGAACTGATACAGAGTGAAATAATTAGAACAATTTATACAATGTCCACAGTACTATAAAAACAGTTTTGAAAGGCATAAAGAATCACAGGTAAGGATTCTTCTCATAGTAGAGTTTGTGGATAATGGGTGCTGAATGAGGCATATATTGTCAGAACAGGACCAGTGTGTTGGTTTTTCACAGGGGAGGATTCTTTGGAGGGAAGAGACCTTGGGAAATGACAATGATATAAAAGTAAAAGCATCAGTAACAATTTTTTACGGAAAAAAAGCAAGGACTGAAGGCTCAGGCAAGTCTATCATACATTAACAGTAACTGAGAGCTTGTAAAGAATCTGCAGGTTACAACAACTTGTCCATGGACACTATCGGAGGCGTGAGGCCAGATCTTGACTTGAAGTCCAATACTCTGACTAGTATAGCACACTGACGGCTTTCCTGGAATCATCCAACTTTCTAATGCTATACAAAAAGAACTTTCTCCATTGTAAATGATTTAATGTTATCAATATCCTGTTGTTCATTTTTGCTTAATGTTATGTGGATGAGAATACAGGAGCCATAACTAAAAAGTTTGGTTCCAACTGGGATAGCTAAATAGTTGGTGGGTTTTAATTTGTCAGGCACCAAGGACATTTAGCCAGTGTAGGTCTTTGGCCTCCTAATTCCTACATGAATATGGAATAAGGAATGAGAAAGGAAAAATACTTGCAGATTATACAGAAGCTTTACACCTCTATCCTGAATACCTTCTTTGAAAATTTATGAAAGGAACCAGGAGGTGATGAATATAACAAACACTGAATAACATCACAAAAATAAAAATATATCTGAAATGACTTTGTATTGTATTTGTATTAGCCCTAAATTGGGGATTTGTGCACAAATATACCACCAACTTGTTAGAACAAAGATCATAATTAGCATAAACATGGAAGAAAAAGTGTTAATTAGGAAAATATGGCATGTAATTAATGGTTATTATGACAAATGGATAGGAATGACATTGTGACAATTTTAATCAGAAGTTTAACTCGTGTAAAGCAGTTCATGTAACAAAGAGACCTAAAGAGTACCTTTGTCAGCAAACACAACTCTCTTGCCAGTCAGAGAAAGAGATGGCTGTCAAAGGCATACCAGTTTAGAAAATAAATTTGTAGGTTCTTCCAAAGAGGGATGATAAAGATTGTGAGTATCATCATGTCACAAGACAAGAAGAAGCCGGGGGAAGTAAAACCACACTCGGAAAAAAAGCTTAGTAAGAGACCTAATGGAGTTACCTTGAAGGATTGAATGGAAGGACAACAAGCAGGACAACAAAATGGGGAAGGATTGACAATGGTTTTTATAACCTCACCATCAAGCACAATAGAGTCATGGTACTTGGACTCCATAACATCCCAGACCTGCATGTGCTTACAGAGGAAGAAGAAATAGCACCAATGGGAGAAACATCCAGACGTGATCCAGTGTACATAGAGAAGATCTATTCTGGAAGTGGCACGACTGTCGGCATTAAGGGATCACATCTTAAGGTGTTCAAAAAGAAGGGAAGCTACCAAAAGTGCAAGAAAAAAACGTACTTTTTTAATAGTGAGAAAAAGCGACAAAGCATTAACAAATGTTACTTTTTATTCCTACTTTACCATCAATTTGTATAGAGGCAGCATGGAATAGTGGGTGGCCTCAGAGCTAATAAAGCCTGCCTCTGGCACAAACTGGCTGTGTGACCTGAGCAAGTCACTTAAACATTTCTCTAGGCAACTCTCTTAAGACTTTATGTCCTTTGTGCAGACAATGAGCTAAATAAATGCTATTTCATTCATTCATAAGTTGAGTGAAGGTGCAGCTTATGCTACATTGGTAGATATCGTTTCCTTAACCTCTACCAATGAAATCACAGGTCTTCTCCCTATCCGTTTAAAATTTTTGTGAGAATCACCTCCACCAAGACTGAAGATAGGCAATAAATATCTCATCAAGTGCATTGAAGAGGTGCATATTGTAACAAGAACTTTAAAGACGGGAATAAAGGATGTCATCAGGGAAATACATGACAGGAAAGAGCATAGGGTTGGTCACACGGTGAGAGTAAAAGCTGTTAGGTAAATGGCCTGAGTGCTCCACTGATACCCTCTTGGTGTCAAGAGACAGCAGGGAGAGCCCCCTAGCATGTTGAGTGGACTAACTGTGGCAAATATGAGAGAACATGAACAGGAGTTCCACAGCATTAGAAGACATGGATAGGTTGTGATCTGACTCTCTGGAGGTAACATTCAAACTGGTGGATTTGAGGTTTGGAGTGTCTATGGTTCCTTTTGATTCTATTCAAGGCTTTCCTTTTGTTTGTCTTTGAGGTGGTGGGTCACTTGAGATGAGCTACTTAATTCTTTTGTACTAAGCACCGTAGGTACTTGTTGATTTATTTTGGGAAAAGAACATATACACAGATAAGTACATTTTAAATTATACGAGGTGAACATGAAGTAATTTCAGCAGGGGTATTGCTACTGGCTTCTTGGAGGTGATAACACTTGAGCTGTGTCCTGAATGGAGCTGGAGAATCCAGGAGGTGAAGGTGGGAAATGAGAGCCTTCCAGGTATAGGGCACAACCTATATAAAAGGCATGGAGGATAGAGACTGTTGGTGGAGACATATGCACTTAGGAAATCAGCAAACACTACAAAACAAGACTTTGGTGAGTGATTAGACTTAAAGCGATGGAGAAAATGTTAATGAAAAAACTATTGACTGCATAGTTTTGCTTTTGTTTTTTTCCCAGCGAGTTGGTTGGTCCTTAAACACTGATTGTCATACCATTGTTTGGAGGAAATCACAGATAGTCTTTTTTGACTGGAATGTAGAATTTGTGAAGAGGAGTAATGGAAAGTAAATCCATAGAGCCGGATTGTGAAGAGCTTCAAATGTCCAGCGAGGTAGATTGTATTTTATCCTCAAAGAAATTGGGAGCAACTAAAATTTCTTGAGTTGTGCTGTCAGACCTGTGTTTTAGAACTATCAACTTGGCATCCCCATTGAGGGTGGATTGGAGGAGGGAGAAACTTAAGACATTGAGACCAACAAGGAGGGCAATGCAAGAGGTGAACCTGAACGTGGGTGGTGGCTGTGGGAATGGAGGGAAAGAGATGCTTAGGGAAGGTGAGAATCTGGCATCTACATGACTTGGCAACTGGGTATTTAGAGGGAATCTCAGCGTTACTGAAGGGTCAAGGATGACTCAAGTTAACCTGGGTAACTAGAAGGATGGTGATGCTCCCGAGAAAAAAGGATGTTGGGAATCAGGATAGGTTTGGAAAGTTAAGGGCAAGGTAACCCTGAGCAAGTCACTGCCCCGCCCCCCCTCCCGCAGAGCCCCACTGCTGCAAATTGGCCATGCCCCTCAAGAGGAGGCGGGTGAGGCATTTGTATGGTAGATCACGGCGGGGAGGGCAGGCGTGAAAGCGCATGCGAGTCAACCGGACTCAGCTCTCCACGTGCTTGTGAAAGGCGGGCTTCCTCCCACCACCTCGGGCTCCTCATTGGCCACACCAAGTCCTCTCGCAGGCTCCTACCAGCAGGCCCCGCCTCCTCCAATCGGGAAGCGGGTCTGCCCGGGACCAGTCCCTGGGCCCTCTCCGCTGGCGGCGGAAGCGGGGCGGGGAGGGAAGAGGAAGGAGGGGAGAGTGGGGGCAGAGAGGCCGTGTGCAGGAGGTTCAGGAGGGCTCTGGGAAGGGTCCCTGGGGCATCTCCGGGCCGGGCGCCTGTTCTCGCCCGTGGGATGCGGTCATGTAGCCGGCCTCTCCCGGCCCCCGAGCCCTCGCTGCCTGCACGGGGCTGTGCCGGCTTGGGTAGGGCCCGCGGCAGGAGGCTCTTGGGCTGGGGCCGGCTCCTTCCTGCCTTTGCGGGGCTGGGTGTTCAGCCAGCCTTTCCCCTCCGTGGTAGAAAGGGCAGCTCCCGCTCCTCTGCCCCCGTGCCGCTTGGTGCGGCTTCCCGACCCTGGGCCCTCGCGGGTGGGGGACCCGCGGACCCCAGGCTTCGAGCCGCGCTCCTCGCCTCCAGATGGGCTTGTGCCCACCCTGCGTCAGGGGCAGCCCGCTTTAGTGGGGAGAGGGCTGGCCTCAGAACTAGGGAGACCTGGTTTCGAGTCCCCTCCACTGCGCCGAGTGGCGGGGTGACCCTCGGCAAGTCACTTACGTTCTCAGTGCCCCGCACAGGTCACTAAGACCGGAAGTTGCAGGGAAGATGGACAGTGAGTTTCCCCATCAGGAATTCCTGATAGCCGAAAGCAAAAGTTCAGTTCCTGTATTACTTTGTTTATACTTAGACAGGTACATATCCCTGCCCCCCCATCTTCCTTCCCCCCACCCCCCATGTAAGCTCCTTGAGAGCAGGAAGGGTTTTATTTTTGTCTGTATCCCTGATGCCAGGCACATAATAGGCACTTAACAAATGCTTGTATTCAAGTGGGGAGAGAGTTCATAGGATTATTAAAGATTTAGCCCTCAAGGGACCTTAGAGGTCATACAGTTGAACCCTTACCCCTTCCCTCTCTTTTTAACCTGACCTATGAGTTCATTGCTCTAGGGAACTCCATCTACCAATGCAAGGTGGCACATGCTCTGATACAGGCTAAAACAATTGCCTGGGGACCATGAGAGGTTAAGTTGCATCAGGTCACACAACCAGTACCCATCAAACACAACTTGAACTCAGGTTTCCTGATTGTAAATCCTCCTGACTGCTTAGCACAGTACCGGGCACATAGTAGGTGCTTAATAAATGTTTATTGACTGCTTGCCTGACTCAGAGACCTAGTCTCTGCCCATTGACATGATGGAGTGCTTGTGCTGGGACCCTAATTCTAACAGCCTCTGCTTCAGTGCCTGTGCCTGAACCCCATTTCCAAAACCACATCCAGTTCTAAAATCACATCTCTCCCCAGCTTCAAAATACTGTCTCTCTAGCTCAAGGGCAGCATGCACCAACAACACACTTATCTCTACTCCTTTCACAATAGGCAGCTGTACCTATCTGTAGACTGATTCCCTGTGTACTGATAATTGGCTGTGTACTGGGTCATGACAATATTTACTACTTACTGACCTTACTGATATGTCAAATGTATACCCTTTTACATTTATTTTGTCTAACAAGACATTTGATGAGAGCCACCTAGATATTCCCAGTCAGCCCTGACTGTTAGTGAACTTAGTGACTGTTTCACAGTCAAAACCACTCCTCCTAGTAGCCCCCCTTGGGCTAACTCCCAGTGAACTCTGGGTAATATGCCTGTGCAGATTAAAAAAAAGTGCATGTTCCTTTAAGAACTGACCACCCCTTAACCACTCCTTAATCCCACCCCAAAACACCTAATTGACATGTTTTACCCCTAAATCTCTTATAGGTTGCAGGTTCCTTAAGAACTCTTGCCCTTTGTAAAGCATAATAAATCTTTGCCACCTTGACTTAAAGAATGCTTGAGATGGTGAATTCATTCCAGATGGTCCTGACCCTCTCCAGTACTCGGGTCCTTGAGGGGTACTCCCCCTTAACGACCCCATCTGGGAACTCCAGGCCTGGGAAGTTTAGTTTTGGGTTTCCTGAATTCCTGAGTTTTTCTCCCTTAACAGACATACTGCCTCATCTCATGGTTAAGAAAATGGGTCCAGGAGAGTTTAAGCTACTTGTCTAAGGTCATTCAGGTCAAATTCAAACTTGGGTCGTCTGACTCCAAATGAAGATGAAGAACAGAGGAAGCACATTCCAGGTGTTGAGCACAAGAGCAGGAAAGGGTGGAATGAGTTCAGGAAATAAAGTCCACTTTGCAGGAATGTAGACTAACTGAAGGGCAAATGATGTCAGCCTTCTCTCTTCTTTGTTCTGAGATTTCTCTAGAAAGGGTTGGGGATACTTCAGTAAGATTATTTTTTTTTAAATATGCTTTGAGATTCCTCCATTCCCATGATCTGAACAGCTTGGCTCTGTACTCACCTCACCGTATCCCACCCATTTTACAGAAGCCCCAAACCCCATCATGGTAGATGGGAAAAAGTACTTAGCTTACTGACAGAATTGGATGGTCAGCTGGGGTTGAGGCAGGGGTAGACAATTTGAAGAATATCAGGGGACCTGAATCAGCCACTCCTAAAGACTTGGTTGTACCTCAAGCAAATAATTTTTCCAGGAAAAAAAAGAATGTCACATTAGTCTATTGCATATCCTACAAGAATAGCTAGAAAGAGGCAAGCTAGGCTTTTTGTGGTAGCAAAGAATTGGAAATCAAGGGATTGCCCATCAATTGGGGAATGGCTGAACAAGTTGTGGTATATGAATGTAATGGAATACTATTGTGCTTTAAGAAATGGGAAGATACAGACTTCAAAATAACATGGAAAGACCTACACCATATGAGGCTGAGTGAGAGGAGCAGAACCAGGAGAACATCGTACACAACCACAGATATATTGATTCTGTGATGACCAGCTTTGATAGACTTGACTCTTCTCAGCAATACAAGGCTCAAGGACAGTTCTAAAGGACTCATGGAAAGGGCTATCTACATCCAGAGAAAGAACTATGGAGTCTGAATGCAGATTGAGGCAAATTATTTGCTCCCTTTTTTTTCTTTTCCTTTTTGGTTTTGTTTCTTCTCTCTCACGATTCATTCCATTGGTCATATTTCTTCTTTACGACTTGACTATTGTGTAAATAAGTTTAATGTGAAGGTATATATAGAATCTATATCAGACCACATGCCATCTTGGGGGGGAGGGGGAAGGGGAGGGAAGGGAAGAAAATTTGAAGCTCAAGAACATGTAGAACTAAGTGTTGTAAACTAAAATTAAAATCTAATAAAAAAAGAGGTGAGCTAGGGCAGATTAAAAAAAACTGTTTATGAGATGATACAAAATTACAACTATTAACTTCACATTTAGGCTGTATGGGATCCAAATGACTGGTGCCTCATAATAAATAATTGGCCCCATGCATAGTTCAGCAAGTGAATACATACTATGAGTGATGCATTGAGTACAGCAGTTACTATGCCTTTCATACCAAATAAAGTGACAAACTGAAAAACTAGGAACATGAATTCTGATGGCTTCCTAGGGTTCCTTCTTTTAAATTAATTTATCAAGTGCCTCATATGAGGCGGTGCACCATACTAAGTATACAAAGAGCCAAAAAACTTGCTACCTGTCTAGTAAAGTTATGGAGCCCACAAGTTGATGTTCCCTTAAATCAGGGTTGGGGAACCTGTAGCCCCAAGGCCACATGTGGCCCTCTAGGTCCTTAAGTGTGGCCCTTTGACTGAATCCAAACTTCACAGAACAAATTCCCTTAGGATGTGAAGTCTGTGAAGTTTGGATTAAAAGGGCCACACTTGAGGACCTAGAGGGCCACATGTGGCCTAGAGGCTGCAGGTTCCCCACCCTTGCCTTAAACTATTTAAGGAGATTCTCCACCAGCCCATTTAGTAATGTTGGATAGTCTTCAAAATTGAAAGCATGTTACTTAAGTTTGTGATTAAATATTGCTAATATATCATATAAGTGGTCTGCTAATGCAACAGTTTTCATCTGGTCAGAAAATTAATAATTGAGGTTATCACTAAAGATAACATACTTCTACTCAAAAGTCAAACCACTTTGGACCATCCTGTGAAAGAATAAATCAGTTACAAGTTGCTTTCAGAAGAGCAGATGTATGTGTGCGTGTGCTTGTGTTTATAAAATGATACTGAACTTCAATCGAGATCTTAGAATAAATTCTTTTTAATAAAAACTGAGTAGTCATAATTTAGAATGCCTCTTTTGACCCATCTTGGAAGTCTTTTTTTTCTCAGTAGGATCAATACTTATTGATACTTATGGGTAGACTCTTAACTTTAGGTTTGTCTTATGTTACAAGTGTGTTTTATATCTCATTTAGATTACCTGTGTTAAAGTGCCAATTGTTGCCCCACCTCTGCCATTCTGTAGAGGTTGTTATAATTCATATTTGTGAATATTTGATGCTTAATTAACATATAACCAACTAAAGCATCATATAACCACCCTACAGCTGGTTATATTAAGATAGAATTAAGATATTAATTATTAAGATAGAAGATATTATTAAGATAGAAATATTAAGATAGAAATTCTGGCCATCTGTGTTAGTAACAGTCATGCTGATGAAGTCGCAGAGGGTTAGGTACGAGGGTGGGGAAGTTCTCAGTTCAACCAGCATTTATTAAGTGCCTGTTACAAACAAGGCATCTAGGTGAAAAGTGAAAAACAAAATTGTGCTTGCCCTCCAGGTATTTACTGTTTAATAAAGAGGGGAAAAAGGAATATGTCATTTACATAGATTAGTTTGAGCCCAGGATACCATGTAGGGCACAATAGGGGAAAAGAAGAAAGCTAGACAAAGCACTCTTACAAAACTAGTAAATATCGAGTCTTAACTTAGATTATTTTAAGCAATGATTTAACATGCCTTCATCATTTGGACATAGTCAAAATGTTCTTATTCCTTGATTTGGGCACTTTCTACAGTACCCTATTCTTTATTTTTCTCTAGATCCCAAAAGGACCAGTTTCCATTTTATTGGTACACATTTCAGTGTACTTTTCAACAACGCTTCAGTTTATGTACTTGCGCTCTTATTGATTACTTCTCAGATTGGTGCCAGGCTGTTGATGCCTGGGAAGCTCCTGAATCCACACAGTCAGCGTCTCTTCAGTTATGCTCCATTTTCTGTGCAGGTTTTCTCTGTATGGATAATCCCGGGCAGACTCCCTGGATGCTGACTAGCTTTTCTCACTAAGTGTGACTTCTGCCCCCTGTGTAACTGTATTGCCCTAAGAAAAAAGTTGCATCAGATGGGTCAATGAGCATTTATCAAGAACTTAATGTGTGCCACAGACTTCAGAATCAAGCAGCCCTGCATGGCTCTCTAGGAGGGGGACATGAACACATTTACTAAGTGTAAGGTTCATTTCTATCCCGGGGAACTGGATAGAACTGCTACCTGTCTAGTAAAGTGAAAGGGAAAGATGTGAGGAAGGAGGGCATTCCAGGCACAGGAAACAGCCTGGGTGAAGGCCTGGAGATGGGAGATGGAATGTCACATTAAGAGCCCCAGGGAGACCAGAACATGAGGGCAGTAGTTTATAATAAAATAGGAAGGGTTGGAGCCATGTTGTAAAGAGCTTTGAATGCCAAACAAAAGCATCTGTGTTTGATCATATATGGAGACACTGAGATTTACTGAGCAGGGGAGTGACATGGTCAGACTTAGCAGTTTGGCAGCTTTGTGATAGATGAATTAGGGTTTGGGAAGGGAAGAAGGTGAAGCCAGAGTGGGAGTACTGAGGGCTGGAAATGAAGGTGGGAACTTAGAATTGATTTAGGAGGAATAAGGCATACAGAGAAAAGGACTGATAAGAGATTGTATGACTTCTTAGGTTCCTTCCTGTATGATCCTCATTGATCCCCAGCACTTCCCTGTCCGTGACACTAGAAATTGGAAACCAATGAAACACACAAGAGCCAGAATCTAACCATTCTCCAGAAAACCATGGCCCTTCCCTGTTTCACTAGGTAGCTCTTGTGTGGAGGAGCCAGGACCCCAACATCTCCTACAACAAGGGTGGAGGGAGAATCAGCAAAGCTAGATCACCCAGCTGGAAGATGGCCTGTCTGTGGGACCATGGCTAACTTTCCCCTTCTTCCTCCTTCCCTGAAGACCACTGGCCTTACAGTCTGTTAGCCTGCCTGATTGTATTCTTTTGTTCCTCCACCCCTAGTAGTTCTGTCATCATTTTGTGCCTTCCCCTTTGTAAGACAGAATATTATTCTCGAGTATTCCATAATTGATGTCTTTTAAAAAACAAGTGCATGAAAATCTCTCTTGGAAAAAACCCAATGCAGACTGGCAATTACTCCACAATTTGTAGTCATAGGAGAGTTGCTCAGAGTATTGAGGAGCTAAATGATCTGTTCATTGTCACACAGTGTGTCAGAGATGGGACTGGAGTCCAAACCCTCATCCCTGAGGCAAAGCCACCACCTGTTCTACTGTGCTGCCTCTTGCTCCCAGGATTCTTCTTTCCCCTGTACCATGCTGCTTCTTTGTCCTGAGTGTTGCTTGGAAACATCCCTTATATAGTGTGTATGGGAAACAAATGGGGAGAAACAAAGAAAAGTTCCAGCATCTGTCAGAATGTGCAAGGCTATTCAGGCAATGTCACAGGAGGACCATTACAGACAGACCAAAAGGGTAGAACGGTCTTAAAAATGGCAGTGCTCATTAATGAGCCTATGCCCAGCTGTTTTTGTAAATTAGGGTTATATTTCGCCCTCTAACACTAGATTAAAAAAGAATTTTTATGTTAAAAAAATTTTGAGGTGAGGGAACAGAGAACAGAAGATACCTCAAGCTTTGTCTTCACTCACCTGTGTAGAAATCTCTTGGGCCATTTTCATCTAGATCTTCTTGTGGATCCAAGACCCAAGGCTCTCCCCTTGCTCCAGCTTGGAAATCACAGAAGGTTTGGGAAATGGAAATGCTGATTATCATAAAGTAAATGGGACAGCAAGAAAATAAATCAATTATACCCAACTGAGTGCATGTGTAAATATATATCAGCAAAAGTGTATATATTTGTATAAATATATCTGTGTGTGTGTGTGTGTGTCTGTGTGTGTGTCTGTGTGTTCTGATGAGACTGAGGTTCAAGAATTGCTTGCTGCTTCCCATTTTCCCCCTCCACTGTAAAAGCTCTTCCTTGTGCACCTTTTTTATGAGATAGTTTTCCCCATTCTATCTCTCTTCCCCCATCTCCTAGTGCACCCTTTTTTCTTACCCCTTCATTCTTTATGTGATAATCCCAACAGAATTGATGCACACCCATTTCCCTCTGTCTATGTAGACTGCTTCCAACTGCTTTAATAACCATAAAGTTCTTAGGAATTAGATATATTATCTTCCCATATAGGAATGTAAAAAGTTTAACTTTATTGAGTCTCTTATTCTCTTTCATGCTTACCTATTTATGCTTTTCTTGAGTCTTGTGTTTGAATGTCACATTTTCTATTCAGCTCTTTTGTAATGGTATTCAAGGAAGGACTTTTTGCTGTTCTTCTCTTTTGGGATGCTAAGGCTATCATGTGCCTTTAATGAGTCCCCTTTGTTTGAATGGGGCAGGCAAAGTGGACCCCTTTTTGTTTTGGAGTGTTCCTCAGCACTCAGGCAATGGGGAGTCATTGATTTGGAAACAATGTATATGATGTGGTACTAGTGATTGAAGAATAACTTTCCCACACCCTAAATGGTAGCCCCCCAGCCCTCAGGGTCCTGAAGGGAGTATACGTACTAGAAGGTTAGCATTTGACTTTTGGGGGCACACTCATTGAAAGAGTGTGGGTGATGAGACTATGGGCAAGCCACTGAAGCAGCGCCCCCATCTTCGAAAACCCAGATGTTTGTGCTTCTCTTTTTGGTAACTATGTATGTGATTTGATCAGACAAGGTCTGTCTGTTGATCTGTTTGTAATTTCTGTTTGTACTTGCCCTGAAGTTCAGGAGGCTGATCTTTTCCCCCTGAACTAAGTGAATGATATATGTATGTTTAATTAAAAGTGAGATTGTTAATCCCTTAAAGTTGCTTTCCTTAGAAAAGCAGATCAAAAGCCCTGTGCTGGCAGCCCTTCTGTGTGCTGGTATTGTTGGTCTCTCACTTCCACAGCAGCTGCTAGCAATATTGTTGTTACATTTTTTCACCAGACATCCTTGAAAGTCCTCTATTTCATCAAATGTCTATTTCCCTCCTGAAGGATTGATTATACTCACTTTTGCTGAGTAGGTTATTCTTGGTTGTAATCCTAGCTCCTTTGCCTTCTGGAATATCATATCCCAAGCCCTCTTTTAACATGGAATCTGCTAAATCTTGTGTGATCCTCACTGTGGCTCCTTGATATCCAAATTGTTTCTGGCTGCTTGCAGTATTTTCTCCTTTATGCTCTGGAATTTTGCTATAATATACCTGGAAGTTTTCATTTTGGGATATCTTTCAGGAGGTGATCAGTGGATTCTTTCAATTTCTCTTTTACCCTCTGGACCTAAGATATCAGGGCAGTTTTCCTTGTAATTTCTTGAAATACAATGACTAGACTCTTTTTTCTTGTCATGGCTTTCGGGTAGTCCAATAATTCTTAAATTATCTTTCCTCAATCTGTTTTCCAGGTCAGTTGTTTTTCTGATAAGATAGTTCACATTTTCTTCTATTTTTTTCATTATTTTGACTGTTTTATTTTTTCTTGATGTTTCATAGAGTCGTTAGCTTCCAGTTGCCCAATTCTAATTTTTAAGGAATTATTTCTTAAGTGAGCTTTTGCACTTCTTTTTTCCATTTGGCCTATTCTGATTTTTAAGGAGTGCTTTTCTTCAGTGAATTTTTGTGCCTCTTTTGCCATCAGGGCAATTCTATTTTTTAAGGTGTTACTTTCTTTAGTGTTTTTGTGCCTCTTTTTACAAAACTGTTAATGCTCTTTTCATAATTTTTGTAAGAATTGTTCTTGACATTTTGTCAACTTTAGACCAGTACTGTAACACCATTAAGGTGGTCTGCAATTTGAGAGTATGAGTTACAACTATTAAACTAGAGATTTGTACCTTCAAAGTACCCACATTTAACTTACCCATTATTCATCAATAAGTTTGTTATGTGTTAAGAGCATGTATGGAAAGAGGCATGAGTATAAATAACAGATACCAGTTTTTAAGAATTCTGGGGGAGTTTGGGAAAGAAGAGTCTTCCAGCATGGTATTTTATATTGAAGAAGCCATAAGCAGTGCAAGCCAATAGGAAAGGAGAGCCTGATTTGAATAATTATTAGTCATCAGTGGTCCACTGAACAAACATTTACACACATTATTATTGGTAAGGTTACATAAGGGATGAGCAACCCCTTCCTCTTCCTTCTACTTACTTGAATTCCACCATTCTTTTCCTTTGATGTCCCCAAGTCAATAAAGAATTAATGCATATAGCTGTCACAGAATTGAATTTAATAATAATAGCCCAGGTGGAGGGGATACATATCAATGGGAATGAACTCATCTGTTTTTTTAAGCAAGTAGAGTGGAGGTTGAGGTAGGGGATGCTAAGCTCTTTACCTTTAGAGCAAAGCTATGATTTATCAAACAGCTAGATGCCCCCTTCCCTCAACTGGGAGATCCATATTGCTCAAGTGGACCTTATGTTCCTTTACCCTTTAAAAGGAAACCATATTTGATCAGGAAATCCAACATCAGTAATATGTAACTAGGTGGTCTGACAGTCCAACAGGGATTATCATAACAGAGTTTGGATGTTCTTAGTTGCCTTTTCTTGATAACTGAAAAATGAGAACAGGGTTGGATGTAAGGCTCTTGTAAGAGGGTAAGTGGTTAACCTCAAAAGTCATCTTGTCAGTTCAAAAGGTAGGACCAAAGTAAGAGTCAGTGCAGAAAGGAAGTGTGGTACTAGTGGAAAAATAAAAGAACTTAAATATGGGTTCTAATCCTTACCAACTGCATGTTCTGAGGCATGTACATCAAAGTGGGCTTCCATTGGCTATGTGAGGAACCCACGTCTAACATCAGCTCACGGAAGATAGGAGGCAGCATAGCAGCTCACCGATATCTTAGTTTTCTCTCCATACAGGATAGTTCCCATCTCTGATATGAGTCAGTGGTGTTTCATCCATTTTCAATCCTTCCTAAGGGTTCTAGGGCAGTGATTGCTGGGAAAGTAAGGTGTTAATCTTCCTCTGCTCCCAGATCAATGTTTCAGCATTTTTGAGTATTATAATTGGTTAAGGGGGTGAAGAAGGGAGAAAAGGAAGTGGGGAAAGAGTCTGACACCCCCATGGCTAACTGTTAAGCTTTTACGCATACAGACAGAGGCCTGCACTTATGGTCTGCCTGGACTCCAGGACACTTGCCCAGGTACCCATTCCTCTGCATTGATGGTGTTAACAAAATCTCATAAGGGCTCAGACTTCAGATTACTTTATATTATAGGTGCAGTAACATGTTAACATTTTACTCTGGGCCTTTTGTTCTATACTTAGAGCAGTTTGCATCTATGAAATGATCTAGCAGGCAACTACCAGAATCTAGAACAGATCTTCACAGTACATTAACACTCTAGCTACTTATTTAGTCCCACATTTTAGAGGGAGTAATGGATGTAATGGAGAAGTGCTAGCTGTGGAATCACAAAGATGTGAGTTCATAACCTAACTTAGCTATGTGACCATGGCAAAATCATATAACTTCTGAGCCTCAGTGTCTACATTTGTAAAACGGGAATAGTAATATATGTATTTGTCAATATCACAAGTGTATTATAAGGCTCAAGTGCAATGCCATGTGTAAAATGTTTTTCAATCTTTAAAAAACTATGTAAATGTCAGTAATTATTGTCACTATCTCTGTATTCATACTTTTTTAATATCATCTTGGTTGAAATCCCATCCCCCAAAATGTGCAAATTAGAGATCATCTCCATGAAGCCTTCTTATAGCTCCTCAACGTGTATTTTTCCCCTTTTGGAGAGCACAGTATGGTGGAGAGAGCACTGGATGTGGCTGGAGTCAGAAGACCTGGGCTCAAGGCTAGGCTCTAATGTTTACTGATTGTTTGGCCACGGGCAAGTCCTTTTAAAACATGGTAGCCTCTATTTTTTCTTTAGTGAGAAATTCACTACCTGCCTTACAGGATTCTTGTGAGAAAAACACTTTGTAGATGGTAAAACACCAAATGTAAATAAATGTATATTGCAACTATTTGTATATATATGTCATGTCCTTTTAGTAGATGGGGATCCCTGAGGGCAGTGGATGAATGAATAAATGAAAAACATCTATTAAGCACTTACTGTGTACCATGGACTGTACTAAACAAAGACTGTCTTATCTAAAATGTCTATCAACTCTGTGCCTGAAAATATTTGTCCTGCATGTAATAGGAATTTAATAAATAATTGTTGAATGAATAAACGAAGTTACCTATTGTAGTATGAGGACAGAGTTTATAATTTCAAAAAGAATCATATATATGTCTGAAAGGTTCGGAACCGCCAGATATAAGGAATTCTCAAAGTAGGAGGCAGAAGAATCAAAGCATATATTTAGGCTCCACAGTAACCAACCTACAAACCAGCATCCCCATTTTGATATTTTGATCAAAAGCTTCCAGGCCCAATAAGTCCGCCTCACAAGAGTAACCAGGAGGTCACAGAGAAGCATGATGGTATAAACCAAAATCATATACATGCTTCCCCTCTATGGTAAAAAGATTACCCACTGGCCTCAAGTCCTTGTTCAGCACTCCTCGATCCAAACGTAGGTCAGCTCTACTACCAGCAGCTCCTGCTTCAGCTTCAGCTGTAGCTGTAGCTGTAGCAGCCTCTGGCTCCAATGGAAGCTGTTTTTAACCATCCGGCTTCTGCGGGTGTGTAAAGTACGCCGGGGAAAGCACAGGTTCTTTTGATCTGCTTAAGCAAGGTGAAGGGGTTGACCAGGAAAGCACAGGTTCTTTCAATCTGCTTAAGCAAGGGAGGCAAGGTGAAGGGGCCGACAAGCTTACTCCAATCCAACACACAAACAGCATTCAGTTAGTTCAGGGGAAAAAGCCAAACTATTCAAGGGCACTTGTTGACTAAGTGCTCAGGAGCCCATTTTTGGTTACCAACACACCTATTCATGAAATGCTACCAAGTACATCATCTCCATTCCAAACTCTTCCAGACAGCCTAGAAACCCTTAAGGTCCAATGCTTTTTTAGTTAGTGGAAAACTCTCATATGTGAAATAGTCTAGCTGGGTATGACCTAGTAGTTTCCAAATCTCATGTAGCAATACCCCTAATTGCTTTATAAAACAATATGTCTCTTAACATTTTAATTTAAAAAAAACTCTTACCTCCTCCTCCCACCCGCCCTGCCATACTTCTCACTTCCTTTTCTGTGCTGTCTTCCACCATTAGATTGTAAGCTTCTTGAAGGCAAGAGTTGTCTTTTCTGTGTCTTCAGTGCTTAGCACAGTATCTGACACATAATAGGCACTTAATAAATGTTTACTGATTGATTAATTCAAATAACTCATGTTTTGCTTAAATATTATAAAGTATTATAATTTTATAACACTTAAAATTTACAGTAATATATGTTGATACTTACTAGTCGAGTACATTTTTATATTTACAATTTATAAAATAACTACAATAGTAAGGTATTCATGTGGACAGGTAGGTTCATTCTCCATGAAAAAATTTCTCAAAATCTGCTGTCACTGCTTTTATTGTCCCTCTTTATTTGACTGTAGCTAAAACACAATAAGCCTTTTGGGTTCAAATGTTTATGTTCAACAAGCTATCACAAGTTTATTAACTATTGTTGTTCAGACAAAAGACCAAATGTATAGTATTTGTTCATAACAAAGGGTATCCTTATCCATTCATATTTAGAAATATAAGAATTATTTTTATATTTTGATCAAATGATAAATAAAACAGGTCCTAACTTTCTTGTTTCATTTTACAGAGCAAATTTCTTTATTGGAAAATATATTCTTTTGTAAAATTATAGTGCTAAATTTTTTAAAAATTTAGTTGCTTTATCTTTCTGGATCAGAGTATGAATTGAGGATTGTAGACTGATCTATAGTACTGTACTCACTTTCTCAAAAACATACTCTTTTTAGACATGGCCACTGGGTGGTGCTAAAATTTTAGTATCTGCCAAGAGTTATTCAATATTTTTTTTAAGGGGATATTTTTGCAGAAGAGTATTTTTTTCCTGCCGTGACTTAACAAAAAGTGAATTTAACACTGAATAAGCCTAGAGCTAACTGATTAGCAAAAACTGTGATCTCCAAAAAATGAACATGAACTTTACAAATATTTCATCATCTGAGATGACACACTAGTTATTTTTCCTGGAGTACTGCTCTAAGTTTGCATCCTCAAGCAAAAAATTTTTAAAGGAGCCTCTCAATCTTTTATTTTTTTTGTAATCTGTTACTTTTTAAAATAAGTTTTGTTTTTTTTTAAGGTATGGACAGAAGAAGAAAAGGATAGTGAGGGAGTGGCAATTTAGCTAGATGGAGATGAGAACATGGGGAAAAGTAGAAGAAGAAACTACTGGGATTAAGGGAGGAAGGAGGAGTTTGATGGCCAGAGGCCTGGAGAATAATTTATTTACTAGGGGCCCCATCCACCAGGATCTTGTGTAGATAGATGGTAGGCAGAAAAACCAAGAACTTGGGGTGGAAGTAGCAGTCTGTTTAGGCCTGGCATCCACGTCAGTAAATACCTGGTGATCATGTTCCCAGGAGCAAGACCAAACTCATGAGACACCTCCTCTGTGCTGTCATCCCAACTGTAGTGGTGGATGAGACTGTAACCAACATCAATGTTGATGTTCCTTCAAACAGTCTGGCCTGTCAGTTTAACTTCTCATGATCCTTCATTACATTTCAGTCACCCACAAGATACTGCCTACTGGTACAGGTGGAGCATGTACTGAGTTCTCACAAATGGGTATTAACACCTCTGGCAGTCCATCTACCCCTTGGAAGAAGCCCCAACAGCAGATGACGGACAGCTCCAGGTGATGAGGACTATAGCAAATGAAGCCATAGAACCACGGCTATGAGAGTTGTGACAACTGTTTCTTCCCCATATTCCCTTGACACCCCACCACCACATTATGGGAGTGTGTGAGAAATTGTATCCTTTAAGCGTATGGGTGACTTAAAATGACTCCATTGCTTGATTTTTTCTGTTATTTACTTGGTTTTTCCATCTCAGCTAAATGCTTTGCTATTTGAATTAGATTCCTGCCTGGTTGATTGGTAGAAAATGTTTGAAATTGAAGCTCTGGCTGTATTTGCATAATTCTGATTGATAAAAACAATCCACATCATGCCACATAAATGAGGGAAATGAGGTTCACAGAAATTAATTTCTGATAGTTACCACCGTGTTTTGTGGTTTGCAAAACACGAAGCACACGTTATCTGATACTATTTAACTCCATGTCACTCATCTGCTCAAAATGGTAAGTGGCTTCCTTTTGCCTGGGCAGTCAAGCTCCTCTGCCCGTTGTTCAAAGAACTCACCAACCTGAGTACCCCTTTCCTATCCTAATTTCATATAACTTCCCTCCAGAAGTTCCCCTGAACACACCCTACTTTTTCCAGACTCCATGCATTTGCACTGTTCCCATTTCCAGGACTGCCCTCCTCCATTTGGGACAGTGGAGCCCATCTCTTAACGCCAACTCAACTGCCGCTCCTCCCCGGGGCCTTCCGGATGGCTCGGGTCCCACTCCCTCCCCGGCCCTTGGCACAGATGAGGCATCGTTGCAGGTCACGATGCACGAGCTCTACGAGGATGAGAAGCTACGTGCTCCACGTGCTGAACGAAGATGGGCGGCGTGGTGACCAGGGAGATGGTAAGTGCTCCCTGAATGGACGGCTGGATGCCGTCAGGAGTGCGGCCTATTTCCATCTCTGCCCCTTCCCAGTTCCGCGTTCCGCGCCCCTTATTTCCGGCACCTCGCTCACTCCCCGTAAACCACTCAAAGTCTGTGCCTGCCCCACGTCGGGACCTCGTTTCCAGCGCCCTCTGCCTGTCCCCGAACGGTCCAAATCCATTGGTTCATAAGAGATAGGCCCGCCCATCCCGGGTGTCACTGGTAAGGTCTCTCCGCCCCCGCTCCGCTCCACCCAATGGCGAGCTTCTCGCCGCTGATCGTCAACGCTTCTTCCCCTTCCGCCGGATACCCACAAGAGGAAGTACAAGAGGGGCAAGAGTGGACCTCTTCTTGGCCTCTAGGGCTAGAAAAAGGAGAGAACCATCGAGAGGGGGCGACCTCCAAGTCTAGAGAGGAACGGCCAGACTCGCGTACTACCGCTTCCGGGCGGGGCTCACGGCCAGGGCCTGAGCCTCGGAAGGGCTGCCGTGCGCGCGGGGGCTGCTGGGAGGAGCCGTTCCTCCCTCGCCCGGAGGGGCGGAGCAGCCCTGGGATGGGCGTGGGGCCAGGTCTAGGAGTGACCTACACCCAGGGTGTGGAATGCGCCCCAAACTGCAATTGGCACCCACCAGTTGTGCCGTTTGTGAGTTCCAGCTGCCTTCTTGATTCTTGATTTGCAGCGAAACAGCCGCATTCAGCCTCTTCCCACGTTCTTCCTAACTCGTGGTCCCAGAACTTTTTTTTTAATTGGTTACTTTCAGTATAATTGGCTTCCTTTATAATTCTAAGTACTTTGTTGTACGCCTTTGAAAACCTTCAGAGAAGGACTCAGACTGAATGGTCCTATGGCCCCAAAAACAGTGAGAGCTCTTGTCCTCATGACGCCATCCGTCCTCGTGGCTTCCGTTACCGCCTTGTGCTGACGATTCCCAGAATGATGTCTTCCCTCCCCCCCCCCCCCCCGCCCCCGGTCCCCAGATGAATCCCTGTTCTGAGTTCGGTTCCTGAGATCCAGGGCTGGAAAAGGACGCCTTTATTCGTGGGGACTGAGATGTCCCTAGTGGAGATTGTCTCCGTTTGAAATGTCCAGTGGCAGTTGGATGCAGGAATGGAAGTAAAGGGGAGAGACAGTTAAGATCATGTTCTTTGCTACTTCCTCCAATCCTTTATTCATACCTGAATGAGTAGTCTTACTAATGTGCTAATGATGTGATCACATCTTTCATTGCCCATTAAATACAGTATGGCATATTCTTGATGCTCCAGTTTGGCTTCAGTCTACCTGTTCAGCCTTGTCTCATCCTATTCCCCTTCTTATACTCTACATTCTAACCACGTGAGACTGTTTTGTGCCTGCCCCCCTTCTGATCCGATAGCATCCTTTCATTTTGCCACCTTAACCTGCATTTTTGTCTATCAAGTCCTCCCCTTCCAGAAGGCGGTTGGAAGAAGTAGTCAATGTGATGGATTTGGACTGAGAAAGCCTGGGTTTGAGTCTCAGCTCTGCTACTTGATATTTGTATGACCCTGGGCCAATCACTGAGCCTGTTTCCTCATCTACATGATGAAAGGATTTGACTAGACGACGATCAAGATCTCTTGTAGCTCCGAATCTAGGAATCCTCCAATCCTTTCAAGGCCCAGCTTCAGTGCTGCCCTTTCCATAAGCCTTTTTTTGCTACTCTCTACCTTGCTGGTGACCTCTTCTTCATATTTATCATAGTACTTTACATAGTCCTTTTTCCCCCACCTGTTACCTTTCCTCATATCATGGTTTATCATGTACAAGTCCTTCCCCTAATTAGAATCCAAGCCCCTTGGGAGCAGGATATGTAGCATCTCATTATGTTTCCCACACAATGCTGAGGACCTTACCCAGAATAAGGTCCCATAACCTGATGAACCTTTTTTCCTAGACTGGAGCTATCTTTCCAACAGGCTGGTGTTGCCCTATCTTTCACCTACCTCCTACAGCCTGTGAGGATTGAATGAAACAGTATCTGTAAAGTCTTGTGTAAACTTGAAAGTTTACCATCTAAAGCTATCTAAATGCCAGCTGCTATTATGCTTCATCTCCTTCATCTCATCCTTTTCAATAGAGTTCAGATAGAAACAGTCTTAGAGCAATTCCCTATTCTCCTATTATTCTAATATGCTTAATGTTCTGCAGAATGTTGCCTCGGTGTATAAAATTACTGCTTTTTATAAATGAATATTAGAACTGAGATATAAACTTATCTTCTTACTGAAATCATCTTTAGGCCAATTCCAGTAGCACACAGGATAATGCTAGGTGACACATTGGATAGGATGTTGGACTTGGAGTCAGGAGTACCTAAGTTGAAATCTGGTTTCAATCTAGCTGTGTCACCCTGGGCAAGTCACTTAACCTCCAGGCCTGCCTCAATATCCTTATCTGTAAATTAGGGATAATAATAGCACCTACCCAACAGGGTTGTATGAAGAATAATGTTTGTAAAGTGCTTTGAAAATCTTAAAGGTCTTCTGTAAATAGTAGTTAAGAAACTATAATTATTATTCTGTTCCCACATAATTTTGATTCCTTCTAATAGGTCTCTGGGCAGCTAAGTGATGCAGTACATAGAATACTGGACCTAGAGTCAGGAAGACTCATCTTCCTGAGTTCAAATCCTGTCTCAGACACTTACTAGAACATAGGCAAATCAATTAACCTTGTTTGCCTCAGTTTCCTTATCTGTAAAATTAGCTGAAATGAGTTTGAGAAGGAAATGGCAAATCACTCCATTATCTTTGCCAAGAAAACCACAAATGGGGTTATGAAAAGTTGGACACAAATGAACAACTGAACAACAACAAATAGGTCTCCATATTTTGAAAGCTTTTCATTCCTCATTCAGTTATCATTCAGTCTGGGCACTATCTCCTTTGGACGGCAAAATAGATATTTGAACCCAGAGCCTTTGCCTCCAAATCCAGCCTTAGTAGCATGCAGGAGTAGGGCCTATGAGTTCATCTGCCACCAGGGATCAGAATAGGACCTTTCATAACTATTGCTCTTCTCACTCCTTCCCTGATACCCAATCTTAGCTGCCAGAAGGAGAGGCTAGAAGAAAAGGCTATTGAAGAGACCAAGTAAGGCCAAGAATGTTTCTTCTAATTGTCCTGGTGATGTATCTTAAGGAGTGCACATGACCTTCGAGAGGATGGCCTGGAGGTTCCTCAGCCTTATCAGTGTCTGCCTAAGTAGAGACAAAGTTCCATCAGGTTTCTCAAAAGGTTGCTGCAACCCAGCCTGACTACCAATGTGTGCCTGCTGGCATGGCGGGGAAGCATATGGATAAGGGAAATATAGATGACATGCAGCTACAAGCAGGAAGAAAGTAAGGAACAATCCTGGAAATAATTAACAGAGGAAGGCACTAGAATTAAAAGTTCAGGAAAGGCTCCCTGTAGAACACAGGATTTTAGTTGGGACTTTAGAGAAACCATGAAGCAGAGCTGAAGAGGGAGAGCATCTCTACTGACAAACGGACCTGCAGGGATGAACACAAGGAATGTAAATTTCTTCTAGAGGTAGGAGAGTTAGAGATATGTAGGAATAGTCACAAAGTCTTCTCTCCCTGTATGATGACTCTTTTTCTAATGGAGCCATCTCTTTCCCTCATATACTCAGCTCCCTGAATTGCAGTGGGTCTTCTCCTCTGACCATTTATGCCAGTAACCATGCCTTTCACACAAGGAATATGGTGAAATTGTCCTTGAAGCAGCAGAATCATTTCTTTCCTGGAGTTGGAGGATGGGGCCATGCACTTTGCCCAGAAAGAATGGGCAGCTCTAGTTCTTGCTCAAAGGAGACAGAATAAGAATGTGTCACCATTTTTCCAGCAATGTCGGAGACAACAGGTGCCCAGACCAGGCAGTTCCCTTAAACCAGCATAGGCAGGGCCATGAAGAATATCTATCTAAATGGATATATCTGGCAATTTCTAAAACACGACTATAAACGTGATCACAACAACCACGAGAGGGGGGCGGGGAGTGTGTGTGTGTGGGGGGGGTGTTTCCTACAAGGAAGGAAAGCTGAGGATCGGTCCCGAAACCACCCAGGCAGGACTAGGAGGGATACTTCTATCCTTTCACTATCCCAATTCTCCCGGCACCCTCCGAGGCCACCCTTCCATTCTCCCCGTTTGTCCCCGACTTCTCCTTGTCTCGCGGTAGCTTTCGGACCTTTCCGTTCCCCGGTCCGGACTCAATAACCCGGGCAGAGAGAGAGTCGGAGAGATATGGGGACAGGGACCCTATTGGCTAGAGGGGCATGGGTAGCAGCATCCCGAACCGTTTGTTACGGAAATTGCGTACAAGTCGACTGCCGGAGAGACGCTCGGCTTAGCCGGAAGTGCGTCGCCGCGGCTCCCAACCGTTAGGCATTAGGACACCCTCCTCTTTAGAAGCTCTTGGAGGGGCGCTCCCCGGGGCGTCGTTCTGGCGGGTTGCTCCTGTTTTTACAGGGAGGACAACCACGCAGCCCCTCATCCCTGGGTAACCCCCTATCTTAGCTCTTACAATAGCCTTGCGTAATGTCCCAGCAGAAAAATCACAAAATCGAACTGATTTCACCCATTAACGATTCATGGCACATCTTTTCACGTATTTTGCTGTTCAGTTGTGCCCTCCTTTTTGAAACCCCATTTGGGGTTTTCTTGGCAAAAACACAGGAGTGGTTTGACGTTTCCTTCTCCAGCTCATTTTACAAATAAAGAAACTGAGGTGTGAAGTGACTTGGTCAGGGTCACAGTCAGTGTCTGACTCCAGCTCCAGCCCAGTTCACTGCATCACCCAACTGCCTACTTTTTCAAGTGCAGTTTATGTACAATTCATTCAGATTCTCATATGTTGGCTTCTTCAGATGTTCTTCACCAAACATCTAAATTACTGCAAGATTTCAAGATTACATTGCCAGACTGTTAGGAAGGCTTTCCCTTCTGCTTTCCCCCACTGCTAATTTCTCATGGATCATAAGATCATAGAGCTGGGAGAGACCTTAAATGTCATCTGGTTCAACCTGATTATTTGACAGATGAAGAAACAGATACCCCAAATGGGACCCCAAATATTTTGGAGTAAGGGGCGAAGGTGTCAGCTTCTGAAACTGCTTCGTGCTGGTGAGGGGCATTGAGCTGTCCCCGCCTGGAGGCAGTCCTGGGGAGGAGGTTAACTGCAACCAAGCACAGGATGCATTCAGGGGACAATGGGGGGACACTGGCTGGTACCCACTGTTTGCTATCAACTGTATGTGAGTGGCCCGTAGTCTGCAAGACACAAATCTGACAAACAAGTCTGATAAGCAAGTTCAATATGTAGGACCCAAATAGAGGGCAGAATGGGGGAAAAGAAAGAAAGAAGGAGCCCCATTAGAATCATTTACATTTGACATACAGGGTTATCTGATCTTGTTACTATCTCAAAAGTTTCCACTCTAATTCTAGTTCCTTTAGGAAGATCAGATGCTATTGGGAAGAAACATCAGTCCAAGTAGCGAGTTTATTGTAACACCAGTAGAAGCAGGCCAGACTTGCAGTGAGTCTGTGCTATTTGTGATGCCAATATAAGCAGGCCAGATTTTAAGAATCTGAGTCTCTCCTCCACATTTCAAAGAATGTCAATTGTACAAGCACAGGATAGATGAACAGTAGCTAGAAAGAAGTCATGCGAAAAAGACATGGAAGCTTCCATGGATGGCAAGCTTGGTGAGCACTTTGACTCAATCCAAAGTTCGCAGAACAAATCCCCTTAATAAAAGGATTTGTTCTGTAAAACTTGGCCTCAGTCAAAGGGCCACACTTGCAAGTTCCCCACCCCTGATACAGACAATTTGTGCTCGACCTATGGTAGGGTCTTGTGATCAGCCACAGCCAGGCACCCTGACATTGTGATGTCATTTTTGTCCTCTTTGAGCACAAAAGACAAACACAGCAAATGAAAGTGGGCTGCCCTGAAAATGAATGGACTCTCAATTGGGGAATGGTTGAACAAGTTGTGGTATATATTTTTTTATGTGCATGGTATAATGATGGAATACTATTATACTATAAGAAATTAAGGGGATGGTTTCAGGAAAAGCTAGTTTGAGACTGGATTTTAACAAAAGGGTAAACTGAGGCATCTCCATGCAAGATAATATTTATTAGCAGGGGCATGCTACCTGTCAATAAATGGGTCCATGGCTTGCCTCTATCAATGCCCAAGACCCCAAACAAAAGGACAGTTCCCCTTTTATAGGATTTTGGGGAGTACAAAGAACAGAACAGAGTAGATGACATCATAGAATTAAGGACAACATAATTGATTATAGAGCTGAGATTCAGGGAACAACATGATTTGTTTGGTAGTGGGAACATTACCCAATTCTTCTTCTTCTTTTATGAGACTAAGAAGTACTTATAGTTTGAGTCCAGGTTAAATCTGGAAAAAGATAGAGACTCTGAAAGATGGAGTGCATTATCAGGTAAGGAACAAATTGTTTTGGTAAATTGTTTTTATTTTAAACTTAAATACAAAATGAGAAAAGAAAAAAATTACCATGCACACAGCAAACCATAAGAGAGGACTCAATATAAAACAATACATTTCCATTACAAGAAATCCTATATAATAAATATTATATTGTTTTCAAAGCTATCCAGCTTTTTTTTGCTTCCTTGTTGGTTTTCTTTTGTTCTCTCCTGTGCACTTTTTACTTTATTTTTTTTTCCTCTCTCACCCCCCACCACCCTAAAGAAGGCTACAATTAAATGTGGATATATATAAACTATATGTATAGATATGTATGTATATATGTGTATATAGGCACATATGTAAGACCATACTATGCTTATTTCCACCTGTCACCTGTTTCCCTGAAGGTGGATAGCATCTTCCTTCATAAGTCCAAGTCTTTTGATGTTTTTCTAAATCTACTAGCTCATCATTTCCTACGCCACAGAAATATTCCAACCCAATCTATGATTATGAAAGTTTTTTCCCCCAATTTTCTGCATTCCTTCTATTCTTGGCTTACATAGGTTTTATTTGTACAAGAAATTTTTAATTTAAAATAATTGAAATTATCCTTTTTACACTTCAACAATGCCCTCACCTTATAATATAGTTTAAGGTCTGATATTGCTGAATCTAATTCCTTTATATCTTTTTTCCCTGGTTTCCTTGAAGTTCTTTTTGTTCTTCTGAATGAATTTTGTTAATATTTTTTCTAACTCAGTAAAATAATTTTTAGTAATTTAATTGGGATGACATCGAATAAATAGATTAGTTAGGTAAAACTGTCATTTTAAAATTTATATTGGCTTTACCTACCCATGAGCAAAAAATACTATGTCAATTATTTAGATCTGTGCTTATTTGTATAAAAAGTATTTTATGTTTATATTCATATAGTTCTTGTGTCTGTTTTAGCAGGCATATGCTAGGGTATTTAATACTGTCTAACTATTTTAAATGGTCTAAAACAATATTGAATAATGTTGCTGACACATAGTGTAGTTTCTCTATTTTTCACTTTTGATTAAATCTATTTTAACTTTAACTTTGTCTGAGTTTGTGACTACTGTCCCTGATTTTTTTACACATTAAATTCTACTCTCATTTTTATAATGTTTCCTGAAAGCAACATATTGTTGAATTCAAATTTTTATCTGCTATCCATTTCCATTTTATGGGTAAATTTATCCCATTCACATTCTAAGCTACAATTACTTGTTATGTATTTTCTGTTTTCCTATTTTTCCTCACTATCCTTCTCACCCTATTTGCCCTATCCTTCCCCCTTCCTTTGCTTTACTTCTACCCACTACCTTGCTCTTCTATTCCTTAACCTTCCCACCCCTATAAGAGTCCTTCCTTATCCTGTCCCCCCACCCTATCTCCTTAACCTCTTATTTCTTTCTAAATTTAGGAGACTTTTATATTCTTCAAGGTATATATGTTGTTCCCTCTTTAACCCATTCCTAATGAGAGGAAGGTTCCAGCACTACCCACCCTCCCCCAACTAGATTCTTCTGTATCAGTTTTCTTCTTTTACACCTCATTTGTATGAGATAATTGCTCATTTTTATCTCTCCCTACAGTTTTACTTTTTTTTAGGATCACTGTGTCATACACAGCTCAGCCCATGTCTTTCTTTCAAACTACCCAAATAATGGTGACAATCATAAGAATACTGCTAATGTTCCCATATACAAAGTAAACAATTTGACCTTATAAGTCCCTTATAATTGGTCTTTAATGTTTACCTTATATTTCTCCTGAATGTTATATGTCTTCAAGGGACAATTTCTACAAATGCAGAGTCAGATGTCATGCTGAGTTTGGGAGCTATAGAGTTGACAAGAATGAAGTACAAGTTGTATAATTGATATCATATTGCTTGCTTTCTCAGTGGGTGAGGAAGAGACTGGAGGGAGTGAAAGAATTCAAAACTCACAATATTTAAAAAGAACATTAAAAATAATTTTTTTAAAAAGAATGAAGTAGGAGAGTAATATGAAATAAATCTGTTATTTCATTTTGTTGTTCTTTTCATGTACATAGTAATCTTTGTGTATATTGTTTTCCTAAGTTCTTTTTATTTCACTCTTCATCACTTCATAGAAATCTTCCCAGGCTTTCCTCCCCATATGTATCATTTCCTATGGTGCAGTAATATTTCATTACAGTCATGTACCACAGTTTGTTGACCCATTCCCCAATCAATGGTCACCTACTTTGTTACTAGTTTTTTTTTGTTACCACAAAAAAGACTGCTATGAATATTTGGGGGTATATGAGATCTTCCTTTTTTAACCATTAACTTTTTTAGCTGTGAAAACAAAACAAACAAATCCCAAAACTGAGGCAAGTACAGTATCTGCTTTTCTCAGCTATGCCTATGCATAGACAAGAGAATGCTTGTCTGAGCAGACAGTGCGTATTTCAGCCACTAATACTGCTAAATACATTCATCTACAAAATAGCAACAAATATTTCTCCAAAGGGCAAATCAAAACAAACCTGAGGTTTTACCTCACACTCAGCAAATTGGCAAAGGTAATAAAATATGGGTATAGTTGGAAGGGTTATGAAAAGACAAGCACACTAACGTATTGTTAGGGAAGCTATGGGTTAGTATATCCATTCTGGGGAGCAACTTTGAATTTTGCAAATAAACTAGATAAACTGTCCATAACTTTTGATCTAGAGATCCCACAAAGAAGCCTGAAAAGACCTACTGCCACAAAATGAAGTAAACAGAGCCAGGAGGATTATATAGACAGAATCTACAACAATATACACAGAACAACCACTACAAAATAGTAGAAGAAATTCAATGTTGCAAAATTATGAAAAACAAGCCGTGGGCTCAAAGAAGACACACTTTTTGGGTGAGGAGGTGGGTGAGATCCACAGATGCTGAATATTGGCCAGGTTTTTTCAATGTATTCATTGGTTTTGCGGAATTTTTTATTTCTCTTTTTTAAAAAATTATTTGTTACAAGGGACAGTTCTTGTGGAGAGGAAATGATACAGGGGAAGTCCCATGATATGAACAAAATTTTATGAAAAAAAATCTCTCGTCTAAATTTTAAAAAATTAAAATTTCTTGAGACATAAATATTTTTATTTTGATTGGTCCTACTAAGAGGATAGAACCTTTGAGACATCTGATCACAGCTTTGATCTCTTCAGTTGCTACATTCTGGATTATTTTTAATAATCAGAATAATTTCCACTGAACTTTAAGATTTACAAAATTCTCACAACTCTAAGGTAGTGTACTTTACACTATTTCCTCAAAATAGAGGATGAAGTCATTTGCCCAGGGTCACGTGCTACTGGGTTTGAGAGTCAGGATAGGAGTTCCAGACCTGTCTAGTCTTCTTCACTACATCATGTTGTTCTCTGAAACTATTCTAACTTCTTTGACCATACTTGGCACCAGTAATGATACCTTTCTGAGAACTTATTTTTGTGTTAAAAATATTGATAACTTTTGGATTATGAAGTAATGTTATGATAATATGATTTAACAAGGTATAAACATATGTTACCACACAGCCTTCACTCGCAAAGTATTTTATAAAAATTGAGTACTAAGAAGATTTTTATATAATAATGCCATCTTCAGTTTTTTCACTTGGAAAACTAACTGGGTACTTTCTCTTTTATAATCTCATCCGATTGTTACAGCAGTCCTGTGAAACAGGCAGGGCAGGTATTCTCATTTTACAGATGAGAAGACAGGTTCAAAGAGGGGGAAGGATTTGCTTGATCACATAGTGGATATTGGAAGAGCCAAAATTAGAACTGAGAACATTGGTCATGGACATTTTAGTGCTGAAAGGAACCTTACAGATCATAGCAGCTTCTCATAAACGATGAAATGACTGAAGCCAGGGAGGTGAAGTAACCATGTTTCCTTGGGGTCAGATTTTTTTTATCTTCATATTCCCAGAACCCAAAACAGGTATTTGTGTAATATATACTTTTTAAAAATCTGTTAGATTTACTTCAATCTAATGAAGCACATCATCATCTTCAAGTGAGAGGAGCTTCATATGGCCCAGTCATTTGCTGCCTGAGCACCTGCTCAGTGTAAGGCACTACTGGGGGTGCAGAGAGATGTATGAGGCAGCTGCGTGGTCACAGGAAGAAGAGCGCTCGATGGGTACAAGGCACAAGCCAGGAGATCAAGTACTGTCAACACTCATACCCGTGTGACTTTGAGCAGGTCATCCTCCTGGCCTCAGTTTCCTCACTTGTAAAATAAGAGAATCAGACCTCTGAGGTCCCTTCTGGCTCTAACACTCTGTGATGCTTTCTTCATATTAAATGCGGTGGCTCTCATGGGGTGCACGCTGGGTTTGGAGTCGGAGGGCTTGGGTTTGAATCTCAAGGATCAAGATCAGAGCAGAATTGGAAGGGACCCCAGGGACGTGACTAGCATCCCTATTTTACAGGGAAAAAAACTCAAAACTGAGGTCCAGGGAGCAGAAGCAGTTTGCTTTAGTCCACATGACCAGGGTGTTGGGTTGGAATCCAGATCCTGATTCCCCTTACAACTTGTTACACCTGGTTCAGTCGTATCCGACTGTTTGTGACCAGTGCGGGTTTCCTTCGCAAACATACTGCAGTGGTTTGCCATTTCCTTCCCTAGCCCATCTTACAGATGAGGAAACTGGGGCAAACAGGGTGAAGTGACTTGGCCAGGGTCACACAGCGAGTAGGTGTCTGAGGCTGGATCTGAGCTCAGAAAGGCGTGTTCCTGACTCCAGGCCTAGGGCTCTATCCACAGAGCCGTCCAGCTGTCCTTTAATTACACTAGGAAGCCATAATAACAAAACCAAGAGCTGGTCCATTCGACCTACGGAGAGATCGAAGGGCTCAGCCTCCTACGTCACCCTAGGCCCTCCCCAGCGGGGGGGCGCGAGGTGAGGTGATGACTGGCAGACCACCGAGACGTGGAGGCCTCCCGGCGGCCTAGAGAGGCAGGGGAAGCCCAGGTCCGGTCGGGTTCGGTAGGAGCCATTGTCCTGTCGGGCGGCGGAGGCGGCGGACGCGCGCTGGGCGCTCGGGTCGCCGGGCAGCCAGCCCGCCAGCCCCCTGTCCCCGCGCCGCGCGGATCGGCCCGAGGCCAGCTAGCGCTCCTCTTCTTTGGTGAGGCGGGCTGGGGGAGCGGGGAGGGCTGTCCCTGCGAGGACTCCGGGCGACCCTCCCCGCCGGGCTCGAGCCCCTTCTCCGGGAGACTCCAGGTATCCGTCCCCTCGCCCCCTTCCCTGCCCCGCCCCCCGCCTTTCTCCTTGTGTCCCTCCCTCCGCCCCTTCGCCCCACGGTGACGAACCGGGGCAGTAATCCCGGATGAGTCCGGTATGGCGGAGGACCTAAGGGCATTAGCGGTGGAAGCGCTGTCCTCCCCGGAGGAGCAGTAAGAGACAGCATGCTAACGTTCGGTCTCGTGACTGTGTCGGCTTATTTTTTCTGTAGAGGGAAATCTAACTCCGAATACGTTATTCTTACGGAGAAGCTCAGTGGGGTGAGGGTCCCCCGCGGGTATGAGAAATTCCTGAGAGCCCCGGTCCCCACGGCTGCTGACCCTGGAACCAGGCACCAACCGGCCTCCTCCGGACGGACAGCTGTGGTCCAAGCTTCGGGTTCACCCAAAAAGTCCGTGCTGGGAATCTGGTTTTATGTCATTTTATTTTTTGTCAGGACCCGTGGTTTTATTGGTGTAGGAGATGCTCACTACCTAGGCCGATTAGGAACTCTAATACACTTTTCTGACTGTTGCCCGGGGAGAGCAGAGAGATGAAGTGTCTGGCCGTACATCCATGGTGCCAGAGTCCAGTGCTTTGAGGTTTAAAGAGTACCTCTGTCACAACGCTGTGAGATAGGCATTGAAGGTATTATTCCAATTTTAGAGGCTACTAGATGGCTCAGCGGGTAGCGCTGGATCTGGAGTCAGGAAGACCTGAGTTCAAACGTGGCTGGCCTTGGATACTTAGTAACTGTGTAACTTAAGCTCTGTTTGCCTAAATCGACTGAAGAAGGAAATGGCAAACCAGTCCAGTATCTTTGCCAAGAAAACCCCATGGATGGCGTGACCCACAGGGTCACAAAGAGTCAAAATAAGAGCAACAGTTTTACAGATGATCAAACTTGGGATCCAGTCCCCTCACGTTATCCTTGGTCTCTGAGTCTATCTCCATTCACAGAGTTCAGCACCTGCAGGCAGGCCTTAGTCTTCCTTTCTGTGCAGCAGCCCCTGCCCTTACACCTAGGGACTGAAGATATACTCCCATCTCCTCAGCACTTTCTCCTCCCTGGGTTTCAGTGTCGCTGCTCTCCCCTGGTTTTCCTCCTCCCTCTCCGATCATTCCTTCTCAGTCTCCTTCACAGAATCATTATCTGTCTTCCACCTGCTATATGTGTCTGCCAAGGCTCTGTCCTGGACCACTTCTCTATATATACCTTCTTTCTTTGGGATAGCTCTCATGGTTTTAGTTATTGTCTTTGGATCTATGAGGCAGCTAGGGGGTGCAGTGGATAGAATACTGAACCTAGGGTCAGGAAGACCTGAGTTCAAGTCAAGCCTCAGACACTTATTAGCTGCGTGATCCTGGGCAAGTCATTTAACCTATGTCTGCCCCGATTTCCTCATCTACAAAATGTGGATAAGAACAGCACCTTTGTCCCAGGGTTGTTGAGGATAAAATAAGATATTTCTAAAGTGCTTTGCAAATCTTTTAAGTGTTACATAAATGTTATTGTTATGATTACTACTGTCTACATATCCAACCCCAGCAGCATTGACTACCTGTTGGACTCCTGCACCTGGATTTCCCACATACTTCTCCAGCTCAGTATGTTTCCTCTTAAACTCAGCCCTCCTCCAGACTTCCTTATTCCCATTAAAGGCACCATCAGCTTCACCATCTTAAAGGCCTTCTTTCCTCCTGCACTTCCTCTCTGCCCCTCCCCACCTGCACCCCATATCCAGGTAGTCTTGTCAATGGACACTGTCGCATGCACTCTCTCTCTCTCTCTCTGTCTTTGTCTCTCTCACATCTTTCCCTCACCCAAAGGCCAGAACTTCTGCAGCAACTTCCTAGTTGGACTCTCAGCTTACGGTCTCTCCCATATCCACTCTGTCCTCCATGGAGTTGCCAGAATCTTCTTAAAAAGCCAATCAGACCATGTTCTGCTGCGCAAGCAGCTTCAGTGCTTCCCTGTTGTCTATAAGATAAGGCACATGTTCCTTGGCTTGCCTTTTACCTCTGACTCCAGCCTACTTTTCCAGACTGGACCTGAGGGCTCACCTTCCTCATCCTCCTACTTGCAGAGAGTGAGAAGCCCTCTTTATGATCCTAGATTTGGGAGTATGCTGTTTCCCCATCTTCTTCAACTACCACAACCCAGGAACTTGCAAGTGATGACTCCCCTGAGGGACTTTTCTGACACTCTTTGGAACTTTATTCCCTTTCACTGATGCTTTGTCCCAGCCACACTGCCCTATTTGCTCTTTCCCCCACTTGGCACTCCATCCCCTTTCTCTTGGCCTATTCTTTTTTTCATTTTGTATATTATATCCTCATTGCCTAACCTAGTACCTTCCATATGCTGACAAGCTCAGATTGGATATGTATGCATTTGGGTGGGAAAGGCATCTCTTCACAAGTGAGCATTGTAAGGAGTGTTCTCTTCTTTCCTGGAATTTTGCTTTACGGGCCAGGCCCTGGTGAGTGGACTTTACTGTCTTAGAACTAAGTTCTTTGGGATCAGTTCATTTCTTTTATGTTAACAGTGACTCTTTATGTCTCAGTAGATATTCATTCCAATTCTAAGAAGTTTCAGGGAAGTAGAAGTCAGACAAGCATCGATCTCCACCAGACAGACCCCAGCTGGCCAAAGGAGTGAGTGGGAAGAAGAGTACAGAGGCCATTCCTTGGGTGAGGAGGATGACCACAAAAGAGAAAAAAGGAACAGGCCTGGATCCTTTGGGCCCTATGTCAGTAAAGGAGGAGGAAGAGGATGAAGACACTTGGGGTCAGGTAGCAAATCTGTATGAATATACTGAGGCTACAGTTATAGGGGAAGATTTTAAGGCTGGCCTTGGTGGATCAGGACAGAAAATAAGAAATGGGATATATGGTCTGGCCCAGGGGTGGGGGACCTGTGGCCTTTTAAATCCTTAAGCGCGGCCTCTTGACTGAATCTAAATCCTTTAATTTGTTCTGTAAAATTTGGATTCAGTCAAAAGGCTGCACTTAAGGATTTAGAAGGCCACATGGAGTCTTAAGGCTGCAGGTTCCCCACCTAGTCTGGCCCATGAGAAGAGGGAGAGAGGGATGGTTAAAAACAGGAATCTCAAGTCATCCTCTGTTCTCTTGTCAGTGTCTGAGCCCTTAACTATCAAGAATGTAATAGAAATGCTTCCTGATTGAAATAGCATCCAGGCTGTTATGATGTAGTTCATAGGATTTACATCTGTGGGGACAAGCTATATGTAGTTCATGGGGTTTCCACACTGCCCTTACACCTTCTGCTGAAATTAAGACATAGTTTCCTATGACCTGTAATAATAGTCACAATTTACAATTATATAGCACTTAAGGTTTCCAAAGTGATTTTCTCACAAATCCTGTAAGTTAGAGAGTTCAGATATTAATAATAAGATCGGAGTCTCTGTTCTTACTCCTCTAACACTATGAGCTATGTATGACTTCAGACCTCAGAAAGGACTGTTCTATAAATTAATCTATAGGCTGTCAGGCCCCACCCATTTTATCCAGGTTAATTATTACATATGCTTACCAGATATTCAGAAAGTGAATTCTTATGGGAAAGTACCCCAGAGCCAGAGTAAGATGTACCAGGGGAGTCAGTGGGAGGAAGAGAACAGAGTTGTGATCTCTCTTATGTCTTCCTGTCATGAGTCTAACCATAAACATGTGCCTCCAGGTCTCAGCCCCTATCCAGACACTGGAAATACCCTGGGGGAAAAAAGCAACCCTGAGAAAAGCCCACGTGTCAAGTCTGATGTCACCCAACAACTATTCATCAACTGGAACCTCTCTGCTACCTACTCTGATGACCAAATACTGGGACAGAAATCATGGGAGTGTGGCCTCTCTGGGTAAGGATCTTTCCCTTGATTTAGAGTTTCCCCTTTTCTTGGCTTCTTTTCCTCTTTGTTAGTTTCAGTGGGGTCTCTGAAAACTTTTTCTTATACAAGGCCTTCTCTGATTCTCATCCTGTTGGGCCTCACTGGTTCCTTCTGGAATTACTTTGGTGCGGATTTTGTTTCCCCCAACAGAATGTAGGCTCCTTGAGGGCAGGAACTTTTCATTTTGGCTTTTGTATCCCTAGTGCCTAGCATACAGTAGGCTGGTGGTAAATAGTTGTTGATTGACTGGGCAGAATTTTCATTTACCAGCTTCAGAATCAATCTTGATGTCACTTTGGCTACAAAGAAGGACGTTATGTCATCCAATCAACCAAGTGTTATTTATTTGTGCAATTCATTATTGTACCATGTACAAGGCATCATAGTCGATGTTGAGGTGGTTACAAATCAGTGTAAGACACAGTTCTTTCACTCAAGGATTTGACACCTTGGGCTTCTGACCAAGCCCCCAAATCTCCACGTCACTGGTTAGAGTCTTAGCGTCACCTTAGAGCTCAGAGGGACCTTAGAACATGGAATGCTAAAGAGCTAAAAGAGACCTTGGAATGTAGAAGGCAATATATGATGTGTGAAGTGATACAGTTAATGCTTTGGAAGTTCAGAGGAGGGAGAGGTTGCTGTGGGCAAGAGTCAGGAAATGCTAGGTAAAGAAGGTAAGATTTGAGTTTTGGACAGTGAAAGAGAAAAGGTGAAGGGAGGAATAGAGCATTTTAGATACGTGGAACAGTATGAATAGAGGCATGGAACCAGGAATGTGCTAGGTATGTTCTGGTAGCCATTAAGTAGGTCAGTCCTGTAAGGGGGTAGAACTGAGTAGATTTAGGCCACATTAAGGACTACTCGAAATGCCTGGTTCCTGTGAGAGTTCCTTGCTCCTTTTGAAATTTTGTTCTATCTCCATGCTAGGCCTAGGGGTTCACCTTTTCTATCCTCCCAGTTGTCTAGAATGGAGAACCTTCTCTGTTGTTCTAGGTTTAGGAGGGGGTGCCCTCCCCTTCCTTTTCTCCACCTTCTCCCTCAATCCAAGGACTTCCAAGAAAACGTATCTTCTGAGGAACTTTTCTATACTCCTGAACCAGATATCTTTTTCAGTTCAAGTCACTTCCTCCCAGGTCCCAACATCAGTATTAAGCAATACCCACACTCCCTTTTTTTGAGATATGATTTCCATTAATCTTTTTGCTTTAGTCTTGATTGGAGGTGGGTAGGAAGGGGAGAGTGTCAGGGTTGCAGAATTTTAGAAGAGAAGAAATCCTGCCTGCCTTGGTCTGGCTGCTGTTCCTCTAGAACCACATCATTACAACCATTTGTGGGCTGTTGGAAGGATGAGCATTTGATTTAGGCAACTGAAGATGAGGCAAAACATTACAATGGAAAGAATGTCAGATTTGGAGTCAGAGGCACTGGCTTCAAATGCTAACTTTGCTATTTATTCCCTGTGTGCCCTTGGGCAGGTCACTCCTGTTTTCTCATATGTAAAATGAAGGGCTAGGACTTGGCCAGGTCTAAATCCATGATTCCTCCCTTCTCTAGGAGGCCTTCCACTCAAAAGTATTTTCTCTACCTTTCACAGTCCAGGGATGGCAAATTATTACCACAGGGCCAAATCCTGCCAGTCATTTTAAATTTTTAAATAAAATAATAAACCTTAATTTTAAGATGTAAAAACCATTCTTGACTTGTGGCAGGCCAGATTTGGTCTTCTGCCATTGTTCGCTGACCTCTGTTCTAAACTCTGTCCTTTATTGTTTTTATTATTCTTGGTACCTTGACACTATACTCCATTGTATCGCTAAATGTATATATATCAAGACTTGACAGATCCTAGGCTTCAGGTCACCCACCATTGAGTCATAGTGCCTGATATTTTTGATGATAACCATTTGATGGTGAATTCACAGGTTTGAGCTTTTATGTTAAATTGAATCTTTTTAGCAGATTCTTTTGGAAGAGACGTAAGGAAGTGTCAGGCAATGCTCCTTAGCTGTCTGCCTCTTCTAGCTTAGCAATCCAGAAAATCACACCTTAAAATGTAGCCCTGTCCTACCCCCTCTTCTTACTCCTTCCCACCCACCTCCCAAAACAGTGCTTGCTCAGGTTCCCAGAAAAAGGGGTCGACAAACCCCTTAAAGATTCCCCCCTTGCCTGAGAACTCTCCTTGTCTTTGATGGGGCACTAAAGCCTCAGTTCAAAACATGTTTGACTATTTTAAAAATTGTCTTCTGAATTTAGAAACTGGTTCCAAAGTGGATTAGTTCCTGAGGGCTGGGACTATAGCTTGAGCATTTTTGTATTCTTTTCAGTGCATTGCACATAACAGGATCTTAGTAAATATTTGTTCACCAATTTCACCTTCAGTTGATTTCTTTTATTCAATTGTACTTAGCTTTCACCTAATGTGTGTGTCTCTTCCTCCTCATTTCTGAAATGTCATATTTGTTCTGGGCTTGTCTCTAAGATAACGTTCATTGGGGGTTTTGTCATTTGTCTATGCCATCTCACTTCCCCCTTATTGATTTTCCTCTTCCCCACCATACCCCTATGGTCATAAACCATGACTTAGGCTTTCCTAAACTACTCATGGTAGTTTTAAGTTTGAGACTGGAACAAAATGACTCTTGCAGGACATTTAGCAGTTAATAAGAGATTTACTTAACCATAGCAGAAGAATATTCAACAAGGAAATTTGGCGAGGACAATGATTCAGCTGAGCAGTGTTCCCTAGCTCTCTGTGTATAGCCCATAGTAGTCCACCATTCAAACATCACAGCCCAGTTAGAATTCCCTGTGGCCTTTTTTTGCCTAGATGACCAGGAAGAGATTTCAGCAGCTTAAGCCTTAGTCCCCTGAGCCCAACTAAACCTGAAGATGGTTTCTAAGGAAACATTAGGCTAATCTGCAGGAGCAGGGCCTTAGGATATTGCTCCTATAACACGCAATGTTCAAATCTCCTCCACTCAAACCACATACTAGCTGTGTGGCCATAGACAGATAACTTTTAGGAGCTTCAGTTTCCTTACCTATAAATCTACAGAAATGAATATAATTATACTGCCTGCTTTATGTTGAAAGTGATGTGTCAATCTGAAATACTTCACTGCTTCACTTATCTTTGATTTTGTCAACATGTATACTTTACTTATACATATCATATATACATAATACATATCCTTCTACAGTTTCATTGATAAGTCAGTGGAAATTTCTATAGCTATAAAAATTCATCACCCTGTGGCCATTCTGATGACAGTTACTCCAAATTGGAGATTGGGTCTTAGAAACTCAGAAGCCTGTAGCTGAAGGCTTCCTAGCTTGGCAGGACCTACCAGAGCTGGTACTGTATTGCTATGGCCTTTCAGAACCAGGATCACCCTCCAGGCCATAGGGCTGTAATTGAGGTAAACTTTGAAGTGCCATTATCAATGTAAGTTGTTTCTATTGTTGCTGTTTTTTCTTACCTGAATTCAGTCCCTGACTACACTGAAACAATTGTGCAGGTGTCTAAAGAGGTCATCACTTTGATTCATTTATTACCCAGTTCCCTCTTAGCATTGCAAAATAAGTGATAATTTAATTTTTTGTAATTAATTTTGTGTCAGGTGGTAAGACCATACCTGGAAGTGATGAAATCTCTGAAGAAAAAGGATCCCATATAGTGGCATCAGGAAGACTCCAGCAAGATATTCCCCTGGGATCTGAGTTTGTAGAAGCTTGTGAAGGGGAACATGACAGGGAAGTGAGGCAGCTGATAATCCCTATAAGGAAGACAGTAAATGAAGAGAACCAAGATTTCCAAAGAATTATGGACAAAGATAAAAAAAGCCCCTCAGGAGAAAAAGGCCAGAACCGTGAAAAACTAGAGGAAAGTTTCAATCTTGGCTCAAAACTTGCTACACACAAGAGAATCCAGAATGCTTATGCATGTGATGAATGTGGGAAAGCCTTCAGTCAGAGCTCTACCCTTATTGTACATCAAAGGGTCCACACTGGGGAGAAACCTTATGAATGTCAAGAGTGTGGGAGAGCCTTCACGAGGAGCTCACACCTTATACGACATCATAGAATCCATACTGGAGAAAAACCCTACAAATGTAATGTGTGTGGGAAAATGTTTAGTCAGGGCTCAAGCCTTATTGTCCATCAGGGAGTCCACACTGGAGAGAAACCCTACGAATGTCAGGAATGTGGGAAAACCTTTAGTCGAAGTTCACGCCTCATTGTCCATCAGAGAATCCACACTGGGGAGAAGCCCTATGAATGTAATGAATGTGGGAAAGCCTTCAGCTGTAGTTCCTATCTTATTGTCCATCAAAGAATACATACTGGGGAGAAGCCCTATCGATGTAATGAGTGTGGGAAAGCCTTTGGTCAGAGCTCACATCTTATTTTCCATCAAACAACTCATGCTCGAAAGAAACACAAGCTAGCTGCACTAGTTAGAGCGCCATCTTGACAGGTGAGGTTTCAGCTGTGCTAGTTCAGTAATCATTTTTGTGCTCTTCCATTTGCCTAATAATGCTAGGTGCTATGGGAGTGGGAATTAAGTTGGACATTGAACATCACTTGGATATAGATAAATGGAGAGGAGAGGGAAGGAAATTCTAGGTGAAGGGAACAGAAAGAGGAAAGGCAGGAATGATTTGGGGAGGGGGGGTGGATGGGGGAATGGAATAGGAGGGATAGATTATAAGTATTGGGTTATAGTAGTAAAAATTGACTAGGTAAATTGGGCCAAATTATGGAGGACCTTAAATTAAGAACTCAGTAAATTGCCTGGACCTATCTATGTATGAAATCAGCCATATTTAAAATTGTTTTCAGTTATCAAATGTGTTTTGAGCTATTTTTTCATGTATATGGCCAAAGGGTAGAAGGAGGAGAAAGGAGTCTTTAGGATATACTAGAACCCCAAATCTTACAAAATATGTAGATTTTTCCCCCCTCGATGGGAAAGATTCTTACCCTTCTAGACCTTCATGAAAGAGATTGGGAGATCTCCAGGGAAATGAAGAGAGACTCTAAAAGGTAATTTACCTCCAGAAACTAGAGAATAAGGGTTCTCTAATTCACATTTTAAAATGGTATTAAGAAGCAGTGTCATAAGTGGAAAGAGCACTGGTCTTAACAGAGAAATTTGGCTTCAAATCCCAGACTTGGTTGAGCCACTGACCTCTTTGGACCAGGTTTCCACATCTCTAAAATGAGGTGGTTGAATAAGATGATCTCTTAAGTTCTCTTCCAGGTCACTGAGCCCAACCCCTTCATTTTACATGATGGAATAAATGAATCTAAGATAGTTTAAATGTTTCGACATACGTGGTAAATAGCAGCACCAGGAGTTACTCCAAATCCAAGAGTGAGCCAAAACATAGTATACACCTTGACTGTCATCGGTGAAAATATTTAAGCAGCTAAACTAGGATTGAGCATGACTAATCCTGACCCTGAGAAGAGAGGATGAAACACTTCCCTCTGGTATGGAACTATGGGAGTGAAAGGTTGAAGAGGTGAACCTGGGACTGAATTTTGCTCAAGTGGCTTTCTTTGTTTCTTGGGATTCTATGGGGGAGGTGTGGACTATATCAAAAATGACTGGTGTATATTCGCAGTCATAGAATAAGCAAACAGCCCACCTCTCAACAGTTTGTTTTTCTCATTTGCTGAGGAATGGGATAACATTTTACCTTAGATTTTCACCCTGACTCTTAGAGAAAAAACCACCTTGCGCTGTAGTTTAGTGTACTGGAAAGAGCACTGGATTTGGAGTCAGAGGACCTAGATTCTGCTGCTTGCTGCCTATAACTTTAGGCAAGTCACTTAATTCCTCAGACTGAGATTCTTTACATGTAAAATTAGAGGATTCCACTGGACAATATCTCATGGTCTTTTCAGCTTTTAACATTCTATGGTTCAGATAGAGACAATTACAAAATAGTTACTACTGATCATGTGAAACTGAAAGGCTTTTCCACACAAAAAAGAAAAATGCATGTAGCATGAGGGAGACAGCTGTCTGGGGAAAAATTTCTATATACTATCCCTGTAAAGAGTTTGATTTCTAAGATATGTAGACAACTAAGAAATAAATGATCAAAAAGCTGTTCCCAAATAGAAAAGGGGTCAAAGGATAGGAACTAATATTTCCCAATGCAATAGTGAGCCAGAAATGATCATATGGAAGAAGGCTTCAGATGACTAAGAAGAAAAATGCAAATCAAAACCCTGAGGTTTCACCTCCCATCCAGTAAATCAGTGAAGATGACTCAAATAGTCCGTGTTGGAGGTATTATGGGAAGAGAGGCATGCTAGTGCATTGTTGATGGAGCTGTGAGTCAGTACAACCACTCTGGAAAGCAATTCAGAATTTGACTCTTTTTGAACTAGATACACCACTGCTAGGCATATATCTCACAGAGGTCAATGACAAAAAAAGAAAGGTTCCACATACACCAATAATTTATATCAACCTATGTTATGACTGCAAATAAGTATAAACAAAGAAGGTTCCCACCAATTGCAGTCTGGCTGGACATGCTATGGTCCCTGGATGCAGTGGAATATTACTGTGCTAAGAAATCGACATGATAAGTACAGAGAGGCATGGAAACACAACAGGAACTGATGCAGAGTCAAATAAGCAGAACCAGGAAAACTACACAATGACCAACAACCCCCCAAAACAATGTTGTCAGATTACAAGAGAACAAGTTTGGATCCAAAGAGATGTGAGAAGATAGATCCTATTCCTTTGTAGAAGTCAAGGTCCACAGATGTAGAATGGTTATGCCAAATTTTTTCCTCCCCTTTTTTATAAAAAATCTTGTATAGGTTGATTTTAGGAGTGAGGAGGGACAGAATCACAGGGGGCCATCTAGGCAATATAAAAATGTCAATAAAAATGTTTTTAAAATTCTGTGATCATAATTAGAATTTGGTGTGTCAGTTAAGGTAATGTTCACTCCAATTGCAAAATTTTGAAACTACTGCCTAAACAAGTTATTGTATAACATTTAAAATCTACCAAAATTGTGTTTGAAAATCTACTTGATGTTGTACTTTGCTTTGCTTTGGCAAAGGGATGACGGTGGGAAGAGTGTCTGCCCAGATCATGGCACCCACAGCACCTGATCCCCCACCAAGGGAACCAGAGAATAAGTACAGCGTGGCTTCAGCAGAGGCAGAGACAAGCACCCTGACTGACAGTCACTTCCCTCAATCCCAGGGAGGAGCCAGAGTCAAAACAACACATTTCATGCCTGATGAGAATCTTGATGCATGTAACTGAATGTCAATACTCAAACCAGAAAATACATAATTATGGGAATACCAGACTTGTGCCCCAGAGCCTGAGATTTGTCAAGCTTTGCTATAGGTCCACTGGTAAAGTGGTGGAGAGTTCTCTTCCAGGTCACTGGGGAGATGGGGAGAACTGACTTTCAGAGATTAGGACTGCCTCCTGAGGACTGGTGGATTGAGGTGTATGGCTGAAAAGCCCATCTCCCTTCTGGTATGTAAAAGGAATGAAAAAATATTAAGCATTCACTATGTGCCATGTAGATACTTGGTATGTAAATAAATTGTCCCTATCGTCAAAGAGCTTATGTTCTAATAGGGAAAGGCAACACACAAAGGGAGTGTTAAGGAAGCCATGTTTTGGAGAGAAGTCAAACAATGGTGGCTGGAATGCTGAAGCAACTGTTGCCACTGAGTGTCACTGCCAGGCACAGTTGTGGTTGATTACAGCTCTTGGTACTAGAAAGGGTGTTTGTATGGCAGGAGGAGGCTAGGAAGTTGGTACAGTAGACTGAGAGCAGGCATAGTACAGTGAAATCCCTACCACTCAATAGACTTGGACCTTCCATCCTCTTTCTACCTTAAACTTACAGATTTGACTATAATAAGCAGGTCATGAGGGCATTTTCCCCCCTCTTTCCCTACTTTTCACAGGCCAGCAGTAATACCATTTTTATAGTACATGCAAAGCTGAAGTTCCTAACCTTCAATTCCTAGCTGCCTGCTACCTCAGTTTCCCCTTCTAAGCACAGGTCAGAGACTAGAAACCTAAAACTCTATTTCCCACGTCCAAGGTATGGCAGAAGCCAGGGTATTGCTAAGACACCTCAGAAGCATGTGGCAGAAGTAGATGTGTGCTTTCAGGAGGCAGAAACCAATTGATTCTGAATGGATTTTCTCAGCCTAGTGAGTTATCCTGCATGTAATCCCAAGTTTGGGAACTCTTGAGTTCAAGTATTTAGGACCAGACCTAGAGGGAGATTTCAGCAGGGCACTCCTTGGAGAAGGAAGGGGACCACAAATGCAAACCCTTGCTGCTGGAGTCTGGAAGTACTTAAGGGTCCAGGAGACCTGGAATTTACCAACTTCCCACACTATATCTGTGAGCTGCTTGGACAGTGCACATTCTGGAGGAATGGGGAATACTCATTTAGCAAACTCAGAATATCTTTACCATCTATGGGGAGTCTGGTGAGTTATTCTGAATGTTTTGCTCATTCCTTTTTGAGTCTTTTGTGTCATAAATTTTCTGCAGTGGGTGAACTAGAGATAATACTCCACACAATATTCTCTTACACTGTACGTTAAGTCTCTGTGTGGTAAATGGGGACATTGTTATCTACATTTGTGGAAACCTAGATATGAGCTGCACCTAAGCTCCATTCTGGAGATTTCCCTGCAGTAAAACTCCAGGGTGGGGACAATGGATGAGCTAAGGGGAAAAAGGTACCTTTTTCAGGTCAGGCCCTCAGAACTGAATCTGGCCTCATGTGAACTTTTGGAGGACAGCTGAGAAAGGACCTGACCAATGGGTGACACTATGTAGAAGTAGGATTTTATGCACCAATAGAAGTAATTGTAGCATCTGATGAAAGAGGTGCCCCATAAGGATTACTATATGGTAACATTAACTTGAGGCAAGAAGTCAAGTTTGATGATCATTGCTATAATTTATATAGCTTTAGGTTAATTGAAAACTACTCTAGCATTTACTCCAACTCACAAAAAAATTCATTTTAAGTTACAAGAGATTTCGAGTTGAGTCTGCTTGTCAGCTGCTAGAAAGATAAATATGACATCATTTGGATACTTGCTTCATGAGTGTTTTTCATTCTTCATTTAGGAGGTAGAATTCTCCAATTAGACTGTAATTCCAAAGACAGATACTTTACCACCTTCCTCCCTACTTTCTGATGATGTGAAATTTTCTATGTCAAATGTATAGAAAATCTATGCTTAGGGTCTCTGATATTTATAAGATTTTGCTGCAGCCTGACTAGATAAAATAAAATCCAGAAAATCAAATCTTTTTTTCTCGACAGGGCAGCTTTAGCTCTCAGATTTTCGAGTTCAGAGTTTTAGAGGAAGAGGATTTCATAAGCTTACCTAATATATGGTACGCAGTTTAGTAACTTGCTGATAAGGAAAAAAAAAAAGATCTGCAGTTGCTTGGCCCCTGGTTAAACCACTGATTAAGAAACAGTGTTAGGTCTTCCATACTGTAAAAGATCTATGACTTTATCAGTATGCATACCGATACTCAACACAGATGTAAATCTTAGGTGAAGAAGAGGTTCATCACCAGCAGTCTTATCAGGTGATGAATATTGTTTCTGGCCATAGCAAAGGTGTTTATAAGTAACTGAACCCAACTGCCCTACTTCACCTCATTAACTGGCACAAAAGGTATGAAACAAAGCAACAGATTTCTCAAAAATTAGAATGGACCAGACTGAATTTAATGACTCCCTGAGGCAACAAGAAATAATAAAGTATTCCCTAAATAAAAATTCCCAGGAACATTATAGCCAAAATCCAGAACTTCCAGGTTAAAGAAAAAAAACTGGAAGGAGCCAGAAAGAATTCAAGTGCCGAGAAGCTACAGTCAAGGTCACATATGATTTAGCAGCCACTACTATAAAGAAGCAATGAGTTCGAAATACAATATTACAGAAGGTGAAAGGTTTACAATCAAGAATAACTTAGTCGGCAAAACTGAGTGTAATCTACAGGGCAAAAAGTACACCTTTAATGATACAGAAGACTTCTAAGCATTCCTGATGAAAAGACCAGTTACATCTAAACTTTGAAATATGAACATGCCAGTCAAGAAAATACAAAATAGATGAGTGATTATATGGGGCTAAACGAGGATAAACTGCTTACATTCTAATACGGGAAAATGATACTTGTGTCCCCCCAGGATATCAGCAGTAGCATCATAGAGGGAATCTAATAAGATAGAGGGCCTGAGAGTGATGTTTTATGTAGTAATCATCTTAAAGTGGAGGAGAAAAGAAATATACAGTGGGGGTGGAGGGAGAAGAAAGTTGGGGGAAAATACATTATGTAATTTGGCTGCACAAGTAGAGATTATACAAAAAAAAGGAAAGAGTGAGAAAGGAGGTAATACTTGAACCTCCTTCTCATCTGAACTTGTCAAAAGAAGAAAGAGCAGACATATGCACATATAATGCACATGCACTTGGTACAAAAATACATTCCATTCAACAGGAAACAATAGGAAAACAGGATGGAACAGGGAGAAGAGACAGGAAGGAACAAGAGAGGACAATTTAAATGAGATTAGTCTGAAGCAAACACAAACACACACACACAAATTCTAACCAAGGAGGGTGGAGCAAGGTGAAGGGTTTAAAAGGAAAGGATGAGACCCTATGATTAGGCTGTGGGTGAGGGAAAGAAAAGTTCAGGGGAGCAAAAGCAGATTGCATCTCCAGCTGCCTATTAGATACCTTGAACTGAACATATCTAAAGTGGAACTCATCTCTTTTCCCAAAACCCTCCTAAAGTTTCCTATCCCTGTCGAGGTTATCACCATCCTCCCGGTCTCTCAGGCTTGCAACTCAGAACTCATCCTCAATCCTCACTCTCATCCTCCCCACATCCAATGTTACCAGAATCTGGTGAGTCTATCTTCCTAATATCTCTGCCATACACTCCTCTCCTGTGACACTGCCACTAGCTTGGTGTAGGCTCCCACCACCTCATACTCGGACCACTGCAAGAGCCTACAATGATTGGTCTCCTCGCCTCAAGTTTGTCCCTGCTCTAATCCAATCTCCATTCAGCTGTCACTGATTTTCTAAAAGTTTAGGTCCGATCATGTTGTTCCCCTACTCAAAAAACTTCTATGGCTCCTTATCACCTCCAGAATCAAAGGTAAAACCCTTTGGTATTCTAAGTCCTTCATAAGCTGACTCCTTCCTACCTCTCCAGTCTTCTTTTACTTTATTTCCCAAAGGTATTCCTTGAGGCCAGCGATGCTGGTCTGCCTGCTGTTCCTCAAACAAGACACCCCTCTCTCCTCAACCCTGGGCATTTTCCCTGGTTGTCTCCCATGATTGGAATTCTCTCCCTCCTCATCTCTTTCTGCCAGAAGCCCTTCCCAAACCCCCTTAATGCAATGGCCCTCCTCCTATTGAAGTTCTCCAACTTACCCTCTATATATTCTGTTTACCTATAGTTGTTTGCATATAGTTTGCATGTGGTTGTTTCTTTCTCATTAGACCGTAAGCATCTCAGTAGCAGGGACTATTTTTGCCTTTCCTTTCCCCGATGCTTAGCACAGTGTTTGGCAGATGCTTAATAAATGTTTGTTGATTTAACCCTATCCTCTTCCAAACTCTATTACTGATAAGGACAGCACTATTGTCCCAGTCACCCAGGCTCACAACTTATTATCTCTCACATCACATATAGAATCAATTCACAACCCGTCCCCCTACTTTACTATCCTCCGTGGGTTCTGCCATCCAGCTACACAGGCTGCTTGATGTTCCTTGCATGAAACATTCCCTCTCCATAGTCCACTACTGAAATGCTCTGCTTCCCCTAACTTCCAATACTCAGCTTCCCTGACTTCAACATTCAGCTCAAATCCTACCTTCTGCAAAATGATTGCCCCCCCCCCCAGCTCCCTTCCCTTCCATCTACTCTACATAGAGCTTACATATACGTATTTATTTACAGGCTTTATGCTCCCATCAGAATGTGAGCTCCCTGAAAGACAGGGAATGTTTGTCTTTGAATCCCCAGCATTTAATACAGTGCCTATGTACAGTAAGTGCTTAATAAATGCTTGTTGACTGATTCTGAAGGCGCAGGTATTTCAGTAATTGGTCAGAAGACTAACGGGAGTGGAAAATGGTTAGAGATAAGGTATACATGATAGCTGCCGTAACAATTCAAGAATAATGAAGACTCACCAAGATTTGGTGACTGACTGCACAAAGTTGTTAAGATATGTCAAAAATGATATCAACTTTGCAAACTTGAGACTGGGAAGATAGTAGTAAGAAGAGAGTAAGGAAACTGGTTTTGAAGAAGGGCAACTAGACAGGTGAAAATTACTAAGTATAAACCTACTGTAACCATGACAGCCCTGGACTTGATCAGGAGATTCTCAGTCACTTATCAATTACATAGTCCTGGGAAAGCCATTTTATGTCTTTCAACATTACTTTCCCTCATCCGTAAAACAAGGGGTTAGACTAATTGGAAAGTCTATAAATGTCCTTTTAGCTCTAACAAAAAAGTGAATTCTATGAAGGAGGGAATGAGTGCGTTTGGTGACGGTAAGTCTCCTCAGATGGCTTCCATGAGGTTATATATACACACTCATAGGTTCAGAGATCAACATCACATTTTTTATGGGACAGTTCTTCATATACAGATCATCAGAGAACTGTATTTCCAGCACAGCCTGGAGAAGGGTTCAATTTGGATTGTATTATTGCTTGATTCAGGCACTACCTCCCCTAATCAAGCTGAATCAAGACTTTATATTTAATGAGTCAAAAAACATGTTTATAAATTAACAATTACTTGTCACATTTAAAGAACAACTAGTAAGTTAAGGTGTTCATTTTATTTTCAAAATGGGAGATGACAGAATGCCTAGCCTCCATGGTTAAAATCTAAATTAGGCTACATACCTCTAATGTGAAAAGAACTGAAATGTAATCATAAATCAACACCCAAGTGTCCCTTTGCAGTCATACACAAGGGTTATCTAGAGCTGCCTATAATTTCTTGTTGAGTTTCAGTTGTGAACAAAAGTAGACATTTGTGAAATGTCTAGTTTGAATACAAGCTGTGGCTGCAGAACAAGGAATCAATATGAATGTCTGATCCCATTAACACTGGGCTCTAACCAATGGAGGAATCTGGTGTTTCTTTCGGGAATGAGTTCCCTGATGGAGAATTAGATGTGAATTCTGACTAAAGGCTTTCCCGCACTCATTGCATTGATAGGGTTTTTCCCCGGTATGGATTCTCTGATGTACAATGAGGTATGAGCTGCAACTGAAGGCTTTCCCACACTCATTACACTCATATGGTTTCTCCCCTGTATGGATTCTCTGATGGACAGTAAGACCTGAACTCCGACGGAAGGCTTTCCCACATTCATCACATTCATAAGATTTCTCCCCAGTGTGAATTCCCTGATGCACAATCAGATTTGAGCTCTGACTAAAGGTTTTCCCACACTCATTACATTCATAGGGCTTCTCCCCAGTATGAATTCTCTGATGTCGAATAAGGTGGGATCTCTGACTAAAGCCTTTCCCGCACTCATTACAAAGAAAAGGTTTCTCCCCAGTATGGATTCTTTGATGCACAGTAAGGTTTGCACTCTGACTGAAGGTTTTTCCACACTCTTTACAAGCATAGGGTCTATCTGCAATGTGGATTTTTTGTTGTGAAATGAGATGTGAGCTCTGACAAAAGCTTTTTCCAGATTGTTTGTATTTCTGGCTTCTTTCTTTGGCAGAGTTTTTCTTGCCTTTGACTGCCACTTGCCTGAAACCTCTCCTTTCTCTCTTCATTGTCTCTGTTTTAGGGTTTCCCCACTGCCTCTCTAACCTCTCACCTTCTCTGAAATTGGATCCTTACAGCAAGAGACTTTGGAATCTGAGGTTATAATGCATGTGCTTCTTTTTCTTCTAAATTTTTCTGATTTGAGGTTATCTCCTGGTTCATCCTGATGTGAATTCTTTAAAATGAAATAAATTCTTTATATTCAGGCTCCTCTTCTGAAGAAATTTGCTTGTCCTTGATCCTCATTTGCCTTAAGTCTCTTTTTCCTCTCTTCAGCCTCTCCCTTGTAGTGTTGTTTCCCTTCTGAATTTTTAAACTTCCATCTTCCTCAGAGGTCTTCCAAACTCAAGTGCCTGGCAACTGTTCCCTTCCAGAGTCCTTCTTATGGTAGTCCTGTGTAATTTTGCTTCTTCAGCAAATCCTTATGAAATCTTAAACTTGGTCTCACCATCTGACAAGAGACATAGACATGTATAAATCACGTATTCTTCATGCTAAAAAGGGAAAACAAAACCTCTTCAAATGACACGAAGTATGTGCTAAAAGTACATGACTTAAAATTTTGCATGCCTGAAAGATGACTTCCTATAATGGTAGTGAAGGAAGCAGGGAACGATAAAACACAAGGATAAGTAGAAGTATGATGTTAGGGACAGTAGCGCTGGGAGACACTGACAGAAGCCAGAGCCACACTAAGATTAAAATATCTTGATTTCCCAACATGAAATTTTGCTGCATTATAAAGATACCTTGCCATTTTGCAACCATCTGTCAGGACTGTGCCTCTGGCTCATACCTCTCTTCACCCATGGTTAACTATTTCTAAGCCAAGTAGTGCCACCAATAGTGAAGCTGCCAGGGCTGTTCTGTTTGGGAAGACATTGCAACTGAGGGACACTTAAGAAACACTGTGTTCTATTACTGGGAATTAGAGCTATGGAGAACCAGGAAAAAATACTCAAGAAAAGTAAGGGAAAAAAGCAATTCCTTCTTTTCCCACACCCCACAAGTAGGAAAAAAACTGGAAGTTGGGAACTTTTCATGTGTCTTAAAAGCTATTAAAATAAGATGGATACTATATAACAGAGCTCTTTGGCAAAAATGTTTATAAAATAATGAGTGCTAAAAGAAAATGTTGCAAATGTGTTAGTTTCCCCCAATATTTCCATCTTATTCCCTCTATATTGATTTTCCCATGCTTTCAACTTTTCTTATAATTTTATGTCTCCATCAGTCCTTCGAAAGCAACTCAAAAATCTCAGTATTATAGGCAATAAATGGAAGAAGACATGGTGGCTAGAAAGGAGATGAGGAACTTTAACAACATTCTCAGCCCTGTTGTCTTCTCCCAAGTCTTAAATCTGTTCAGTCAGGGTAATTGGCAGCAAAAAGACATGATTTCTCTAGGTCCAGATCCCACAGTAAAAAATATCTCACATCAAGCTCTCTCTCATTGCAAAACTGGAGCACCTTTTCTTTGTTCCTTTTCTTCCTTCTTTTTCCTGTTCTTGATCCTTTTTGGGTCTACCTCCTCTCTCACACTTTCTTTACTATTCACTTTTCACCTTCCCTTTTGTATCTATTTCCTTTCTATTTTTTTTCTTTTTCTACTCTTCTTCTTTTGTTTTCATCCTTCTCCCTCTTTTTTCTACTCCATGTAGCTAACATCTCCCTCTCCCCATTTCCACCTCTATTCCACTGTCAAGCACATTGTTTCTCTCAGCTTATCACTAACTGCTTGGTGCCCACTCACAGACACACAAATCACTACTGAATATATGTTTCTGAGGCATTTAGGCAACAGAGAATTTGGAGATCCTGAGATTAACTACCAGACATGGGGAATGAAATTTGTCTCCAAATGTTAGAAGAATAAGGGAAGAGAATACTCAATCAAATCAAAAGTACCTTGTTTTCAATTATGAACAAAACAGAGACTATTACAAACTAGAGATGGGAGTAGCCTAAGTGAAGTCCCCAAGGCTGTTTTTTCCTGTCTCTATGTAGCAGGACCTTGAAACTAAATTTAAACCTCAAACACTTTTCAAAGGAAAAGTAACAGAGACCATCCCCCAGAATCCAGGATAAGGAAATGGCAGAAAAAAAAAGAGGAAAGATTTGCAGAAACTGTATTCTCACATAATAAACACAGAAATTAAGTGATCTACCTAATATCATACGGTAAGTTAGCTAACAGAGCTGAGAGAAAATGTCAAGCCTCTTCACTCCTTCTCCAATGCTCTTCTACATTGACTCACGTTGGCAGACTTTCTGACACTTCTTGCTTAGGCTCAAAAGACCACATCCTTGATTCTCATGGCTCCACTACCTAAACATCTACTGAAGGATGAAGTAAAAGCCAAATTATCCTGAGATGTGACTTGTTTCTAAACATCTGTAAAAAGGTAGGGCTGATAAATGGGAAAGAAAATTCAGAAAACAGTTCTCTTAAGTCAGACATGGCTGGGGAATGAAAGACCAACCAAAAAAATTTGGCTTAATTTCCCTGAAGGCCATGAGGCCTGTTTCTAGAATAACATAATAGACATGGGCTTATTCCCTCAAGTTGACATGCTGACATCAATCACTTTAAAATATTTATTGGAAGAACTTATTATATACAAGGATCTCTACCCAAATTTTCATACTCTTCATCAAATCCTTCCCAACTGTCTCAGTAAGGGCAAGTGGGCCATTATTTCTTAGGAGCAACTAGTTACAAAGTAACAAAGAGGCAAATTAAGGCTTGAAATGAGAAAACTTCCTAAGAGAACTAGTCAAAAATGGAATGGACTGCTTTGGAAAGTAGCAGGCTCTTCCTCATTGGAGGTCTTCAAGTCATAAGGAATATATTTTCATAAAATTTTAAGATGTAGAAAGTTATAGGGTTTATTATACATGTCAATAAATTTCATTGCTGAGACTTCAACAACATTTTCTGACACTTTTTCAACTATACCATGCTTCCAAGTTAAGGTAGCCAATCTGAAAACTGCCTGCAAGTACAATCCAACTCACAGTTTTTTAAATGGACAATGGATGTTTTCTTATTCATATAAGAGGTGTATGATATACTACTGAGAGCCAGAAGAGCTGCCTTCAAACCCCAGTCCTGACACATTACTAACAGGATAAACAGAGGCAAGTTGCTTTTCTTTTCTTGGCCCAAATTACTTTACCTGTAAAAGGGGAATACTGTTCTTTATAACAATTATGTCACAGGGTTGTCATGAGGAAAGGATCTTGTTAAACATTAAATGTTACTTAAATGAGTTGTCAGTTTACAAAACCCTTCTTCTTCATTCCTGATATACAAATACAAAAAGCTATAAACTTTGCTCCTGAGTCCAATCAACAAGCATTTAAGAGGCACCAGTGATAGGGATAAAAAGAAAAGCAAGAGAAAACCAGTCCTAAAGGACTCTAAAGGAGCTTCAGACTAATGGAGGGAACAAGCAGTAATTTTTTTTTTGTCCTCACACTCCTAGCATCTAGCATGATGTACCACAGCAGGTGCTTAATAAATGTTTGCTGACTTGTGTGACCAGAGTGCTTCTTCCATCCGTTAAATGGGATGGTTAGACAAGAGCATAGAGAGTTCATTTTTAAGATCTGACAGTCTGGGTTCTAAGGATGCTGCCAGTTCTGCCATTCTGTGCTTTTAAATTCATTCTGTTTTAAAATTAAGATGTCAAATTCTATGTTTTTAAATTCAGAGATTTGCTTTATGATCCAATCTAAGAAATCAAATATAGTGGATGTTTTTATCCCTATGCAACTCTCGTTTTAGTTAAATTTTAATGATACTGTTTTCTGAAAATCTATTACTAAGCTGCTATCTTTGGACTTCTAGACTTATGATCCACTTGATTATGTCATGGCTTGCAGGTGTGTCAAGGGAGCCTCCCCTACACGAACAGTCTTTTTCTCGTGCCCTTCACAATTAACTACCCACTTATGTGGATTTCAAAGCCAGTTAAATCTAACAAAGTAGGTAACCTATCACCAACCTCTTGATGATCTATTTCCCAACAAAGAAACTTTGGAAAATGTTTTAAAAGCGTCCTTCCCATCCCAGCCAATTTAATCTTCAAACTAAATTAGTCGTGGGTTCACGGGATGTTTAGGTGAAAGTGATTTCAGAAATCACCTAGCCCAATCTTTGAATTTTGTAGACGAGGAAATTATTTCCCCGAAAAGACAAGTAACGATTTCTTCAAGGGCAGATATACAGACAGCATCGAGCTCCTGTTTCCAAGGCTTCTTTCCTCTTCCCTTACGCTGCCCCAGAGACCAAAAGAATGAGCGGAAATCTGCCGCAGCTTGGAGTTCGCTGCCTGACGTCCGGACCAGGTGGACGCCGGGTTTACACGACCTGCCGACTTCTCGGACCCTCGCTCCAAATGGATGGAGGAAAGCTGAACCAGCCCAGGAGGGGAGCCCTCGACCCCCGCAAGGGCCAAGGAGGCCCCGCGGCGGGGCCAGGAGGAGCCAGAGGGAAAGGCTGGCGGCTCAGGCAGCCATTGCTCCTCCCCTCCGGGCCTCGCCCTAACCCCGGACTGAGTAACTCGGAAAAGAAGCAGCTCCTTCAGAAGCGAGGTCCGCGGCCCAAAACCTACTCACCAACACAGAGAAGCACGGAAGAATCCCTCCGGTCGGGAACCGCTGCGGCGCAGACTCAGTAAAAATCTCTCGGGACGACCGGCGAGGCACCCGGAAGTTAGCATTGCGTCACTTCCGGAAACTTCCCTTACCTTTATAGAGTCCGGTCCTCTCTAGGCGATTTGGATGTTCTTAGTTTCAGTGGTAGAAGGCGTAGGAGGACCTCAGGCTCCAAGGCTTGGAGAGAAAGCCCAGGAGAGAAAGGGGTGGCCGGGCTTCAGCAGTCCGGCTTGGCTGGAATTTCCAGCTTCATTAGAAGCTATTGGGGGGGGGGGGGGGAGTGGCGTGCAAAGTAGAGATTTAGTCCAAAACCACAGATTTATCCTACACCCTGTGTACTCATCATCTAACCCCCAAACCAAACGAATCAAATATGATTCTTGTGTAAGTAAAAGGGGGAAAAAAATCTTTATCCCAGAAACCATTTCCCTGCCAAGGTTGCTCATAATGTAGGTCATGGATAGCAACCATGCTCTGAAAGGTAATCTTTTTCCTGTCATGGTCTTGATGGGGTGCTTGTGCTTGGACCCTAGCTCTAAAAGCCTCTACTTGGGTGTCCGTGCTTGAACCCCAGTTCTAAAACACATTCTGTCCTAGGCAGTTTCTCTCTAGCTAAAGGGCAGTATGTCCCAGCTTATCTCTGCTCCTTCCTCAGTAAGCAGCTGTGCCTATCTATAGATTGATTCCTGGATGTTGATAATTACTGAATCATGACCATATTTCCTACTTACTGACCTTTCTAATATGTATCCTAGACATAGTATTTTGTCCAACAAGACACTAGATGAGAAGCTACATAGACTGCTTGTTAGCCCTGAACAAGAGTTAACTTAATGATGTTTCACAGTAAAAACCACACCCCCTAGTATTCCACCCTTGGGCTATTTCCCAGTGAACTCTGGGCAATATGCCTGAGCGGTAGTTACTAAAAGTGCATGTTCCTTTTAGAACTAACCACGCCTTAATCACTCCCTAATCCTACCCCAAAACACCTAATTGACATGTTTCAACCAGTTCAAACGAGTTTCAGCCGGTTCTCTCTACCCCCTCCCATTCAAGGTTCCAACTGGTTTCAACTGTTTTTTTCTGGTTTCAACTGGTTTGTTCCAACCGGTTCAAATGTGATTTTTTCTGGTTCAAGCCATTTGAAACTAGTTGAAATGGTTTTTTTGGGGGTAGAAACTGGTTCTGTTTTTTTTCTTGTTCAAACTGGTTCAACTGGTTTTAACTGGTTTTTTTTTCCACTTTTAACTGGTTTTAACTATTTTTTTCACTTTTAACTTATTTAATTGTTCATTCCCCCTTTTAATGTGGTTTTTCTGGCTTTAACTCTTTTATTCTGCTTTAAACTGGTTTTTTGTTTTTGTTTTTACAATTCAAACCGGTTTCAAACAGTTAAAACTTTTTTTTTTCACTTTTAACTTATTTAACTGTTTAATTCCCCCCCCCCCTTCCCTTTAATGTGGTTTTTCTGGCTTTAACTCTTTTATTCTGCTTTTAACTGGTTTTTGGTTTGGGTTTTTTTTTGTTGTTTTTTTGTTGTTTTTTTTTTTTTTTTTTTTTTTACAGTTCAAACCAGTTTCAAACAGTTAAAACTAGTTTGTTTGTTTGTTTGTTTTTTTTTCTGGTTCAAACCCCTATTTCAACAGGTTCAAACTCGGGTTTTTTTTTTTTTCACTTTAAACTGGTTTCAACTGGTTTTCACTGTTTTTTTTTTCACTTTTAACAGGTTTTTTTTTCTACTTTATACTGGTTTCCACTGCCTTTAACTGTTTTTTTTTTCCACTTTTAACTTATTTAACTGTTTTTTTTCCCACTTTAGTGTGGTTTTTCTTATTTTAACTTTTTTCTGCTTTCAACTGGTTCTATTTTTTTTTTCACTTTTAACTGGTTTCCACTGCTTTTAACTGCTTTTTTCAACTTTTAACTGGTTTTAACTTTTTTTTCCCCAATTTTACCTTATTTAACTTTTTCCCCCACTTTATTGTGGTTTTTCTGGTTTTAACTTTTTTCCTACCTTTTTTCCACTTTGAACAAGTTTTACCTGTTTTTTTTTTTTTGGTCCAGGTTTTCCTGGGTTTCTCTACTTTAACCTGGTTTTAACTGAAACTGGTTTCAACTGTGTTTTCCCCAGTTCAAACTAGTTTAAACTGGTTTATTCCAGTTCAAACTGGTCTCAACCAGTTTTCTCCAGTTCAAGCTAGTTTCAACCAACTGATTTTCTCAGGTTCAAGGCAGTTTCAACTGGTTTAAGCTGGTTTTTTTTTTTTTCAGTTCAAGCTGGTTGAAACCAGTTGAACTTTTTTCCAGTTCAAACAGGTTTTAACTGGATTTTCCTGTTCAAACCGGTTTCAACTGGTTTTAACTGGCTGTTATCCACTTTCAACTTGTTTCAACTGGGTTTTTAAACGCAAACTGGTTTCTCCTGGTTTAAACTGGTCTTTTCTACTTTAAGATCTCCCCATAACATCGTGCAGGGGGCCGCTCTCCCCCCCTCCCCCAGACCACTGGTTAAAGGGGAATATGGTCTTCCATGCCCATCAATAGGCCTCATGTGGAGCCCATTAAGGGAAGCTTAATGAGTCAAGAGGGATGTGGTTCTGAGCCTATTAGCTGAAAGAGTATATATTCTGAGATGTGAGCTTTTGCTTTGGGGGTTTGCTTAGAAGTATCTTGTGATTCCCTAGTTGAGAGTTTAAGGACCTGCATGTTAAGAGATCACCAAAACCTCAGAGTTGTAAAGCCTCTCTGGATCTGTTGGTGAATATAAAGTATATATAGCAATACTCTTTTGATTTAGGCAGTTGAGCCTGTCGGTCTTTATTTCTCTTCTCTGTATTTTGTTTTTATGTAATTCATTATTTCCCTGATGTCATGGTCCTCTTACAAAAGGAAAAACACAACCAATAAGTACCCCTGTCCCCGCTCTCCCCCTCTCCTTGTTAGTCTTTTGCCAAAAGGAAGGTTCATTTTTTTCCCCAATGAATTTATTTTATATAATTAGTTTACAACACTCAGTTCCACAAGTTTTTGGGTTCCAAATTTTCTCCCCCTCCCACCTCCCCCCCAAGATGGCATATGATTCAATGTAGCATTTACACGTACTTTCATATTCAACTTATTTACCTAATAGAATTATAACCAATGGAATGAATCATAAGAAGGAATGAAACCAAAATAGGAAAAAAAGAGAGTCATCACAGATATCATGTATAATGTTCTCCTGGTCTTGCTCCCCTCACTCAGTGGCTGCTGAGTCTCTCCCAGTAGGAAGATCCCCCAAGGGAGGAGAGTTATCTAGGTGAGGTAGACAGATCAAGTCATAGCTTTTTGAAAAAGGATCAGGCATGAGGATGGCAGTAGGTAGGGAGCCAATAAACATGAAAAGACTGAAGATAAATGAGAGAGCCCGAAATAAGATCACTTATACAGATAGATAGAAGAGTTTGCCTTGGCAAAAAAATAAAATAAAGCCTCCTCTTCATGTGAGATATGAGTAGAAGGCATCTGGGCAATTTGAGGTAAGGGGAAAGGGAAAGGATATTGACTAATGTCCTTCATTTTTTCAAATATGAGGCAAGGTTCTCAGCTGAGAGGGGGTGACAGGAAGCCATGGGAGGATTGGGAAAACATGAAAAAGTCTGGAAGAGCTGCTTTCATGAATATAAAACCAATTATGTGGAATTAGTTATCAATATTTTTAAAAAGTTGATAGACACCTAGTTACACATAGGAAGAATTATCAGACAGACCATGTTCTAGGGCTGACCTTCCCATTCATCTCCTCTGAGATCCTGCGAAAGTCACTTAGCTTCAGTTTCCTTATCTGTGATGTGGGGATGATATCAGTAAGTCCTATTCCTAAAGAATTTCAAGGTTTACAAAGCACTTGGGGCAGGGGGAGGGGAGTGGGAAGACCTCAGGGGTGGAGGAAGTAGTACATTGTGTAATACAGCCCAGAGATGGCACTAACCCATTCACAGTGCCCCAACACTGGTACCCCCTTTTTCTCATGGTTGATTAAATCACCCCCAACATAACATCACACTAGCAGGTCTCAGGGGTTTTCCCAAAGTAGAAGGACATACTCCTACTACTTACCACTCAAGTTCCCGAGCCCCAACCAACTTGCTTCTTATTTGCACAGAGTCAGTCACAATGATCCCATTGACTCTTAAAAATGAAACATTTACTACACAAGAAGGCAAAAGTAAAGAAGATAATAACATTTACTGAATAGAAACCAAAAGGAGAGATAATGATAACATTATTCAATAGAAGACAAAAGTAGGAATAATCAAATATAACAATCTTCCCATAAACCAATGGATAATATCCATGAGGGAGAATAGTCACATATTCACAGAAGGCTAGGAAGGAAATAAATGAATAGGAAAGTCCACATACCCAGGGCAACACACAATTCTGGCTGGCAGGCCTACACTTCCTTGATCTGTTTAGACAACTGTCTACACTGCATGTCACATCTAGGCAAAACCTTCTCTGCTACCTGTTCCCCTTCTGCTCTTCATAACTCTCTTGCTGGGCAAAACTGTTTATTTGCTACTCTCTGGCAGTGAAGCAATAACAAGTTCTTGTAGCACACAGTTATGCTTTATAGAGGGCTGAGAAAACATGATACTTTTTAAGATAGATCAGCACAACTCAAAATAGCAGCAAAACCTGTCTGCCCCAC